>NC_056582.1:10254088-10984088 GCF_018340385.1 Cyprinus carpio | reverse complement strand
CAAATGAGCAGCGAGTTTAGGACTTCAGCTTACCTCTAACTCCACATCTAATTCAGAGTGCTTAAAAGTGATGTGTTGAAATCTGTTGAGAAAGAGATACAGGTGCTTTTTAAATTATAAGGCAATTGTGCATACACACACACACACACACAAACACACATACAGACCCTGGAAGGAAAGACTCTGGTTACAGATATTTCTTTGTACTGGGTCTGTGAGGAAATGGAAGAGAGGGGAAAAAACTGTCTGGTGGAGTCATTGGATCTATGGGACTATGACTCCAGTCTGAGCAACAGGCTGTGGATGGGACTTAAGTGCAATGAAGATCAATTCTTCTGTAACTTTAACTCAGTACCCTTGTCATCATTTTACCCTTGGGCTTTATACAAAAAACTGTAGTAAGCGCTGGGCTGTGTTACAGCTGACAGCAAAAATTTGCATAGATACATAGATTTTTATACCTGAAGCACACCTGCTTACAAATACTGTTTTAGTGAAAATACATGGAGAATATCTTGTGTCTGAGTACAGACCTTGAGCCATTCAAGTTGTATTAATGTTTTTCTATACATAACAAATCAGCAGTCATGTACTTTTTTGAAGGACATGGCCATGGCCAAATATATATATATATAGATATATATATATATATATATATATATATAATAACCCATTGACTTTAATAGTATATTCTCAATAAATTAGAATGCCGTGGAAAAGTTCATTTATTTCAGTAATTCAACTCAAATTGTGAAACTTAAAATATTATTAAATAAATTCAATGCACATAGACTGAATTGGTTTAAGTCTTTGGTTCTTTTAATTGTGATGATTTTGCCTCACATTTAACAAAAACCCACCATTTCACCATCTCAACAAATTAGAATACTTCATAAGACCAATAAAAAAAAAAAACATTTTTAGTGAATTGTTGGCCCTCTGGAAAGTATGTTCATTTACTGGACATGTACTCAATACTTGGTAGGGACTCCTTTTGCTTTAATTACTGCCTCAATTCGTGGCATGGAGGTGATCAGTTTGTGGCACTGTTGAGGTGGTATGGAAGCCCAGGTTTCTTTGACAGTGGCCTTCAGCTCATCTGCTTTTTTTGGTCTCTTGTTTCTCATTTTCCTCTTGACAAACCCCATAGATTCTCTCTGGGGTTCAGGTCTGGTGAGTTTGCTGGCCAGTCAAGCACACCAACACCATGGTCATTTAACCAACTTTTAGTGCTTTTGGCAGTGTGGGCAGGTGCCAAATCCTGCTGGAAATGAAACCAGCATCTTCAAAAAGCTGGTCAGTAGAAGGAAGCATGAAGTGCTCCAAAATTTCTTGGTAAACAGGTGCAGTGACTTTGGTTTTTTAAAAAACACAATGGACCAACACCAGCAGATGACATTTGCACTCCAAATCATCACAGACTGTGGAAACTTAACACTGGACT
The DNA here is from genome assembly GCF_018340385.1 of Cyprinus carpio. Classification (NCBI taxonomy): domain Eukaryota; kingdom Metazoa; phylum Chordata; class Actinopteri; order Cypriniformes; family Cyprinidae; genus Cyprinus; species Cyprinus carpio. The sequence goes on along the minus strand of NC_056582.1, from coordinate 10,982,644 downwards.
TAAAGCAACTTGGGCTTTGAGCTTCTCCACCCTTCCTCCAGACTCTAGGACCTTGGTTTCCAAATGAAATACAAAACTTGCTCTCATCTGAAAAAGAGGACTTTGGAGCACTGGGAAACAGTCCAGTTCTTCTCTCTTAGCCCAGGTAAGATGCCTTTGACGTTTGTCTGTGGATTAGTGGCCAAGAGGAATACGCCCAACTGTAGCCAAATTCCTTTGACCCCAGCCTTGACCCTCAGTCCATTCCTTGTGAAGTTCACTCAAATTCTTGAATCAATTTTGCTTGACAATCCTCATAAGGCTGCGGTTCTCTCGGTTGATTGTGCATCTTTTTCTTCCACATTTTTTCCTTCCACTCAACTTTCTGTTAACATGCTTGGATACAGCACTCTGTGAACAGCCAGCTTCTTTGACAATGAATGTTTGTGGCTTACCCTCCTTGTGAAGGGTGTCAATGATTGTCTTCTGGACAACTGTCAGACCAGCAGTCTTCCCCATGATTGTGTAGCCTAGTGAACCAAACTGAGAGACCATTTTGAAGGCTCAGGAAACCTTTGCAGGTGTTTAGCTGTGATTAGCTGATTGGCATGTCACCACATTCTAATTTGTTGAGATAAATTGGTGGGTTTTTGTTAAATGTGAGCCAAAATCATCACAATTAAAAGAACCAAAGACTTAAACTACTTCAGTCTGTGTGCACTGAGTTTATTTAATACATAAGTTTCACAATTTGAGTTAATTTACTGAAATAAATGAACTTTTCCACGACATTCTAATTTATTGAGATGCACCTGTATATATATATGCGGGGAAGAATATGTATATGATGTCAGAATTTTCAATTTAAAGCAAATAATTAAGAGAGAGTTGGAAGTTCTGCCACAACATTTTAGACAAACACACATTTGTTAACCCACAATAATTATGCAACTTATAAAAAAAATATTTTTTGGAAATTGCATTAAAAATCTGAATGGGCAGTTTGCATGGGCATGATGTCTATTCCACAAGTGTGTGTGTGTGTGTGTGTGTGTGCATGCATATGTGCTTTTGTGTGTGAAAAGGTAAATGTATTTATATAGCCTTGTGTCGTCTTGTAGATTAAACTAAATCTCACTGTTCCAATAGTCTCTAAAATAATCCCACACGCACACACACAAGCTATTAAATACATATTGAAATGAGATGCTGTATAGTGCAGGGTGTTGAAATTGCCTGCTTATCTCCAGTAATATCGGCTGAGTGAGAGCTGATGTACTCATCTGCAAACACACTGATACGGCAGGGCCAGCGGTGTGGAAACTCTCTGTGTCCATTCGGATTGGCTGTCGGAGCTTTACTGTGAGCTTCCCCGCAGATGCTTGTGCACATAAATGCATGCACCGATATTGCCTGGAGATGTGGGAATGCAGCAGGCTGGAAATGTTTCAATGAAAAGCCAGATAAATGCACAGGAAGACTTGGCCTCCCACCGCATTTCAATATTGTGCATTTTCTAGAAATCCGAGATGCTTTTAAGAACTTCTGTTGGCCCTCACACCGATTGGACTCATTTTCGGCAGGGCCTCTCGTTGGAGAGATAGTTGTTTTGCAGGGATTCATTTTTCTGCTCTGTTTGAGCCCCAGAGCATGAAATGGTGTATTTAGGATCAAGTCTTGTTGTTGCAAATGGCTTGTGTTTGTGTGTGTGTGTGTGTGTGTGTGTGTGTGTTAGTGAAAGAGAGGGAGCAAAAATGAGCGAGACAGTGACAGGGCGCAAGAAGGTTGACAGAACCACAGAAAGTTGATGACTTTTTTAAACACAGGTCCCCAACTGACAAAAATATATAAATAAACATTTTACTAACATTCAAAACGTCCAGTTCTTAAAACGTTTTGAGAACATAAAGTTCAGGTAATTCTGAATAAACATTCTATTAACATTACTGGTTCATTTGTTCTGAGAATGTTTTCTTGTTAGCTGGGTACAACTTACACCTTTGGCATAGTTAATGAATATAACGGAAAGACTAACATTATCTTTATCTGCTTACATATGTACACTGTTCCTTTTGATACCGGAAAATGTTACACTTAGTCGTAGGTTAAAATTCCAAACAACATCTAGATGATAATATTATCTGTTCAAAGTGCGATAACGGGTCAGTTAATTCTAGCCAAAAGGTTTAATACATTATATACATATTTAATGGACAGTTCACTCAAAAATAAAAATCCTGTCTTTTATTTTCTCATTCTCATGTCTTTCTGAAGCTGTATGACATTATTTCTTATGCGCACAAAAGGAGGTCATTTTTTAAATATTTGTTTTGAAACAATGTACGCTTTATACTCCTGTCCAGTAGATGGCAAAAATGGAAGAAATGTTCACTTGCTTCTTCTAGTATTTTAGTTGCAGTTAGCACACTAATGTAAAAAGTGTATATTTGCCACCTACTGTACTATACCTACTGGAGTGTGAAGCAGGAAAGCAATGGTAGCTGCCATGATTTCACTGCACAATTGCTTAAATATCACATTGTTTTTTCACTAAGAATTATTGGAACAGTTTGAAAATGATCATTCAGCCACACAGAGCTGTGCTTATTATGTTCCTATACTATAGACAATAGACAATGGGCCCTCTTTACCCATGAGGTGTTGCTAAAATGTTGCTATCGTGACTGCACCTTTAGTCAGGGGAGCGCCATATTTATTTTTTGACAGGAATGAAAACAAGACAAGTGAGAGATGCAAGTATGGTGTGTTCTGTGGCTTATACTCTTGTTTGATAACATGCCATTTGTTCAGCTCACACCACATCTTTCCAAAAAACGTGTGCATGCTGAACTAGAGGCTAGCGGGACGTGTGACATAAGATCTTAAAGGACCTTAAAGTTCACCCAAAAATTGAAATTCTGTGTCGTTTCAAATCTGTATGACTTTCTTTCTTCTGTGGAACATAAAAAAGATATATTGAGCAATGTCTCAGTGTTTCTTGTTTGTTCATACAATGGAGTTCAGTGGTTACCAAAACCAACATTCTTCAAAATGTCAGGCATATAGGTTAGGAACAACATAAGGGTGAGGAAATAATGACAGAATTTTCATTTTTGGTTGAACTTTCCCTTTCAAGACAACTCATTGAATAGGCTGTTTTTACAGCCTAGATTTCATATGCATAAAATTAAAAATTCTATACAAAATACTGCCAGTTTAACATCCCAAACAGAGTTATTTAAACCCGATTTCACCATAATGTCAACTTTTTCCTTCCAAATGTATTTTTTGTCACATTAGTAATAGGTAAACAAGCAGTTATCATCAAACCAATATTTCTTTCCTCAATTAATTTTTCATGTTATTGCAAGACTGATACGTCAAGAAGTCAAAAAGGGTTTTATTATCATCAGCCAGCCAGGCATGTGATATTGAAGTTTCATTTTGGTGCACCCCATTTTTGTGAGACTCGGAAATTCAATTCACAATTCACTGGTCAATTTAAATGACTCTGTCTAGCAGGTAATGTACAATTAGGACTGTGCTTTATTTTCAACAGGAAAATGGGCCAAGAATTCCACCTTGGGTGCAACATGTCGCCTCACCTGCATTCGTATTTATATTTAATTCTTCTGTTGTAAGATCCGGGCAGGAGAAATCGGAATTAAATTAAGGGCACAGTTCTTTATCTTAGTCAGAGGTGGCTTTGAGCTGGTGCATGTCAATGAAGCGCGGTTGTGCGCGTGGCTTTGTGTTTGTGATTAAGGTTAAGCCAAATGCAAATCAAAGCAATCTCCCGACAGACCTTTCTATGCAGACCGTCCCACTCCACTTAATGATCAACTCAGTCTGTTCTGCTGAAGAGTCCTTCAGTTAACACACTGATAAATACCACACACACATAGACACATTCACCAGTGAGCAAACACAGGTGCATTTGCATCTGTTTAGGGCTATTAGAGGTGTGCGGGATGAACAGTGTAACAATAACAGGATGATTTAATATGTCATAACTGTTGACAGCAGTTACTGTATGTGTGTTAAATGCGTATTCAGCTTTTTTGTGTATCTATTTTCACTCCAGTATGGGTTTCTCTAATGAATGTGTCAGAATACAAAGCTGTTGGTAATGTTGTTGTGTGACTGTCTGTGCCTAGAAAATGGACAACGTGCTGCACACACACACACACACACACACACACACACACACACACACACACACACACACACACACACACACACACACACACATGCTAATGTGTAAGGAGTGTTTAATTAAAGTGCTAGGGCAAATGCACACTTTATGAGCTCCTCATGCACGCCTATAATCAAAATACCATTGTAAGTGCCCAAATATGGGATATGAATCATACATAAACTCTTTTGTATCACAACATTTGGATCGATCTATTCACTGTTTATTTTTATTTTATCTTTGAGCAATAAATCAATAAAAATTATAATTCATAATATTTAAAAATGTAAAAAATAAAATAATAATATATTTTTGGAAAATGTATATTATAACATCTCATAGCTTTATTTTTATTTTTTCGTTCAAAGCAGTTCTCAGTTTATCCACAAGGGGACAGAGTGACACTTCAATGTACACAATCACCTATTCAGACCTGTGGGGGAAATCTCTACAAAACATGTCCAAGTGATGTCACCTCAGAAGTAATAAGAATACATATATATTCATTTTTTATGACAGTTAAGCATATTTGTGTATTTTTTTATAGTAATGCATTTGGGTGTTTATATATATACTGTATGTATATATATTTCAGTACAGTATGGGAGGAGTGCTTAACTATCATAAAATATGTAAATATCAATATGCATCACCTAATAATTCATGCAAACACAGTAATTCAAGTGCATACATTAACTTCCTTGTAATGGTTGCACACAATATATATGTTAATGATGGTACATTTTTCATGTTGTCATCTGTGTGCTATGGGCTCAGGTTCCTGTGGTACTCAGTATTCATTTATTAATCCTAATCAAACTATCGAGGTAAAAGTGTCAAGCAGGAATTTGACCGGGTCGTTTTGTGTTTTACCGAGTCTTTTTGCCTATGGCAATTTCTATTTATGGGCATGTTCACTGTGCACATGAGCAACTGTGTATTGGCATGTTTATATATATATATGAAAGAAGAAGAGAAAAAGAGAGCATGAATGTGTGTGTATGTGATTGAACTCGCAAGATTGGTGATCTCTGTGAGTGTGTGATGTGGCTGTGAGATCACTTCGAGCCTGGGGGTAGGTGAACTACAGTAAACAATATATCAGTCCCATCTCTGTGGCCCCACCGCCTGTGTGCGTGTGTGGGGTTGCCTTTGAAGAACAGGGGTTGCATCGGGCCCTGAGGGTGGATATCCCTCTCTGAAGCTGCCCTTCTTTTGCTCACCCCATCTCTGTTACTCTCATGCCCTGCTCCATCAGGACTTTCATTCCTCTCTCCCTTTCTGTCCTCAGACCTTCCATCTCATCTCACCTCTTTTTATTTCTTTCCTTCCAATCTCACTTTCATCGGTGCTGTTCTATTATCATATTCTTGTTTTTATTTTCTCGCCTATATGTGGGTGTTTCTTTAACAAAGGGAACTTTTATGTGCCAGGGGTTACTTTTAATTAAAACTAGCAAATATATCTTTTCATTTTGTTATATGAAGGTCACATAACAGTTTTGTAAACATTTGATCATGCCTTGCCTTATATATATATATATATGATATTTTCAAGTGATTTTTATGTGTAGATTTTATTGTTTAACATCCTCGATCCAGGTTTTCAGGCTTTAAATATGAAAATCCATCATAAAAAGATTAATTATTACAGTTTACGATAGTATAAAAAAAGGAAGAAATTACATTATTACACAAATTACAGCTTTCTTTCAGTTGTGGTGTTATTTGTAACATCTGTATGCCCAGAAGACCAAAAGTGCCCATAGTTGAAGAAAGACACATGTACTGCTTTTTACCTCATCTGACCTCATCCCTCTCCTTCTTCCTTCTGCCATCTCAGGATCTGAACAGTGATTGAGGACGTGAGGGAAGACAGAAGAGGACAAAGTAGGAGACATGGTCTGCTCACAGGGAAGAGAGTGAACAGAGAGCACAGGACAGAAAGGTAACACAGCTGACGTCTCCTCACAACCCTGAGGCAGATTGTGACTTGTGTTTACACTTTTCAATGCTCTCCCTTGCCTTCTTTCTCTCTCTTTGTCCTGGTCTTTCTCCAGATGAAGCTGTGGGGGCAGTCATTGTGGCAGTTGCAGGTTGTAGTCCTGGTCACCTTGGTAATGTGCTCGTGCCAGTCGGTTTCTGCAGGTACACGGAGTCTGCGGGGACACACAGGTATGTCAAAGCCCTGTTGGCTTAATTACAGGAGAGTATATATTTATGAACACAAAGCATATTTTCTGGTTTACTCCAAAAGTAGATCACTGAGGCTCAGAAGACTGCCACTCATAAGTTAATCTACTGCCTGTTGTGTGTTTGTTAAATAAACAAATATTCCAGGTAGAAGGTAAAGGGGACATCGGATGAAATGTTCACTTTTTTTTTTTTTTAAAGCTTTTTTTGCATTTAGTTAGGTTTCTGGTGTGTCTGCCAGCACAGAAAAGCTAAAAAGAAAACTTTCAGCCAGTTCGTTATGGTCTGTGTGAGTCTGAAACTGTCATCCAGTTGTTTCAGTTTTCTGTGTAGATAGCTAGCTATTTGAATAAGACCACCTCTGAGCCATATAAGGATATATTAACATCATGCCTCATGGCAGAGAGGGGCGGGGTGAGCAGTAGCTCATTATCATTTAAAGAGACATCCACCGAAACAAGTCGCTGTGAAAAGAGCTGTTTATGACAAGGTAAAAAGGGTGTTGTTTTATACCCTAAAGAATCATACTAGCTTGTGGAAAATGGGTTTGATGTCCAATAAACAACATTTGCGGCAACATGTTGATAATCACAAAAATTAATTTCCACTCGTCCCTCATTTTCTTTAAAAGTGCAAAAGTCTTTCATTTGTTTGTTTATTTATTTATTTATTTATTATTTTATTTATTTTTCTCTCTCTTGATTCCTGAAATTCATGTTTTATGATTCCTGTGGCTTTGGTTTTCTGTTAACTTTTCTATCCATTATGTACCCCATGATAAAGAGACCGTGGGATGAGGTTGGGGGAGGCAGGGAGGGATGTTGAATTGATGTGTTTTCATGTTCTTATTCCTGTTTGTGTATTGTTAACAATTAAAAAACAAAAACAAAAAAGTGCAAAAGTCTGAGTTACACTGAGCACTTACAATGGAAGTGAATAGGGCCAATATGTAAAAGTTAGCATAGTCACACGTTAACATGATTTTAGTGTGAAAAAACATCTACTACTATATTTTCTGTATGTTATGTGCAATTTTTCAGCTTTGTTGCTATGGCAAAATGCCACAAGGAAAGCAACAATGATAGTAAAGGATTCTTCACATTGTCTGTTTAATGAATTTGAAAAATAGCCTTCAGAAAGGTGCTATAAAGAAATGAAAAATTATTTTTAAGAGGTCTTTTGTCCTATTGTCAATCAGTTTACTGATTTATTTATTTTCCCATTCTTTTTCTCTGTAATGGACGTATTGTGTTTCTGTGTTTCGTGAATAAGCTGTATTGTGAATTTAGTAGCAAAAATCTGGGTTACAGTGAGGTACTTACAATAAAAGTGAATAGGGGCAATCTGTAAATATTAAAATAGTATAGTCAAAAATATGTAATCACATTCTAAAATAGCCACAAAAATGACATTAAAAAATTTACACCCCAAATAATACATACGTTTTGACATATGAATAATTATGTTTTTATAAAATTATAACCTTCACATTTCTGCTTGCAAATCTTCTAAAAATTTGCCCCATTCAGTCTCAAATATTTGTTGGTGTTTTTGGTAAAAAGTTTTTTTTTTTTTTTTTTTGTGGTAATTATGTCACTAATGTTGGAGATTAAGCTTAACCTTTATTAAACCTGGAATATTTCTTAAACTATGAGTGTGGTATGCTAAGCTCTTTAAACACATATCACCATGTTTAAATCCATTCCAAAAATTTCTATTCAAAATTAGTGTAGAAAAAAAAAAATCCTCAGATTCCATCCACCCAACGAGTATAAACCACAGAGGATGTTGGCAAACCTTTCAACATCAGTTTATTTTTTTCACCCCATAAAGGACATTTAACTATCTTGACCTCTAATATAAACACACAATTACTGTTTTTGTCAGTGCTGTCCTGTTAAGGAGATTAAATGCAGGTAATTTGCATCCATATCATATTTATGTGATTGTGCTCCTGCCCTACAGTAATATTATAATGGACAGCAGCAAAGTCACTCTTTTCATTAGAGTTCATGCCTCCACAGTAAGGAGTTTTAAGCAAAGGGACAATTCAGTAATGACTGTATTAATATGTATGATCTTAAATGGTCAGGTAATAAACTCGTCACACCTCTGCGTGCCTCTGTACACACACACACACACACACACACACACACACACACACACGGATACAGACCTACCCGTCTTTGTAAAAAAGAGGGAGGGTAACTATGTCCACTTTCCCACGCTAATTGACACCCACAAACTAACTAATTCTGATTTGCATAATTCATGAAAGCTTCTCTCATGGCGACGAAGTGACCAGCAGTACATAAATATTTTAGCATGCCAAAAAAGAGCAGACTCCGGCTCTTTCGCTGAATCATCATATCAATGCAAAGTCCTTCCCCAATGTCAGTGTTGCTCCAGCTAATTATCACACTTTCTTTAATTACGACTTCTCTTTGTTTAGTTGTTGCTAATGCAAGGTGACCTTTTTGCTGGCACAGCATCTCGAGTTGGTCTGACTGATGATATTACTTTTCATTTTGACGGAGAGAAGAGGTTACTTTTCTAAGGGGGTGTTTTTAATCAGCTCGCTGCTAATTACAACAGCAGTGTGTTGTGAAGGTCACCAAAGTTTTCACGTTTCATATACCACCAAAGTGGATGTCATTACCAGTTTTAGCCTTATCCATAATTTCAAGGAAGATTATTGCTAATTGGGTAAAAACAGTTTGTTGTGAAATTGCATATTTTTAAGGGGAACAAAAGAAAGGGGTCAATTGTTGGCACACAAAATTGCATTGCCAACATTTTTCATTGATTCGTTGTTCCTTTATTTGCCATGCGATGTCTATGTTGGGGAAACTTTCAGAGTGACTTTTTGCACTGAGTGGCTGCACAAATCAGCTATTTGTACCCCAATAGTCTGGAACTCGACCTGACTACAAAAAAATTACAATTTAGCTGTTGCAAAATTGGCCTGGAGAATAAAGCATGTTTAATATTTTGCAAAGGTGACCAGACTACTAACGAAAAGGGAAAAAAGCTGAAAAATTGTAAAAATTTACTATTATAATAGTATTATGCAATATATAATTATATTCAATATAAGTATAGTCTATTTAAAGTGTCACTTTCAATATTTATATATTGTATAAAATTATATAATATTTTAATATAAAATAAATGTTTATATCATACACTGCCTTTCAGAAGTTTGGGGTCAGTATGATTAAAAAAAAAAAAAAAAAAATACTTTTTTTAATCAAATTTGCATATGGTTACGTTTTATTTTGCACTCCTGTTCTGCATATACACTATGTACTTGTAATAGTAATTACAATATGAACCCACCCTTAAACCTAATCCAAATCCACGTATCATAACCCTAACCTTATATTTTATAAGTACAGTCAAGTGCATATACTGTAAAATAATGTGCAACCTATAAAATTGATAAAAAATTATAGTAAAGACATTTATAATATTACCAATGTCTATTTAAAATACATTCAGCAATATATTTTTTAGCAGTTTTCAACAACAATAATAATAATAAATAGGAAATGTTTCTTGAGCACCAGATCATCATGTGACACAGATGTCAGGAGTAATAATAGTAATAATGATATTATATATAAAATATTTTATATTCTGTAATTTTTTCATATTTTCCAAAATTATTTACATGTATTTAAGTGTTTTAATTATGTAATTATACTGTCTTATTATCTATCTTATTATACTATCTTATTATCTTGTACACAATTACAATATCAGAAGTGCAATATATGTTAATAACATTTTCCAGTTTATAAATAGGCTTTGTCACATCTTACAGGTACCTTGAGAAAAGCAAGTTCTTCACTGCAGTGTCATTTATGACCACATGGTGGCTCTGAAGCTCTATATATGCCTGCACAGGACTAACCCCTCGTGTGTCTGAATGAGAAGCAGTAATGGGTCATTTGTAAAGTTTTCCTGTGGAAACATGGACACTAATGGGAACGGATGGTCTGAATCTTACCCAAACGAGGCAAGGGCCGTTGACTGATGGTTGACACTGAAACCAGACACTATAACTAACAACCACTTTTTCTTGTCTTGCGTGTCCTGTCATGCTTGTCCATGCTTGCAGGTAAATAGACACAATAGCGTGTGAGCGGCTGCCTTTGTTCCTGTCTGCTGTAATAGACCCTTATATAGCCAACATCGAAGGCCAGCAAAGTCCCAATGCGCATTGCATTTAATGAGTATACTCACATTCACCAACATTCCTCCATGTCTACACAAACCATTCATGGCCTTTTTCGACACATTGCTTCAGTCGCCATATAGTACAGTGTATCAAAGTGAGTCGCCTGCAGCCAAAGGCCACCCAGTCTGAGACCTCATTTGTGTTATGTGAGCTGTGCTTTGGTCTGTGTCAGTCTTGGCCATTCTTACACTCATGACATAAAGATTAAATACACAAGTTCAAACGTCCATGCAACATTGTTCAAGCTTGTGATGACATTTGACACATCCAATTAAAAATAACAGCTAACCTGGAGCTATTACCTGGGCTGAGTTATGGAGGTGTGTGGAAAATGTCATCTGGGCTCAGGTAGTACATTACAGGTGTTCTTGTTAGAAAGCTTGTTAGTGGTCACGTTGCACATTTTCTTCTTTCATGGACGTTGACATTCATCTTTCTTGAACACTGAACCAATCATCACATGAGGTGTTATTTTATGAAATCCACATCTTGAATACCTTATTTTTAATTAGTAAAAGGTATGGATGGACAGATGGGAAACAGTGCTGTAGACCATGTTTTCTCAAAAAGGAATTCTGTTATGATCTCGAAACATTGCTCTAATTTTGATTAAATTATCAGTATTAGTATAGTATTGTGGTATCCCATTTATCCCAATATTAAAGCTTTGTTTTTCAACTGTTTTTAGACTTTTAGATGCCACTGTATCTCATATGTTAGCAGGTGTTTGAGTAATTAGTGGCTGCTCCGCTAGCTGATGTGGGTTGCTAGATTGTCATTATCTTGTCTAGCAAATGTTGCCAAGTATTAATTTGGAATTACAAACAATTGTTCTTTCAGTGAAGCTGGCGGACAGAGACAGAATTTGTACTCTGTAAATGCATTCTTCTCAGTATATTTTCTGACAGTCTGACAAGAAGCCATGCTGGCTATGTTTTATTAGACATAGATCCATGTATAAATGAGGGGCCTGAAAATTATTGTCACAGTTTCACTTTTATGTCAGTCAATTAGGGAGGTCAATCAATTAAAATATTTAATTAAATTAGCTAGACAGATGTAATTAATTAGAATTAAATGCATATCAGTATTTGCTGGGGGGATAAAACCTCATTGTGTCAGCCAAATGCATGAATAAACATTTTTGTGGTTTCAGTAAAAGTTTTAAAAAATGATTCCATACTCATGTATGTGCTGTTGCTTTCTGTAAAACCTCCTGTAAGGATTTTACGTATGGGTCAGAATGCTGGATTATGATTTTCTTTTAGCACATTTTTTAAATAAAATTAATCTCACTAAATTAAAAAATTACATTGACAGTCCTACTCATAGTGCATATTTTTTGCAGTCATTGTCATCACAATCTACCGAGTTCCCTCAACCCGAGTCACAAAATGTCTGCCCTTTTGGTGCTGACACGCCAATCGGCTATTGACAGCAGAAAGACATGCTTCTTGATAAATCGCACAAAGGCTCACCCACCTCGCACTGTCAGAATATATCAATCGCCTGGCTGCCCCATCAGCTCAAGGTAATGGCGTTTAGCTTGACACCCAGATGCGTCCGCCACAGGGATAGAGGCAGTTAGCCATGCTTGAAATCTTATTTGATTTCAGGCTGATCTGAGATTTATTACTCTGAGACCATCATAACAGCGCTGTAAAATACAGAACAAGATGGCTATGGTGGAACGCTGAGCAGTTAATTCCAGCGTCGCAGTCCTGGAGGAGAAGCTGTGCAAAAACGAGCGATTATCCCTGGAGTCTCCTCACTGTGCTTAATGGTGCGGTGGAGAATTTTACAAATGACTTCTGCTGCCAAGTGTGTAAGAAGAGGCAGATACAGAGAAAAGCTCATTCAGATGCATTTGAGCTGTTCATACAGCACAAATTTTCCATGCCTGTTCCCTCATTAGCTTAATGCCACGTCTACAAGCATTCTAAACCGTTTTTATGCTCTGAAAACTCATTTTTGTGAGTTGTCGGTTGCTGTAGTCCTTAGGGCTGGAGATGTGTCAGATGGAGTGTCCAAGATGTGATGCCTGCCTGTATGTGAGAAAGGTGTAAGACATGAGTGATAGTGTGAAGTGTGAGACCTTCATCCTCTGGTGGCAGTGTGATTTCTCTGCACAGTATGTTGTTAAATCCAGGGAATTGCTCATCTGATTAATTGTAAATGACTGTTAATGCTGTATAAAGGGTTGTTATGCACATGAGTGTATCATTGAAAGCAAGTGAGCTACTTAGGTAGGAAGTGGGATGTGTATACGCTTGATGCTTATGGCTTTCCCGTGACCCCGTTATGCAAGTAGGAGGCAGTATCGCCTTTGTTCTTGGGGTTTGGTGGTGATGGGGTGTCTTCCTCTGAGCACTGAGCCTCCAACCTCTTGATTCTCTGCAATCTGCACACTAACAAGGCCCACAAAGCCCCCACACACATGCACATGTGCAAATTGGAACACACGGTGCGCTTCCAGGAAAGTTACACTCTTGTGAAAAATAGAATAGCATGCTATATTTATATGCACACTACCATTGGAAAGTTTGGTGTCAAAAAGTCTCTTATGCTCACCAAGGGTGCATTTATTTGATTAAAATTATAGTACAACCAAAATATTGTGAAATAGTATTACAATTTGCAATACTTTTTAAAATATTTTAAAATGAAATAGCTGTATTTTCATCAGCCATTACTCCAGCATTTAGTGTCCCACGATCCTTCAAAAATCATTCTAATATGCTGATTTGATGCTTAAGAAACATTTTTTATTATTAATTGTAAAAAACAGTTGAGCTGCTTTATATTTTTGTGGAAAATGATACTTTTCGGGATTATCTGATGAATAGAATGACACACACAGCATTTTTTAAATATATATATTCACACACACACACACACACACACACACACACAGACACACACATATATATATATATATTCAAAGCATCTTGCATTTAAAAAAAAATGCATGAAACTGCAAAGAACCACTGAAAAACCTTAATATTTAAGAGTTTAACACAATAGTGACTAATTTCTACAGTCTTTTAATTCTTCATTGCTATTTAGTGTTTATTTATATACCATTATAGTATTTATTAATATTTTGAATTTATAGCTTTTGTTTTTATATTTTGAGTTTTAACAATTTCTATTTAGCTTCATTTCGGTTTTAATTTTTTCCAATTTTAGTACTTCAGCTTCAACTTATTTATTTCATTTAGTTGGCAAGGCAACATTTAAAATTCAAATTAAATTTTTTTGTTTTAGTTTTTCAGTTAATCTTTATATTTTATTTTATTTCAGCTTTTTGATCATTTACTGAAAATGATTTGTAATAGTTTTAGTTAACGATAACAACACGGTAAAGCTTCAGATACAAAATCACACATCAAAGACACTTTTTCAGATAAAATTCACACACGTGCCTCTCGTTGCAAAAATCCCCTACCACCTCATCTCGAGAATACAGAAGCACACCATCCATCATTCATTATGTCTCCGATACCCGTGCAGGATCCGACATGAGGCCCCGTGGTGTCAGTCATAGTCACAGTTAGAGATCTGCCCTTATCTGTTGTTTATCCAGCAATGTCGGAGCTGACAGAGACAGAGCATGTTGAGTTCTTGAGAGGCACGCACACGGCCATCCAGCCTGTAAGCATTCACCCCCTGGACTCCACACACTTCCTCTAATTAAAGCCCAGTTGGTGGGGTCCATGTTGGGCAGAGAGGACAGGGTGATGGGGTAATGTGGCTACACATGGAGCCTCAGGGGAAGAAGGCAGAGGGGTGAGTACAGGAGGAAATGAAAAGAGAAAGAAGAAAGAATGAGACCTCTCTAAGGTGAGGAGCATCACCTTTCCCAGGAGGAAGCTGTCAAATAAACTCCACATCATAGCAGGAAAGCAAGTTCATGGCCTGATGAAATGGAAACCATCATGCTGCTTTTTGTGACTGTGTGTGCAGACCCACTGTGTCCAACTTATGTCCAAAAAAAGAGTGAACATTTAAAAGAATAAGTGGATTTTATATTAGTTAAGATACTTTATTGCATTACTTTTCACCTAAAAACATAAAAAATTGACAGTTTATTATTACATTTTTTTTACCTTTTTTACTACAATGAAAAGTTATCCTTTTATCAATAAGTTGCAGCAAGGCATCTTCTTTTGCATGTGAATAAAGAAGATCTGATCACTAAAGATTTGAAAAGACTAGAAAGTCTCATAAAAATCCAAGAGATATTCTTCTTTATAAAAGTTAACACTCGTCCACGCCCTTGGTTGAATAAAGAAGATCTGTGACCTGCAAAGAAACGTCTCAAATCCAAGAGTAAAAGTTAACAACAGACGCCCCCCTGAAATATGTCTACAGTTAACACTCGTCCACGCCCCCCTGAAACGGCTGGGTCCAACGCCGCACAGATGTTCATGCAAAGAAAGAAGGCGTACCTTTTATACTTGTTGTAGTATTGTGGTTGCCGCCGCTGCCATGTCATATAGATGCTGTGTGTTTCACTGTGAAAGCAAAACTACTTTGTTTGGTCTTCCAAAAGAGGAAGATATCCGCTTCATCATGCCTGGAGCTGATCCGTGCTGGTCACTGAGGAAATACATCAACTTTGCACTGTGGATCGCCGAATCGGCTTTCACTGTGGACGAAGTGGAGTCCAGCCTGGGGTCGTCACATGTGGTTGCCTCAAGACCAAGGTATACTCGTTCATAGAATCTGCCTGCCACACCGTTCTCAAGCCGCCCACCTCTGCTCACTCAAGCCGGCCGCGGCTCACTATAGACCGCGGCTCACTCTAGGCCTCTGGCCTCTGCTCACTCAAGGCCTCGGTGTGTGACGTTGTTTCTTTGAGAAAGCGGAACTACTTTGTTTTTGCCTTCCAAAAGAAAACACGACTAGAAATCATGTTTATATCATGTTTATAATGGGTTTTATGTTTTTGGCTCGTCGCTCCGGCCGGACAAGGCTTCACAATATGTTAAGAGGTGTAACATTTCCGTCTCACGCTTGAGGCATTCGGCCAATCACAATGCGCTGGATAGCTGGCAAATCACAGCACACCTCGCTTTTCAGAGAGATGAGCCTTGTGAAAATCGACACTTTTCAGAAGGCGGGGCATAGAGAAGAAACAATAATGTACAGTATGTGGAAAATAATGTTTTTTTTAACCTTAAACCGCATAAACATTTCATTACACCAAATACACAAAATAATGTTCTTTTTTAGAAGCATCATATGACCCCTTTAGGTTTTTTACCTTTGCGTTTACCATCTGACGTTTATTCATTTATTCATTCATTTATTTGTTACTTTTTATCCAAAAATATGTGTTGCTTGGTCCAAAAATCATTGCATACTTTATTTTGCATTAGCACTAAAAAGCTTTGTCAGTAAAAAAAACAAAACAATTTTTTTTTTATTCTACTGCACTGCGTCTTGGATTTTTAAACACAAAAACGCTTTCTGTCCAGTAATGAATGTTGGCTAGCAATGTCCCAAGAGAAGAAAGCGAGTTATGTTCAACTTAAATCCATGTCGCCTGACACCTGCTTATTCTCTCTCATGACAGCAGGGCAGATGGTTATGCCACATATAAATTCATCAGTAAACACAGACTGACTAGTTACTTTTGTATTTGAGGAATGCAAATGATATTTGATGACATCATCCAAACTGTGATTTAAATAATTTGGATATGTTATTTTCCACAGCCACCTGTTGTAACAGCTCTAAATATGTCATAATGCATTTTCGTATTACCACATTCATTCATGTGTGCATCTCTGTCCAAAAATCACATATTATGATATATTCGTATTACCACATTGCATGTACAATGAGGCACTGACCAGTACACACACACCCCACTGCAAAGAGGAGCCTGAGTTTCTTGGAGACAAATCTTGGCTGTAATTGAGCGCTCATGTTAGACTGCCTGTAAAAGGAAAAAAATCCATTGCTCAAGCAATTTATTTACACTCCGAATGGAAGAATAGAGCTCTGTGTTCATTATGTACAGTATGTACTGCTAGGGGAAGTGGGAAAGAAAAAGAGCGAAGACTTGGACCTGGCAGCCCTTAAGCTGCTTGTTAGATGCTGACACTCTCATTAAATATAGATGCTGTTTCTTATATTGGGTGGGTTATTATTATTAAATGTTAGGGTTAAATCCATGAGCAAACCTTTAAATAACTTTGTTTATTTACATCTATACACAAATTAAGTTGGCATTTCCTCTCTTGATCTTTTGCTATCTTGCTCTGCTAACTGAAAGAACAAACTTTATATAATGTTGCAATTTTTCTGGCTGGGAAACGGAAGACCAGCATGCATCGATATTTGCTTTGAGCAAAACATTTGCTTTTTGTGCATATTTTTAGAACAAGCTTTACTAGGATAAATTAGAGAAAGTGTTTTTATTTTTTCCATTTTTTTCTGTCTCTTTTCTGCAGCTTCGTACCAGGTGAAGCAGGGAACCTGTGAGGTGGTGGCTGTCCATCGGTGCTGCAATAAGAACAAGATAGAGGAACGTTCACAGACCGTCAAGTGCTCCTGTTTCCCTGGTCAGGTGGCCGGGACGACACGAGCACAGCCTTCTTGCGTGGAGGGTAAGTGCTTTTCATGTGTTGATGTTTACCCTTTATTGTCAACAAAACAAATTATGATTACAGGGGCAGATTATCGATGAATGAAAGCACATTTTTTGAGTAGTTCCTTGCAAAATACTATGGTATGACCTCAAAAAATGTTTACTATAGTGCATAAATTGTTTGTTATTACATTTTTATTTCTTTATTTAATATTTATTGCACACTCTACAAAAGTACCCAAAGGCTTGAATAAGGAAGCTAAAATGGTAGTTCAGCAAATGTGTTTTTATCTCGTTTATCTCGTTATTTCTATCAGTTAGGATTAGGTTAGGGTTTAGTGTAGGTGGTATGTTCATTTCAAATGTGATAGATGTGGTTGTGATGGATATATATAAATAAAATAATATTTTATGATAATTTTTGAGAATGTTATTTATTGTCATTTATTTCAATTTATTTCTTTTTATGAATTGTAATTTTGTATCTTTCTATCCATATGCATGAATTTTGTAACATTGTGTTGTTTAACAAACCCGCTTCTGCAATGGAGAAAAAAATTATAGCCTATAGCACCTTTTGTGGACATGACCTCTGAAAAGTACATTGAAATTTACTCGGTGCAATGCATTTCAGGTCTTGCAGAAATGTAGGCAAAGTCAAATATTTCTAATGAGCCTGGGTTAGAAATATTATGAGGATGTGCAAAATAAAAAGTGCATCAACAGTAGTGTAGTACAGCATGAGGACATTAAAATGGCCCAATTTACCCTGGTATTATCATCCATCTTGGGTGATCCATTCACGCATGATCAGCACAGACAAGTTACCATTTATACCTGATGTTAACATTTCTCTTGTGGCCAATTGTGAATGGGTTTCATTGGGAAAGGTCTCTGATTTTGCAAAATATTAGGTGTATTTTGATATCAAAGCCATTATCCATGTGACAAATGTGACTACAAAGTCCTCCGCTCCATCTCTTCTCTATTACCTAAAGGTTTAGGACAAGAGAGTGTAGTTTGGGTGATGAAGGAGGTTTAAATGTGTCCCCTCGGTCATACTGTACGCTCTTTGGTTATGAAGGCAAAAGGGCGAATGCTGGCAGCCATTTTTCTTCTTTGTCTTCTTTGACACCCGAGACAAAAGACCCCAATAGAAAGTAGGGAGGGCTTCCATGTTATGACTTTCATGGCTCTCTTTGACTATAGTTCATGTAATGACAAAAATGGGTCCTATGCACATTTTGTATTTTCCACAGATGTGGACTACAGGGCTATATTATGGAGGCAGAAGGAATCTGATGTAACCGAGAGAAAGACAACAAAAGACTTTGTAATTTATTCTTAATGAAAAAAAAAACAAAACTGAATTTTAAGCAGTCATTACTCCAGACTTCAGTGTCTCATGATCTTTCACCAATCATTGAAATGTGTTTCTTATTATTATCATCAATGTTGAAAACAGTTGTGCTGCTTAATATTTTTGTGAAAATGGTGATGCCGTTTGTTTCAGGATTTTTTTTTAAATTTTTTTTTTTTTGATGAATTAACATTTCAAAAGAATAGCATTTATTTGAAGTAGAAATGTTTTGTAACAATTTAAAGTCTTTTAGATCAATTTAATGCAAAAACAGTTGAACCGTAGTATTCATACTAATCTTACTATTAGAATATTATGTGATTATATGCATGTACTGTACGTGTGATTGTCTTTGTCTTTTTTATATGCATGTGTGTGCATGCATGTCTTTGTCTTTTAAAACTATTGGTATACGCAGAACAGCAGAAAGAGAGTTGGAAAGGCCGTGCATGAACTCACATCAGAGGACGTTTGGCTTTGTGCTGATGTAAGAGAGAGTCAGTATGATTGACCTGTGTTTTTGTGCAGTGAAGGAGAGAGTGGTGAGGGTCATTTTCCTCTATCAACATCGCTGGATCTCTAGATCCCTCAGGCCATCAGTCTCACTTTCTCCCTCAGGACCACACAGGCCTCTGGAGGGAGGTCACATAGGAACATATTCTCAGCTTCTGAAGATTCATAAATATCTAATACTCAGCACAGAGCTGGAGAGTAGCTATCTAGAAGTAGTGACATGACTAACTACATTTTTCAGTAGCTTAGAAACTGTGTAGGTTTTCCAGAAAGAAGCTAGTTTTGTAGTGGTGTAGCATGAGAAAAAGCTTTATGTTATATTATATGGCATCAGTTCTGTGCTAAAGTTCCCGTGTGTAAAGCAAAAATGAATAAATATATCATTCGACAAAAATTATCAGGCAGCACAAGGCAGTTTTAAACATTGATAATAATGATAAATGTTTCTTGAGCATCAAATCAGCATATTCGAATGATTTCTGAAGGATCATGTGACACTAAAGACTGGAGTTATGATGCTGAAAATTCAGCTTTGCATCACAGAAATATATAAGTTCCATTTTAAATATATTGAAATAAAAAAAATTGTAAAAATATTTCATATTATTATTGTTATAAATAAATGTAACTTTGGTGAGCATAAGAGACTTCTGCTTTTTGCTAGCAGCTTGTATCTTTCTACCTTACAAAAGGTTTACTGTACTTTATAGCTCATGGTTTGGCTGCAGTTTAACTAGCATCTAGTTTAGCAAGCGCAAGCAACATTTATATATATATATATATATATATATATATATATATATATATATATATATATATATATATATATATATATATATATATATTCTCATGCAAACATAAAAATCGAAGGCGTTTTTGTCACTTTGTATACCATACAGTTCACCTTTAAACAGCAGATACTGAGAAATATATTTAATCTTATTTTTTAAATAAAAATAGGATGTTAAGAAAAGAAATGTGAGATGGGAGTAATTATGATTTTCCTGTGATATATTACAAAGTAACTTAAAGATCATATTTCTATTTCTATACCGTATTAAATATTTGTATTGTGTTGTTCCTCTATTTGGCCATTAGAGGGCACTTTACCCATTCACATATCATTAAAACATCAGCGAGAGCAAGAGAGGAGCCTGAGAAAGAGTTGATTGAAACTTCACTGAAACCTTAAGAAGAGAAGTCTTGAGATATACCTTCTTATGGCAAATCAGCTAGGATCAGAATTCGATCAATGATGCACTGAGAATTTGGACTTTAAATCTCATTCAGTGAGAATGTAATAAATAAGGGATTAGTCGTCTGATGCAGAGGTCCTTTGGTACTCTGTTCTGGCTGTGGTCGTATCTCTAGTCACTCCTCGGTGAGCTCTCGAGTCTCTGCAGGCCTCTGCCGACCTGCCCATTAAAATCTCATTAGAAGGAGTGAAGGGAAGGTGATTCCCTTTGGCGCTCTGTGGGGAGAACTGCTTTACTCTGCATAAGGGCCTCTCTTTCTGCCCTGTGTGCCCGGGATTTCTGCTCTGCTTTGGGGCTTGAGGCGAGCCCCCTTTGAGTCTCTGCCATCTGTGATTTGGGAATCATTGCTTAGCCATACATTCAGAAACATCAAGGCCCTGTCTATTAAGTCCAGCACTTAGTTCATCTAGACATTTGTCCACAGGAAGCGCCATGATTCAAATGTAAGCCTGGGTTTATTTTGCATTCATGCCAGACATGCTTTACCTTATTCTGCTTATTTTACAATAAATAAATAAATGACATATTACTTTTTGAAATGAATAGAGTGATATGAGCCACATGAAATTAGACCTATTAAAGAAACCTATTTAATAGAAACCATTAAAGTCAGTTGCCAGGGATGGTCATGGTTAGAGTGTCAAAAATAAATACATTGTAAATAAATAAATGAATGATTAAATAAATTCTAGATTGAAATTTTTATTCAGATTACGGTTAGAAATCTCTCTATTTTCCAGTGTCAGACTTTTTTCAAACATCTTCATTTTGTGTGCATTAGCTATAAGGCAGGCAAATGACCAATCAGAATCAAGTGTCATGTTCTCCTTTATTGTTTTAATTTCTTAAAATAATGCAACTTTTTAATAAAAAATAATTAAATAAATAAACACATACTGTACATACATGCATACAAACATAAATGGTTTAGATTATATGTATTCCATTATAAATTAGTATTTAGATTACAGTTAGAAATCTTCTAATTTCCCAGTGTTGCATTTGTTAAAGTCTATCAATCACCTTATCGTCTAATTGTTTTTAATAAACACTAATTTTTGTGCATTAGGTATTAGGCAGGCAAATGACTAATCAGAAACGAGTGTTGTGTTCCCCTTATTTAATTTCTTTAAAAACAATGTAGCCTTTTTTTAAATGAAAAATTATAATTAAATTATTTTAATAATTATATATAAATTATAAAGAAATTATTTATTTATTAATAAATGAATTAATGTTTTAGATTGCAAGGATTCAGATTCAGTTTTTTTTTTTTTTTTTTTTTTTTTTTTTTTTTGGTATTCTGGTTTTTTTTTTTTTTTTTTTTTTTTCTGTTGTTGCTGGGTCCTTGTATAAACACTTGTTTAAACACTGATTAGTCCCACCAGTGTTGAATTCGATTAGAAACATGCACAGTGAATGACTTATCTTATGTGACATTTACAACCAGCCTGTGCCTTACTCCATATCTTGTGCCAATGTAAGGCACAAGTTATATTTATGCAGTGGCAGATGTGGAGAAAACCCACAGTGACTTTACTGATGCACAGCAAGTCGTGTGTCGGATTCGTGAGCTGGAATGCCTGCTGTTTAATAAATAGGTCGTTGGGGTCAGGTGTGTTTTCTGCGCTGCTCTCCGGGCATATCCTTAAGGAGACAAATGTGCTTTCAGCCTGCGGAGAGTGATACTGAATTAATACACTGCATTAATGTGTGTCAAAGGCAGAATCTGTAGCTAAGCTGATAGTGTTGTAAATTAGGTCATTTCAAGCTTTGTGCTGCTGAGACGGAGTTCTGGCTAATCTAATAGACGGGTATAAATGGATTTGGATTGATACTAAGGAGTTTTGAGTCTCTGGCGCATAAACCACAATGTGAGGTGTGTTAGTTGGACTGCACACACATATGCATATACTTGCACAGATACACATTATTGTTTACCAATCCCATTAGTCTCAGATACTGCAAAATGTGCATGTTTGTGTTGTGCAGGTTATAACTTTGTCGCGTACTCACATCCTGTGTAGTACATTTATTATAATTTATAAGCTTGATTCATTCACCAAAACAGGCTGAATTCTGGATGCCTGAAAACATAATTAATTTGTACTGTGTAATTTCTGTGCTGCAAGTGTCAATAAATGTAATTGCAACAACAGAGCGCTGCAGGGATAACATGTTTTTGTTAGCATTTTTTAGCATGAGTTACCATTTTAGCACTTCTTTTTCCTTTGCCAGTCAGTGAGTTTTGGTTAAATGTCTGAAATAAGGGCTGTGGTTAACACAAGATCGAGATATTTTTTACGTTTTATTCTACAACATGCAAAATACATCAGTAATACCCCCTTGTGATACTTTTAAGCTTTTACTTGTCTTGAAAAATGCAGTTGCTAACAAGTGGTTAAATGGCATTACAGAGTCATGGAGGTAAACTCATTTACTCACTAGACCACTTTTTCAGCCTCTTGTTATATCGCACTTCGCAAACTATCGCAAACTATTAACTCAAACTTTCAAGAAAAATATTTTTAAAGACTGAAAGAGTTGCTGAAAGCTTAGTGACAGTGACGTTGAAGTTATGTGACTGCGGTGTAGTTCGTTTATAGCCTACGTTTAGCTTCTGATGACTTTATTTAGGCTTCAAAATTCACAAAAGTTGTGTTCATATGGAAGATTATAAGATTATGCTGGGTTTTTCGTTGAGGGAACCAGGTGTTAATGCTCGCATTAGCCTTTATAATGATGGTTTTCAAACAGGTTTCACAGACATGCCCTCCTCTGCCATTGGTTGGACAAACGGATAGTTTGAAGACCCCAAATGCACACCATTGCTTGAGTTAGTGTTGCTCTGTTGAGATGCTAAAATAAACAGATCAACGTTTGATGTTCAAATGAATTTACAAATGTCTTAGTTGACTAATATGAAACTCCATAAAATATGCAAATATTAAGTTTGCAAGCACACAAGTTGAATTGCTGATTGTTACATATGCTTCATATTGACAATAGTGGCAAGATTTGTGTGTTTGAGAGAAAGTCTACTTGATTTAGAATACTTATGATTACCACATGCTGGGTTTCCCTACCAGGCCCACTACAACATGCCACAAACCCCAGTGCCAACAATTGCAAACACAAACAAGAAAAGACAGACAGTAAGGCACTTTCTCAAGATGTCTGACATGCTGTTCCCATCTCATCTCTCTCTATTTGCCTTTCCCTCTTATCAGTTTTTTTTTCAATCTGTCCCCCTCTCTCTCCTTTTTCCTCCAAAGTTGCTTGTCGGCATCTTTTCCTGCAGTTTCCACAGCCGCCACATGATGTCAGACACATTTCAAACACAGTCCTTTATACCTCAGAAATGGGGGTAGCAAAAATATTTCTGTATCCTGGATAGTTTCTCACATCTGTTGCAATGATACTGTCTAAATCCTATAAGGCACCATACAGGAAACCAAAGCTTAAATTAGTGCCTTCATATCCTCAGATAGGGCTTTTCATGACTGGAAATAGAAGGACCATCAATGTCTTGCAGTTGTTCTTGCCACTCCAGCACTAAAGCAAGAAAAATCCTTCCAAGTATGTGGGCTTTGGCCAAACTCTTTCCAGTTAAATGCCTAAACGGTGGAGCGGGAGATTTGGTCAGGAAAAGCTGAAAAGAGGTTCAGATAAAGGTGTCCACAATTGCAAACCTATAAAGCCATTTAACTCCTGAAAAGCTTTAGCAGCTCAGCTGGCCTTTTTCTTTGGGAAAGTTTCAAATCCTCAGTTTAAAACACATGCTCTATCATGTGCTATAAAATATACAATTTTTTATTTTTTATTTTTTTTAAACAGTTTGGGGTTCTTAACCTTATTTGTAAACCTTTGATATATTATAAAGTGTAATGTATTCCTGTAATGGCAAAGCTGAATTTTCAGCAGCCATGTCAGTGTCACATGATCCTTCAGAAATCAGAATAACTTTTTTTTTTTTCAATTTAATGGATCCTTGCTGAATAAAAGTAATAGTTTCCCTTAAAAAGGAACTTTTAAAAGTAGTGTACATATACTTTAGGACTTGGCAGTTTGGGACCAAATGTTAACTTATTTGTTCTGCTAAACTTATGTTTCCTGTAAATTCAAGAAAAATATTTATCTGATCATTTTGTCTGATAATAACTTGGGTAACAGAGTTGAAGAATAGGTGTGTTTAATGTGAAATTGAATCATGACTTTGAGCTCTCCACAAGAAGCAGATGACCATGACCAATGTGTATCTTGCAGTTGCTGTTGGATGGTAACTAAAAGAATGCACTCATATTGTTGTGTGTATGTTTGTTTAGTTTCACAACACACTAACGCAGACAAATTATGGAGAGCTTTCAACAGTAATGAAAACATCCTTTCGTAAGGTTGCCATTATACCTAATAATGCCCACATTAATGCTAATTATGCACCCACTGATTCTCTGAACAACTGCAATCAGACATTACACACAGACGGAAAGATGCTCACACAGTAGTTACTGTATCCCACTGCCTTTGCAACTGCTAATTTTGTTGATTTACAACAGCATTATTTGGATATAGCCGTCCTACTCTCCAAATCAACAAACACACATGCTGTATGAACCCCTGCTTTCACTCCTGACGTTCACTCACAATGCTTGAGAAGATTTGCATGTGTTCCTTTGCATAATTCCATGTAAAGCTCATTTTCGCTGTGTATATCTTCTCTTCTCCTATTATTGGGGACAATGGGCTTGTGAGCGGCTCTTTTATGGACACACTCATCTCAATGAGCATCATTTGAACAGGCTATTGATTGGCTTCTCAGACCTGGATTTGAAATGAACTGAAATTTAACATTTAAACAGAAGATGTGACATCATGCGGTTTATTATGTAGTTACATTGGAGAAGCTGTTTCCAATATACCACTATTCAAAGTGAATAATGAAGCATGACTTCCTGTGCTATAACACATCAAGGTGGAAGTGAAAAGGAAGTTTTTTTTAATCTTCACGTGAGGTGTTAACAACTGATTTTCCAACCTGTGCTTCAGCAGGTGTCTGTTTGTGAGAAGATTTTGTTATTTTTCATGTATTTTCCTCTGTTTCTCAGTTGGGAAGTGATGAGATCTGTATTAGTCATCTTAGTTGTTTTACTTCCCATCACAGGAAAAACCTACACCTGAAATGTTCTATTATTACGGGTTGTTCACTCCAAGGATGATAACTATTACTAGAAAGTTTTAATAATAATTTCTGAGAAATTCAAAACCACAGTTATAACGACTGAAATCACTTTCAGAATTTCTTTTTCCAGCTGATGAACACTAAAAAAATTGACAATTAAATCAGAATCCCCCCAAATCTAAAGAGCTTGAGCATTTAAAGTGGCAGACGACAACTGCAACATTTATGATAAACAGAATTATCGTCTGTTGGTTTGGATGCTGAAGTTAATGTTATAGTCATCTTTATAGTCATCGTTCTTTGACCAGGCCTTTATCTGATGTATATCAGAATATAATTTTATTATTTTTATTCATCTCATTCGAATATTTTCACAACACAGAATATTCTTTGTTCATTTAGTGGATCGGCTCCATTTAAAATGGTCACTTTTGATGAAAATTCAAAGAAATGTTCAGTGATGCATACAGTAGGAGATAATCTGAAGATAATAATGTTGAGAGTAGTTCAATATTTCAATTTCCCCATCTCTTTTTCAGCTTCCATCGTGCTGCAGAAGTGGTGGTGTCAAATGCACCCATGTTTGGATGGCGAGGAGTGTAAAGTTCTTCCAGACCTTACTGGTTGGTCCTGCAGCACCGGTAACAAAGTCAAAACCACCAAGGTAAGTGGGCCAAGTAAATGCGAGTTGCATTTGATGTGGATTTGCTGATGTGGTTTATTTGGTTCTTAAAGGGATACTCCACCCCAAAATGAAAATTTTGTCATTAATCACTGACCCCCATGTCGGTGCAAACCTGTAAAAGCTCCGCTCGTCTTCGAACACAATTTAAGATATTTTGGATGAAAACTGGGAGGCCTGAGACTGTCCCATAGACTGCCAGGTAAATAGCAGTGTCAAGGTCCATAAAAGGTATGAAAGTCGCCTTCAGGATACTCCATCTGCCATCAGACATACAATCTGGGTTATATGAAGCAACGGAAACACTTTTTGTAAGCGAAGAAAACAAAAATAATGATTTTATTCAATAATTCCTTTGTCAACGGTCTCCTCTGTGATGGATTTGAAATAAAACAGCGCTTCCTTGTGGCGCGGATGACACAGAAGAGCATACACAGCATAAGGTGATATGGAGACACAGAGGAGACAAAGGAATTATTGAATAAAGTCATTATTTTTGTTTTTTGTCATATAACCCATATTGTACGTCTCATGGCAGATGGAGTATTCTGACATCTACTTTCATACCTTTTATGGACCTTGACACTGCTATTTACTTGGCAGTCTATGGGACAGTCACAGGCCTCCCGGTTTTCATCCAAAATATCTTAAATT
Organism: Cyprinus carpio; assembly: GCF_018340385.1. NCBI lineage: Eukaryota > Metazoa > Chordata > Actinopteri > Cypriniformes > Cyprinidae > Cyprinus > Cyprinus carpio. Next base: position 10,955,790 of record NC_056582.1, on the reverse strand, counting down.
GCATTCCGAAGATGAACAAAGTTTTTATGGGTTTGGAACGACATGGGGGTAAGTGATTAATGACAAAATTTTTATTTTTGGGTGGAGTAGGGTGGGGTGGAGAGAAAGAACTCGAATTCAAGATGGCGCCGATGTGTGTGGCTGGCCGTCTGTCTGGGGCAGATGTTTGTTTGTTGTTTTTATTATGTTTGTTTTTTTTAACCCAACAAATCTGTGCACTCCTAACTTATGACCGAGATCAGCTACTGTCCATCAAATTAACTGTGGATGAGTCACTGATGATAGATTGTACAGGAGAGGGCCGCAGTCCATTCCTGGCTAGTGTTCCCAACTACCTATGGCACTTGGCACATGACGCGCCACACAGTAAGCGTCGCAGGAAAAGAGGACGCCGTGGAGGCACTGCCGTCAAATTAAAGACGCTGTGGCCATTAAATCGTATGTCCACAGGTTGGCTTTCATTGCTCTCTCAGGCCAGTGCTTACAGGGGAGAGGTGTGGATCTCAAGAATCTCCGCAGCTTGCGTCATGAGAAATTCCATGTTAAGGATTTAATACCAATCAAGCTGGCCCTGACAAATGCCCGCTCGGTGGTAAATAAAACTTTTATCTTGAATGATTTTATTATGACATACGAACTGGACTTTCTCTTCAAATCTGAAACCTGCCTAAAGGTAGGAGACTCCTCGCCACTATCTGAACTCTTACCAGAGGGATATGTTTGCATTAATTCACCTTGCCCATCGGGTCGCGGGGGAGGTTTAATGACTATTTAAAAAAAACTCTCCAATTCCAGCTACTCTCAGTTGAACCACCGCAGAGTTTCGAACTGCAACTGTTTCAAATCGCACCTACAAACCCTGTTACAGTCGCTGTAGTGTATCGGCCTCCAAAACCAAATATAGTTTTGGTTAGGAATTTTTTGAGTGAAATGTACACAAAATATGATCGTTTTTTAATACTGAGTGATTTTAATGTCCATATCTGTTGTGGGAATGACACACTTTCAAGGGATGTAAATCCCGTGGCAAAATAGAGAAACAAATAGAGACATAATTAGCGTAGCTGCTGTTCCAGCCAAGTAAAATTAATTAGTTTAACCTAAGCTAAAGAATAATAATGCGCAATTGCTCAGATATAACTGCAGTACAAGATTATGAGATGCATTATTGGAATGCTTGGCCAAAGAGGTGTGTTTTTAATCTAGATTTAAACAGAGGAAGTGTGTCTGCACCCCGAACATTATCAGGAAGGCTATTCCAGAGTTTGGGAGCCAAATGCAAAAAAACCTCTACCTCCTTTAGTGGACTTTGCTATCCTAGGTACTATCAAAAGTCCAGCGTTTTGTGATCTTAGGGAGCGTGATGGATTGTAGCGTGGTAGAAGACTAGTTAGGTACGCAGGAGCTAAACCATTAAGGGCCTTATAAGTAAGTTATAATATGTTGTTACTGATACGGAACTTAATAGGTAGCCAGTGCAGAGACTGTAAAATTGGGGTAATATGATCATATTTTCTTGACCTGGTAAGGACTCTAGCCGCTGCATTTTGGACTACCTGTAGCTTGTTTATTGAGGATGCAGGACAATCACCTAGCAGTGCATTACAATAGTCCAGTCTAGAGGTTCAAACTTGGTTGTGTTTTAAATGGTGCTATATAAATAAACAAGAACAAGAACAAGTATCCCTTTAAGGAAATGTAGGGCCACACTAATTAAATCCTGGTTGCAATCTGACACATGCTACATTTAAGTCCAAGAGAGCCAGGTTGATACACAAATGATCTTCTACCCATGGTAAGAGGAGCATTTGAGAACCTTTTGGATAGCCATAAAAGTACCTTTTAAATAGACATTTCTAAGAGCTATATATGCCATCAAAACACTCCCCAGAAGTATCTTCAGAAGGCTTTTCTTTGAGGGGCCTTTCTCCCAATGCCTTTTTCTCAGGCAAAGCATCCTTCAGAGCAGCATTTTGTTGAAGCCTTACTTTTATAAGAGTGTTCTCTAAAGCCCCTGAGAGAAAAAGAGGGGCTATGTTGTGCGATAAAATGGTCATATAGGGTTTTCTACAACAATTAAACACACCACTTCAAATGATCTCATGTTTTATGGGCAGATTATTGCAGGGACAGCACTTTTTTTTCAGTCCTACAGTACATCTCTACAGTAAGTTATAGGCAGATACACCACTCAAACTTTCTAAAAGAGACTTATTAAAGAATGAGCAAAGCTTGAAGATATATACAATTTCAGTGGCTACACAGAGTTTGTGGCTCAGCGAATAAATCCCCAAGGACTTCAGTCGTACAGAGAAAGCTTTCAAAGGCCGAAGGAGAATTTTCAAAAACCAAGCCTAGACAAACATGCAGAGACAACATTGTTGGTCCATGCTAGCTTTGACTTGAAAAGGAAAATGCAAAATTGACTAATTTGCAATTAAAGATGTACAATTTGTGCACCAGCTCTTCTTCATATCTGAACTAGTGGTTCAATGCCTCAAAATGCCAGTATTCAAGCTAAAAATTGATTGATTGGTTACATTAGGTTTCCAAACAAATGTGCCTACCTCATAAATTGAAATAACAATTAGATATGAGAATTGGAGACGTGCTTCTGTTTGTTCAGTGAACGCCGGGGTAACTGCTGTTTCGTGCAGGCATGACATACATGTAAAGTATTAAAGAAATAACGGTGTCTGAAAACGCAACTGCCACAAAAATAATTGCTCAGAGTTATAAAGTAACAGCAGAACATCTGTTGTGTTCATTAAAATGCATTATGGCTATGAGCTCCACTGAGACTTTTAAATTAAGAGTCCTAATTAAATTGGTAAGAGGGAGAGATGAGAAATGTATGACGGCTCTGGATTTTCATTCAGGATTAATTACTCTGTTTATTGAGTCCATAATTGGCTGAGTTGACTGTCAGTGGGGTAAGCCCCGCCTTCTGCCACCACAGTAGCCAATGGGCTGCGGTGAGTCACAGATGGAATGCGGGAGGTGTGCCTTGCTCCAGTGAGCATTAATTCTGTATTTAATAGCAATGGAAATGGAACAGTAACCATCAGGCTTCACTGCATGTCACAGGAGATTGTGGCGATGAGCCAGGATACATAGTGTCTCTTTCCATCTGCCTTCTTATATCTTTACATTCTCCTCCTGTACCATCCACTGAATATCTGTCCTTTATTTTTTTATTATCCTTCCCCACTGTCTGCCTTTCTGGTGTATAGCCGCTGTCCAATTTATATTAAATAGTAATGTTATTATTTATAACAAATATATTACTGATATATAATTGTATATCAATTCTGTTTAATAATTTTGTTTTGGTTTAAAACATATTTAAATTTTTTTAAACATTTAATAATTTTTTTAATTTAACCGAGAACCAATAATTGTTTTCATGTGTTTGTGTGTGTATAATTTTGCAGTATAGTATATGTATTACTATAACATAAATCTATTATTATTGTTAAAACAAGACACATTCTATGAAAAAAATAAGATTTTTTTTTTAATTAGATATTTTTTTGTTTTTAAAAAATTCTGATCTTTACTGAAAATATTAATTAAACATCTCAATTAAACATTAAACATAATTAAAAATTAATTAAACATCTCCCCGGGTGCCGCAACATAAATGGCTGCCCACTGCTCCGGGTGTGTGTTCACGGTGTGTGTGTGTTCACTGCTGTGTGTGTGCACTTAGGATGGGTTAAATGCAGAGCACGAATTCTGAGTATGGGTCACCATACTTGGCTGTATGTCACTTCACTTTTTCACTCAAAGCAGATGGTGCCATTCCAGTGACTGTGTTACATTTTCCTTAATCCAACCTCTCTATTTATTCATAGGTCACACGATAGCAAGAACATGGCTGCCCTACCAAAAGGTCCACGGCTCCTTACCAGCCCCTAATGGAAAAGGAGACCCTCTCGTTTAAGACACTGACATTACAGAGGATTCCATACATGTGAAAGATGGACAAACTCATTATAGGCTATAGATGGCCGCCTTGCTTTGACAGAAGATATGAGGATGGAGAAGGATCTCTGTATAAACTTGAAGTTTGACCGAGGATGCTGGACACACAGGTGCTCACATGAGAGACTGCATCTGTCAGCTGAAAGTGACTTTTTGGATTTCCACTGGCTCTCTTGAGTGTATGTGTGTGCATCTGTGACACAGATTATAGTATGTGGGACAAACTGTGGACGGTTCAGACCTGTCAGGTTGATGAAGATGAGACAGTAGTTCAACACTGTTTATCTGCTTTCCAGCACACAGCAAACTTTCTATTCATGAGCAGGATGGGGATTGCTCTGAATGTGTGATTCACAAGTTATTATCAATTTGCTTTTTTGGGTTAAGTCATTACCCTGGAAATGTTTCCTTTAAGTCATTTTTCACATCTAATTAGGGTTGCTGAATAGGATCATAACAACAAATTAAAAATTCAAGGGCGATTTTATTTGGACTAGACAAGATAGGAGATGTTTTCCATTTTCTGGTCTTTTACTGTCAGTGTAAGATGGAATTCAAGAGAGAAACATTTATTAAGCTTTCTTCCACAAATGCAAAATAGAAATGCAAGTGATGTAGTCAACAGTAAAACAAAGGTAAACTGCAGTAAAATACGGCTCCTCTTTGCTGTAAAATGTTATGTAATGTGAGCTTTACAGATGCAATTCCCTTCAAAAAACATTTAAAACTGACAGCTGGCTAAAAATTTCTACTGTATGTTACTCTGTAAAATGATCCACAAACCACTTAAAGGTGCACTAAGTATTTTTACTGGATTTAACACCTAAATAAATTAATAATACTGATAAATATGGTTAAAATTGTGATTACTTAATAGAAACTGTTTTATTCTACAAAGGGCAATTCAGGTCCTCATGGGGCCCACCATGTTGCGATCACATGACCTGCCGAATAAAACTCGTTGGCAGCCCACTATTACCAATCACTGCTGGTTTCAGACTAAATTAAAGGAGTAGTTCACACACACACACACACACACACACACACACACACACACACACACACACACACACACACACACACACACACACACACACACACACACACACACACACACAAACCTTCTGTGTAATGCTACAAATACATCTATGCCACTAGGTGCAGTATAAGATTCCAGAAAGTTACTTAGAGCACTTTTAAACAAGGAACTTGTTTAACTTTGATCTTGCTTTTAACTTTGTTTTCTGGTTTAACTGTGAACCTCTCAAAAGTACTCTGTGAAGTTCTGAAAACAAGCTAGCAATGTGCTGACTGAGATAATGAACATGTTTAAAGATAAGCTCAGATGTGAAGCGGCCTAACTCGTGCCCAATACTGCATCATAATAAAGTTTGAAATAGAATCAGCTCCACCATTCATCATTGGTTTTCTGATCTCAGTGGGTTCCTCCACAGACTCTAACCTAACCTAAACTTGAATTCTGAACTCTAATTGGTACTTTTGTTCGCCCCTTGCTGAGCGTTACCTTTGCCAGGGTTGGATCGAACTTTCAGAAAGGACTTTGTCCATTGTGTCTTTATCTCTGTATGTCTTTCTCAGGGCTCTGGTGGCTTGTGAAGTGTTGAATGAGGTTTTCTCTCTACAAGACAGCTCTGTACGCTAGGCTCGCCCTGGGCCTGCCCAGACGTCTTCCTGGCTTCAAAGCCCCTTCAGACTCCAACCATCTGCTTTGTGAGCTATGATGAATGTATCAGACCCACTGTGATTCCAGTGTCGAGCCTTGGGAGATAGGGTCGAGTGCCATCTCAAATTCTCATTGCTGAAGCCCAGGATACTGCCAGCCCTCTCCTGGGATGGTCCGGATGTATTTTTAGGTCTGTTGCTATTGGGAAAAGTTTCAAGTGGTCAGCTGGAAGTGCAGGCCTGAAACCTGTGAACATTTTCTAGGTGTGTGTTTGTGTCTGTCTACATATGTTTATCTACAGATCCATCTAAAAAGGCTTTGTTGCATTGGGACATTCTCCCGTGGAAACAGAAAGCCGCTAAATCCTGATGCAGACATTGAATGTCTGCTTGCCATCCCAAGAGGCTGCCGTGCTCTGAGGATGAACCTGATACATAGACTGACCCAACATCACTTTTGGTTTAAAAATCAATATTTGAAGACAATTTCTGTACCACTCCCTAGTGGCTGTGGCCTGCTGTTGCAGATGCGGCCTGTCATCAAGAGAAGAAAAATGAGATGAGAATCACCAATAGGTCAGTAATATTTCAAACAACAGCTGCACTGCATTTGTAGACGTATTCAGGTGGTATTGGCAGAACAAATGCACATGCGAGTCTGTAATGTCCAAATAATGTATATATACAGTACACCCACTGTTTTCTATACCTCTAAGTGCTTTAAACAGCCTGGGAGGAGATGTGCCATGCACAACCCAGAACTTCGATTGGTTGATCAATGTTCTGCTCTGCCGGGTGACTTAAACCTCAGGATGAGCCTCTCATGAAAATAAAGCAAAAGAGAATGCCAATGAGTGTAAGATTGCAGGCAGATTTCATAAGAGAGTTTACTGTTTGTGCTCAAACCTCTCTGTGTCCCAGGAGCCCACTTAAACACTGGCTCACTCCATGGGGTGGCACGTACTCAGCATTCTCCTCAGCAATGAAAAGAAACAAAACCTAAAGCAAAGATAAACATAAGCAGTTCTATTTCTACTCTGGCTGTCATCTGTTGTCGAGTCCAATTTATGTTGGTTCAGAGTGAAAATTTCTTACGGCTGGGGTAGAAAGTGAATTGAAACCTTGATATAAACAATTGATTATCATGTGTTGTGAGGGAGCCGATGTAAACACCAGGACTGGGGAATGTTTATTACACAACTGAGCACACAAGCTGAATCGTCCCCCAAACTCTGAATGAATTTGAATGACATTCCCTTCATATCCAGTTCTCAAGAATTCTCTGTTGGCACCGCTGTCACAATACAATTTGTCAAAGTGCTACAAAGCATAAATAATCTATGATGTAAAATGCTTAGAATGAATAATTTATGGACACTAGACTATGAAATAATGAAAAGTAAGTATGAAAAGCAAATGACATCTCATCTAGTCTTTGAATTAGAGTGATGTGCTGCTTGCTTTGACAGCTGAAATTAATTACCGCGTATGACTACCAGCTACAAAGAATTATTGCTTTTCCGGGCATTTGAAAGGAGATGTAAAACTTGGATTTTGAGGACACGTGGGAAGGCTTTTTCAGAGTCAAATTACATTGCAGTTCGGTCTGAAGACATTGTTTTTTTGACGTAAGTAATAAAGCTTTTGTATAATTAAAGATGTCTTAGATGAAAGGTATCCTTGGTTGACTAAGGCTAAGCACTGCCAGAAAAGAACTGCAAAATCTCAGTCTATTTCTAGCATTTAAATTTAGGTGTTAACACGAAATTAATCATGTTATGGGAGATTTACTCAGAACATGTTTTCCGTAAAAATCTAAGGCACAGGGCAGTGGAGTGCGGAAAAAAATGCAATGTCTAGAGAGAAGTTTTTTTTCTTTTAAGTTGAACTTTAAACTTGAGTGCCATGTTTTTTGAACAACGTCATGCATGAGACGCTGCCAAAAACCAAGACAAGATTAAATTAAGTGAAAATGAATCTTGTTTAATGTTTTCGATTCTTGTGCACCCCTCAATTATTGATATATTAATATATTCATTGTATATTCAAATTATATACAACATATTCAAATAATAAAAAAACATGTATTTTATGTAAATCGTTTTCTGCTATGCACATTTTCATTTACAGCAATGGATTTATACATGTATAATCAACTCATAGTCTCCACCAAGGTTTGCTGTGCTGCATGGGAATGCTCCAGGTAATCACAGAAAGTAGTATGAATGTATGGTTTCCCTACCGATGTGGAGACGAGGAAAAAAATGATGCATCAAGTTTGATTCAATTCACACTTATTTGTATAGAACTTTTTATTATATACATTGCTTTACAGGAAATTGGGCAGTTTTATATGTTTATTCAGAGTTGGCCTCATTCAAAATCCTCTCAAGGGTTAGTGAAATCCTCTTCACAGGTGTTGGGTCGTCTAAAGTCTTCATAAGTGGCTGGATATAGTCAGGAGAGGCAATCTTAATAGCTATAGGTTACAACTACAAAATGTGACGTAACCATATTTGGGAATTTGCTCTTTTTCACAAAGAACAGGGAAAGACTTGCAAAACCCAGTGAGCTGAGAATCATTGTGAGAGTGATTACAGGGTGTCTTCGAGTGGTTCTTGTACTGAGAGCAAGACAGAGAAAGGAGAAAACAGGAGACATGGTGATCCATCTCCATCATCCAAATGATCCATCACATATCAGTCCTGTGGCATCACTGCTCCTCCACCACACAGTACTTCTACAGTTACCAAGATGTTTAAGTATAAAATGCAGTAATAATGTACAGGTTAACTGTGATTACTTCTATAATACAGTAGTGGTATATAATAAATTTTTGGTAATTTAGCCTATGATTCTGAAATGAAAACTGCTCGCCTATTTTAAACTTTTTTCATTCTCTCTTAGGTCCATCAGCATCCTCATGTTTTATTTTTCATTCCTGTTCTTTATAATCTAAAGCAAAGATGTATTGGTGTTGCCATGTTGTTTGTAAAATTAATTATTAAAATTTTTGTACGTGGATAATGTTCTGTGCAGAAATGTTCCCTCGCGAGGGCAGTTTTTATGAGCGCATAGTTGGTGAGACAGACTGTGACCCTGAAATTATTAGCTTTGTTTGTCTCTTCGTGCTACAATAATCCAAATCTGTTATCTCCCGAAACCAATTAATCACACTAGCATTCTATTTTGACCCCAGCATTTGCTCTGGATATGGGGTTCAGGAACATCCCTGATTCATTATCCTCAGATATCACTTTGCTTTTCACTAATATGTGCCAAGGGAGGTGCCAATGTGACCGAGCCTGATAATACAGACGCCTGTGGCCACCCACTTTAACTCATGGCCAGGGTTCCGGTGCTGGAGGCACATTGTCATGGCACAGCTAGTGTGTCGAATGGGATGAAAGCAGCAGATATTGCGACATTTGTTACATCTGTATGCTTTGAGGAAGAGCTGTGGTGATGGAGGAACCCTGAGTGAGAAACACAGTGCTGGGCACATGGCTTGAGTATTTATATGCTAAATCTAGCCGTGCACAATGTTTTGCTTGAGTGTCATCCATATATGCATGACGATACAGGATATTGTCGCATATACTGTGTAAATGGATCAAAATGTGCTTGTCAGTGATAAAACTCATGCATATTTGATATTACGCCATTCAGTTGTGTGTCTTGGTATACGTACATCCATGCAAACGTGTAAGTGATACTTGTAACCAAGCTGCTCTTTCAGTATCTCTTTCTTCCATTGGTTTTGTGACAAGATGAACAGATTTCTCACTGTCACATACAGCATAAACACAGACTGCCAAACAATACTTCATAAATCACAAACAGACTCAATATATGCAGAGACTTCATTACACGTCTTACAAAACCTTTGGAAAATGATGTAATACAATATAAATGGCTAGGAAAAACATGTTGCCCAACACAGCCTGGGAGTATGTCTTTTTAAAGAACTTTGCCCGAAAAATTGTGGAAATATGATTTACTGCCGTTCTTAATTACTGTCAAGGAGGCAGCGTGCAGGATAAGATTTAGAAACCGCAGTTAGCAAACGACCCACGGCAGCGTTTGGGTATAGTGCTAAACAACTGCTTGGGAAAATGTGGTTTTCTCTGGCACAGAACAAGTGTTGAAATGTTTGTTGTTAGTGGCGTTTTTTTTCCCCTTATATATCTATCATACATAATTTATCATTCATGCCCAGAATACAGGATTTGTAACCGTTTAAAAGATTAATAGGTTGTTTACTTGACAAATTGTGTCTGATTTCATGGGTGGAAGAGGGGAAAAGCTTAGAAATTTGATGGAGTTTGAAGCATAAAATGAACATATTTTTGTCCAAAATGAAACAATTAATATCGTCTTTAAATTATTAACAAGTATCTTGAGTATTTTCTAATGTACTGCCTACAGTAAATGTGTTCTTTCTTTCTTCACTGCTTTCTTACTTCAATTCCTTGTTCCTTATTTTAATTGCTTAATTTATTTGACTTTTTCTTACCTTTCTATCAATTCTTTAGTTTTTCTGTACTTACATTTTTCTTCTTTATGTTCATCCACTCTTATTTACTTACTATTTTCCCATCTTTCCTTCCATCTGTTGGTTCCTCCATTGTTCCTGTTTTCCTTTTCCTTCCATACCTTGAGTCTTTTCTTTTTTTTATAATTCATTTTTTTTTCTTATTATTCTTTTCTTCCTTTTTTTTTTTTTTTTTTTCTTTTTTAATGAGTTTTTTGAGGTAGAACCTTTTTCCTTTTCCTTCTTTACCTTCCATCATTTTCTTCTTTACATTCTTCTTTCCATTATTCCCAACTTCCTGCTGTCACAATCTGTGATGGTGAGGAACGATGGAGACGAGGAATAAACGAAACAGTCTTTAATCCAAGAAACACAGGGTACATCCAACACTGGGAACAGCAGGAAACATAAACATAACAAGTAGACCCGACAGAGACAGACTGCATAGACTATGACTTAAGTACACAGGGAAACAAGGATAATTAACACAGCTGGAAACAAATGATGAACTAATCAGGGAACCTAATGAAAACAGGAAGGACCAAATAAGGAAACACAGGAACAGCTGGGTGGGAATTAAGGAGGAGGTTCCGGAGGAGGACGGACACATGGGGGGGGGCTGGCAGACAGAGTCTAGGGAGGTGACGATGGAGGGAAGAGCCAGGGAGGAGCCAGGAGGGGCTTGGAGCAGGAGGAGCGCAGCTGGACCCAGGCCACAGCCATAATGTTGACCCATGGTGGAGCTGACGGAGGGAGGAGCCATGGAGGAGGAATGGCCGCCAACTACAGGGGGCTGACCAATGGCGGCGAAGCAGATGGTGGAGTCGTCCGAGGTGGAGACGAAGAGCCAACGAGCCAGGGGGATGCCGAGGATCCGGGGGGCCAGGGTGGAGCTGAGGGCTCTGGTGACCAAGGCAGAGATCCAGAGATCTGTGGCGGAGCTGGAGGGACTGAGGAGGAGTCAAAGGGATGAAGGAGCCTGATGGAGCGACAAGGTGCAGCCGGATGAGTCCAGAGGCGCAGGATGGTCGATGCCAGACCAAGGCGGAGCAAAAGGAATGAGGGAGCCAGGTGGAGCTGGTGGATCGATGGGTGACAATGGAGGCATGGGAGCTAGGAGCCGATGTGGAGCCACTGGGTCTACGGGCCGAGGCAGAGTCCGGGCCTCGGAGGGTGGAGGCGGAGTCAGTCCGTGGCTTTCTCCCACGTAGTGGGCTCTGAAGCCGGCTCTCGCACCTGGACTGACATCACAGCCTTCGGCTTTGCGATGATCCTTAGCTCTATCGCTCTCTCTGGCAATGGCTCATCGGTCACGATGGGTTCTCCGTCAGTTGTGGGCTTGGGCTGATGTGCCGCGCAGTGGGGTGATGGTGGGCTGGGCACTGTGTCTGGAGTGACACCGGTGACAAATGGTGACCGGGGATCGGTGTCTCACCAGTGTCCACTACACAAATGCGGCGAGGGCCTTCCTCGGACGGCGGTACTCTGTACGCGGAGTTTAAACTGGCGTCATAGAACGCACAGAGCGCGTCGTTCGGGTAGCTGGAGAGGTTGGCGAGCACAAGAAATACACTCTTAAAAATAAAGGTGCATCACGATGCCATAGAAGAACCTTTTTGTCTAAATGGTTCCATTAAGAACCTTTAACATCTGAAGAACCTTTCTGTTTCACAAAAGGTTCTTTGTGGCGAAAGAAGGTCTTCAGATTACAAAAAGGTAAGAAAGAGGTGGGTCTTTAAAGAACCTTTGACTGAATGGTTATTTGTGGAACCAAAAATGGTTCTTCTATGACATCGCTTGAAGAACCTTTTGAAGCACCTTTATTTTTAAGAGTGTAGTCTAGTGTGGCCCTCGAGTGATCTCTCCCCCTTCTCCATTCTGGACAGAGACCGACTGCACAGACTAGGACTTAAGTAGACAGGGAAATGAGGATAATTAACTAAACACAGCTGGAAACAAATGATGAACTAATCAGGGAACCTAATGGAAACAGGAAGGACCAAATAAGGAAACACAGGAACAGAAATGGGCAAAACACGACACAGAACAGTCCAGAGTCCTGACACCTGCCTTGCTTTCTATATATATTTTTTAATCTTTTGCTTTCTAATCTTTCTCAATTTTTTCCTTCCATCAAAACTTTTTTTTAATAAACTTACTTTATTACTACCATATTTCTTCCTTCTGTTCAGACCCTCCCCCTTTACATCTATTTTTCCATTCTTCTTTCTGCCTGTCAGTTCCTCTGTCCAGTTTTTCATTTCTTTTCTTATCGTCCTTCCTTTTTTGATTTCCTTTCTTGCATTTTCCTTCCTGTCTTTTCTCTTCCCTACCCTGCTTCCTTCATTTTATTTCTACTCTTGCTTCCTCCATCTGTCCTATTCCCCTTTTCCTTCTTCAACTTAATTTTTTTCCTTATTTCTTTCTCTTCCTCAAATTTCTTACATTTTCTTTAATTTCCTCTCCTTGTCCTTAATTCCTGCCTTTTTGCTTCCTTCCAAAAATGTTCAAAATGAAAAAAAGAGAGAGAGGGGGAAGTGAGAGAGGCAGATTACAGATGTCTTCCATTATTTGCTTGGCTGTGTTATAAATCTAAATACAGACTTCCATCTCCCTTTCTGTTGCTCTATATTAATTATTGCATGTTTCATAATCATTGTCGTTTGCGTTTATCTCATAAATGTGTCTCACACTAATTGTTCACAACATTTTTTGTCACAGTTCTCATTTCTCTAGAGAGTAATTCCAGGGGAATGTGTGTACAGTATGTGTTTGAGGGGATACTTGTCTGTGCCTCCTTCTTTCTGTTTTTATCGTTCTTATTCAGTCTCTTAAGGTGTTGGCAGGCTTGTCACGTTTAATATCTTCCAGCAGAAAAAGTGTATTTAAGATTGCAGGGTGCGATCGAGATAAAGACCCTGTAGTGGATACAGTGTCAGAGTGCACAGGATTGGAGACCTGTGACTTACAGACTCTGTGTGCACTTACATAACTGAACAGCTGATCGACTGAACAAAACATGGCATGCAGTCATGTCTCCTCAGAGGTCACAGTGGTTTAAGGGTGAGGAAGTGGACCAGTGATGGTTTCTTTGTTAGAGAAACAGAGAAAATCTAAGTTTTTTTTTTTTTTTTTAGAGGAACAGTTTACCACAAAACAAAAACATTGCCTTTATTTGCCTCAAACCACTAGGCATCATACAAAAACACCAAATCCATGTGGATTTCTTTCTTTTGTGCAACAAAAATTACATAAATCCTTATGAATGTATTTTACACACAATGACAGTTCATAATGTCCATTGCAGTTCAGCTCCAACATAGTCAAATATTACACCAAACCAGTTCTACAAAAGTAACCTATCCAACATTTTTCTGAATCTTCTAAACCCATACATTGTCTTTGTATGAGAACTAGACAGATTTTGAGTTATAGTTCATTTATAATATTCCCCTCCAGTGAGCTGTTAACTTCAGAACTGCTGCAACCTCACTGAGTCAGTAAATTGATTTGGTTTGTGAACGAACATTGAACCAGGTTCAGTTCTCTGTTCAGCTTGCAAAAGTTTTCTTGGGCATTAGAGATACAAGACATTGAACATTATATTACAATGAATACTGACATGCTAGTTATGATGTTTCATTGTCAGATCTCCGTTATAATACTGTAAATAATAAATTAAATGACATATTACAGAAGGACCTGTTAAAATATTCAAAAGTTCATCTGGGTTGAAAACGACATCAGTGAGCTGTCACACGAGAAGAAAGAAAGAAAGAAAAAAAGAAAGGCCACTGGTAACCATTGCTTAAAATATATTTTGTCAGATAAATAATTTTGGTTAATTCTTAATGTGTTTGATTTTTTTTTTATATATATATATTTTTCATATTAAAGAATTTTCACTTAATTTTTTTTTTTTAGTTTTAAAATTAAATAAAAAATTAATTTAATTTAATTTAAATGTAAAAATAAATTAAAAATTGTAAAATTAAAATATATATATATATATTTGTGTCCATATTGTTTGTGCATGTCTTCAGTGAGCAGATCATGAACAACATGCTGATCAAACAAATGTTTGCTGTGACTGTACTTAAGGCTTCTGAAGTCTTCCACTTTTGAACCGTAATAAGTTCTCTTTCCTTTTCCCCTCATGCTTACAAAGACATGCTCCAATCCCACAAAAACCTGGATTTCTTTTGGCTGTGTTCCCAGCTTGTGACATTCAGACAGGGATAGATGGAGCGCGTGGGTATGTGTGTGTCGTGCACAGACTTTGACTGACTCTCTGCCACCTGCTAGCTGCCTGTGAATGCCAAGGTGCCTCAGGGCATTCACCAGCACACCACTGATTCACATGTTTCCCATCCTGCCCCTGTGCCCCCTTTTATTACCACTGACTAAGGCCTGGGGAAGGGAACTCTCTCTGTTTCCTCCTTGCTCGCTCTCCCTCTCATCTCATCTCCCTCACTCCCTCAGGAGGAGACCACCACATGCTGATGTGACAGGAGCACAACACTAGTCATCATCCATCTGTGGAGTGCCGTCTGCTGCCACCCCGTCGTGACCTTTGACTGTCTCCAGGAGTTAAAAGGCAAGGGCAGCAACTGAGGGTCAGTCCCTGCTCTGTCAGGGGCCCAGAGCGCTAAGGCGAACGTGTCAGCAGAAGGAGGGGTGGGTCACAGACACCATGTTGACGTTCTGAACTATAGAGAATTCTCAGGTCAGGGGAGGGTTGTTAGAAACATGCAACGTTTCAGTTAATCAGACCTCTTACTCTATAGCTGTTTCCAATGTGGCGAGTGTGCTCTAGCATCAGTTTGGTCTCGTCTTATTAGTATTCTAACACTGACATGCCTGCCTTTTTATATGTTGATAAAATGGGTGTATTGAAAGCATCTAAAACATACAATTATTTAATATGCACAGCATTTGAAAAAAAAAAATCATGAATTCTTCATATTTGTATTATAAATAAATATATTTGTATAGTTCATTTTTACTTTTATCAAGATATTTTTGAGCCCATATCCCCAAATCTACCCTATACCTAACAGTGTCTCAACAATATAAAAAAAATAGTCACATAAATGTGCAAAGACAATAATTTGGTTAAACACTGGGGGGACCAATGTTGTCACAAATGAATGAATAAATGAATGAATGAATGAATAAATAAATAAATAAGAACTGAAGTTTATGGTAAAGTAATGCAATTGATCTTTTTAAAATATTCGTTTTATAATTTTTTACATTTATTTTTTAAATGCAAACATTTCTTGTTAATCATATGCCTAATATACTAAAAACAGCTCTGTTAATGTTTTTTTTGTTTTGTTTGTGTGTCTCATATTCAATTACAAATTACATTTCCTGTTTCACGTTAATAATATAGGCTATTTTTATTTCAAAATAATTAAAATTGAGAAAAAAAGTTTGCATTACTGCACAGTACTGTTGGTAACATCATAAAACAAGCTGGTTAATGGTCACACACAAATTGGGACCAGTTCTCACTATTAACTAACTATTAACTACAACTTAATAATCAACTCAATAAACTCCTAATTTGCTGCTTATTAATAGTTAGACTAACTAATAGTTAGTTTCATTGTTAAAAGTGAAGCATCACAATATCTATGATGGTTACTTCACTGGTTTCAATGTCTATGCAAATGTACCAGATTATGTACAAAAAGTGAAATATGGTCCCTACGTGACAGGTGGCTGGAGGAGTGGGGTTAAAAAAATAGGAGATGGAGCACGTTATTACATTTTACTGAACACTTACAAAGACAAAATATTTTGTTTGGAATAACATGCACTTAATAATTCACAATAAATCCAGGAATAAGAATGCAAATAGGGGCAATTTTCGTTTTATGGTGAATTTAAATTTTAAATGCCATCTTAGCCTGCAGATGTTAGCCTGTGTCTCACTGTTTGCCACACACTTTCGCCAGTAGATCCTAACTTGTTTATTCTTCAGGCTCTATTGGCCTATCACACCCTGATTTCACACTGCGCTGGAAATGACATGTTACCCAGCAGGCTGCAGTATTCCAGTCTCGCTGGTCTCTCCGCAGCCTAGAGACAATCACAACAACATGACTACATTATGATGGGTTTAACGTCTCCACACAATAACCTCCTTTCAGTCAGGGACAAATCAAACACGTTTCCAATAAAACAAATTGTCATGCAGATTGCCTATTACTGCTAGAGGTAATTATGAAATTTTGGAAATTATGGTTTTGCCATTGCACACAATTTTGGGGAATGAATCCTAGGGAAAATTGTGGTTATCTTTCACAAGTGGTTATCTAAAATTATATTCTCAGTGACAATCAGTTTATTTAGACAGTCTATTATGTAGTGTGTGTGTGTGCAGATTATCAGACCACAGTGGAAAGTAATCAAATCCTAGTGAAACCCCAGCAGGGATGAATCATATTGTTTTTGAAAAATAGAGCCGCTATTAAAATAAATAAGTGTCAGATTAAGAGGTTAGAAGAGTGGGATCAATTAGGTCCCAAGATCCTTAGTGACACTTTAATTATATTAGGAACAATGCTATGATAATTACATTGTCAATAATTAATAGCCTTTTAATGTAACAAATGCATTGGGAGCACAGACATCAGCTAATAGGTTATTGCTGTGTTGATATCATCAGCAATTCCAGATTGTAATACGGTGCTAACTAACTGTGAGTAGTGATAGTGTCAAACGACATGCTATGATGTATCAGGACAGTCCAGCATCAAAGAGAGGATCTACCTCCAGGGATTATATTGGCATGAATTTAAATTTTTAAACCCTGCCCCAAACAAACTAGTAAATTCAAGCCATTAGCTGATCCAATGTTACTGTGTCAGTAATTACACATCTCATTCACTCAATAAATCAGTCAAACCATTATATAAAAAGAGTGAAGCTATATTCAAGAGAATATGGTGTAATATTTATGAGAGCACTTTTAGCACCGGCAGTCCTAAAGGATGCAGCACTCACAGCTGTTTTTCACATAGTCTTGTCACACACAGTTCTCTGTCTGCGTTTGCCGTAATTTCAGTAATAACATAGCATATAAACCCATACCTATTCACGTGCCTGATCCACACGGGTTACCTGAGATTTCATGCATGTGCACCAACAATACACATATTCTTGTGTTGGCATTAGTGCATGTGTGATGTGACATGCTGAATTTTAGACTTCAAAAGAGCAGGATGTGGCACTAATATTAAATAAGGCTTTGAATAATGTCTCAACCTGTCAAAATGCGCCTTCCTTCCTCCATGATCTTTTATTCAGCTTCATCATGAGGAAGCACAGGGCTATAAAACACTTTCACCAATAGATAGAGGAAGAGGAGGAAAATGAGTGCCAACTTGCCAGTGAGCTGAAACACAATGAGCTGTGATTAATTTACTCAGCTCAACTCAATTCAGCACTGTCTACTCAAACTGTTCCAACAGCCTGGCACAGAGTTTGACCTTATCTTCTATTTTAGAGGATTTATTCTGCTAATACCCAGCACCCTTGAACATAAAACACATATTGACAACTGGGCCCATATTTACAAAACATCTTAAGGCTAAAAGTTGCTCATAACGCACCGATTTAAGAAAATCTTAAAAATAATTGGCGTGTCAGTCCTAAATTTAGGACTCCTCAATTTTTGCTCTAAGTATTGAGTATTTCACAAAGCGTTTTAGCTCTAAAACTAGCTCCTAAATCTGTGAAAGGTTAGGAGTAGTGAAGAGGACTCATAAGATCAAATCACAAACTATCCAAAAATGTATGTTGCCGGCAATCTGCCTCTGAACGTAAACATTTTAGAAACATTTGATGATAATGACCTTTTAAAAAGGTATCGCCTTTGGTTTTGGAGGTTATCCCAATGCTAAATTTTCCTTTGATTATATCCTTGTTTTCATTAACCAGTTGGGCAAGAATTAACAGATGTTCTTGCATTCAGTTTTTTTTTTAAATGTTTTGATTTTTACATTTGCATGTATTACTATCAGCCATGATTATTTTACTTAATTAAAAGGCTGTTTATATGCATATCCACTAATTGTTTATGAGAAGCATACATGCAAGAGGCTGACAATTAGCTGAACATATACTTGTTTAATAAGTAACACTTAGCCTGCATTTTAAAATCTGTATTTGAATGTGGCAACATATTTATTTTTAAATCTTTATATATGGCAACATGGTGCTCTACAATAATTTTCTATGAATAAATCTTTGACAGAGACTATCATCCAATCACTGTGTGCATAGTAAATAAGCACGCTGACATCATCAGTAGCAACGAGGTCAACCCCGCCCTTTCTCTTAGCTTAAGACTTCTCTCTATTCTTTAGTAAAAGTTTGTCTCGGCAGCTTTGTGAATAGGTTTTAAGAGAAAACTCTTAGCTAAAAACTTTTACTGCTATTTAGGAGAACTCTTAGTTTCATATTTATGAAAACAATGTTTTTTAGTCCAATATTAATTCAAATTTAATTTGATGTTTATATGGTTTCCAGGTTAAAGACATTTTGAAATTACTTTTTTATTAACAACCAATTCTATTATATATATATATATATATATATATATATATATATATATATATATATATATATATATATATATATATATATATATATATATATATATATATATGTCTCCATGGTGTCGCTGTTGAACAGCATTTTTATATAAAAATGAGTGATTTACACACTGTTTGATTTGAAATTTTGTGACTTTTGTAACTTTTTTTTTTGTTCTGTCAATTATTTTCTGATCTGAATATTTTGAGGAGGCACTGCCTGCTCAAAGAAAATGTCCTGATGTGTACATTCTGAATGATGGTGGAGGACAGATTGCCTTTCATGGTTAAAGGAGTGGAATGGAAAATCAATTTTACTTTTAGATTGAAAGTCTGGCTGAGAAGCTGAAAGACAAGTATGGGAGTCAGTAAGATGCTGTACATCCTATTCATCAAGAAGGCCTGTCGTGTACCTCTAACAGTCTTTACAGCATGTAATTCAATTTTAAATCAGATGAGCCTTCAAGTAAGCTGACTTGTATGAAATCTGCCATGTTTACTGTCGGCACCCAGACAAATATTCTGAATGTGATCTTTCGGGTGGTTGCTTATTCAGAGGCGGAAACCGACATGATTGATGAGTATCAGCAACAATGATCTGCTTTCAAAGTCTCTGATCCATGGGCACACGGGGCACTGATGCTGAACAGAGGATATGCACTTAAGCAAAGAAACCAACCACATATGTCTCCTCTTCTGTAGTCCACATTAATCACACAGATATTAGTGTCAGCTATAATTTTATCTGTTTGACTCCTGTGCATTTATGCAGACCTTCGTGCAGAGCATTAAGAATTCTATACAGAGCATTTTCAGATTATTATACATGCATTTCAGTACATTATGAGAATGCACATTGGAAACATTTTTGTCTCATGGTAATTGTCTGTTCATTAATTATGGGCCATTTTGGCCATGCGGACTTTTAGAGAATGCACTCTCTTATAACACACTTAATGTTCAACAAAGAATATTGTACAGTATATATGCATCATAGAAGAATTCTGTCATTTCTGTCATTTTTCTAAACATCATGAATGTTTTCACTACATCATGCATTCTGTTTAAAATAGATTCACTTTTCATTTACTCACCTTCATGTTGTTCTAAACCTCTATAGACTTCTTTGAAGATATTTTGAGAAATTGTCCATTCAGTGGATGCCATTGGTTGTGGTTACCAGCATTCCACATTCAAAATATATTCTTTCATGTAGGGATGAATGACATGAAGGTGAATAAATAATGATAGTATATTCACTTTTGGTTAAATGATCCCTTTAATAGCATTCTGATCACAACCGACTACAATGTCTGGCTAAGGATAATTTCATAGCTACTGTAGTATTACACATTATAAAATAATATTTTCATTAATTATTCCTTACAATAATATTATTTATGTAGGATTTTAATATTTTAAGATGATAAAAAAAAACAAAAATAAAATCCATGTATATAAAAGGCATTTAAAAAGTACAATGAAGATAGTGTGACCTCCATATGATTAAAAGAAAAAGTTTAAATCTGTTTTAATAAAATCAACCCATGGGACCTAAAAGTGCCTAGTTGAAGAAATACCAACTACAGGATCTAAACAAAGCTAGGTCAAGATTTAGACTAGTAGCAATTCCTTGAGGTAGCCTATATACACAATAATAAGCGTCCTCACAGACAGGCTTCCCAGTGCTCCTTAGCTGTTCAGTGAATTGTTCCCTTTTTAAATGGCTAAAAAAGGTGATCCATTGAGCTTTTGAAATGAAAAGGGGGGTCTTTCCCTCCTCTAGACCAATCCATTCATGTTTTATTAATGTCATATGCTCTTGGGTATGGAATCTTTTTAAAACAACTCACCAGGTTATCCTGTTCGTTGTCACAAATCAAATTAGCCCAGCGAGCGATTAATCTTCCTGTCGAACCGACTCTGAAAGGGCCCTGACACCTTATTCATTTTCTTAATTAGATCTCTTATTAGGTGTCGCAGTCGTCCACGTTAATTACAGCTTTCTTTGACTCTTGCACTTTCGAGTTGGCTATGCAAACTATTTGTAAAAAGTAAAGGCAAGAACGTAAGGTGATTAGAAGAAATGAACTGGATTAATGTTGGAAAGTACAGGGTGGAGGTGAGGCGATGTGTTAGGTGGCACATTAGTTTTGGACATTGTGTGGATTGCTATTGAACTTCATGCTGAACAAATATAAAAATGCAAATATGTGGACAAACACATTATTATTAAGCCCTATCACACAAAAAGAGTGCTGTAAAATATTTTGGAAAAAGACAACAGCACGATTGCGAGTGTGATTTACTTACTCAAGTTAGTCGCCATACTGAATTTAACGCTGATGAAAATGAGGATGTGAGGGATAGATTTACAGCAGGGGTATCAAACTCAATTCCTGGAGGTCTGGAGCCCTGCAGAGTTTTGTTCCAACACACATAACATGTCGTTTTCAAATAATCCCGAAGGACTTGATTAGTTGGATCAGGTGTGTTTAATTAGGGTTGAATCTAAACTCTGCAGGGCTCTGGCCCTCCAGGAATTGAGTTTGACACCCCTGACTTATTTACAATAGCACATACTATATAAAGGTCCTAATAAATCACCAAAATTTCACAACTCGCATCTTTCAAAACTGTTTTATGGGGTTTTTGTCTACTTAAAGTCAGCATAACAATCGTTGTTAAACAAAAGCACAATCCACTGAATGCACTGTAGCCTACTTCTATCCCTCACAGCATCATTTTCATTCATTCCAAAAAGTAAATATGACGCTACCCTGACTTAGCTCTATTGCTTAGGCTACAACAGTTCCAGAAGGTAATAGATACAAATTTGCCAGTTACCTTGTCTGTTTCCGCTCTGCAGAGAAAAAAAGCCACAGCAGGTGGTGTTCCGTTCTTGAACGAATAACTTGAATAAATGAGTCAGTGATTCACTCATAAGGACAATCACGTGTCGCCACCTACTGGAGTATCGAGGTAACCTTGAAAAAGAGTCATTGAAAAATCCCCACCACTAATGCACAGACTAACAGTCTGCCTGAAATGCAAAGACACAGACAAGAAGAGTGATATGAACAGTGAAAATCCCAGTGCTGTTATCCAAACAACCCGTTGATCCTAATTTATTTCTCCAGAGCTTGAGAGTGTCCTTCAAACCAGTTCATCTGAAGCTAAATTTAGAAACACACTGTGTTATTTAGTTATGATTAAAGGAACATCCTTGATCCAGCAATCACCCCAGAGGAATGAACCTTTCCTTGTGTCACACTAGCGTGTTACTGAGTTTCTCACACTCACAAATACAACAAAAACACTCATTAAACATTAGGAATGACATTTCTACAGGACACTTATTAGTTTGCAGTTACAAAATAATGAAAATAAACATGACAGCTTACTATAGGAAGCACAGCATTTACTGTAAATGGGTCAGTCAGTGTGGTTTGATGGGAAAGCCTCTCTTCAATTGCCCATTGCCTAGAGCATGAGCACTTTCTACCTTTGAAGTGAATAGCTGAGCAAAACGGGTGGAAAAGGGACCAGTAAAAAAATCAGAAAGTAAACAGAGTTGCGCTTGAAGCCTGGAGTTTCTTTACTTGCTGTAATGAAGTCTTTGGCCTGCTGTCAGGAGTGAATCTGATGACCCAGCAGGAGCGCAGCGTTGACCTGCATTTTATTGATCTTCTGGTCTTGCATAGTTGGATTGTACAGTGATGTAGAGCAGGGTTTGTATTAAAAATGACACGCTTGAAGGCTTTGGCTCCTTTGTTTGCTGGGCACCTGCTACAGATATCTGCATGCACAGCACTACAATTGTCCACTGAGACTGTCCACCTGCAAGAAGCCATTTTCATTTTTATTTATGAATCAGTACAGTTATATGAACATGTATATCTGTATAGCCTATAATAAATACTTGCAGCATTTTCAAAATACTTAAAAATCATATTTTAATCATATTTGTTTTGTAGGCTATTCTCAAATGTAACATTTCGCTTCTAGATGTTGATTAAATATTCCATATTAATTCCTGATTTGGAAAAAGACCACAAAAATCAGTGTTCAGGCAAAATAAACAAGTGTATGAATAAATAAATAAACAAGAGAATTAGCTGAGAAAGATTTTTTGTATATGTAGTAAACCCATCAAAACCCATGTTTTTTTTTTTTCTGAGAAAAACATCAAGAAGATCCAAAGAAGATTGTAGGGAGTGGATGAGAATAAATATTGTGATGAAAAAGGCTCTACCATCAGTGAGGCTTGTCTTTTGATCAAAAAGACTTCAATAAAGCTTGCAAAAACCTATTTAACTTGTCAAAACAATATGCAACCTATTTAAAAAATTGTTTTTTTTTTATAGTTACTTATGTATGCCATTTTTGGTTTGGAACGTCACAAGGGTGTGTAAACAATGATAGAATTTAAGTTTTTGGGCCAACTATTCCTTTAATTCAATTACGCTTATTCCAAATATGACTATATTTGAATTAAGGTATATAAAAATGCTGTTTTCATTTACTTCAGAGTATTGGAAATAGGATTCATTATTGCAGTCATTCTAAACATTGCCTGTGATGTTGTAATGTACATTAACTTTCCCATTCAAATACAATGGGTGGTTATAAATAAATGTTAGGTAACCCAAGAGCAGAAGCTTCTTCTAAGAACTCGATTGAAGTTTCCTCAGCAAAACAACAAAGAATTGGGCTACGGTAAATGCATTCGGTTATCTATGCAAAGGCAATTCTTGCTCTGAAAAGAAGCAGGGCGCTCTTCACAGCAAGACACCAGCATTCTTACTCAGAAAAAGCAGATGCATGCAAGAGAATTGAGAGCTCTTGGTTAAGCATCCATCCCAAAGCACCTTTTACGACCCATCCACATTAAAACCCTGAATACACAACGAAAAAATCCCTTGATTCCCATTTACATACTTTCCCCCCCACAATAATCTCACAATTCTGTCTCAGCGGCAAAGTCTTTTTCTCATGAAAGGTCTGCTGTTGAGGCCCTGGTTCCTATAACGCATTAAATGCACACTGAGGCTTTGAGCTGCTCTGTATCCTTTCAGATTGAAAAACAACAACAAAATGTGGGAACGCCTCATTGAAGAAGAGAAAACACAGCTTTTTGTTTGTAATTCCCTGCTTAGCATTCTGGGAAAACTGCTGGGAGATCGATGTAGCTGTCAATCTCTGGCCCTCTGTGACTTCGCTGATAGAAAAAATGACTTGAAACAAAAAAGCAGAGATTTATATATATATTAAATGATTAATAATATGGTACTTGTTGAGGAGAGAAAGCAAACCTGAATAAATATGACAGTAAGGAAGATTTATAATGGGAGTCAGATGGGAATATTCTTGATGTGGAACTGAAAATCTGTATACTAATTGAATAAGTTAACAAAATGGGCAACGCTGATAAATGCAGCATGCCAAAGGGAATTATATAAATCAAAGATCCAGTTATGCCTTTATATACAGTAGAGAATGCAGACATTGCCCTGCATTGCCATGCACACCTTGCTGTAACATTTAATATGTTTTCCTGTTTAAAAGGCTTCACTAGACAGGACATATTTACCATGATTACAAGTACCTCAAAGTTTTTTTTTTTATTGTTTCCTGTTTATATTCACAAATCAGACTGTAGAATTAATGTGTAATTGTTGAAGACATGTTCAAGTTCTTCTAATGGAGGCCAGCTTTCCTCCATGATTCTTCAACAGTTAGTTCTGATTCTCCAATCTGATTTCAGACAGTCATTCTGGTGATGATTTTTCAGTGCCTTTTTCTGCAGGTTGCATTGTTAGCCAGTAGGTGGCAGCAACCAATTTGTTCAAAAACATTGATTCATTCAGAAACAAAACAAGTTACTGTATTTATAGGTGAGGCACTGAATAATTCACTCAAAGGATTTTTTTTCAAAACCCTGATTAATTCAGCAATGAAACAAGCAACTCTTTTATGAGTGAGTCATTCAATGATTCACTCAAACAATGCATTCAAAACTACTGATTCATTCAGGAACAACACTGTGTGTTGCCTGGAGACATGTAACTGTCCAGCTGTGGCTTTGTTTTTGTAAAAGTTTTGATTTCTATAATTAGTAAATGGCAATGCTGTTCCTAAAATGTCTAAGTTACTCTTTGTAGTTTATTTAACTAATAACTCAAAATATCACAAAGAAATTATCAGTGGGAGAAATTAACAATGAATTGTTTACTTTGAGACTTCTAGAGATCTGTTTAAAACATCAATGTTCCCCATATCCATGGATGACATAAAATGTCAGCAGCAACAACTTGTGTAATTAAATAGATAAAACATGTTAATCAACAGAGAACAACATTACTAACAGAGACATAAAAGTAGACACAGTGTATAGAAAACCATTTTAATATTGATTTGATTCTGATAAGGCTGCATGTTTATCTACCAGAGCTACTGTAGTTGCATGTCTACTCATGCCAGTAAAGAGAAACGAAGCCCGCCTTTTTACCAACCCTTTAAAACTTTATTACACAGAAAACTAATCTCTTTAAAATTAGATCTCATCTTCCCTACGACACTGACCCTATCAAACTAGGGCTTCGTTTTTCTGAACTGAGTCAGGTTTCTGTCCAGTGACAAAGATCCAGTGTTTGCTTATCATGGTTATCACCTTTAACAAATTGAATGTCTTTTATTTATGGAACCTACACAAGCATAATGAAGCCTATCTATTCCCAGAACAGCATAGAACAAACTTAATCATGGACTGAACTGGCTATAGGTAAATACCAATGGTAAACTGAGTTCCAATAGGTGATTGTGGCCTTTTTTGTTGGGCTGATAAGACTGATATCCCTGCAAAATTACTAAGAATGAGTTGCGTCCGCCGACAGAGGCAAATAATTACTTTGTTTGCTGTGTTAAAGTGCCTGATTCAGAATTATGTAAATCAGATAACAAAACAATAGCACCAGCAAATTATATGCATGGCACAGTTCTCAAACTTGCTGGTTGCTTCTGTGCACTATTGTGGAGGATACAGTGGATACACTAACAACATTTGACGTTCGTTATTGGGACAGTACAGCACCAAGTGTAGTTGACTACTCCACACATCTGCTCTTTGCCAATATTTGCTCATTACGTGTTGAATTTCTTTTGCTGTAATCAGTAGAAAATGTACATAAAGTCATTTGCCATCTGATTTCCACCAGTAGTGGTAGTACTAGAGTAGCAGTACAGTTTTGTGAATAGGCCACAATCTATAATAAGCCTAATTTGCATGGAAACTTGTTTGAAATGAATGGCAATTACTTAAATACTTACAGCTCAGGAATATTTTAACACTAAAAAAATAGGTTTGTGTTGAAATATTATGTACAAAAATGTTGCAACTGTTTAGTGAATTTTCCTCTTTTTTTCATAATGGATCCAATGGAACAAATTCTCATTCAAGCAAAATAGCCGGATTTCCATTACATCAAGAGAATATGTATTTTCACAGACAGCCTTAAATTAGGGATTAATTGTACTTCTTGTTCAAGGAACAAAAACTATGAATACAGTATTAATTCAAACCCACTGAACAGGTTTTAGGGCACGATGGATCTTCATATGATGTCTTTTAATATGTATCTATATGTATATATACAGAAATATATACAGTTACTTTCAATACAAAGCTCCCACAAAATACATTGAGCATGCTGACAAATGAAAAGATATCTGGCCCATGTAGACAGTGGGGTGACCTTTGACTTGGGGGAATTCCAAACGGACAGCATGTGGGACACTAGCGGTGAGTGGTAAACCCAGAAGTGAAGGGAAATAGCAGGGCTTCACGAGCTCCTAGTCTGTTACCAAAGCCAGCGTGGACGTGGAACGACAAACTGATGGCAGGGATGGAAAAAAAATCTCCTATTGATTTCCACCTCATTTTCACAGACCAGTGCTTATCCGTCATGATCCTTCATACAGTCATTCACAGCTTATATCAGGATTGACCAGTTTACCTAGATAGGTAAAGGTTTCATATAGGCTCCGCTAAGCTGTATGAGTTTAGAACCAGAGGAAGGTGGTCAGGAGAAATGCAGAAAATCAAGAGAATTGGACACGGTCGAGTCTGCAGCGTTAGGCTCATTGATCAAAACCACAGATTAGCCTGCTTTATTTCTATTTGTCATATTCCTTGGCACTGAATGAGCAAATCTCATCTTTATCCCCAAGAATGTCAGTCACAGGTAATCCAGTCAAACACCCCTTTGAATGAATGGTTTCGTCCATTCTGACAGAAAGAATCCACATTCGCTGCCTGTGAAGGAGCTCTTTGTTAGGTCCGGGGATGAATCTGAAAACAGACAAAAAGGGAGAGAAAACACACATGCATGCTTAGAACAAAGGTGAAATGCTTGTGAAGAATGATTCCCAAATTCTATATTTTCAAATCAGAAATATCCTTTGAGTTGTGGCACTATTGTTTGTTTATAGATGATTATAATTTGTCTACTATAACACATCTATACTGGTAATGCAGCGATTGGCACAGTGTGAGTCAGTGTCTATGTGTTTCGTTGCCCATCTGCCATCTTCAATCTCTGTATGTTCCCTGTTTACAATGCACAGTGAAAAGAGCTCAGTAGCATTGCCAAGAGGGAAATAAGATTCTTTTCTTCCTCTCTGTTTCTCTATCCCTCGTTTTCTCTTTTTGTGACTTCAGGGACAACTATTTAGTCTGTCTGGTGAGTGTGTCTTTCTCTCAATGCTACATTGTGCTTCACTCAGACCGTTATTAACGATCTGTCTTCTCCCTCCTCAGACTGGAGGAAACGCACGATAACAGCCACAGTCAGTAACGATTAGCCAGTCTTATGTCAGCGCAAATCGTCTTTTGATGTGCTTCCAGAAAGCTTGTCACTGAACGGACATGCAGCAGTCCTTACGCAATGAATGTTTAATATCTCAAATACGCCACATAAATTATGACTGAGTTGTCATGCCATCCATCTAACTGTTCACATATCTATCTATCTATCTATCTATCTATCTATCTATCTATCTATCTATCTATCTATCTATCTATCTATCTATCTATCTATCTGTCTGTCTGTCTGTCTGTCTGTCTGTTCTGTCTAAAGAAGTGCTTTACTGGCATGATTGTTTCACATATAATATTTCCAAAATCCAAAATCGCTAATTAAATGCTCAAGCCTGTGGCTTTGCCCTCAGCGCATAAAGCATATGCTGACATTTCCCCATCTAGATGTGAAGAAAGGCAGCCAGGTGCGAGCTACAGATTGAGAGAGAGACATAGACAGAGACAGAGAGAGTGACTGGGGACAGAAATGAGAAGCACCCCTTGGGGCCCCCTATAACCCAACAGAGAGACAGCTATCATGTGGCAGAGTTACGCTCCACGTGCTCCCATCATCCTGGGCAAGGCACGGCAGAGGAGGAGGAGCTGTCCATCATAACGGATCCCCTCTGGAAAGGTACCAGTTCATGCCAATCAAAAGAGGTTAGCCAGCCAATGGCAAACAAACACAGCACCCTGGCTAACATCAGTAATATAATGCAACTCTGTGGCACTGCACCAATACTAACATGAGAAGGAAAAACAGCTGCTTCTTTGACAAAAGATGCAAAAAACACTTTGTTTAAAATAATAAGATTTGCTGGACTTGCTTATTTTATATACATGTAAGCGTTAACTGACAATTCTGACAGATTTTTTTTTTCGTGCTAATCATTTAGTTTTTTCGTAAGCCAAATGTTCCTTGTCTTTCCTCTCCAAATAAGAGCTTTTGCATGCTGTGCATACTTCCAACCCCCAAATACTACACAAGAACCAGTATAGTGACCCTGATGCAATTTGTATTCAGTTGCCTGCTAGTATGTATGGATCTGTCTCTCCCAGTGTGGTTTGTTATATTGGACTCTATGTAAATGCTGCCATATTTCCTCCATCTCTGCTCAGGTGTCCTTTACTGTCTGCTACCGCTTCTGTTGATGGGCTAAAGCACATCCTAAAGACATTTGTTGTACACCATTTGCATTTGAATTCTCAAATGATATCTCAATTTTGTTGTGCAAGCTCCATGCACTAAAACTGTAATCTGATTTAGACTATGCAGCTGTTGAATGTGACTTAACATACAGCAAGACTCCAGACAGCATAATTGTGTTAGAATTAATTTAATGTGACATTGACAGCTGAAAGAGATACAGATACAGTCAAGGCTCTGGGTTTAACAGGACTCTCGGGACACACTGACTTAATCATCCTGTGATTTAATCTTAAACCATCACTTGGCAGATTACTTTTACTCTGAAAATCCACACAGATGGGATTCTTTAAACAGCATAGGTATCTTGTACAAAAGCCTCCTGTTAAGAACATGTGTTTCAAACACAGAGGAACAGAGAGGAAACAGCAAGCCATTACATTTTCTGAGAACTAAACATGCTGTTTCCTTGTAAAAGTGTCTATTTGCAGAACATGCAAGAAAATGTTCTGGACAAATTGGCTGGATTTGAGTACTCACACTCCTTACTCATCTCATTAAAGTGTAGTTCTAGGACATGTACATTTTTGTACATAGATACTGAAATGCACAATATTAACATACTGACAGCATCTAAATGGTATGCATGTCACATATAAACAACATTAGAGATATATCAATTGTTTCTGAAACCTTTTAGCTTCATATAATAGTGAATTAATGAAATTATTAGGTTGTTTTTCACTGATGAGATTTATGAAATATGTTCAATCCCATCACGTTTAATGTATTTAATGCATTTATCTCAACAAAGTAGTTCAATAAAGAATGACAAATGCACCATAAAGTAATAGATGTAATCCCTTCTATTTATACAATACATTAAAGTCACCATTAACCTTATGATAGATTTGTGTGAGAAAAAGGCCACAATTTAACTCATAGACAATTGGCCCCATCCACTGTGACTTTGTATCACTGAAACTTATAAGCATTACAATGTTTGGTCTTGCATGTTTCTTAACCAGTTGCTTCATGAAAAATAAGACTTAAAAATATCAATATAATCGTACGGTAAATTTTAATTATAATGATTGTCATTGTACATTTATCTGCCTGGTACTTTTTAACACAGTAGAAAAGTGGTTAATTGTGGGTTTATGGGCTCAAAAATTTATACAATTGTAAAATGCAACTATACTAATATATGTATAATATAAAAATAATATAAAGGAATCATATATTTATGTTTCTAAATCTCTCTATAAGTAAATAGATTTTAGATACCGTCAATATGTCCATGTTGTACACTTCACCATCTATCTAAATGTATGTATAGATACCTATGAATATTAATAAGATCAGGATTCTTATCCACCAAAACTGTTCTGGCCTCTGACGTTCGCGACCAGCTGGATTTAGGGGCCAGTCCTGAGGTGATTTATCCAGCCTGGAGAAAATGGCTCACAGCTGTGCAATAGCTACAGGTTGAGTCCATCTCTCTTCTCAAATGAGGCAGATGAAGATACATAAACTGCAGTAAGATGTAAACCTTGTCTTTTTGTTTACACAGTGATTTTGGTTGTATTTTAAGGAGCTGAATGATATAGCCATTAGGAACAGGTAAAAGTAGGTCTATGCAGGGCGAGGGTGAGGGTGTCTCTCAGCCTCTCTCACTGAGTGCCTTCCTCAAAAGAGGGCTGCCTTGTCTGGAGCTACAGGCAAGGAGGGGTCCCTCTCTGTAAGACATAAAGAAAAAAAAGAGAAAAAAGGGTGTCAGGCACACGCTTTGGCTTTTTCTTACTCACATGCCAATTTGAAAAAAACGAGAATGGACGCCACATCAGCGTTTGTGAGTAAACAAGCTATAGTGTGTAAGCATGAGTGCTTAAACCGTAGTTTTCAGAGCAAAAAAGAATACTGCAAGTGATGGTTTTAGCATTTAGCTTTCTTTTTGTTTGCTCTGATCATAGACAAACATGCCTAGATTGCCTTGAAAGGACTGGGAGGGAGTGTGGGGTCAGGATGGGGGATGAAGGTGACCGAGCCAGGAAGATGGTCAAAGGTGTTTATAGAAAGCCAACGCTGGACTCAAATAGATGCCAACTCTCCAGTGGGGCAGATCAGACACTCCAGGTTAGGAGGTCACACATTACTAAAACAGGACGTGCACACCTACACACACTTAAACAAATACACCCTGGGATAATGGTGGGGAACCCACAAACATACATTGTAATCAAATCCTCACCATGCCTAGGAGCTTACAAAACGGGAGACAATGGAAGCAAACGACAAGGCAAAATAATGATTTCTGCATTATGCACTTATTACCGACTGTCACGCTTGAGCCCTTTTCACAGTGTGTGTGTTTGCACGCTTATTAATTTGAGCCTGTCCCTGGGTGTGTGTGACTGCGTGTTTGCATGCACGCAATTATGCTGCATTAGGACAATGGCACAGTATGTTTTGGAGTGTGTGACTGCACACGACAAAGATGGTTTGCTTGTGCATCTGTTACTTCATCGGTTTGTATTCGGTAATTACTGCGCAGACTGCCACGTTCACATTTTTCATTATGTTCATGTGTGCACATGCTTATAAATTACGCTGACGCGGGTATAGACACTGGAGGAGGAATATATTTGTGGCTTTTTAATCATCTGCAGCATATACACATGCTCAAAAACACAAACACTGACTCAGCAATAATTATGCTTGGGAGTGTAATGATTTTGATGAGCAGTGATTAAAATGTGCAAGTCTAATCATATGGCTTAAGATGTTTAAAAAAAAAGGAAACGCCAACCTTGATGAGGAGAAGGACACCACTGAGCTTCTGGCGAGCCAGCTTCAGTGGGCCTCAGAGCTAAAACGTTGAATATGGCTGGGTGTTCTGGAAAGGAAGATATGAAGGGAAAAAAGAGGAAGTTTAATAGTTAATAATAGCAGGTTTTTATTTCCCAATTACCTTTAAATATGGTTGTTTCTTTACAGTCCTTTTCTTCTGTTTAACCTCAGTTGGAGGTTAAGGAATAATTCACCTTAAAATGTAAATTACTCAACTTCATGTCGCCCCAAACCATTGTTTTTTTTTATTTTATTTTTTTACATGGAACTCAGAAGAAGAAATCACAATTATTGCTAAACAATGTGCATAGTAATCTACTGTAAATAAGAACAAAAACGTTGTAGTCGATGACTTTTATGCTATATTTCATATAAAATTGATGCTTTTGTGAGGTAAAGATCGAATGTTTAGTAAGCATTAACTTAGATTAGTCATCTCTACCAAAGCCTTCTTCTTCAAACATCCAAATTGCAAAATGGTGCATCAGATGCTTCAGCACTGGTTCTTGTGTGTGTAATAACCAAACATGACATTTAATTTTTGAATTTCAACAAAAATAAATGCAAACTTGGGCTAGACGTGAGTTTTAGAGCAGGATTATCAGTGAATATTGAGTTTTGAATTATGAATAATCAGTAATTAATATCTGATTACCTGTTCCTCAAAAACCTAGCAGATAATAGCACATTAAGGTTATTTTCAGAAAACAATGACATATTAGTTTGGAACGTCATAAGTGCATGTAAATAATGAGATTTAATAATGATGCACATTATTTTATTAATTCTCTTTAAAGTTATATTACACTAATAAATCAAGAGATGCTTTCTCTGGTTCATTAGGTTTGTATGCATGATCTTACCTTGGAAATCTCGAAAATCATCCAGCCACCATCGGATAAGCAGGGCTTGGGATAGTTTAAACACGTGCAGATGCCAAGGAGGGACCAAACCCTCTGTAACACTATCTACCTGAGCCTGTCCTCCAACAAAAAACGACCATATAGGTCGTTTGTGCAAGCACCTTATTACGACCTATATTTACGTTTTAAAGTTAAAGCGGCCTCTAGCGGGCGTAAAAATAATGACAATTGCGTTGCGTCTGTCGTCATGAAAAAACGCACGCTACCAATCAAAACGCACGTTTATTTAAATGCAATGTGTGGACTTTTTACACCGATCTCACAGTAATTCGTACATATTTTACTAGGTGGCTTATTCGTTCGAATGAACCACACCTAGCCCCACCCCCTAAACCTAACCCTCACAGAAATCATGCTAAGTTATGATTTATTGAGCATATACATTTTACGTGCACGTCCGTTCTCTGGGATAGAACCCATGACAGCGTGATTGCATATCAAGGAATAACGCAATAATCTACCAACTGAGCTACACGAAACGCAAATCACAGTGCAAATAAAAGAGTACAAAACATTAATACGAAAACGACCTTTTGCCGATAGGGGCGCAATTGTAGTATACGCTCTGATGGGTCGTATTTCAGGGATTTGGACAAACGACCTATACGAGCATATTAGTTGGAGGACAGGTTGATCTACCTGTGTTCACTGTCACATGACTCTCATAGATCCGCTGTCTGTCACCTCTCTACTGAATCAGCGTATGGGAATACTGATCTGCTCATCAAGTTTTAATATTGTGTCATGTGTACTTCCTGTCAGAGCTGTGATGTTTAGTTTATATTTGTCTGACTTGTCTCTTGATGTCCTGAACTTATTTAGTTTCTTATTTCTTAAAGGTGCCATAGAATGGAAAACTGTATTTACCTTTGCATTGTTGAATAATAACAGTTCTGTACTTGAAAATGACATACCGTGAGCATCAAACACCATTGTTTTCTCCTTCTTATGTAAATCTCGTGCATGCAAAAGACCACTGAAAAATAGGCGAATCAGAACATAACACCAACTGTGACGTTACAGTCGGGATCACTAACAGTTACGCCCCCAACATTTGCATATACCCGCCCATGTTCTGTGCCAGCCGGACCTGCACAGCAGAATCATCAGAAGTTCTGCAGGTATTGTTAAGAAACAAGCGAGGATAATAGCGAAAATGGCAGATCATGGAAATAAATGTTATGTTCCAGGCTGTGCAGGGATGGGTTGGTGTCTGTATTCAGAAAGGCACGGAAAACAAATATCGCGCATTCTAATAAAATAACGCGAACCACTAAAGGTACATGGTTAGCTGCTTGCTAGTGGTAGCCTGTTACATTACAGTACATAAGATTTCACTTACCACATAAACAGAGTAAGAAGAGATGGATGAGTGTGGTTGATGGCTGATTTACAGATCCTGAGCACCACTGACAAGCATCTTATGTTGTTGTATGTTTTGTGATTAGTGCTGCTGTTGTTTTTTAAGAGGAGGTGGTTTTTTTAATCTCGAAGGTGAAAGTAAAACGTGATTGTGCATTCGAACGCAGTTTCAATGCCCCACATATTAATAGCAGCTCCCTAATGCCCACAATTTATACACAGTATAATTACCCAATGATTTAACCTCTTAAGACCTGAGAAAAAAGTTTTAGGAAAAAATATTTTTTTCCATGTATTTACATTGTTTAGAGCATTAAAAATAATGTAAATTAAAAAAAAAAGATATTTCATTCATAAGTTATGCTATGTCCTCAATAGAGGACATCGGGACTCAATTTTATTTAAAAAAATGAAAAGACATGAATGACCATGCATAGGCAAAAACAATTGATATTTTTAAAATCACCAATACATTTTTAGTTTTCAAGATTTGTTTTTCTTTTACCAAACTCTGTATAAAGATGATTCTCAACTATGTTATAACAGGATGTTCATTACCATCTGCAAAATGTATGTAAAATGACCATAAACGGGTCTCATTATATACAATGTATCTATAAACTAAATCTAATTTGCATATTAATGTGTTTTTGGGGCTACATGTAATGAAAAAAGAAGTGTAATAATGGGAGTAATAATTGACAAGATTTTCATAATAATATATAATATTTCATAGAATATTGAAATTTAATTTTTTCCCCTATTCATTTGTTATGTCTCCAAAAATGCGTAATAAACATGCTTTTAGTCCCGGTGTCTTCATATGAGGAAATGTATGAAATCAACGTCCTGTTTCGTAACCGAAAGCCATATTTTGATTTGAAACCCCATAACATTTTCCTGAGATGTTGATTTATGACACACAATTTAAAAATTAGACAGATTTAAACGATAATTACAAAATATTATCATATTTCCAAAAGTGTGTCACTTAATTGATTTATTTGATGACCAAGTAGAGGGAGTGGTCATGGTGAAACATCCAATCATTTGGAATCTCTGAAAAGCCCTGAATGTGCTCTGTACAGGACATCCAGGCTTCAAACTGTGGCATCTGCAGTCTCAGAGAAATTCACAAAAATATAATGTCCTCATATGAGGATAACTGCGAGAGAAAGTATTGAAATATATACATTTCCCTGTGTTTCCTTCCTGTTGTGTGAGCTACCGGAATAGCCAATCATAGCAGAGCTCAACATTGAGCTGCACTGTGAAACAGCCAATCAGAGCAGAGCTCAACATTATTATTCATGACCCTTCCAAATAAGTAAAAACAGACCATTTCATTCTAGGGACTAATCCTAGGGTTGTAAATGGACATGTAAAACCGTTTCTGGAGATTGTTTGCCCTTACCTAAGCCACATACCTTCTATGTAGATATCAGAGAACAATTTAAAATATTGTATCAATGTATTCTATGGCACCTTTAAGTTGAACTCAGCACAGCATCCTTTATAATGCTGCATTAGGACTAAATGAAGAAGATGTGTTCTCTGAGCACAATCTACTGACATATCATATCATGAAGAATAAATAGGTCCAGAGTTACATGTGTCCCTTGGTCTTACTTGTCACTGAATCATTTAGTCGGTAAAGCTTGTTTTCAGAATACACAGGAAATTGTATTTACTTTATTTTTTTTTTTCCAGATAAATGTGTGTATATGTG
Source organism: Cyprinus carpio (assembly GCF_018340385.1). Classification (NCBI taxonomy): domain Eukaryota; kingdom Metazoa; phylum Chordata; class Actinopteri; order Cypriniformes; family Cyprinidae; genus Cyprinus; species Cyprinus carpio. The sequence continues at coordinate 10,920,109 of NC_056582.1, read as the reverse complement.
TGTTTCTGTATGTGTGAAGTGATGTTCAGCATGTTCCGAACCCTCACCCTCGTGGTCTTGATCTTGTTCCCAGAGGAACACATCCAGCCGGAGTTGTCTGGTAGTGTCTTACACTCCTCTCCCTCCAGACACGGCTCCATCTCACACCACCACTTCCCAATCACGATGGAGGCTGATGGAGACACACACACAAACACAATAAAAGAGTTTCAAATGCATGGACAAATTAAGTACAGCAGGGTTTACAATACTCCCATAGTGCATGATTGCAGAAAAAAAAAAAAATATATATATATTGAACTTTGATGAAGCAAATAAGGCATAAAAGTTTTAAAACTCACTCCCAGTATAAATAAATACTTTACCTAAAGTAATATATTTTGCATAATATCTAAATTAATTCTTGTTCAAAACAATCACTTCAGTAAGTCTGTACTGTTTTCTTTATTTATTTTTGTTTAATTAGTATACTGTCATTAAAATCCAGAATATATATATAAATATTTTTCATATATATATATTCAGTAAGTCTGTACTGTTTTCTTTAATATACCTGCTAACAAACAATATGAAAGCTTTGATGGAGATCCCACAATAATGTATTATGTCTGTAGAGTAGAAAAAATAAATGTTTTATTATATTCTATAATTAATATTGTATTTTTAGATATGATGGTTTCATTATAAATGATGATTATATCTAAGGTAGACACTCAACTTAATAAAATGATATTAACTATCTGAATCTAACCATGTCATGTCAATAAATGAAAAAGACAGCCAGCAACTTATTATCATGTTCTAAGTTATTGTACTTTTTGTTTTTATTTCCTTGAACAACACTGAAGATCATTAGAGACATAAAAAACATTAAATGCTAAACAAATTCTATCCATTCCAAAATACATTTTTCATTGCTGCCTGCGATTGTGTCAAGAATCAGTAAAATTTCCATGCTCATAGTGAAATGCTGATGCTTAGAAAGTGCTGTGGTACGTTTTTGTGCCATCTAGTGATTTAGAGAAGAATAAAATCAAATGCTCATTTTACACTGATGCACCTTTAGCCCCACTGTACCCTATATCTGACTTATTAAATTAATCTTAAGCAATATGACCATTCTTGGCTTTTCACACTTTAAACCATTAACCAGGGCTATTCTAAACATTGTAATCACGGGTTATTGTGTACCGCGCTAATAATAATTTATCATGAGTTAGATATTAATCCTGGACATTCAGGTTTCAAGATTTCACACTGTAGTTTTGTAAACCCTGGGTTAACATTCTTATTTACATATTTATGAGGTCAATAACATTGACTGGATTTGCAACAGGTACGTGACCGGCTTTAAAGGGGTCATATGATGCAATTATAATTTTTCCTTTCTCTTTGGAGTGTTACAAGCTCTTGGTGCATAAAGAAGATCTGTAAAGTTGCAAAGACTAAAGTCTCAAATCCAAAGAGATATTCTTTATAAAAGTTAAAAGTCAACCACGTCCTCTTAAAATGGTTCATTCTAACACACCCCACATGTCTATGTGGGAAGATTTGCATAACGCTGCCCAAATGTTCACACAAAGAAAGAAGGCGTAACTTTGATTATCGCTGTAGTATTATTGTTGCCAGCACCATGTTGTGGAGTCACTGTGTGTTTCGTTGTGAAAGCGAAACTACTTTGTTTGGCCTTCCAAAAGAGGACACAACTAGAAATCAGTGGTTAAGTTGTATTTACAACACTGTTCCAGAACAGTTCAACCCAAATATTCAGATGTGTGCAGCACATTTTATGGAGGACGAGGACTGTTCCCTGAGCGAGTAGCCTATAATGCCAGTGTCTGTTTCTATAAAGTGGGGCGATAACAACTTTGCAAGGACAGTCTGGCCCTTCTGACACACAGTATGTAAGTATGTTTTCATATGTAAAGGATTTGCCAATGATGATTCAAACGTGAGTTTTGAGCAGTGTAGAGTAGTGCTTGTTGTTTTGTTGTTTTTCCGATCAAAAATGCAGTCATGGTTTTATGTTTACGCAGCGAGATACAAACGCAACATGTAAAAAGACAGTATAAGTCATTATAATCAGTAAATATGTCCCAAGTGGATGCAGCAAATGCCTTGTTTATAATGGGTTTTACTGGTTTTGTCTCGTGGCGCGGGGGGACATGGCATCACAATATGGTAAGGGGCGTAACATTTCAGTCACACGCCTGAGGTATTCCGCCATTCACAACGCACTGGATAGCTGGCCAATCAGAACAAACCTTGCTTTTCAGAATGATGAGCTTAATAACAATTGATGCGTTTCAGAAAGGCGGGGCAAAGAGGAGAAACAATAATGCACATTATGTGGAAAATAATGTGTTTTTTGAACCTTAAACCGCATTAACACATTGCATTACACTAAATATACAACATAATGTTCTTTTTAGCAATGTCATATGACCCCTTTAATTTGACTGTCCATCTGTGGAAATGTCATCATGTGAATCAATATGCCTGTTTTAGGTTACCTGATAAAGCATGTAAAGGTTTCTGTGACTGAACAAAGCTCATGAATATTTAATAAGGCAAGCACTGTTTAGTTTATGATTGATGGTATGTTACTAAACTATTGTAGCACTGTATGACACACTGCACATTTTTTGCAAGGTAATTCAGTGTTAGCACTGCAAAATCTAGACCAGGGTATCATACACTAGGGTAATCGGTAAGTATTTAGCCCGGGAATTAAAAAATGTGGTAATCCAGGTTGAAGTGCTATGTAAAAAGCCTCATATTTTACATTGATATTACATCGAAATTAAAAAAGGCATTCAGTATATTTTGACATAAATATTTCCTGAATAACATTTGCTGAAGAGGTCTTCTCAAGCTAAAAGCAAAACATGAAAAGAAAAAAAAACACTTCTAATCAGCATAGGTTTTGTGTATGTATTTGTGTGTGTACGTGTCAGGGTGCATTCACTGCTACAAACTACAGAGGGAGGAGAAAGAGAGGAAGAAACGTGGCAATGACAGAAATGGAGGCTGCCTCGATTCACTGTTTTCCCTCGACAAAACAAGCTCTTGAAATGTTTTCCACAGTTTCAGCACAGCTTCTGTTTCAGTTTCAAGCCAACAGACTAACATCACAATGGAAAATAATTTCAATTATCATATTTTTGAAACAAAACACACTATTAAGATAGTTTTTTTTTTTTTTAACCAAGAGATGAATGAAATTAATGAATGTAAACATTACTTTTGTTGCACTGGTCATGCAAATATGTACAGTAGTTTAAAGGTTTAATTCCTCCAGACACTGAGACACTACTCGTTTAGCTATTGATTTGGAATAATTAAATTAAGTCCATCTATGTCAAATCCAGTGTATATATGCTCATGTTTTCAATTTTATTATTATTATTTTATGTTCATAAGGTAAAGGCTTCCAAACAAAAAACTTTAAATGTTCCATTCCTTACATAAAAAGTCATCATTTAACCTCATGCTATTCAAAACCTGTATGACTTCCTTTCTTCTGCTACTTTCTTTCTTCTACAGACACAGTTCTCAAAATATCTTCCTTCTAATTTCACAGAAGAAAGTAAGTCACACAGGTTTGCAACAAAATGAGGAGTTAATGACAGAAGTATTATTTTTGGGTGAACTATCCCTTTAAGTCCGTCTACCAACAAACCCTCTTTTCTACTGTTCTAGTTCTGGCTGCAGAGAAGAGGATTTTCTGGGGTAAATTGTTTGGGATTTGAAGGTTAAAAGTCCAACTTAGATTTCATTATTCTGTACACTATCTTTGCTGTCTGTCACCAAGGTTAAAAGGTAAAAATGAATCAATATATAGTCTTAGCGCAATCCTCGCTCACTACCGAGTTAAATCCAAGCAGAGGCTGACTCCTTTCCCCTCACAAACACACTCTTAGCTCACTGCTTTACATCCATTTGATTTTAACAGCCGATTTTCAGTCTTTGTGAAATCCTCATTCTACTTTTCTCTGAGAAAGCCGGAAACACAGTTTGCACTTTTGGCATAGGTGTGCAAGTGAGTAAGCCTGGTTTAAGTCCAAGTTAAAATAACTTGATACAAATATATTAAAGTAATCTTCATGTTGTTTGTGAAGAAAAAAAAAAGAAAAAAAATGTCTGATTATTTATTTATCTAAAGCTTTTCTTCCCCTCAAATTACATCACTTTATCTTCCTATATCTAAATCACTACAATACCTGTTTCCTTAGTTGGTTGACATCCATGGCACCCATTGAAGCTCCACTGTAGGTCAGAAAGCATTCATACAGATTACTTTTTGACTAATACGCCACCTACTGTAGATATCAGCCTAATAGTCACAACAGATACCCAAACTCTGACAGCGTAATCTGTCCCATACTTCCTCCCTCTCATGTGCGGCGCACACACTAGCCCAAGGTTCATTAAGCACTAAACTCCCTCTGGTCTGAAAAGGATGGAGAGTGATTACCACAGACTCTTCCTGTTCTTTTACCTGCCACTTTTCTGTACAGCTCAGTTTTACTGTGTACCATCTTAATCACAAAGCAATTAGCGGTCAGCAGGGGTGTATCCACATTCTTTCTAGGTTAAAGATACACTGCGATTGTGTTGTTGTGCAGGACAGACACCTGCAGTTATTCATCCATGGATGAAATATTAGTTTTGTTATCATAGCCCATCTTCAGAACACACAGAAAAATAAATGGAAACACCCATCTGAGTGGTCAGACTCGTTAAAACTGTTGTAGCAAATTAGCTCAAAAGGGAAACATATTTAAATAATTACAATGAATTATAATTAATTACAATTATTTATATCAGCTGCCAGATGGAACTGTTGCAGGATTAATATTACAATCAACTAATCTGTTCATCCAGCAAACATTCAGTGTAATTTTATATCAACTCTAAGAAGCGATATTTTCAAAGCCACATAAAATAACTTTCTTTCAGTACTTAGCACATGTAGCACTATTGGTTCGTTAAATTGACTGAGTTTACAAGCAGTGATCTCATCTGGCTAAGCTGTCCTTGCTACCATCATAACAGTTACAGTGAATGGCTACTTCTGTTTTAAATGATGACTCCCACCCTTTGCAGAGTGAGTTTCAGCTTCTTCCCTCTGGACGGAGGTTTCTAGTCCCAAGGTGTAAGACAAAGTGGTATAAAAACAGCTTTGTTCCCTCTGTTTTAACTGTGTTAAATAAGCTGTAGGATGGTTTTGAGCTCTTGTATCATTTATCATGTTGTTATTATGATTTTATTGTGTTTATATTATGTTTTTAAATGTGTTTTGAAATTGTGTGTCAAGGTTTTGTGTAAGTATTGTTTTAGTGTGGATGTAATTTTCATTTTGGTATAAATAAAGTAACCTAACCTAACCATTGTGTACTTAAGTTGCTCACTTCTTCTCCCTCATTGTCTGGTATTTCTCGTTTATGTTGTCATGCTGTCTTGAGTTTGTTAAGCCTTTGGAGTTTGATATAATAAATATTACCGTTATTTAGAAACCTGACCATTTTTCTTCCTCATCTTGGAAAAAAATATGACAATGACAAACAACTACAAAAAATGTTGCATTCTTTTTGAGAGCAGATATTGCTCAGGTGTTTTGCCACAGGGTGCTTGTTCTCAAATGTAATGTTCCTGAGCTCAGAAATCGAGAGCAACCAACAAGCCTCTTTTTCATTGTGAAGGATTTATATTCACTCAAAATGTTGAAGCCATTTGAAAAATAATGAAGTAATACCTGCAAAAAGCAAAAAAGAGAAAAAAGAAATCAATTTCACAGAACAGAGCAATGATGGAAGCACTGAAGGACAGATTAAAACTCTGGCCTAACAGGGAGAATGACATGAAATGTGAGACTTTTTTGTACAAAAATTAATTGTATTCAGGGCACTCAGGCTTGTACTGTCTGAGGAGAATGTAGATAAATTTACATTCAGGACAACACATGTACTCTGAGATGGCTATTTGGAATTTATTAAGTAGCATGTCAACATTCAAATGATAAACACAATAGTTAGTTCTGGTCCTCAGATTTGAATGGTTGAATGTGTTCCAAAAGGTCTGATATAACATTGTGACTCTTTTTGCGGCTTAGATTATTTAACCAGCAGGGGCAACAATTAACTTTACAAGTGAGTCATTGAATCATTTATTCAACTGATTCATTCAAAGAGGTAGGCTGTGTCCAAAATCGCATACTCTCTTGAGTAGGTACTTTTTTGTATAAAGAGTATGTTCTATATAGTTTGAATGTAACCAACTACATTTTATCATTGTCACATGACCATCGTCAGTTGTGTCGTGCCACCGCCATTTATAAATCCTCTCCTGTGGCCTCATGGGAAAGTAAAGTACTGTGACTTCGGACATTTTGTCACATACTGTTTTCCACCTACTATATAGTAGGGAAGTAAGCGATTTCAAATGCAGTCACTAATTCATTCAATAATGAAACATGTAAGTGTCTTTATGACTGAACCATTGAAACAATGCTCCTATACCAACACTGGTGGCCACTCAAAAGTGAGAGCTGAACATTTGATTAACTGATGGGACACACTTACATCATAGTGTTGTAAAAATGCTAAATATTTACAGTGCTTTATTAACACAGTTGGCTATTCAATAATTTGGATTTTTTTTTTTTTTTTTTTAAATGTCTGTACGGTAGTCTCTATGTAACATATGACACAATTTAATTGTGCTTCTAATAAAGCAATAAAAAGCATTTGTGAAGAATAAAATAAAACCAATAAAATGTGCAACACTTTGTTTTGCTTCCAAATTAAATGTTACAGTTCCTGAACATGACAAATGAAAGGATTAGATATAGTGTAGATTTAGTGTATGTTAAACTTTTATAAAAAGCAATATCCCACTCACAATTATGCACTGTCTGCTTCTCTTCCACTCATGTGATATGGCTTAATTATGCAATTAAATTTTTTTTTTTATTTATACATCTCTTTTATAATGTACTATTCTATTTTCTTATTATAAGTTTCCATGATTTGGAATTATATCTGAAAGATATTGTTGTATAAACTTAAAGCAAGTTTACACAAAACATGAGGAACATGACAGATTTTCTCCAAAATTTTTTCCAGACACTTTCAGCACTTCCTGCCAGTACTTAAATGTGTGGATACAGCAGATTCAAAGTGAGACAAATGGTCACATGTCTGCCGCACCAGCGTTTGACACGTCAGACAGATGGCCCGCTTTCTCTCTTTCCATTGCAAACTTGGCAAGCAGGAGAGAACTCATGAGAGAGGACACCAGGGTCAGTGCTTTTGCTCTCAGACTTTTATCTGTCTGGATCCACGCCAGACCCTGTTCAGGTGACCTTCTCAGCCTGAAGACAGACCTTTCTCACCAGGCCTTGATCCTTATTTGGTCCCCTCCGGCTTCTCGCCCTCTTTTGGGTCCTCCCAGCCATCAGAAAGTCACAACCTCAGCAACTTTTTTGCCATTGTAGCCTCAGCAGGATAGTGTTTCCTCCCAGGAGAGGGCAAGAAAAAGTGGATTATTGGAGCAGAGCAGGACCCATGGGGCCCAGGTCTCACTTTCCTGGTCATCTGTCTTGAAGGAAGCGTAGGTAGAGGTTGACTCTTTTAGGCTGATTTAAGAGCAGTTTTTCCAGTTTGTTGTAATGGCTTGCGGTTGCGTTTGGAGAAGGTCCTTGATCACCATAAGTGCTGTATGATTGGGAGCAGGTGTGGACCTTGTGATGCGCTTGTAGATCTGTGACCCCGAGCAGCACGCAGGTTGGCAGCACGGTCAGGTATCAGATAATGTCATCTGTCACCCGGCATTAAATAAATCAAGCTGTCAAAAGGGTGTGTCTTTAACATCACACTATGTTGTCTATCACAGATGCAGAGGTGACACTTCCTCTCTCTCACACACACAAAAACACACACATATACAGAGGGTCATTCAAAAGCAAAACTGAGAGTGACAAAGTATCTGTCAATCATCTGTGGAAGAAAGCTCCTTGAGGAACAATTATAAGGGATTCAACCAGGCCCGTTTCTAGGTAAACTAGGCAGTCGCCTATGGCGTGACCAGCAGGAGGGGCGCCAATGAGCGCAAGTACTGGCACTACATTTTAGCAGAGTTGTAATAAAGAGTGGCACGGCCAACATGAAATATGATTGCCTCCCCCCACTTGATCCCCCAACATCACTGGGCTAGAGTTCTGTCAATCTGATGATGGCTGCATGCCTTTGAACCAGAGCACTGTCAATTGCTGCCTGATTGTTGCATGCAAAGTTTGCATTTGGAGCGCTCAACAACACAATCAGATCAATGGGTCCTGTCAATGCGTTGGCAATCTAATGCTTTTTTTTGCCATGAAATAAAGCTAAGTTCAAAGGCCAATTTAAAATACTGGTACAAGTAAAAAGTGCACAAAATCTGTATTTTGTAAGGGCAGTATTTGTGGCAGTAGAGGAAATTATGGTGCAAAATTGGTCCAAATGGGGTGCATTTTTTTTTAATGCTGGTTGTGGATAGTTTTATGTGAAAAAAGTCTAATTGTGGTTTATTTTTTATTGGTATAGTAAAATTTGATATTTAACAAGATCAAACAACCTTTATTAAACCACTTTGTCGAATTTAACACATCCTTACGGAAGTGCTGAAATTCATTCAAATTCATTCACTTCTAACAGTGCTTAATCGGAGCAGCGTCATACTCATTGAGGGTCAGTCACATACTTTTATGTGACTGATCAAGCTTTTATATGTACTGTAGTTTGGGGTAACAAAGGGTTTTATAGGTTTGACTTTATTAATATTAAGGATTTTAATATTAATAAAGCTTATTTAAAACTTAGACAACACATTTATATTTGCACTACTGCTAACATAAGGTGTTCCCTCACAAATAAGTATTAAAAATAAATAATTTTAATAATTTAGTTATATTGTTTAATGTATTATATTAAATATTTATATATTATATAATTACAAAAGAAATTAATATAGTTTGTGAATATTTAAGAAAGCTTATTTAAAGACAATTTAATGTATTATATTAAATATTTATATATTATATAATTACATATGTATTAAATGTGCAACTATTTTGCATTTAAAGACAATGTGTTCATTTACACATTGTAATTGCTATTAAAATTACTTACAGTTGCCATTAATTATAAATGTAACGTGTAAAATACTGTTTACCCAAATATAAAGTTTTGCACCCAAATAATAATTGCAATTACAGCACCTAAAAGTATATTTTTTTTTCTCTAAACAATCTTGGTACACCCATGTAGATTTGAATTTTATATGAAAACACCAGGGACCCAACGATGGATTCACCGGCACACTGTGCTTTCCCAACGTCACTCAATCGATCATTTCCAGCAGAGATTAAGAGAGCTAAGCAATTACACTTTAAATTCTCATGCTTTTCTTGCAGGTGTTAATTCACAGTGCCGGGGTCCGGATCGATACATCAGTGCAGATAATGGCCAGCCCCCTCTGGCCCCGCCCCCGACGTCCTGCACGTCATCAAAGTGAAGAATGAACTCGCTCTTTAAATCCACTCCAGCCACTCTCTCTTTCTTTACCTGCCCAGAGAAATGGTCTGTTAATGACCCGATTGATAAAAATAAGGCCTTTGCTGGGCTCTTGGTGAGGACAGACTGTTTTCTTTTTTGACTAGGCACAGGGAACATTCGCAATAAAGGCGGATAAGGTCAGAGGGCGAGCTGAGCAGCTCTAATGAACCTGGGGTGTAATTAACAGGGATCTGAGATCAGATCTCTGTCTGAGGGCCAGAGAAGGCCGACCTCGGAAGGGATGGAGTGCCGTTAGTCGCCATAAATCAGTTTTACACGGAGGAAGAAGTGTGGCTTGATTAGACATTCAAAGAGCAGTGTAAGGCCTCGTCAAAGCCCTCAACTCTTAATGAATAGACCTCAAGAGTCCTCAGCCTGTCCTTGAATTGAGCTTGACTGTGTGTGTTCTTCTTAATGAAACACTTGACTCAGCCGTGGTGTTATGATGAGTGCATTGTTTGGTCAGTTATGCTGACAAACTGTCCACAGCTCTCAATAAATGCACAAAACAATAACTAATTATTTATAGGATCAGAAAATTCTCAACCCACTAATTAGGCTATGTAAAGCAACTGTTTTGAATCTTGCTGGTAAACTACTTGTGAATATGTTTGACAAGTGTAGTTTTCTTTCCTGTATTTACCTGCTTCCTATTGGCACAGGAGGTGTGGGCGGGGCATATTAAAATGGCTCATCCTCTAATAGCCAGAAGGTTTTAGTTATAACCATAATTTGTTACTTGCTAGTTGGCTGCCTGTGGTATTAGGGGAGGGACATTCTCATTGTAGAGGGTCCAAAAAATTCACATTGTGAAATACAAAGTCACAGTTATGTCACAACTGAGGATGCAATTACAAGACCAAAAAATTGCAATTAAGAAATATAAAGTTGCAAGAGTAAAGAAGTTGCAACTGTAATAGTCGCATTTATGAGAAAAACTCATAAATGCAGTAAAGTCACAGTTGTGATATAAAAAGTGGCAAATTTGAAGTATAAAATCCCAATTGTAATTTATAAAGTTGCAACTGTGAAATAAAATGTCACAATTGTGAAAAATAAGTCCCCAATTAAATAGTAAAAAGTTGCAATTATGCTTAAGTTTGAGACAAAGTCGCAAGTGTTATGAAGTCAAAACTGAATTAAAAAAGTTTAAACGGTGATTTATATATATAAATATATAAATATATATAAATAAATATATATATATATATATATATATATATATATATACTGTATGTATATATACTGTATATAGTCACAATTGTGAGATATAAAGTTGCATTTGTGAGACATAAACTTGCAAAAAAGTTTGTGAGACATGCAATTTAAAAAAAAAGTTTGTGTTGAGTGAAATTTAAAAATAAGATTTTTGAAAAAAAGAACAGTCTTGTGAGTTACATACACAGTTAATTGATATATTTGAAATTTTTATTTGTGGAATTGTTAAAGATGTATTTGTTTGAGAGATATTAATTTGCAATTGTGAAGAAGTTGTGAGCTATTATACCTCAATGGTGATTTATGATCACAACCAATAGGAATAAAGTCACAATTACCTTTATATCCTAATTTTTTACTCTGAGCCAGAAAAGAGTTTCTATTAGAGACAAAGAGAGAGAGAGAGATCTAGAAAGAGCAAAATAAAAGGCCGTGTTTTTTGGTGCAGAGCTCTAATCCTGATCTGTCCTCTCTGCAGGCACCTGACTCACAGGTAGAGCTTTTTCAGAGTTCTTATGCCCAGGTGCTCAGAAAACTGTGTGCTCATGGATTCTGACAGCTCCGTCCTTGCGGGGTGCCACTGATGTTCATTATTTCAGACTTCCATTGGACGCCTAACAGTCACAATACTGCCTCTACCTCCGATGTGCACTAAACGCTGTGTTAAAACATCGTTATTAAAGTGAGAAGCGAATGACACCATAAATATGCAATTAATCTTCAGAACTGGGGCAAAGTTTAATTGCGACCAAACAAACAGACAGAATATGCAAATGTGGTAACATTATGTGAGCGGTTGTAATTATGAAGTTACACATAATGGTAATTAAAAAAGCTTGCATCCCGCAATGCCCTTGCTGGTTTTCATTGTGCTGTGCATCACTGCTCCTGATTGGGCTTCTGTATGAAGTCATACAATCTTATAGAACATGTCTGGACGAGCCTATGTACATAATCTCATAACCTGTGTGTTTTTTTTTTTGTGGGTGTGTTCATCAGCTATGTTTTTTTTTTTTTTGCTCTCTTCAAGTGTATCTTGTTTGTGTGTGTTTTGCAGGGCTTCTATCAAATGCACCATGACAACCTGTCATGCTCTGCATTAACGGCCCCCAGCAAAACAGAAGGGCTCATTCTACATCAGTGATGGTTATGGAAAGACTGTGTGTGTGTGTGTGTGTGTGTGTGTGTGTATGCAGCAGAGAGACGAGGAAAGGGGAAAAAAGGACAGAAAACATCTTGAAAAAAAAGAAAGAGAAAAAAACAGCAAAAGGGATGTAAAAGTGGAAACAGCAGTAGACTTTCGCACAATTTTAGCATTAGCAAAAGAGGAAACCTTTCTGAGAGGTTTTTTTTTTTGTACTTATGACCCTGCAAAATTGGGTCTAAAGATGGGTTTTTTAATCCCAATGTGTGTGAACAGCCCCCGTATGTGTGTATGTGGTGAATAAACCCTGCATTTGACATGTTAAAAGGGATGTTCTTTACTAAGAGTCTTGTTGGGCCTGACATAACTGGGACGTAGTTCTTCTTGTCAAAGCTAATAATCAATTCCCATGCTGGGATAATCTGACAGCACACTCCTATTTAATGTGCCACTGTCTCTGTGCACACAGCTGCATATCTACCAAAACAATCATTCTCCAATCTAACACAAAATTAGCTAATCTATGTCTTCGCCGCCTGTTTGAATGAAATATATTAAGCGCAGATATTATTCACTAATAATTTGAACTAAGTGGATTTGTATTGCAATGTCAAAAAAAAAAAAGGAGAAAAAAAAACAATAATAAAATTGCAAGATTTTTAACAAGATCTTACTTTTTTTTTTTTTTTTTTTTTACTCTAAAACTTGTATTAGCTGGACTAATCCCTATAAATACAGTTTTAGCATGATTGTGAAATGGAAAAAAGCCCTGCTGAAATAAAAACTGGTCTGCTGGACTTGAGCTGGTTCAAGATGGTCTCCCATCCTAGATATTGCAAAAAATGCCCCAAACCCCACTAAAACCAGCTCAACAGAGCGGTTAAGACCAGAAAACCATTTTACCTGGTTTAAGATTTAAAGTTTAAATGATTTAATGCAAAAGCAGCTCATGAAACAAATTTTGCATTTTTTTTTAATTAGATATTTTAAACATATTATGCTGTTTTTTTTTCTCCATATTTTTGTTTGTATACCCTTCAGGTTGAGAGAAAGCATCATTACCATGAGGTTTTTGAACTAGTGGATTTTTAATAAAATAAATACAATTTTAATACATTTATTTATTGAAATCGCTTTAATTTTAAGCTGGTTTGCTGGACTTAGCTGGTTTAATATGTTTCCAAGGCTGGACAAGGTTGTGTTTAACTGGAGAAAAGTGCCAAAGACCGCCATAAAACCAGCCACTAGATCACTTAAGCTTTGGTTTGTTTAAGACTTTATTTATTTATTTTCATTAAGAAATTACAGAGATTTAACAGAAATGTATCTAAAACTAACATATGAAACACAATTAGCTAATTTGTGGCTTCCCTGCCTGTTTGAATTAAATATTTTAAACAGGTTTTCCTACATCCATCCATCCATCCAAACAAACAAAAAAGCATTTAGATTTTATGATTATATAAAATATATATTATAAATGAATATATATTATAAATTTTTAATTGGCTTGTGTAGATAGTGAAAAAAGCCCAAAACACCAGAAAAAACAAAATTAAAAGGATTAAGAGGAGTTAGGTGCAGTTAGGTAGATTTAAATGGTTTAAGATATTTTTGTTGTTTTTCGGCAAGAAGTTACTGAGATGTAAGATAAAAGTAGCTTAAATTACCACATGAAACAAAATGAGCTAATTTGTGCCTCCTCTGCCTGCTTTTTTGGCACAAAGAACTTCATATTTTTTATTTGTTTACCCTTCAGGTGAAAAGAAAAGGAGATTGCATGTGTTTATTTTTTCATTATTAACTCTGCCTAAACGACTTCTAAAAAGTCAGATGACAGGAGGGCGACTGCTCTCCAAATTTAGCCATTCTCCATTTGGCACGTGTGAAGGATGTAAACCCCACTCACTGACAGATTTTGTAGGGCGGCACAAATTGTGTGAGTGTGTGAGTAATAGAGAGAGAATGGTGGTGACAAACAGTGTGTGTGCTTTAAATGTGTGTGTGGGGTGTGACTGTGCATAAGCATGCTAGTGTGTGACAGCAGCAGTGTGTTTGAGTCCGTCCCCGCAGGTCCTCCCTCAGGTCTCCATCAGGCTCAGCCAACAGAGTTGTTACTCATAAAGACAGTATTATTATCAAGCAGAAGATGAGTATATATCCAGGCAAGAGCACACATGAGGGAAGTGGGAACTTCCTCCACAACTGTATAATCACTCGATTGTCTCGATTTCATGAAGATGCAGAAAAAGGCTTCATTAATCAGCATTTACGCTCACTCAAACACTTCTGCAACTGTTTACATATAGTACTCTGATGAATATCTATACTGTGTTGGTTTACACAAAGACCAGACGTGATACACAGGTTTGTGTTCAGACAACATGATGCAAATGGTTTTAGCATCAGTGCGGCATTGTCATGAGACTGCAAGGAAGGCGAAAGGGTAGGATCTAAATGCAGAAGTTTAATGGTGTAAAATGAGTAATCCACAATCGTAGTCAGACAGGCATGAGGTCATACACAAAATCAGTCCAAACACTGACATAGTAAGGAGCTCAGGAAAACAGAGAAATCCTGGCTATCAGGCTTAAAAAAAAAAGACCATGAAACAAGTCCAGATCACGAAACAAGACTCAAGACAGCAGTGAAGTGAAGTGATGTGTGGTCAAGTATGGTGACCCATACTCAGAATTCGTGCTCTGCATTTAACCCATCCAAGTGCGCGCACACACACACACACCACACACACACTGTGAATATACACCCAGAGCAGTGGGCAGCCATACTGGGGGTTCTGTGCCTTGCTCAAGGGTCTCACTCCCTCCACCGACAATCCCTGCCAGACCTGAGACTCGAACCAACAACCTTCAGGTTACAAGTCCATTAGGCTTGTATGAGGCCACAACTGCCCCAGTGTGACACTATGTTAAGACTTCACAATCAATAGCAGAAACAAACAGGCTTATACAGGCAGAGGTAACAAGATAATTATTCTCAGCCTCAGACCAGGGACCGCTGCCTAAATGTCTGATGCATATGGCACACGAAAGTGGAAACACTTCAGGAGTTTCGAAGTCATCATCGGATTAGATGAATTATACAGGATTTCCGGTAGACGTTCATGTCGCGTTCTTTAATGTTCTGCCTGGAAACAAAAACCCCCTCACGAAAAAAGAAAGCCATCGTGTTTACAACTGTGACGACGAGCGCTTATCAGGATCAACTAAACACTGGATTTATAATAGTATGTGAAATATTTAAAGCTCGTGGCATAGAATCTTTAAAATATGTCAGAGAGTTTTACACAACAGTCTGTTATTGTGGCGACATTTCCACACCCCAAAACGTGACGATGAACCAAATGAACTGTGATTGGTTGTTTGACATGTCTGTCAAATGGTCTCATGGGCGGGTCTTGGCCAATGAAAGCTGCCATGAATTCCAGACCTCCAGCCGTCAGTCTGAAGGTCTGGCTACGTGAGACTACAAGATAATTAGACACAGGTGTGCTCAATCAGGCATAAGACTGGGCAGTGGTTTGTGGGAAAATGATGTAGAATGACAATGACGTAGAATGGAGTGCCCACTGGTGGACAACCAGACCACTCCATCTGACCATCGTTACAGGCATCAGACACTGGAAAACAAATCTTGCATGTAAATTGCAAACAGCTCATTTTTTGTTACTTTTTTAATAGACTAAAATAAATAGAAAATTAAAATATTATTTTCTCTCCAAAAATCCTGCTGCCTCCGCATTATTTCAATAACTTCTCAGAAATGGCCCAATTTGTTGCTAGTTCAAACTAATTCAAATTCATAATGAGAGGCCTCCATATGAGTAGATACAGTATATATCCTATTCAATTTGACGAGGAACTCTGTGACTGTTAAAAA
Source organism: Cyprinus carpio (assembly GCF_018340385.1). Classification (NCBI taxonomy): domain Eukaryota; kingdom Metazoa; phylum Chordata; class Actinopteri; order Cypriniformes; family Cyprinidae; genus Cyprinus; species Cyprinus carpio. The sequence goes on along the minus strand of NC_056582.1, from coordinate 10,904,251 downwards.
ATGTTTTTTATAGTATGCATGTGTATAGTTACTTTGTTTCACTGCCATTTAGCACTCTTCTTGGAATATGAAAGTGTCCACTGGATGTAGGGCTGTGCAATTAATCGCATGCGATTGTTATGTGCATCTCGTCAGTAAAGCTGGTCCCGGGATTAGTAGTAAATCTCTATCACCTGCTTTCAGATTGAGTGGCATTCACTACATAGAGCCGTAGTTCACTGACAAGCTGGGCAATAATGCGTTCCAAATCGAATGTGATTCATCTGCGATTATGAATGCGATATTTTCTAATTGTCAGTGAACTACGGCTCTGTATAGTGAATGCCGCTCAATCTTAAAGCAGGTGATGGAGATTTACTACTAATCACGGGACCGGCTTTACTGACAAGATGAGCATGACAATCGCATGCAATTAATTGCACAGCCCTAATTGGATGCGCACTTTATAATCTCAGTGGAATTATTAGATCATATGGGTACTTTTCATTTACTGTTTTATAAATGAAGACATACTGATCATTTTATAAACTGCTCTTCACCTACTATAAAGTAAGAAGTAGGCACATTCAGATACACTTCAACACTGAACTGAACTGATCTCAAGTGGATAATGACTATCTACTATTGTGCTTTTAGAGCTGCTTTACAGCAGAATTATTATTATTATTATTATTATTATTTTATTTTTTATTTTTTTTGCATTACTGAATCGCTATTTTCTTGTTTATCACTGTAAAGCTGCTTTGAAACAATCTGTATTGTATAAAGTGATAAATAAAGGTGTCTTGGCTTGCAGTGTTGGACTGTTGTATTGATCTGACCTATGAGCATCCAGAACTGTGCTGCACCAAATTCTGTGCCAAAGATACCATCTCTGATTAAGATACCATCACAACCATAATACAAATGTCACCCTTAACATGTAATTCAAATCCTACACTTGTCACACTCAAAGGACATGCATTTTGTTAATGCAGTGTATGTGCAACCATATGTAGATGGTGACTGAATCCAGACAGTCAACCCCTCACACATCACTGCCTAGTGATCTGTCAACTCCGTTCTTTATCTCACCTCCCCACATAACAAGCTGCCTGGCTTGATCGATACAATAGCAGATGTGCGAGACTTTGCCCTCCCTGCAGGACACTTGCATGGGGGCATGAAGTGTGAATCTTTCTTTATGCTATTACACAGATCACATCAGTATGCTGTGAAGAGACACACGGCTCCAGCTCTAGTGCACCGTACCACCTAGAGTTTGGCATTCTGAACAATCTGTTGTGGAACAGGGTGGTGAAATCACCGTATTGAAAGTATTCAAAAGACAAAGAGTGGAAAGCTTGAAAAATACTTCTGAGGAATGCTGAAAGTGATGTAGCATAAAAAAGTGACCTTTCAAAGTTTAAGAGTTTTATATTCTTCTGGTGAAAGGGAATTCAAGTGGAATACTAATTTAATGCCACTTTTGAACATGTGTATTTACTAATATGTGTGTGTGTGTGTGTTTGTTTTTTTTTTTTGTGTGTGTGTGTATATATATATATATATATATATATATATATATATATATATATATACATACAGTATATATAGCTCACCTGTTTTACACACACACACACACACACACACACACATACATACATATATATATATATATATATATATATATATAAGCATGTGAGATATATACATATATGCATACATATATACATGTTTGTAAATGTTGCATCTGCCATGGACATCTTGAGCCTAAGGCTTAAAGATTAGTTTGAGCTCTAATCTTGACACACACACACACACACACACACACACACACACACACACACACACACACACACACACACACAATGTATATTTACATATATTTTTTCTTAATATTTGTTTATTTATGTGTCAGCACAGGGTTATCTTGATTTAGTGAAGAGGTCATGTGGGCCCCTTGGCATTTGCATCAGATTTGAATAAATCCTCTAAAATCACGTCAAGGTGACAGCTGAAGCGAAATGTCATCTGAGAAAAGCTTTAAAAGTCTGTTATTCCAAATTATGCTTGTCTAAACTTATAATGGGCATTCCTTTTTGCATATTCGAATGGCTCACACAGGAATTGTCAAAGCACTTTATACACCTGCTCCAGCTTCAAAAAGAAAAAGAGACAACAATAAGTTTGTGATTTATGCAGTTTGCATCAGTGTTCACTTTTTTTCGTAATAGTTTTTGTCTTTTTATGAAAATGTCCTTCATATTTAGTCTATTTTGTGAAGTCCTATTTACTGTAGTCCATTTTACTCAAAAAGAAATTGCAGTTTGATGCACATTATAAGATTTGTTTTTATAGGAGGAAGCTTTATTTTTTCAGAACATTTCCCTAAAGGATGTATTATACCCGATCATGAAAAAGGTATCTAAACATGATTTTTCACTTAAAAAGGTGCTAAATTTTAGGCAAGGTGATATATTTGATAGTGATGATGCTGTGAAGTCACATCTGGATTCCTACCGTCTACACAGGAGGGTTTGTTCCGTGTTGTGCCGGCCACTTTTCCCGGTAAACATGAGCACTTGACTGTCTGGGAACGCTCCTCAATCCGGTTCTTGTTGCAACATCGGTGTGCTGCAATGACCTCACATGTTCCCCCCTCTGTGGACACACAAACACACACATGTACATGAGTGCCACATATGAGATACTCCTTCACCTTTGACACACAATAAAGATGCGCATATTTCACCATATTGGCATCAATGACATGCATCAGAAATACCCATTTCAGTAACGCGCACCTGAGATACAAGCACATCAGTGACAAGTAGACGTTCATGAGGTCAACAGTGGGAGACAAGCAAGATTTCGCAGAAGACTTTAGGAGAGGAAACGCAAAAGAAGTCATACTCATTTCCCTTTTCTTTTACATTAGAGAATCCTAGTCATTTATATTTGCATGTGGATGGTGAATAAGCAAAAAGGGGTTCAGCTTGCTTTACAGCAGGGATTAATTATGATTTACAGGGATTAATTACGATTAATTATTATTTGATCTCACACTAACCACTTCCTAACTTTTGTGCAAAAATTAAAATATACACAAAAACAATATCATGTCGACTTCATTCAGAGCTACAGTTAAGAAGCTCAAGCTCAGCTAAATGTTTTTTTTTGTCCCTGCCACATTACAATACCACATTCAAAATAAATAAATAGATTAACCTATACAAGCATCTCAGTCTGCTTGTATAAACAATTGAATTAATTTATTCTGTTCAGAAACCTTATGCTTTTCTACTTTTTACCTTCTTGATGATTACCAGTCATTAATTATCAATGAGATTCAGCTTCTTTGCAATGATCAAAACAATGGGAACACAGAATTTTCCACAAAAATCAAGATAATTTTCTGCACACATAAAAGGTGTTTTTAATTGTAATTTTAATTAATTTTAAATGTAATTTTATTATTATTCATTATATATATATATATATATATATATATATATATATGTATATATATATATATATTTTTTTTTTTTTTTTTTTGTGGTGTGTGTGTGTTTAGATATATTTACTTAAATCCATAAGTGTAAAAAAAAAACTGAAGCCTCAGCTCCTTAATTAGATTACCTTCCAAAGTCATCAGTTAAAAAAGCATTAGAGCAAATGGCCCTTGTAAAAAGCCTCTAAAGAGAAAATTATAGGCTCTTCTACAGACTCTTACTGCTAGGCTTTCTGTGTAATTACCATGTATTCTTTCTTTTCTCTACGTTGCAAATTGCCCTTGAAGCATGTTGATTATCTTATCAAAAGACAAGCCTTTTACCCTGGGGTGATGTAAGCAAGGGCTTTTATGGGGAGTTTAGGAAGGTGAGGGTGCTGGCGTGGGTTTGGACAAAGTGGTTACATATAGTACGGTATAGCATTGATGTGACTAAATAGGCAAGACTCATTCTAAATATAGGCCTTGTGACAATTATGAAGTCCTCACAGTCATTATCATCCTTCCTGCCATTTTAACACACACACACTTTACAGGATATCTGAATCTACACCATATGCACTGCGGCAAAGTGGACCCCATTGTGAAAAAAAGAGGAGAAAAGAAAGGGAAAAGATCAGAATGCACAAAAAGCTATGAGTGGGTCACCATAACAATAGAGAGCACCCTGAGGAGTGCTGGGGGATTGATGATGGGTAATGGTTTCCCCCTCAAACAGTGGGCTCACAGCTCCACACCAATCCCAAGACTGGAAAGAACAAGGGAACAGAGGAGGACAGAAGTGCAGGACAGGAAAAGAGCAAGAGGGAGGGAAGGAGGCAGGCAGCTCCCTCGCTGGTCCGGGCAGGGCCGGTTGAGTAATGACAGAGCTGTTGGAAGCACCCCTCTCACACAATTATAAAGCGGCCAGGTAATTCAGCCAGTGGGGTTGCTGCAGCGAGGCCCTTCATCAGATGCTCCCCTTTCCCCAACACCCGCGGAAACCCTCTTTATCTTCCCCTGACAGCTGTCCACCCATCCGATCCCACATCCCTCAATTACACCAGAGCTCATGCAAGGAAAAACGAGAGAAATCGCACCATTCTGACTGGAGCGAAAGCATACGAAGAAGAAGAAAGAGGAGGAAACCCCGTTCCCCACCATTCTGAGAGTCAACATGGCTTTTTGGGTTGCACAGTTTATCAGTACCCCATTGGTTACCGGCTGATAGATTAAATTTATGTTGATATTGGAGATGTTTTTTTAATTTATTGGTATTGGTGGAAACGGGCAAATATACTGTATATCTGCCGATATTAGAGATTGTTGAATATATCATTGTTGGTCATACCAGCCAGTTTTAGAGCCTTTTTTTTAATTGATCAATATATATTATTTGGTTATTTATGAAGGAGGTTCTGATAAACATTTGCATTCACCCTCCATGAAGCTGTATTAGAGGCCCAACTCCTGCTGCACAAAACATCCCCCAAACCAAGACACTTCTAGCATTATCCTGTCTTCTTGTGCATCTGTCTTACGTGGACAACCAGCCTTTTTGGGGAACTTGAATGAATTAGTGTCAATTAGCGTCATAGTGTCTGCAATACTCAAGAAATCACAGATTTGGAATGATCAACTTCTCTTGCAATGGCTGAAAGGGTCATTTCTTTAGCTATAGAGTGGCCATAGAGTGGCCCACCATTTTGCAATCTCAGTGAAAATTAGAGGAATGCTGCCAGTTAAATAGGGTTTGTTAGATAATTAAGGAAATTAGCACCAGGTGCCAGATTAACACCAATAACTTGGAGGTATCTGTAAGTGTTCTCTAATTCAATAATAACTTTTTCAAATATCTAATTTAAGGCTTCAGAATACAATTAATTTATGAAATATGCTTAAAAAACTGCCCTTCTATTAGGATAACTTCAAATAGGACTAAGCAGTAACCTTGAAATTTAGGAAATTGTAGGTTGTTCTCAAATTTTGATCTCCACTTCATATTAGGTACTTTTTTTTTAAAGATTTATCCACCTTTGATTTTTTATATTTGATACACATTGTCCAACACTAATATATATATATATATATATATATATATATATATATATATATATATATATATATATATATATATATATACACACATTAACATTATTCAATAAGTTACAGTAAATGTAAAAGTAAATAAAGTAACATCTATTTTTCATATTGTACATTGATTTTAAGATGCCAAAATTAATTTGTAGCATTTAAAACCATCAATGACTTTTTAGTGTTTTATTTCTATTTACTTAAACAAGATGGTATAGAATTTTAATAGCGTCCATGTATCAGTTATCGGACATAACATGAAGTATATAAAGGGTGTACATAAGAGAGGAAATTACAGTGTTCTCATGCTCGATCTCTCTGCACTTTAAATCTTTTTTCAAGCTCCTGTTTCAGGGTTTGAGTGAGCAATGAAAAACTAACAGTGCTAGGCCAGCAGTGAACATGATTTCCATTGCTGAGCTGTCATCAGTCCTCACGTTTGAGTGGGAGACATCCATTTGTCTAAGCGTGTTTGGCAACACGTACAGTACATCTAGTTTTGACCTTGCTTTAAAACATCAACCCCAACAGACTGATTTAGACTCAAAACACACGCTGCCATTCATGACATCTCACTCTGGACCTATTCCTTCTGTGCTCTCCATAATCTTGATTATATTTAAACCCTGTTAACTGCTTTAAATGTCTTATTGACTATTTTATTATTTCAGAATTCCTTCATATGTGGTTTCTAAGGCTGTTTTCTGGATAACATTCTCATACTCATTCAGTCAGACTAGTGAATCATAGCTTTCCATGGTGTTTTTTTAGAAGGTGAATGTTTAATACAACACCAGTTTGATAATAGTCATTATTATGGAACGTGGATTTCCATGAAGGTGGGAATGGCTTGTCATAAGGAATAGGTTCTTTATGGCTCTGCCCTATACTGGAAGCTCTAAAATCCATGCTATAGTTCATTGATCCAATACTGGCCCAGCAAACCATTAGATGAATGTTTTCATCTCGGTTTTTGACTGTTCAGAAAACGAGCTGACACACAAAATGAAAAATAGTGGACCACTACAACATTCACAAAGAAACTGACATTAAAATGTGAAGTGATATCCTGAAACAAAATAAAACATTCACCTCCCGGAGGTAATTTAATGTTTCAGCTTCTTCTCAGCTACAAGCATTTGTGAGCAGAGGGAGACAGTTTAAGGAGTATAACAAGCCTTAAACACAACTCTGAATAAAATGTTAATCTATTTGCCACTGCGATTAAACTCAGAATCAGCGTAAACACCACCCGACAAAGAACTTAAAGTAGGATGTGTTCCTGAATCAAAATTCCCATGAACCAATGAGTGTCCTCTAATTTTAGGGACAGAGTTCGAGCAGGAACGGCGAAAGAACTTCCAGACCCCAATTCCAGAACCCAAGTTTTTGTACTGATCTGTACTGATTTTTCACATGTTTAATGTGTTACCACATTTTAGTATCTTGATCTAAACAACTGGCTTCTGTTATTAATCTTGCACTTGCTCAAAAAAAAATCAGACTGCAAAGAACATTTAGAGAGCACATTTATCCAGTGACAATAAAAAGCTGTTCAGTATATCTGTTTTATGTGCACGTTGCTGGCTCAAATCACAAATTATGTGACACAGAAAGGTCTATTTTCTTGCACGGTATCTCATTGAGTTTGACTGTAATGACTTGAGGTGAGTCTAATGGAAGCTAATAATAGGTTTACCTACCGCAAGGAGCCTTTCATTGGGATTTAATGCTTTTTACATCCTGTGGCAGCAGAAGTATGTGTGTGCGGGTGTGCTTGCTGGTTTAATCTGTATGTGTGTGACGGTGAGAGATCAAGAGTGAGGCCAGAGAGGCAGCTTTTTGCACTGCCATCAGACAGGTGGACATTAAACCATCCTGCACTGGCACCATCTGTGCTCAGAATGAGTGTGGGGTAATGATGCCACCGGACTGTGAGCTAGCGTAATGCTGAATTTCTTAGAGGACAAATGGCCATTCCAGCCCTGCTGCTGAGGCCAAACTCATTCACACCATGTTTCTGTTAGCTACAGGTAATCACTACTCCATTACCTGTGCGAGTGTGTGTGTGTGTGTGTGTGTGTGTGTGTGTGTGTGTGTGTGTGTGTGTGAGAGAGAGAGAGAGAGAGAGAGAGAGAGAGTAGGTGCAGAAGTACATCTGTTTGCTTCATGACAGAGTTTTTGGGAGTTAAAGGGATAGCTCACCCAAAGTTAAATTATTCATGTTTGCAAGCGCTTCTTTAAGGCGTTTTAACTTTAAATCGTCGCTTCTGGACAAAATACCTGTCCATAATCCATAATAACACATCCTCCGAAAAATCTATTGGCTGTTGTCCTCTTATATCAAAATCTGCCGACATATTTGTTTAGAATTGTTTTGGACTGTTTTTGCTTGTAAACAGTGTTTGATCTGTGCACACTTCTCTCCTGATTCAGACAAGATGACTTTTTTCACTGGAGAAAACAATATTATGAATAGAGGACTCTTAGTTTAGCTGGAAGCAACGGTTTGAAGTTAAAAACATCTTAATGATGAATTAGCTTATTACAAACACAGCTTTTCACTTCACAAGATGTTAATGTATGGACTGGAGTCATGTTGTGGATTATTGTGATGTTTTTATCAGCTGTTTGGACTCTCATTCTGACGGCACCCATTCATTGCAGTGAGCAAGTGATGTAATGCTAAATTTCTCCAAATCTGTTCCGATGAACAAATAAACCTTCCAGCAGGTAGATGGCTTTAGAGTGAGTAAATTTGAAGCAAATTTTCATTTTTTTTTTTTTTTTTTTTTTGTGTAAACTATTACTTTAAGGTAAGTAAAGTTAAAGAAGCTTGATACTAGTAAAATTTACTTGCTTTTTGTTTCTTTTTCACTTTCTCTCTCTCTTTTTCTTCCCCTGGATTATGTTGGAGGTGGGTCACATCAATCAGTGCAACTCTGCTCATTCTCCCATCAGACCTTTCTAGACTCGAGGTCATTACAGTAGTGCATGTAGAGATTACCTTTAAGAAAATCAATGCTTTAGTGTTTTTGGTAAGTCAAAGGCTAATTAAAAGCACGGTAATGAAGGAGTGTGAAATATAGCAATGGGGCAAAGGGTTCAGAGTAATTAAAACAGCTCTGACACACTTTAGTCCAAGCTAATTTTTTCCTCTTGCTGCACATATGCCATATATTTCTGTATGTGGACATAGATAGTTACAGATAAAGAGAGAGTAAAACATTATGATGAATTACTATTAATAGCTTACCTTAAAAGCAAGTTGTCACTTTTTATTCCAGTTAATATTTCTCAGAGATGGTTTATTTAAAAAAAAAATAATAAATAATAAATGCATTCTCCTGTAATAATTCAATATATAATATCTGTACACTTATTAAAATTATTGCTCATTTGTAAACTGGTGTGGTTCAGTGTTAACGAAATATATGACAAGCTTGATAACAGGAAGAGACATGTGAATGTTCTTTTGACTCTTTTTCACCTTGTGGTGACAGGAATACAGAGTGTCATATCTGACAATCTGATGTATGCACACCTGTGATTTTTAACAAGGACAATTACCTGAGTCTCATATTAATAACGGGATTAATGCTGGTCATGATAGGGCTTGTAATATATAGAGTGCAAGAGAGAGGGGGTGGTTAGAAGAGTGGTTTGACAGAGATCTGGAGAGAAAATGCTCTGATTGGAAATTACTCTAGTGTGTAGAGGTACTCATTCTCAAATGGCACCCATTAAACTGTAATGTATTGCACAGGCAAAACACAAAACAGTGCAGCTAACCAGACTGATTCAGAGTTTCCATTAAACATGGCTTAATTACAGCTCGGCCTGGAGGACAGTGATGCTATAAATTCTCTTATTTTCTGAAGTTTGCAAACTATTTAATCTGAACTATTTATCAAATTCTTTGTCCCTTCATCTTTCTCTTTTGCCAATACAAATAGTTGAGGGACCCATGCTGAAACTAAACAAACAAATGAACAAGAACAAGAAAAATGCAAGTACTTCATCAGTCTGAATCCACAGGATGAAAAGTAATTACTAACTTTTTTTTTTTTTTTTCTGAACCATCAAAAAGTTGATAAGGAAAGAATAATCCCCAAAGATTAATCATTTTGAAAAAGTATATATTTTATGTAAATATATACATATTTAACTAATAAAATTCCATACAATATTACAATTACATTTTCCACACAACATTAAAATTATATTAAATATTTTATTATATTTAGTGTAATACTGTGTAAACACACACATAGGTACATATAAATACATAAAATATTTATTTAGCATCATGCTCCTCTATATATTTTTTTAAAAATATTAATGTAAATAATATAGATTTAAAAGAATCCATAAAATATACTATACAAAGTACCACAGCAGAAGTTATGCAAATATATGTTACACTGTAACAGGATGTAATTGTGGCTGAAATATTCTTGGGTCATATATTTCTAGGTCAGATGGACCCGTTTCATATGAACTAACACAAATCATACATAAGAAAGGTTTTTTCCCCTCAATAAAACTAACTCCGTCTGTTTCAATAATGCATGCAGTGGCTTCTCTTATTGATTATCATAAGAAATTAAAATCAGCAACACATCTCCCTACAACATGCTTCATCAAAGGGAATATGAACCAGCTGTTATCATGCATTTATGTTTAATACCTATAGCTTTCACGGCCGGCAGTCAGAATTTAACTTCTCATCTTTAAATCACCAATCTGAATTCCAACCCTGCATTTAAAACAGTATGTACAAACTTCTCACATCTTAAAATGCAGCCAAAAGCCTTTTTTGAGCTCTGTGGAATCATAAGATAACTCTCGACATGTTACTCCCTCTGGGCTGACATTAATTTTGCTCACATGACATATTTCTAAAAAATGTGCTGGGAAATGAAGCGTGAATGGTACAAAGACCGAATGCAGAGTTGTCTGAAGCAATCTTATAGCCCACATTGGCGGGGAAGATTATGTGTAAACACAAATCATTCAGTCTGAAAGCTCTTGGAGGGACTTTTTCAACACATAACAATAAGACACCGTCTGCATATTATGAGCCTAACATTTATTATTGCACTGCATTTGAAAGTGTTATAAACATATCATTGCATTTTGCAGATAAATGCTTATTGTTGTCTCATCCTGTGCACAATAGCAAACAAAGATATGCACAATTATTACAACAGTCAAGTTCAGACATAATGGCACTGTGAAAAAAGAAGAAAAAAAAACAATACTAGGGAAAATTATTGACTTGAAAATACATAAACACCTGACAATCAGAATTCCCCCAAATGTAGTCCCAACCAGTCAAACACAGTTGTCTGAATAATTCTAAACTGAACAATACTGCTGAAATGTTTAAGGTTTCTGAGTTCCCAGCATACAATGAATAAACACACACACACACACACACACACACACACACACACACACACACACACACACACACACACACACACACACACACACACACACACACACACACACACACACACACTATGCAGCATGAATAGATTATATAGATACTGTTATAAGTTTAAACTTTTGTTGTTGTTTTGTCATTATTGTTATTTATTTTTTGTGTTGTGATGTTGTTTTGTGATACACTCATTGATACACTTTTCATACAAAATGATACACTGTAAAAAAATATTTTTCAAAGTTGTAAATAAAACAGATTATGGGTGTACTTACAAGAAAGTACTATTTTACTACTACTTTATATTTCAAAATTTCACATTTAAATTAATGTGTTACTTGTTGTTTCTTTGTAAGTATTTATGAAATGTACCATTTCTTAGTAAAAAAAAAAATTATACCAATTTTTTTTAGTTATTTGTGAAATGTAGCATTTTCTGAGCAGAAATTGTTTCCACACCCTTTTTTTTAAAATTGTAAATCAGTTTACTGTATTACTAAATGAAAATTTGCTGAAAAAGACTGTGGTTCTTCGATGAATTTATTGGCTGAATAAGGCATTTTGCAAAATACAACAAGCAAATACAACAACAACATTTATTTATAAAGTACATTTAAACACAATACAGATTTATCGAAAGTGCTGTAGAGCGTGCACAAACAGGTCTTCACAATAAAAACTACAATTACAGACATCCAAAAGCTAAAGAATAAAAACAGGATTCAAGAATAGACTTGAGGTGCATATTTGGATTTTTTCAGATACATCAAGGTAAGTGCACAAAGGTCTCTCTCACACTTTCTCTCTCTCTCTCTTTCTCTCTCTCTCTCTCTCTCTCTCTCTCTCACACACACACACACACACACAATACAATTTGTTGTTATACTCCATATAACTCCATATACAAGCCAGAAACTAAGCCTTTTTTTGCACAGGCCTATCTAAAGGGTTAATGGTCCCACCTAGTGATCAACTGTAAAAAATAACAAATGTTACCTCTTCCCAACAGGGAAAACCACCAACAATCAAGAATCTCACACACACACAAACACTATAATTTGCTGTTATACTCCATATAGCTTCATATACAAGCCAGAAACTAAGCCTTTTTTTGCACAGGCCTATCTAAAGGGTTAATGGTCCCACCTAGTGGTCAACTGTAAAAATAACAAATGTTACCTCTTACCAAAAGGGAAAACCACAAACAATCAATAATGCATGATTTTATGGTGTCATGGCTTTGCAATCAAAAAATGTCGTTATAATGGAAGTCAATGGGGCAAAAACAGCCACGAACAACAAATGAGGGAGAAAAAAATTAAAATCTAATGCTGCACAAAAACTAACAATGCATCAAAGCCAAAGTTGTTACTAATCTTTGACATGCCCAAGACTGTGATAAAAGGTAAAAAAAATATCCAGTCCACAATCACTTTTTATATTGAAAATATGTCATTTTGTGTGTTTTTTTTCCCCAAATCAGTGACTTCATTTATGAACTTGGTAATTAAAGAGTTAAAATCTTGGATTTTTTTTTAAACATTTGGTAGTTTTGATCAGGACTGAGGTTGATTAATAGATTTATGCAAAAAAAAAGTAGAAAAAAATATTTATCTGATACATTTTTACAGAAGTTTAATTTAGTGGATGTTTTCATCCACGAACATAACGAAAGGGTAGTGAATTTGCCCGCAGTGTATTGTTAAGTTTTTGAAAATTTTCAAAGCATTTTTCCAAAATATGTGTCAAAATAAGATTTGTCACCAAAAATCATTCCATTAGCTGAAACACAGAGAAAGTTGTGGCCAAAATATGACTCAACTTTACCCCCTAGTGGACGAAAACGTCCCCAACAACACATAAGGGTTAAGTCCCATGCAGAGTCGCGAGATGAGCGGGTGGAACGTCTAGAAACTTCCCTCGTAGCCTTAACGGAGAGCAATGCAAAGTTCAAAGTCAAGACCACTGATTTGGAAGTGAGGAGTAGACAGAGCAACATAAGAATCATAGAAGAGTCGCAAGAGGGTCTGTGGCTAAAAACATTTTTCTCAGAGTTGCTTTTTGAAGTTTTTGGTGATCGAACATTATCTTGATTAGAAATTGAATAGTCATTGTAAACCATATTTGTGACTGAACAAGTGTTATTCGATGGGCTGTTAAAAATACATTAATTTACATTATTTCACATTTTTGTTGGTTATAATATTTTATTGGGGAAATATATGGTTTGCAGTTTAAATAGGAGTGAAAAAGGAAGTAAGGTATCCAAGTCACTGGTTGTTTGTTTAAGAGGAGATTGGGGTGGGTATTAGGGGCAGCTGACTTTTGTTGTATTTTTATGGATCGTGTTTTTTCGGTTTTCATTTTTCCCCCTCCCTCTTTTGTCTTTATCTCTTTTTTTACATCATATGGATCAGGGTCTTGCAATAGTTATTCTTCTACAAAAAATTCCATGTTGTTCAACTCTGCCAGATTTCAGAGTCTAATACTAAACAGACTGGCCTGACAGATCCCTGGAGATCAAGGTTTCTGACTAGCAAAGTCTTCTCTTTTTTTTTTTCACTTTTTTCACAACTTTCTAAACTAGACCTCCAATATTCTCTGACCCCTTCACCCACAATTTACAAAAAAACATCAACTTCATCCAGAGTATAATTTACTTCTAACTCATAAAGTTGAAAAGCAGCTGTTGATTGCCAAGCAGCATTTCTTTGAATTTGGTGAAAAAGCTGACAAATTACTTGCACTTCAATCTCGAACTGTATGTACTGATCCCCAAAGTTAAATCTCCTATGGGTGACATAGTTTCTGACCCAGAGGAAATGAATTCAATTTTTCAAAATATTACTCAGACCTTTATTCCTCAGAATGCAACTTAAAAATATTGTATGGCTCAAATATGACTCAAACCTCTTTAATCAACTTATATTCCCTTGTGTAAATGATGATTTGGGCAGGCCTGTGTTTACCAAGGAAGTACAGGAGGCAATTCATTCACTTAAAATGGTAAATCTCCTGGCCCTGATGGCTTAACCTTCAAATTTTATAAGACTTTCTCTTCTGTTCTAGCCCCAATTCTTCAAAGAATATATAACGAGGGCTTTCTTTCAGGTCAGTTCCCAACAACCAAGTCTGAGGCATCAATTTCATTGTTGCTAAAGAAAGATAAAGATCCGCTGCTCTGCAGTATAGCTACAGGCCAATTTCTTTGTTAAACGTGGACTTTAAAATTTTATCTAAGATCTTTGCCCTTCGCCTTCAGCAAGTGTTGCCTGCTGTTATTTCCCTTGACCAGACAGGCTTCATGACTGGTAGACACTCTTTATATATATATATATATATATATATATATATATATATATATATATATAATATATATATATATATATATATATATTTTTTTTTTTTTAATGCTATCCTTGTCGAGTGGGAATATTTTATTATTAATACTTTTTTTAGTATAAATTTAGTTTCAGCTCAAAATTTATAGCATGGATTCAATTATTATACTCCACCCCTGTAGCATCTGTGCACACCAATGCAGCACAGTCTAAAATCTTTCAATTGTGACCCCTTTGACAACAATATGGCACAAGGAGATCACTATTATTCCTCAGTGCATGGCCAGACAATGCCTTATTTACAAACATAAGGATATTAAAATCAACTCTGAACTTAATGGGAAGCCAGTGAAGGGATGATAAAACACAGCAGATATGGTCCCTCTTTTTAGACCCAGTCAGAAAATTCAAGTTGACAAAACAAAGTAGTGTTACTTAGAGGGTTTTTAAAGACAACACTTGAGAGAACATCAAATTTGAATGCATAAAATTACATTTTTCCAACTTTACTGTGACCAGGTCATAGGCCAAACAAGTCTGACACAACACCTGTGTGATCTGGTTAGTTCTTACAAAGCCACATAAACGGCTCATGCTAAAAAGGATGTGCATAGGGACATTTCCTCCCTGTGATATAAGGTGGCACACTGTCTGCATTCACTTGCCAGTATATCTCAAGTAGCTCCTCAAGAGCCCTTAGCCATAGGAGTGACTCAACGGAGACTCTGAGTCAACATCAACATATATGAAAAGCCAAAGCACCCTATAGTTTGAAGCTAAACACGGTGCATGGTCCTGCTGGAAATGTATCGCCTGTCTCAGAGAGTTTCTGCAATGTCAGGACAGTTTAAAGGAACAAATGGTTCATGCAAACGAAAAAGACACATAGCCATTTCCCTCAATTTTCCAACATCTGTAGAATATCTGTGTGTTTTCAGTCTATACTCCCACTCACAAACTAATATTAATGTCTGTGACCTCCTTTTAGAATACATACCCAGAATCCCCTGCAGCTGAGGTCTGCCTCCCCTGAGAGGCGAAACAAGCAAACACATACAAGTAAATACACACCAGCCAGTGGACACATGCGCCAGTGGGTGCTCGGATCAGAGAAACTCGCACACACATTCAAACATAGCCAGAAGCAAACAGAATATGGGAGCATAGAGAATTTGGTAGATAGGTTTTTAGAAAGTGGGTATTTTTCTAGTCGGAGTCTGTGAAATAGTAGTATGTCCTGTTTATTTAGGTGTCAGCAGAAACAGGCTGCTTCACATCAGTAAGTTTTTTTTTCTGTTAATTATGTTTATCCTCGTCGCAGCTGAGCAACACAAGTCTGGCCTGTTTATTTAGGTGTACACACATCACTTTATCTCTCAGTCTCCCTACTTAGGTGTTGACGCAGGTTTAGAATTCACAGGAAGAGATACTGAAATTAGGAAGTTAAGCAAGTACTTATTAATTCCTGTATAGAAACTGTTACAATAGCAATACATATAAAGAGCAGTTGTTAAACAAAACAGGATGATACTACAATATATGTATTTAAATGTAACACATAAATTCTAAATGAATTCTAACCTCTTTTAAAGAGAATTTCTGAGCTTTAAATACATTTTTAATCTCTTTTATTTTGAATTTGAGTTTAGGTTTGAATTTATTTTTTATTTGATTTTGTTTTTTTTTTATTGTAAAAAAATATATATATCTATGTATATATCTTTGTTACAGTAGCAGTATATATTACATGGGTTTTACACAAAACAGTGTAATATTACAATAAAGAAACAATATATAATATAACAAAACACAATATACAATATATATATATATATATATATATATATATATATATATATATATATATATATATATATATATATATATATATATCATTCTTTAGTATTATGTAATAAATAAATTTTAGAGAGCTCTAAATTTTAAGAAATATTTTTAATTTAAATAAATTTTAAAATATATATATTTATAGTTATTTAAACATAATAATAATAATAACAACCACTTCCTTGTACTTTGTTTCACTAGTAGCTCGGTTCTACCAGCTTATTGAGCTCTCAAAAAATGCCTTGTCTGCACACACAGTCCCTGCTGCATCCAGACTAGTCGTAAAAAGTAATGGAAGTGGTAATTACACTAAAATAAATGGGCTCTATCAATCCTTAATGTGTGTCACAAAATAGCTGTACATGACCCACGCTGTCTTATGGAGCCCCCAGCACCCAAAGTTACTATCAATACTAACACTACCATGAAATAACCACAGCCTGCTGGGACTTCTACAACAGGCATTATTAAGAAAACAGCAAAAACTAAAAAAGAAAAAAAAAAAGAAAAGATGCCTTGTACATCTAAAGAGAGAGGTGTGCCCCAAACCTCATATTTACACCGGAGTGTTGTGAGGTTACACTGAGGTCACAGCTGATGGTGCATTATGGGATGCCTGTTACTCTAAATGGAACTGCAACATTCACAGATCTTTTTTAGACATTAGGGAAATTTTATTTTGGCTGGGATGCTGCTGTAAAGAACTGCTCAAAACTGAACCACAAGATGCGGAATGGTGCCATGTAAATGGCGTTCAGCACTAAACTTAAGAGCATGCTGATAATGCCAATACCTTCTTTAGTGAATCAAGTGCTAAAACAATGCAGACAGCACATGCAAATAAACAATTCTTATTTAATTCAATTCAATAATTACGATTTCCCCTCCTGACAAGTTGGACCACATGATGAGAATAACTGATCAATGTGAAAAGAAAAACAATTACAGCAGAATGAATGAATTTTATGTTTGCATGTCAGAATTTGCAGTCTTCTGATCCAAAATATGGCTTACCTATCTTCTAATTTCAGATCTAAACTACAGTTTTCTTTATTCTCACCACTTGATACTGATTCAAACAGTTTAAGGTGCCTTTTCGACCCTGCATTAACAAAACAAAAGGCAAATGTCTGATCTGAATCTCTATTCATAGCTCTAGGAGTGTCAGTGGTTAAGAGAGAGACAGAACGTGCTTGTCAAGAGATGAACAGTGACAGTGCTAAATAAGTGGGGAAATCAGAAAAGTGGTGCAAAATCTTCTTGCATTTAACATACAAAGAGTTATACATGCTTGCGTTGAATACCCAAAAGCATGAAGTTATTAAATAAGTCATATCAGACATGTGCTTATGAACTGAGCACAAATCACCGAAGACTGAACTTTCTCTAGAGAAATAGTCAATCAATGTACTATAAACCATCTTTATTGTTTGAATAACGTTATTCACATTATTTTGAATCATTTTATGCTGTGAAATTTGAATTTTGACATCCACTGCAAACTTAATATCCAGATCAATTAATGGTTTACTCATAGATGTCTCTCTACATTAAGTTGGGATATGAGAAAGTAATGTAACATCAAACAAAATTATAGCTCAACATTAACTGTAAATGTCAAACAAAAAGTGTCCAAATTTACAAAATCCCATTAAATAATAGAACAACACTCTTAAAAATAAAGGTTCTTTACTGGCATCAGTGGTTCCATAAATAACCTTTAACATCAATGGAAACCTTCCATTCCACAAAAGATTCTTTATATTGGAAGAGCGTTCTTTGGAGGAGTTCTTCTTTCCTCTTCTAATAAATGTTTACTAAAAGGTTTATCAGGGAAGCAAAAATGGTTCTTCTACTGTGTTGTTGCACACCCCTCCTTTCTTATTTTAAAGAGTGAAGGACTAAACATTCAAAACAGTGTTTCTGCCTATAACACTTTCTAATAGCAGTTTCTATCAGCTATGCATTTTTTTAAGCAGTCTTCTCCTGCTTTAGCCTTGTGCTGTTCATGTTCCCGTCACTGAGCTTTTGGCATCTCACAAACTGTTCATTTATTAATAGGCATAATGCTTCAGTTGCCACTTATCTGCTCTGAATTATGCATGCATGCTAAAATCATTGTATGTGTCTAGAGAGGGAAATAGATAGACAGATACAGAGACTGAGAGAGAAAGAGTGAGAGAGATGCAGTGCTGTGTAAAAAATCCTTTTTCTCCATTACAATGGCACATTGGGGTCATGCATGAGTTTGCATAACAGGCCTCCATTTTCCATAAGCTCCAATTTATTCTGCCAGTTGTTTTTGCATGTTGCTTGTTTTTGAATCCTTTTCGAAGCATTTTTAACAGGACTGGCATCACTCCAAAGGTAACATGTTGTTAAGTCTCTCCAGTCATCTTCTGAGCGCCCGCCAGGCATCAATGCTATAGTGTCATCACACAGCTATGCATGATAGCACTCTTTTGTCATGCTTTGTATGTAATTGCTTGTGACATTCGCACTTGTGTTTCATGGTGGGGGATGTTGCCAAGCATCATCATATTAATAAAACCATCCTCACATGGCTCTCTTAAGCTTTTCCTTATTTGCCATGAAATTGTGCATCCATTGCTTTGGATCAGTCAACAATTGGAGTATGAAAATGTACAGTTTGACTGATATCTGTTTGTGAAGAGCTTGTTTTTGTTAAAGGTTTTTTTTTTTTTTTTTTTTTTTGTCAACAAAGGGATAGTTCATCCACAAATTAAAATGTCACCATTTATGAGCCATTCACACAGAGTTGAACTTCTTTTAACTTTAGTAGCATGCCATGCGTGAGATTTACAAGATTGATATGTCAGTGCAATTGTCAGTCTAACGAATGTTTAAACCCCCCAAAACTAACTTACTTTCTTCTGCAAAATGCAAAAGGTATTTTTGCCCATACAATCAAAGTCAATGGGGTTATATATATATATATATATTATATTATATATACATATATATTGGGGTTATATATATATATATATATATATATATATATATATATATATATATATATATATGAATACTGTATATATAACAGACCAATTAATAATCAGACAGATTAACATATAAATAAGTAAATAAATAAATACAACTTTAAAATTAATACAAATAAAACATTTCATTTTCAATTGTTTTCACTGTGTAAACAAACAAATAAAATTAATAAATTTCAAAAAGTCCCTTTATAGTGTAAGAGAATATGAAGAGTTAACAGAACGTAGACACTCAGTAACAGGA
The DNA here is from genome assembly GCF_018340385.1 of Cyprinus carpio. Lineage (NCBI taxonomy): Eukaryota > Metazoa > Chordata > Actinopteri > Cypriniformes > Cyprinidae > Cyprinus > Cyprinus carpio. The sequence continues at coordinate 10,884,786 of NC_056582.1, read as the reverse complement.
GCTCTATATTTGTGATCATGTGGGTGGAAGTAAACCTGAAATACTGACTCGCTCTGACTGTAATTTAGTTTAGAACACAGCAACTAAATGACACCTAACAAACAGACAAGAAGAAAACATAGTGTTCAATAAATTAACTGAGGGGCAAAAGGCACAGTGGCCAAAAGCAATCTATTCTATGTCAGTGAGCTCTGAAATTACATTTTTTGAAAGTGTAATAGTCATGACCCAAAAAAGAAACAGAAACAGTGAAGTGAGACAGATTTATCCACAGATGAGCTTCCCCATCAACCAAAAAAAGATCCTTATCCACTCATAGAATTACAGAAGAGCACTATATAAACCTGACTCAGTAAACAATGATTTATTGGACACTGTCTTTGTTCAAAAAAATCAATTGCTAAGCTATAAAAGGAAATGGGAGGATTTAGTGTGGTTAACAGCTGCAGACAAATGTTAAGAAAACTTTGCCAAAAATAATGACATCGAACAAACAACTGACTTCAAGAAACTACAAGAAAATATTTATGTACAACTAATCAAACTGCATAAAGTGCAATACCTCTGATAATGATGATAAGAGACATAAAAAGATGTGCAAGTCAGACTATATTAATAGACTATTCATTGTCATATTTTGATTTTTCGTTATATAATCAAACATGTAAAAGACCTTGAAGGTCATTTTGGTTACAAAACATGGAGACGGGAAGAAATGAACTTAATTAGGTAATACAGAACTATTAATAAGGTAGACTGAAACCATGTGCGTGTCTATTAAAATAAACTTTTACCAGACGATCTCAAGGGAACGTTGTGTCTCTTGATTAGAAAATTATCCGTCGCATATCAAAGAATAATTGTTGCATGGCTATGAAAATACTGTCTGTATAAACTAAACATTTTTTGGTGTAATTACAGGCAAAGTAAAAATGTAATCTGTGAAAGATTATTTTTCTGTAACAATTTTTCTATTCATTTAAATAAACATGTTGTCTCTACAGAGTAAGAAAGAACAGAGGTGAAAAAATGACAGAGAAAGTTTGTTTTCTGCTCACTGCCGACTACTGTGCTGACAAATAACCGATTCCCACAGTCAACCTGAGGCGTTTCATTTTCGGACATTTTAATGGCAACACAGTCGCCTCGGCAGAGATTAAATGTGGATGCTGCTTTTCTAATCTTCCTGGGCAACACGCCTTTAAATTTGATTTGTGCTATCAATGTGGACTGTGAAATCATGTGGCTACACATCAAAGTGTGACCGGAATTGGCCAGCATGTTAATGTTAAGCAGGTGTATGTCCTTTGTCTTGAGAAAGGTGACTGCATAAAGTTGCCTGTCTGTGTTACACTGAGATTAATACAAATGAGAAGTCACAATCCAGATTACAGCGACATTACTATGTTCCCTGCACCAATAATTTATTTAATCTGTGACAGTTGTTAATAAACTTAATCTACCATCACTTCATCTAAAACAGCACTGCTTAGATATCGCTTTATTTCTTTCAAATGCATGCTGACTGAAAATCTTTATTTTAACCACTTCTGCAGCACCTTCAATGGAATAGACTGTTCTGTACTGCTGTTATTGATGTTCCAGGTCTATGAAACTAAATCTGCTTTCATATAAGGTACACTTTTAGATAAAAATGCAATCCTATACTTTCTTCATTTCCTACTATGTCTAAGTAGTAGAGTATTTTTTATTTTTTCATTTAATAGTATGCTGTTCAGTTGTATTCAATTTTAAGTTTTATTAATTTTTTAAACTTTTTTATATAATTTTTTATTCTATGCTACCGTTCAAAAGGGGAAGATTTGTTGATGTTTTTGAAAGTATTGAAGTCTCTTAAACTCACCAAGACATTTCATTTATTTCATCTTAAATACAATAAAGACAGTTTCTATTTTAGCATTTTTAAAATGTCATTTATTTGTGTGATGGCAAAGCTGAATTTTCAGGGCAATTACTGGAAACCTTGATATATTGTTTCCAGGATGTTTTAATAAACAGAAAGTTCAAAAGAACAGCTATTATTTGATAGAAAAACTTTTGTTTCAAAAGAACAGCTATTATTTGATAGAAAAACTTTTGTTCTATGCATTCTTGCTCAATAACATTCCAAACTTTCGAACAGTAGTGTACAGTATTTATATTTTTTAATTACTACAGGCTAAACGTTTGACTGGCTGCGTATATGCATTTATGTCTTTAGATGTAGTAACTGTAGCTGCAGTACTGTTTCTAATAGTCCCTAAGCTAACAAAAAATAAAATATATTTCTCGTCTGGTTCCTCCATGTAAAATGATAATGGCTTTATTCTGGAAAGACCAGAAGCATATTGTTGGCACAAAGAGCTGCTCGCTTCTGGCAGGTTTGGGATGGTCTCTGCCTCAGCAGGTCCTCATTTGGCTGTTCTCTATGTGGTCGCTCTCTTTTTTCTCTCTTCTTGTAGGTAGGTCAAAAGAGAGATCCTTTCTGTCAGCTCATTGCTCACGTTGATGAAGTCGCTTGTTAGTGGGACTCTCTTCTCTCTCTCATTAGAGTGAGTAGAGCCGGAGAGAGCGGGGCAGGGGATGAGTGACCAGCCTGAACCCTGTCATGTCAAAGCGGGCCAGATCATTCTAGAGATGGGCTCTCATTACTCAAGGTCAGGGTCCACAGAAACCTTTAGCACTGGTCTGAGGACAGAAGCAAAGAGCCTACCAACACTGCCTCTGAACTGGCAAACATCTAAGGTCACGAGTGCTTGGCATGCTGGGTAAAAACAAGTCATAAAATAAAATGTAGTGTGTTTTAAGTGTTCTAAAAAGTGCAGTTATCTGTTAAAGTTGATTAAAAGTGTAAAATCAAAACATTACTTGATTATTCAAGACAAGACCAGCACGGCAACAATGGCATAACCAATAGTTTGAGTTTGGTGCGGGGCTATTGGTTTACTTGATCAATGGCAGATGGAGAATGTGTTTGGGAAAACCTGTTTTCAGAATTTTCAATTGTGTTTGTTGAAGGATAAATGGTGTAGAAATTAAATATTTTTAACAATGAATTATTGTTTTAAAATGCAATCCAAACTGCAAATGTTCAAAAGCAATTCAATTTAATAAAATGATTTAAACACACACACACACACACACACACACACAAACACACACACACACACACACACACACACACACACACACATACACACACACACACACACACACACACACACACACACACATACACACACACACACACACACACACATATAAATATAGCCTTAAAAATGTTGATTTAAAATCTTTTAAAATCTTAACCTTTTATATATATAAAAAATAATATATGAAAATAATACATCACATAAATGCTGTATAATATTAGTGAATTTGTCTGCTTCACAAATGCATTAAAAGCAATCAAGTGAAATGAAGCAAAGGTTATGATTCACTTCATATCAGACCAAGTGAAAATATAATTGTCTTTTCTCCAGCATCACCAGAGATGTTCAGAATCACATGATTTATCTCGTTATGGAGTAATTTGGGTATTAATATTTTCATCATTACATTGATTTGTCAACATCTATACAAACTAATTAGCAGAAAATATAATAACGTTATTAATTTGCCAGCTGCTATGGACATGTAATTTCATTTAGACTTGCACTCTCAAAATGGGTGGATATGAGACAGATGGAATTGTGGGTTGTTTAAATGCCTGAAACCTTGAAATGTGCATTTTTCCTGTCTGCGTTCACCAGTTGTTTTTTTTTCTTCATTTTTGAAAAGCATTAGAAGTTCAGAAAAAATAAGAGTAATGCGTCTGGAGACAAGTCAATTTCTCCTGTTTTTAAATGTCACTAATCGAACTAGCGAACGACCTCATATCACTCACATTCAGACTGCTGTTGTTGTCATTGTTGTCCTTGCTCGTGCGAGTCTTTTTCAGCCCAAATGTCGAGCCTTTCAGAAATGTAATTAATCAACCTCCTGTCCTTTCTCTCAAAACGCAGCACGTTCTCGCTGGGTGTCTCTGCCTTTGCTTCCCCCCCACTTCCTTTGTTGTGCACTTTTCAGTGTCTCTCCATCCACAGCTGTTGATGCTCTGGGGGAGGCTGTCATATGAAAAACAATGTTTAGGGGAGTGAGTGTACGGTTATCGCCCTGCAGTGACCCCATCAACACAAGCCACCATCATTGGCTTGGTCAGTACTTACGCAAGTTTACAGTTGCTAAAACACACACAAGAATCTGGCTCTTGTTTACCTTAAGGATGTGTAACACTATAATTCCCACATTAACAATGCCATAGAGACTACAGAAACAAAATTAGAGATCTGACAGAGCCCTAAACAGGTTGACAGTGCAGTGATTCTGTCATCAGCAACTTAGCAACATTCAAGCTGAAATTATACTATACTGAAGCAGCAGGGTATCTGAAACTACGGTAAAGTGAAACAGCAGGGTATCTGACACTACACTACACTGATGCCGCAGGGTCCCTGAAACTATACTACACTGAAAAACAGTGTCTTAAGTGAGTCAAAAATATATAGGAACAGAACAGACAGATAGATATACAGAAAGACAGTCAGTTGTTTCTTTTCTTGTCTTGATTTGAGTCCCAGTCAATACTTCAGGTCAAATTGTCATCTTTTCATAATCATGTGAAAAAAGTGATATCTGACAAATATCACTGTAGTTTATACTGATTTACTGTAGCTGGTAGATACTTAGACTGACAGACAATAGATTGATAGAACGATTGATAAAACGACAGAACGACAGACAGATAGACAGATAGATAGATAGATAGACAGACAGACAGACAGACAGACAGACAGACAGACATTAACAAGGATGCAGATATTGGAAAACTTTAATTAAACTGCAGCTGCAAGTCATGAAATGACCATTAGGGATTTTCCTAATTAAGTTACATTAAAGATGATCATTCTTCTTATTACTATCCATACAGCTATTGCATATGCACTGCTTTGATTTCATGTCTACATTATTAGTAGTGATTAAGGCAATGTTACTGCTAGAATTTCAGCCCAGTAACATAACGAGTAATAATTCATACTGAGATGGTGAAATCTTATGAAATCATACAACCTAACTTTAAACCTAACCATGATTGTAATGGGGGAAAAAACAAAACAAAACAAAACAAAACAAAACCAAAACTCATATTCATACCATTTTTCTGAGCTAAGTTGTACCGATCATTTCATTGTAGCGGCAAGCTTTGTGTACACACTGACCATTTGTGTTTGTTTCAGAAAATGTAAAAATGTAGTTTAAAGGGATACTCAACCCCAAAATGAAAATTTTGACATTAATCACTTACCCCCATGTCGTTCCAAACCCGTAAAAGCTCCGTTCAAAGATTCACTGTTTCTACATGTATTTAGCTTTGATTTGAAATAAAACAGCTCATCCTTGTGGCATGGATGATACAGAAGAGCATACACAGCATACGGTGATATGGAGAGACACAGAGGAGACCGTTGACAAAGGAATTGTTGAATAAAGTCGTTATTTTTGTTTTCTTCACTTACAAAAAGTGTTGCTTCAGATTGCATGTCTGATGGCAGATGGAGTATTCTGACGATGACTTTCATACCTTTTATGGACCTTGACACTGTTTTTTATTATTTGACAGTCTATGGGACGGTCTCAAGCTTCCAGGTTTTCATCCAAAATATCTTAAATTGTGTTCCGAAGACGAACAGAGCTTTCACGGGTTCAGAAACGACATGGAGGTAAGTGATTAATGACAAAATTTCATTTTGGGGTGGAGTATCCCTTTAACTTAGTGGTTGCAACTCCTGTAAAAATCCTACAAACCTATTCATGATTTTAATAGATAAAAAAACAAACAAACAAACAAAAAAACACTCATAGTTGTACCTTTTTTTTTTGTATGAGCCAAGTTACACCGACATAATTTAATTTCACCACCCTGAAGAGTCTAGAAACCCCCTAATAAGCACTCAGAAATGTCCAGGCAACCCCATAACAACCACCTAGCAACAGTAAGAACTTAGCAACCGCAACAAAAAAGACCACCACCACCACCCGAGCACTTTAGCAACTACATTGCAACATGTTAAAAACCATAACACAGCACTTAATTTGATGTGATTTTGTAGTAAGTCTACTCTTTTTCAGATTATTGACTGGTTAAAACACTTGAATAGAAAGGACAACTGATGGTTTTGAAGCGATGCATTTTTAATAAGTATACTAAAAGACTGATGGACACAGAAATAAATCAAAGCTTGCAAGAACAGTATGTATCTAGTCAGAGGTTTCAGGTACACTGTGGCCTGTTTGCACTTCCATAATTCATCTGGGTTGTACAGAATACAGGCATATGTATGTTCTCATTAAGATCTCTGTGTTCTCAGCCACAGGGCATTAGCTCCAAGCTAATACATTTGGCAGCTAATGAGCTGCAACGAGTCTTAGACTAGAGCAAAACGAGGGACTGGGCCAAGTGTCGCCTCTCCCTTACACTCTGCTCTTTACTGAAGCTAGAGAAAAGCAGCATAATGTCCATGCTAATGAATCAATCATGGCTCGCAGATAAATCACAACCAACATAACACTCTGGCTTACTGTCATTAAGATGAATCCCTTTATTTGGAGACACAGGCTCAGACCAAGAGCACCCTGTCTCCTTCATATGCAAAAAGTAATGATCATGGACAGAATGTGATACGGTGTGGCGAAACAGAAGTGAAATACACTGCACGCTCCACTGACTCATTTTTAAATTGCTGTGGCATGGCAGAACGAATGCATTTCAGAGGGGCTTGAAGATATTGAGGCTTAGAAGGCAATGATGAAGTTGTGCGATACATTTGACAGAGACCATGTAGAATATTAGACGAGCTAAGAGATGTTTTAAGGGTCTTTATTACTTCTACATTATTCCACATCTCATTGAATTTTACTTTGCATTGCTCATCTAGATTATAATTTAGATTCTAAAAATACTTTAAGATAGTGGTGGGTTGCAACTCAAAAATGAGTCTGCCAAAAGGGAGAAATATGTCATATGTTTTGTTGTTTGTTGTCAAATTCATCTGCAGAATAAAACAGATGCCAGTATGGACAGGTTGTGTCACATGCCCTCATCCTCCAAAACCATGAACAAAACTACAAATAAATGTAAATATATTCAGACAATATAAAATGCATGTTGACTTGCAATGAGGATAAATATGATTTGTCCAGTTGATACCTGGCTTAGAGTATCAAATTCATTCTTTTATAAGAACATTTCACAACAAGGTTCATTTGATTTTTAAATTTGTTATTTTGTTTATAGAATTCATTTCATTGTTTTATAATTTCACAACAAGGTTCAGTTTAAAGTGCAAATTTTTTGAGATATAGGTGCACAATAATTAAAGTTACTGTCTCTCAAAAGAAAGAATCGACTCTGAACAGCCTAAACGAGTCATCAGTAATTAGAATCCCACTTCCATGACGGCTACACGTCACTGGGTAACACCTTTGCATAATGCCAGTCTATGTTCTACGTTGGCCGGCCGTAAAAAAAAAAAACCTGACCCGCCCTCAAACACTGTAGCTTGTTCATGTCGAGAAGACACGGTGTCCTACGCTGTGAAAGTAAATTTGTTTTATCTCCACTTCCGTATGAAAAGGTTGCAAAGAATCAGTGGTTAAAATTCATTTTCTCCACAGTACAACTGCAGTACAACCCCAATCTTTTTTTGTGTTCCTGTCATTTTACTGACGACTGCTTCTATAATCTCGGGGAGTTCAACGCGGGATTCACAAAACACTTGCTCTTAAAAGATGGCACAGTACCCAGTTTATTTGGACCAGCAGTCTCCCCTGAATCACAACCTGTAAGTATGATGAATAATAGATGTTTATTTTTTCTATCAAGCGTTTAAAATATGGAACTATGGCAAAGGGTGAATCATTGCTGAATCACAACAAACTGGGCCATCTGACCAATCAAAGCAGAATAGGCTCACGGAAAGGAAGGGTTTAGAGAGACTGAATCTTAGAACTGCTTCGAACTAATCATTTGAGAATCGTTGGAAAATGAGGTGATATTAAATGCATATTGCATTTTTTGACCTTGCATGCATGTAAACCTGTTGTAGGAGACTCCCAAAGCAATATTAGGAACATTAAAAATGGCATAATTGAGCTACTTTAATACACTAACCATGAACATAAGTTTGTTCAGCATTTTTTAAACTTATTAATACAAGTAAATTTTTTTTTTTAAAAAGTTGTTCATTGTTAATTCGTGTTTGTTCATAATTCATAACAACAATTTCTAACTTGAAATGTTAATATGTATTAGTACATTTAGAATTGAAAATTAATCAAAATGAATAAACAATGTAGAAGTATTCTTCATTCATGTTAGTTATTGCAACTAATGTTGAACTATATAATGAATTTTGCAAAGTTTTGAAATCATCAAAATTCAAGAGATTTTTAAAAACCTACAGTAATTGTAGTTATGCAGCCAGGCATTTAAATACTATTGCATATTGTTGAGCCAATTAAATTCATGTTTTTACTTCTTTGTACATAGATAATTTCATACTGTTAGGCTGCCACTTAATATCTAATGTAAAATCTGGAGTTTAACCACTTTAATCACTGCTTTAAGATACCCTTGAAATAAACCTTTAATTTGTTTTTTATCTTCAAGGTTTTTACATTTTCATTAAATTAAAATCTCTGTTTAATTTGTTAATACATGGTTTAATATTTTCCACCAGGAAGTTGTATCAGAATGTGAACGGATTCCAAGCTCTAGCCTTGCTGAAGGGCTGTTCATCCGAAAAGTTTTTCCAAAATAACTAAATAATTAATGAGAGTAGAGACTGGTCACATAAGGAGCGCAACTGCTCGCTTGCAGCTGGACTGTCTGTTATGTAAATTTGCTCATATTCAAAACTGCAAGTTGTTCACACTTAGATGAAAATGCTAGTTATCATACAGTATACTAAATGTACACCAACAGGTTTGCCATTGCTCCTCCATTATTATCCATCACTTCATTGTTATTATAGTGAGCCAGTTTAAACCATTAGGAAATGCAATTATTTTTATGTTTGAATTAAGTTCATTATCCATTTTACAAATGATTTGGCACTTACATTGCATAGTATATGCACTTAGAAACATTTATATACACTCACCGGCCACTTTATTAGGTACACCTGTTCAATTGCTTGGTAACACAAATTGCCAATCACATGGCAGCAACTCAATACATTAAGGCATCTAGACGTGGTAAAGACGACTTGCTGAAGTTCAAACCGAGCACCAGAATGGGGAAGAAAGGGGATTTAAGTGACTTTGAACGTGGAATGGTTGTTGGTGCCAGACGGGCTGGTCTGAGTATTTCAAAAACTGCTGTTTTTCTCGGATTTTCACGCACAACCATCTCTAGGGTTTATAGAGAATGGTCTGAAAAAGAGAAAATATCCAGTGAGCGGCAGTTAAGTGGACAAAAATGCCTTGTTGATGTCAGAGGTCAGAGGAGAAGGGGCAGACTGGTTAGAGATGATAGGAAGGCAACAGTAAAAATGTTGCCTGGTCTGATGAGTCTGGATTTCTGCTGCGACATTCAGATGGTGAGGTCAGAATTTGGTGTAAAGAACATGAAAGCATGGATCCATCCTGCCTTGTCTCAACAGTTCAGGCTAGTGGTGGTGGTGTAATGGTGTGGGGGATATTTTCTTGGCACACTTTGGGCCCCTTAGTACCAGTTGAGCATCGTTTAACCGCCACAGCCTACCTGAGTATTGTTGCTGACCATGTCCATCCCTTTATGACTAGTGTACCCATCTTCTGATGGCTACTTTCAGCAGGATAATGCACCGTCACAAAGCTCAAATCATCTCAGACTGGTTTCTTGAACATGACAATGAGTTCACTTTACTCAAATGGCCTCCACTGTCACCAGATCTAAATCCAATAGAGCAGCTTTGGGATGTGGTGGAACGGGAGATTCGTTTCATGGATGTGCAGCCGACAAATCTGCAGCAACTGCGTGATGCTATCATGTCAATATGGACCAAAATCTCTGAGGAATGTTTCCAACACCTTGTTGAATCTATGGCATGAAGAATTAAGGCAGTTCTGAAGGCAACTTGTCTTTATGAGATGTTGAAATGTTATAAAAGTAAAGCAAATTACATGCTCACAATTTAATTCCACATGCAAGATGCTTTGTTAGCCTGTCTATGTTTTACTGAACAATATATTTGTTGTGGCTTCCTATGGAAGAATTCCAATAAATTACTTTGACTCATTGTGGCTAAACAGTTTAGCATCTGCATCAAATCCAATCTCGGCCAGGAAGTGTCAAGCACATTAAACTGTCTCTCCCTCTTCTCCCTGCTTTCTCCACCGTGTACTCCCATTAAGACAAGAGTAATAACTCGCTTAATTATTTTTTGCATGAAGAACAAAGTTCATAAATGAGCGTTTAAACGAGTCATGGTGGAGCCTGACATCCTCTCCTTATGACTTTATCTGATAATTAATTAAAAAAAACAAGATACTCCTTTGACTTAACTGCTGCTGAAACATGACCATGATATTGGAGGCATCCTTTAACGACATGGGATAGGGTGATAATTAAAAAGCTGTCAGGGCGCATTACATTATCAAGTCTACTTGCGTATGGATGTGTGTTTGTGTGTATCTTCCCACAGATGTATCTCTTGACCCCAGCCTAAGTTGATATGCAGGGTTGGCTACAGCGGGGGTCAAAGGTCACAGATTAATCACGGCCCCGAACATTTGTAATTTTCAATTATGATGCCCCGGGGAGCCCATCTCGAGGAAGGACACATGGAGGACGGCTTTGCTGAGAGGCTCCTACCGCCTCGCTCTCATATTTCAAACACATTGTCACCTGCTTCATAGGCAGAGTGATAATTAAAGCTGTGCTAAACACGCCATCTTTTTAAGAGCAATCAGCTATGAAAGGTCACAACCTGTGCATTCCAAAAAGAAAAGGCATGATAAATGGGATAATATAATATTGTAAATATACAATCTTTCTGAGTAGGCCAATAATGGTCCATAAAGAAGGTCCACTGCTGGTCAGCAAACTAATAGTCATCATGGCCACCCACCGATGTCCACTACTCACTGACCGGTTAATGACAGGCTTAGAGTGAAATGACAACCATTAACCTGCAGCGCTTTAATGGCTAACTTTAGGAAACACGCACCTACAGATTATCAACCTGCTGGCACCACTCAAACAAAGAGATTTTAGAACAAAAGATAACCTCATGCTACAAAATTGTGAGTGTTAAATTATTAGCTTGTTTACAAACTTTGGCAAATCCACAGATTATTTCTTCCATCACTGATACAGTAGTTTTTATTAATATTTTGAATCAGATTTTATTTGAACATTTTTTTTATATATATAGTTTTAACTTTTAAAGTTTTAGTGATTTTTTTGTTCATTTGTATTATTTTTTAAGCCTAAATAGTGTTTATTAATTTTAATATATAAGTTTTAGTTTAGTTAATTTGAGTTATTTTATTACTTCATTAAACTAAACGAAAATGACAAATGGTGCCTCAGCAACTACAGTAGCTGAAATACGTTTTTTTTTTTTTACTTAATGTTTATTTTATATAAATAAACAAAAAATAAATGGTTTGAATCTTAATTACTGATAATAACCTTGCCTTGAAAGCACTTGTTGAAGCATCCTGGTATCTTCTTAACACAACTTTGACAGAAACGTGTGCAGCCATCCTAGGTTATAAAAGCATCATGAGAACATTGTTTTAAAATGTTTCAAAAATGTTGACATGTCCAGTTTTCTTGTTGTGGTTATAACGTTATTTAAATGTTACAAAAATGTTTATTTCATCATTCTGCTACCTTTATTTTCACCCATAGTATAACATTATTTGAACATTTATTTGTAATATTCTAAGAACATTAAAATGTCCAGTTTTCCTGTCGTGATTAGAAAGCTATTTAAAGGTTACAAAAAACATTTCTCGGAACGTTCATCAAGTACAAACAACATCACGAGAATGTTTCAAGAATGTTGTTACAAGAATGTTTTCCCTCAATGTTATGAGAATGTATATCAAATATTAGTAAAGTTAGCAAACATTATTAATAAACATTACTGTTTTGTCTTAACATTTATACAACTTTTTAAAAAATATTAGTGAAAGTTGTGAGAATGTTCTCTTTTATCTGAGATCCATTAGCTATTGCTCATAGTAGCACTGGTGGAGCATGAACAATTTTACACAAACTTTACATTTAAATAGACACAGGTGTCATTGTGGATCAGAACTGTTTTAGAACAAAGTCAAGAGCATTTCATAAGCGCCAAACCAGAAATATCTTGGATGTGACATGCTAATCATATTAAGACTTAGCACACCAGGAAGCAGCGCTGTTGACCTTCATTGAAACAGCGAGTGATGAGTTCACCTTGTGCATACTGTATGTAAAGAAATTATGTAAATAGTGCATTCTTGTCCACATAAATCTTCACAGTGGGATGCTGAGGGCCTGTTGGGCAGTTTTCCATCAGACAGTTTGGAGCTGCTGAGTCCCAGCAGCAAGACGGTCTTTCACTCCCTCTGGGGCATGAAATGGGCTGACCACCATCCTTTAGATTTATCTTACTCACTTTCATTCACTCTAGCACACACTCTAAAACCTTCCAGGATGAAGCCAGTACAGAAAGCTACATTCACCCCAAGACATTTCCTCCTCTCCATGGGATATGTGGATTCGAATAGGTGATTTTTCAATTTCAACCTTGTCACATCTGTCAGAAGCATACATATATATATAGAACAATAGTGATATTTCTCTTAGCCTAGTTCAGTCAAAAGTTAACCCACTAAGGCTAAGGCCAGAAATATAATTTATTGAAAGTATGCAAACGCTGACAGAACATGATGGCAGAATTTTTATTTTTGTGAACTATCCCTTTAAGGGAGCTTTAGAGTAACTTTCAAAAGTTTGTGTTAATGCCAAATATAACTTTTCAAGTTCAAACTGTTGTTCCATGTTAGCAGTTGACCTTGAAGAAGATAGTTTACCGTAATGTCTACAACAGACTACTTGTTTTGTGTTATGAATTACAGTCTGACATATTTCGGAAAGCAACGACGCATGAAATGAGACAGTGTCATTAAAAAAAGTGGGCGAGAGAGTGGAAGAACAAAGGTAAAGAAATGCTACTTTGCACGGCAGACTCTCATTTTCTTTACACTGAAATCTGTATTTATAGACGACTTGCCTCATTTATCAACATAAACACCTGCCAGAGGGGGAGAGAAAGACAATGAGAGATAGAGAGCTTTCGGCATAAAGTCTGGTCCACATTGCACCAAGCAGAATTCTGAGTTCACATCTCACAACTGTGAGTTTACATTTTACAATTCTGTTTTTTAAGTATATATACATTTAAAAGTATACTTAAAAGTAACTTAGAATTTTGAGCTCACAATTCTGACTTTTTTCTCTGAATTGCAATTTATATGATACAATTCAGACTTAGAATCTCTCAATTCGGAGTTTATATCTCTCTGTTTTCTTTATATATATATATGTGTGTATGTATATGTATACATATATATATATATATATATATATATAAAACAATATATCTTATTATATTATATCCCGTGGCATATATATCATAGTGTGAATTGTTTAACAATAATATTATCTAATATAATATATCTAGCTTATGTAGCGGTTGATCAAAAAATGTTGTGGAAAAACTGTTAAAAATGCATACAGTTTCTGTCATAAGAATTTGTAGACTGAAGAAAAAAAGAAGAAGAATATACTGTACAGATTTACTCACAGATACCAACTCATGCCAGCCAATCAAATTCTAGCTTGTCACGAACATACTTCCCAGTTTTTTGCGCAAAAGAGAGTAGACGGTCATCAATCCCATCACCCTCTCTCTCTTTCTCAGCTTGTCACTGGTGTGGATTTTATGACACTGATCAGCCCCAAAATTACACTTCAGTGTCTCACTTCAGCGCAGCTCGTCATGCCAATCCAGCCAAACAACCCACAAAGTCAGGGAGGCAGTGGAGCATTCGCACCGTGGGATGAACCCAATAAAAATGCACATTTTCATTATTCCTAAAGGGGAAATGAATGAATTTATACAGAAATTTAAAGCACTGTCACAAAGCAAAAAAAAGCGTCTTAACATCTACTCATCATGTTCTGCAGAGCATCAATGTGGTCAAAACTGTCTCTGTTATATTTAGATTCTGAAAATGTAGGTGCTTATCAGTCTTGTGATCAGATTTCACAGCATCAGCCTCTAAAAATGTGATTTGCTACTGTAATACACAGTATGGACCACATGAAGGTTGTTACAAATGCCTTTTATTGAGGCATTTATGGTGTAAATATAATATAATATATATACTATATACTATATATATATATATATATATATATATATATATATATATATATATATATATATATAGTACAAATAAATTGGACCTGTTCCCTAAAGCAAGTGACCGCCGCTTTATTATTATTCATTTCATTTCATCTGTCTCTAGCGTCATTGTTTTGGGAGCTGTTTCAATGGGCTTAACAACAAGAGTTTGCAGTTATTATTTCCAAGCAGCACTGAGAATATTAATCCATTCCTAGATATTGCGTCAATACTTTAAATAAACCTTTCTTTGTCTGTCTCCCTCCCAGCACAAAAACAGAAAAGAAATCACCCCGGGTGAAGACCGGCAGAAGATATGTGGCAGCTGCTGTAAATATTTCAGAGTCCTTATGGCTTCTGAAACAAAATCAAATAGAGAAAATAAACACAAAACTGCATTAAAAGAGATAGATCATGCAAAAATGAAAATTCTGTCATCCAAACCTGTACACAAACCTTGTTTTTTTGCTTTTCTGCAGAACATCAAAATATATATTTGAAAAATGTGGGTAGAAAAACAGTTGCTGGTCACCACTGACCTCCATATTATGGGGGAAAAATAAATAAATACAATGGAATTCAATGGGGACCAGCAACTCTTTGGTTTTCAACATTCAAAATATCTTCTTTTGTGTTCAGCAGATTTGGCACAACTTGAGGGTAAGTACATTTTTATTTTTAGGGTGAACTATCACTTTAATTTAATTTAATAATGCAATTCATGATTTTAGTTGGGCATTTATTTCATCTTTTTATTAATGTATTAAAATGTACATGTATATGTACATTTATATAAATAAAAGTAGACATTTTTTTTTTCTATTAACCTAGAGGGCGGTATTAACGGCTCAATTAAAAGTAAATATCTGAGGGGTCTCACAGAAATTATTCATTAGCCTTCCTTTCATGGATAGTTTGATAGACTCTACTCTGTCCTTTCAAGGTCTTGTGCCCTTTGGATTTTCAGACCTACAACCACAAGTCAATAGAAAAGCCTTTTTCTTTGCTTACAGTTCAGTAAATACAGAGAGAGAGAGAGAGAGCCTCCATATCTCAAACTAACTCCCAGTAATATAGTCTGGTCACAGCGACCCAAAACAGAGGTGGTCTCTAAGAATGCATAGCATGTGCTGCCCTCTCCACCATACAGTCCCCTTCATATGCGCTTCCTGATGAGCACCAAAAATCACTTTTTCAAGGGTATCTCACGCTCTGCTTCTCCTGTGTCATGATTGATACAAGACACTTCAAGCCAAGTACTCATTGTTTTTAAGACCACATACCTGTGTTATGAATGTTGCATAAGTTGTGTGAAAGGAGAGAGAATTTGCCTGTGGTGGGAATAGAGGCTGGACACATGTGCATTCAATATTAATCCTCTATTTGTGGGGAAACTCCAAGGGATGAGTGCCGGAGAGAAGAACAGACGTTGGTGAAAGGACTTATTCAAAGATACTTTTTCTTTCTTTTACCTCTTGCACCACAAAAATCCTTGCCCAAAATTTCCTTGGTAAAAGCATCAACTAAAAGGACAAACCAAAAAAATCCACTGCAGTTTACACAGGGAATATCTGCTGTGACAGTCCCTCTCGCCCCTGTTTACGGGCAGGAGAGATTTATCAATATAACATGTGCTGTGCAGTTAGTTGACAAGCTGTGAAACTCCCACCGCCCTGAACCCACTGAGCAGGGAGAATTCTGGGAGAATGTAAGGCTCTTGGAGGTGTTCATACCTTCAGTGAACTGTGACCAGGAGAGAAAGAATGGAGAAACAGTGAAAGACATACTGATAGGAAGACGAAAGGAAAAGTGTTATGAATCCTCAAGAATCACGGAATTTAAATGCAATCAAGAGAATCTGAGGTTGTTAATGACAAGTGGAAAAAGTCATTATCAAAGTTGCGCCTCCCTTTCTCACTTATTCTCTTCTTACATAGAACAAAAAAATTATTTTCCAAAAATATATAATATCATACTACACACATATGACAATGACAATTTATTCATATAGCACAATTAAAAACAACCTATATTGACCAATGTGCTTTACAATAACTAAAACCACACACAACGAAATAAAAACAATAATTAAAATTGTAGTAGGGTACCATAAAAGAAAGTGTAATAAAAATAATAAATAATAAAAACAGTGCTGTACAAAGTATTAAATGTAATATGTATGTACTATAAATATAAAAATAATATAAAATAATTATAGATTTTCTCAAAAACAGTAAAAATAATAATAAATGAAAATATATTATAAATATTAATAATAATAATAATAATCTCCTTCCTACCACATCGAATCTAAAAAAAAAAAAAGATTGTTTGTACACATTTTCAATAAATAGGGGAAAAAATCAGACAGCACTGCATTTAATTTTGTATGAGTCTTAAAGGCACAACAGTGCAAAACAAATAAACAAAAAATAAAGTCTGTTCAGTTCTAAGGTTTGGTGAGAAACACTACTAACATTAAAGTTACACAAGTGGACACCATGGGAACAAAGTATGCTATGACCCATTTAAGATGACATGACAGAGCATGCCAGGATGTCATTCAGCACCTCAGCTGAGAAAGATACAGTAGGCGTCATGAGTGGTGGAAAACGAAACTTTACTGTCTGCTTAATGGACCTGAACAGGAGTCTTGAGGGACACTCTCAGTCCCTTATATTGCCCGACTGCAGTTACACTAATGTATGTTAGCATCAGTGCCAGTGGAATCCACACACAAAGTGTCTCATTCAGACTAATTCAGATGAGACGACGCTAAAGCAATGAGAGCAGCTTCCAGATGCATACTAATAACTTTCTCACTGAAAGCCATTTTCTTAATTAATATATTATATAAATATATAATATAAATATTACCATATATATATATATATATATATATATATATTTGTTTTTTTTCTAGCAAAAAACATCTTTACTTAATATTATAATATCTTGAATTAAGTTTATTTTATAATTGTGCTTAAAACAAAATTACTTGAAATTAAAAAAAAAAAAGATAATATGAATTTATTATATAATAGGCAGATTTTTCACTTGTTTACACTTAAAGGGATAGTTCACTAAAAAAAAAAAAAAAAAACCCTATGATTTACTCACACTCAAGCCATCCTACAGTAGTTGTATATGATTTCTTCTTGCAGATGAATAGAATCTTATTTATATTTAGAAAAAAAATAAAATAAATGTCCTGGCTCTTTCAAGCATTACAATGGCAGTGAATGGGGGTGGAGATTTTGAAGCCCCAAAAAGTGCAACCATCCATCATAAAAAGTGCTCCACACAGCCCCGGGGGGTTAATAAAGGCCTTCTGAAGTGAATTGAGCTTCTGCCAACTGTCATACACATGTTCACTAGAGAGTGGCGTTCCAGCAGATGATGTTGGACGTACAGTAGGCGTAGTGTAAACTTCGGTAAGCTTAAGCTCTGGGGTCATTTTTATTTTTGGGTGAACTATCCCTTTAATACCAGTGAAAATACACTGGGGATAGAGCATGTCTGATCACACGGTAATGTATTCATACTACAATCAGGCTAAGGGGGAATTAAGGCCACTAAGACATGATTCTTGATCTAGTGAATCTTATTAAAACAAACAACCTCATGCAAATTGCATCAGGCCTGTTCTAGTGCATTACCAGGGTCTGCATAATGCATGAATTCATGGATAATACACCTCTTTTTCAGCTAGTAAAGTACTTTAATAGTGCACAAAAGACAGATTTAATTAATTCAGAAATCATGGGACGGAAAAATAGTTACCACTGAAAATATTTAAATATTTAGTCAGTTTTAGTCATATTTAGTCTGTTTGTTTGAGAAGTGCATCATTTTTATGTGTAAAAAGAAAGTGGCATCAGAGCGGTGGTGCGACAACACCTGTCATAATGCAAATTAAAGAAAAGTAATGTGAGAATGTACAGTGTAAATAAGCTGCCATAAAAATAAAAGTCTAAGCTTTGCTGAGGATGCTGAGGAGAAACAAGCAGAAAAAAAATAAAATAAAAAGATTACATTTCCACAACAGAAAAAAGCTTGTGGTGCAGTAGTTGGTTAGCGCACATGTTGAGCTCAGATGCTCATGTGGCTGACAAAGGTTTGATTCCTGCTTTTTACAGAAACATTACCTAATAAAATTCTACCTTATAATTTCCATCCAATCTCTTGTCTCTATTTGATGAAGTGGAAAATGTACTGATAAGATTTAGCATCAAGAACAGAAGCTAACGTTTTTCTACTTATCAGAAATGATTAAGCACATTTGCATGTTAAACCACGGCAGTTACATCAGCCTACATCCTTCTTCCATTTCCTGTATTCAAACATTTCATTAGAAATGAGGGCATCTGCTTGATTTTCTCAGGGACAGCACATATATGTGTAACCTTGAGACTAGTCTCTCAGTAATGTCTTTCTGCACCAAAAAACAGAGCGTATTATACAGCATACAGAGATACTGCTGATCAATAAGGAAGTAAATAAATAAACCAAGAATTAAATAAAAATAAAATAAAACATGTGATTCAGTGAAATTAGGTTGTGTATTTGTAGTAGACAAAATATTAGAATGTGGGTGAAATTACAAGTCATTCACTTTGTAGACAAAATATTTGATTGTTGGTTTATATAGTATTATATAGAATACAAATAGAATATATAGAAATAACTATTATACCACTTTTGCCAGATTTTTTTAAAGCAGTTTTAAAACATTCTAAATTCTAATAAGGTCTAAATGTTATTTGAATACACACATTAAATAGACTAAATGCACATACTGCAGTAAAAAGTTGGGAAAAGCACTTTTCTTCTGTAGCCCGTCTGTCATTTTATGCAAACAAGAGTATGTTAGGGGATAAAGTAAAACAACAACAACAACAACAAAACACTTTTAATTGAAGTCAATGGCTACCAGCAACTGTTTGGTTACCAACATTCTTCAAAATATCTTCATGTTTAACAGAAGAGTGAAATTCATCTTTTTTGGTTTGGTTGATGAACACCATTGACTTGGACAAAGTCAACAAAAGTGACATGAACCGAAAACCTCAATGTCTTCGACAAACCTCATCAGCTGACCATCATGGCCTGGGGCAGCAGGGGCAGCTCAGTCAAATTATGGCTTGGTGACACTCAGACTGCCCTCTTGAAAAAGAGAGAGTTTGACTGGATAGTTGTGGCATGGAGCCACTGCTCGCTGGCGGACGAAAAGCTATTATTCAGCGGTTCTGAGTGCTCAGTCTCTCTGTCCACTGTCAGGGTCTCAAAAGGTTACCACGGCTGCATGGACATTGTGCTTTGGAGCAGCCGCTGTGAATTGACTTTGATTCAGTTGGCTTGAAAGAAACAAATGGTGGGTCCGGGGTGTCCAACTCTAATGCCCTTTTCATTGTTCAAATACACAGAGCAAAGATTTAACCCTTTTCTTCTTTGGTGTGCTATAAAAATAAACATTGCTCTCTTCCAGCATTATCAATGTGACGGGCCCTTTAAGACATGTGTGTTTATATGTGCACATAGTCCATTGAGATTTCACAGCAGAAAACATTCAGCATGAGCCTCCATTAAGAGTTGATGCTCAGAGCTATATTCAAAGTCATTTTGTACTTCTGACATTCTTCGCCTTTAACAAAGTCTTGCATGCACCCTGAGGATGCTTGAAAAAAAGGAACGTTCACTCTAAAACAACAAATGAATCAATTTCCTCTCTCATCTCGTCTCTCCATGTTGCTAACCATTTTCATTAATTAGATTTCTAATAAATATTATTACTTACTTAGCATTTATATTATATACATGGCAATTATGGTTTATGATAAATTGATTTTAATACACAAGCTGTAAACAAATACACACAAAAGTGGTATGTTTTGTTGTAGTAAAACATGTGATAGTAGTCCTAGTGAGAGAAGAGGCCAAAAGCACAATGAAACATCAGCTGGGCACTCCTCAGGCCGGGGTATCTTCAGTTCCTCTCTGGGGAGTTAATTTAGAGGTAAAAGTTAAGCTTGTGCTGTAGGACTAGACAAGCACACAGATGACTGACTGACATGGTACAGCGCTTCCTGCTGGAATACAGCCAGTGGAAAGTAACTGTTAACACATAAGAAAATGCAACTAAAAATGCATCTGAAATCTCACATCTGATAGTAAACCCTGAAGCCCTGACCTCCCTCCTCTCGAGTCCCTCCCAGATGTGTGAATGCACACGCAAAGGTACTGCATGTGAACTGTGAAAGTAAAAACATCAGCCACGTCCTGAGGGCCGATCCATACTCCATGGGCTGCATTAACCCAGCTGTCAGGCTTCTGGTCCTGTGTGTCTCTCAAAGCCTTGGAAACTCTCGTCTAGCCCTATGTGTGCAGCAACGACAATCACAACCTTCTATAATCAGATATATTTGAGAGTGGAACAGTGAGATATATGCAGCACAGGACTTATAGTTATTAATATCGATCTGAATGGATCACGAAAAGTGGAAAAGTGAAAAGTGAAAAGCCAGATCAAATGTTAAAAAATTTCCCAAATAGTTACAATGCCATTTAAAAGTTTGGGGTTGGTAAGTAAAAATCATTACCCCAAACTTTTGTGTATTTGGCTAATATATTATCCAATAAAATTGCTCTTGGCCTAAGAAAAAATAAACTCATTTTAGATTTTTCATTCTTATAATTTATGTTTACAGCCCGTGTTACATAATGGAACCATTTTGACTGCTAAACCAGTGCTAAAAGAGTTATCTGGCTAAGCAGAAAAGTCTTTTCAGAGGAGAAGCAAGTTATTAGATTTGAATTGGATTATAAAATAACAATGCACTGATGAATAGTTCACAATAAGACCAGGAAATCAAAAGTAGAAAAGATCAGTATTGATTTAATGTTCACTTTAAAAGCTAAAACCGCAATTCCTCAGTACTAGCTATCAAATGTACAGCTCCTTAGACACCTTTAATTAGATTAAATAACATAAACAATATTAAATTACATCAGTAGCACCTCAGAAGACTCCATTAGTTCAATTCTGTGATTCAGTTTTTAGCCTCCTAACACCCAGGCTAATTTATCACACAGCTAATCACATTGTCCAGGCTGACATAAGGCTCAAAACAATACATTTAACAACATCAGCTTGAGATACTTTGATATACAGTACTAATATTCTGACTGATGAATACTGTAGATTTAGATAGAGCTCAACAATAACAATGCTTATCTAGTAGTTCTTTTGAATGTTATTCTGTACATTGCATCGGAAAGTGAATGCAGAATATGTCTATCTGCCAAATCATCTACTGTTTTGGCATTCATTTGAGCTCATGCTTGTCTTTCTATTCCAGTTTGGCATGCCAATATGGTCATAAAACACAAAGGGATAGGGCATTCTCAGAAATGAATGACACATCATCTTCCTAATATCCGACTGACTTCAATTCTTCCTATTGTGTTTAGCCAGAGAAACAAACTCATTTCCCCTCCAACCACAAACAGTCTCTGTTGACAATAGGGTCAAAAGACTCAATTAACCCCCAAAGAAGAGGGAAAAATTGTACAGAGATGCATTGTGAGAGCAGAGAAAAAGCAAAATGAACCCTGCAGATGACTGCGGTAAATTGAGCTCTGTTGATGTTCTTATTTTGAAGAGATGCTATTCAGGGAAGGAGATGGAGAAAGAGAGTAATTGATGGGTTTTGATGAAGGATCCCAAAAAGCTCAGAGAGGCCTTCATGAGGCGAAGACCCTTTTAGAATCACATGGACAAAACTGTAATCAAAACTTTAGATTGTATTCCTCACATCTGCTCTTTATCACATGAACTAACACACTCTCTGTTCACACTTTACAGATGCATTAATTGTGCTGTCTCTTTTTTCTCCTTCTCAGTCACTTATAGACTTTCATAATTAACAGTAACGAGTATCGTGAGATATTTCATGATCAAACAGTGAGAGCATATGTGTGTATATATACAGTATGCTGAACATATGAACTGTACTAGAGTTTATACAAAAAATAAAGAAACCACACACACACATATATACATACATATACACAAACAGAATTTAATTTGTTATTTTTAGGAAAATAATGATTTAAACTGTTATTTATTTATATATAAACTCTACTACAACTCACATACTGAGCATATAGTGGGACAACAGCCTTGGGGCACCAGGGTCTCAGGGTTGAAGGTCATGGTGCACACAAGGGCTAGAATTTAGGTTTTGGATAAAACTTCAGGTTTTGGTTTATAAATAAAACACCAACCCTCGAGAGGTGTACATGCAGTGATAGTCCAGCTGTTCTGCTCTGCTGTGTCCATCCTGGGAACTTTTTTTCTAAGCTCACTTGCTTCATGCTTCTCTTGACGGTCTGCATTTATATGCGCAAGCACCCTCGTAACTGCTGCACCTGCCTTTCTGATTGGCAAACAGCTTTCCTTGGGTTACATCTAGTCTTAAGAGCTGGCAGGAGAGTGAGCGGCTGATGGGAGAAGACGCCGCTGTGACTACCTTTTATCCACACCCTAAAGATTCTGCTCGGAAAAGCATTTTAGTGTCAGTGTGCTGATGAAAGGGCTGGAAAGGCTCCAAGACACACACTAAAAAATCTTTTGGACAATTGAAAGCTGGAAATCCAGATTAAGATTGTTACTATGTTTTGGATCATGGTAGCTGGTTTCAAGCTAGTCCAAGGTCGCCTTGAACTGGTTACAAATCAGCTACCACCTAGTTCTAGTAACTAAAGGACATGCTGGTTTTGGAATAAGATGGATAGACAACAACTTTATGACCAGCTTGGGCAATCATAGATAAACAAATGACTATCTTAGATGAGCTAATGGACATTATTACTGACCATCTTAGACCCCCTTACACTAGTAAATAACCATCTGAGACCAAGCTAAAAACTATCATAGACTAGTTAATGTCCATCTTAGGCCCTCTTAGACTTGCTAATAATCATCTAAGATCATTTTATAACAACCTACACTAGTTAACCATCTGTGACCAGCTTAGACCTGTTAATGACCAACCTAGACCAGCTAATGACCATCTTAGACTTGTCTCCATCAAATAATCATCTTAGAACAAGGTTGAAATGATCAGTAGCTACCATCTGTCTGATTGTACTTTGAACTGGTTGAGTGTGAGTGTGTCTGGATAAATGTTACGCGAACCTCTGGTTCAGTTTCGTCAAGGAAACATACAGTGTTCCTCAAGGGTTAATCATCCTGTCATGCCTGAAGTGAGTAACAGCAAGAGCTTTTCCTCACTCCCTGCATTTGGAGCTTGTTGAAGCCATTCATTGGACATTACACAAGCGGGCGGCACAGGACTGGCAGGCAGCCAGTGAACAGACATCTGATCAATCATGCTGTCTCATTACCGTGCATCCTCTGTTCTGGTGCAGCCTGTCGAGAGCAAGTGCAGCCAGTTTGCAAGGAAAATGGGAGCAGGAATCCGCCTCCAGGTCACCTTGAATAAAATAGACATTATAAAAGCACACCTCACCATTTCTCAATGTATCTGCAGCGAGGCTTATGATTGGCTAGTGTGATTTTCTGTCTCATCTGTGGAAGCTGACAGGTCTAATTTACATGGAAAGTGACTTATGAGGCTTGTGTTGCCCAGAAAACACAGATGGGGTCCCGTGCACACATTTACCACTGGGGTAATCACAATGACTGTTAGAAATACTGGGCCAGAGGTAGATGACCACTAATTCACCTCTGATCTCGGGCCTACGATCTGTCAGAACAGGTAGAGGGAATGCCAAGCTATTTCAACATAGTGTACTGGTGCATGCACACCTGAAGCATTAGCTAGCTTTGGTAGTTTGGCATGCCTATGTTTAGAAGGGGTTGAATTTTACTTGATATTTTCAAGGAGTTTGTACAATGTACTGTAAATTACTAAAACTTTCAGAGCTGAAAATGTCCTTCCCAGTCCAAACAGTCCAATTTAATGCATCCGTGCTGAATGAAATTCTACATTTCTTTTCACAACATAGACCAAAAGAAGTCTTTTGAATGCATAACAATGAGAGTAAAATGGGGTAAGATATGGTGAGATAAGATGTGACCTTTGCCAAATGCTGTTCTTGTGTCATGTGGTTTTGGTTTGTGGTCATGTTTTCATGTCTTGTGCTTTCTTGTTCTTGTTCTTTTGCCTGGCTTGTTAGTTCCCATAGTTACTCTTGTTAGTTAGGTGCAAAAGGTGCAAAAGTGGTCATGTGAAACTGAATTATTTTCACACAAAGCCCCTTGAATATTGCAAGTGGGCCTTGGGGGGGTTTGGAATAAATTACGATACAAATTTTTAAAGATAATTACGCCTGAAATTACACAAATGAGTAAGCTGAGTATTTAGAAACATTATCTTTTGATTGAGTGTGATAGTGCCATTAATCAAACCTCTAATAATAATGCAGCATTTCACAATATGTCAGAGTTGTAACATTTTGCAGACGTATTGCAGACTAATATTGGTTTTCACGAAACATTCATGTCATGGCCTTATTTTCAATCAACATCTACTACACAATGATAAATTATGCATATTTCTAATGAAAATCAATAACAGTTAATAACAGTTTTTTTCCTGAGTCAATTATTTAATAAAAAATAATAATTGTTATTTTAATAGTACACTGGACCAGTAATTAGCCATTACTGCATAATAGCTCAGCATGTCGAGATAACATGCCCAGAGCTTAAAATAACAGACAGCAAAACTTTATAAGACCAAAAAGAAAAATGTCAAAGTGCCAATCTATCCTGCACAGTCAGCTATTTTTTATGTTAAACAGACGTGGGTAAGCTGTGAAGTAGAAAAATAAATAAAAGAAAAACTTATTTTAAACCTTCTTTTTCTTCTGACCATGTCTAATAGTGTTTGTATGTCTTTGCCATGAAACTTTATTTTATCTTTAGTGCCTCTCTCACTGTTGTCTCTGATGCGCTTCATAAACAGCCATTTTCATGGTCTTTTAGGTCAGTTGTTCTGATATCTGATGGGAATTTTCCTAGAATAATTGCTATTTATGTTGTTTGTCAGATGCTAAAAGGCCAAGCAAAGCATTTCTAGCTTTAGAAGCTACACACACACACACACACACACACACACACACACAAAAGTAAATTCAGATAAACCTGGAACAATTTATAAATGCTTGTTGCTTACACTATTAAAAATAAAGATTCCAAAAGGGAGTTTCTGCAGAAATAATAAAAATGCAGGTTAATTTTCTCAGAACACTGACCTCTGCATTCGTATTCCAAATCAATGGTAGAAGCAAAAAAAGGTGGTCCAATACGAGCTGGACTGTGGCAGAAATATGAGCAAAGCTCTTCTGACCATTGCTATAAAAATACATGGTCTGGTAAAAGAAATCTGAAAAGTGTAAGGATGTGTAAGGAGGGTAAGATATCCTTACAAGGAAATCCTTGGCCTGTCAATCAAACCTGCCTTGAGTGCATGTGCTATGAGTGAACAGGAATGTAAATAAATGTATGAATTCAGTATGTTGGGGAGTGGGAACAATATAAATGATATGAGAGCACTCTAACGTGTGTGTGTGTGTGTGTGGGAATTCCTGCCTGTCCTAGTGTCCATCTCTCTCTATGGGTGTTTGCGACTGACCTCTTCCTGATCCACTGCATGCTACAGTAGCTGGTCCATTAAATCAGTGGCTGCTCCAACTCCATCTGGCTTGTTAAAAGCTGAACATTCTCTATAGGGAGACAAAGTTGGAGCTCTGAGTGCACACTGCACCCGTTCTCCATCAGCACCTTGAGATCCAGTCTATGTCGATATCTCAGTTATTAATAAACCCATTAATGGTGCATATCCTGTGTCTTTTCAGTCCACATCAACAATGAAGTGCTGCTCTATCAAACGGCTGGGAGGAAGCCATCCGTAAATCTGTGTGCGCCGTACGCAAGCCCTGTCGTTTGTTGTGGGGTCATGGCCATTTGAGGGGACGTTTTTCTGCTCTGTTGAAATATTCATCCGTCTGTATCTTGACAGGCAAGCGCAGTGTTTTTGTGTACGTGTGGATATCTTTAAACGCACATACACAGAGCATCTAACATACCCTCCGGCTTCTTCTAATGATTTCAATAACCTTTTATTAAGGACAGCAATGAATCATTGAAAGCCATCCCTTTGAAGTAGTATGCAATTAAGCTGCTGCTAAAATGATACTCTGACACCGGCGGTGTGAAAAGTGTGGGAAATTAGTTAATTTGATTTAGTGTCTACATGAAGCCAGACCATACATGACAAGTTATTAAAATCTGCATACAGTACTTAAGAACATCCTTTGGAGTAAATAATCAAGTTAAACAGGTATGAAAGCAACAAAGTTGGTCATAAGAATCGCAGATTACTAGAGCAATCATATTAGATTACATACAAGATGCAGCAACTAGAAACTTAAATCAGTTCATTTCTTCGAAATTTGCACAGATTGCTAAATAAATAAATGATTTCTTAGTCTTGTTTGCTACAAAAATATCAAATCTTACTTAAATTAGATACATTTTCAAAATTTCATAAGATATTAAAGCTTGCTTTCAGAAAATATGGCATGAATTATACAGTGATGCAACAAAAAAAACAAAAACAAAACAATGTACACACACACACACACACACACACACACACACACACACACACACACACACACACACATATATATACATATATTTTACAAACTCGAAACTATATGCAGTCTGTACAGTATGGTGTTCTATTTCTATATCTGCATAAAAAATGTGACTCTCAGAAATAATTCATATTTCACAACTTTATATTTTACAGCTGTGACTTTGTGTCTCACAAACATGATTTTGCATTTTAAAATGTGAAATCATATTTTTTGAAATGCATTTCAGTGTGAGTGGTCAAATGAGATTTTTTTCTTCTGTTATTAGTGTCTACACTGATGTGAATGGTGAATGAGTTCATGAGTGAATGGTTTGAGACAGTATATGACCGTAAATAAAGTCATGCATCTGATACACTGCTGAATGGACATGATCTTGAGCAAAATTTCCAGTTTTTCATTCTCATTTTTCACAACAGTTGAGTCTCTCCCATGTCTCTTGGCATTGTGTTGATGCTCAAGTCATTACTACATCAACTGATTTAGCTTTACTAGATGTGGACAACACTGTCAGATTACCTGTCCGATTACCACAGTGCATATGGTTTGGACTGATGGTTGTGGGCAACAACGGCACAGCGGTCTCTATGATGCAATAACAGTCTTCTCATCTGAAGTTCACTTCCCCACGTGACCAGCTACAGCAGCATGAGATGCATTCCAACAGCCCAAGTGTTCTTGAATGACGGAATCAAACCCTTCAGATCTTTTATAAATGAGCAGGCTGGCTGGGGTCTGCAGTGTGAGACATGTTTTGGCGCCATAATCTCCTCTACCTTGTCCAGATTTTGGCTTCATGCAGGGTGTTGTCTCCAAAACAAAAACGCTGCTGTAATCTTGGGTGAAAAAAACTGGCATTTGTATTCTTTCCATAATGTATGCAGATGAGCTGGTGGAATCAAGGGCCCGTGTGGGGCTTCTATGGCAGTTGGAAGTGTGTTCTTTTAAAGGGCATGTCCTTTAAGGTACAGCATAGGATTGGATCGATATTAAAATTTTGACTTTGTTATGATCTTGACCTCTTGATACTTAAGGCAACAGATAAACGCCGTAGGCGACTGATGAACTGACACTAAAGTTGTCAATACATCCAATAATTCAATGTCAGTCATTCGTGTTTGCAGTTTTTTTTTTGACACTTTACAGAAGTGTTTATAACCCCCCATTGTGCATTTCAATTAATTCTAACAATTTGTTCTATAGTAAATATTTTATAGTATACAAGAGTAATATCTATCCAGTGTTATGCTATCAAAACGTGCAATCAGTGAGGATACGACACTGTAACAAAGTTAAAAACTCGAGACGAATGTTCAAACACTTTATTTACAAAATAAATAAACAAAACCAAAGTAAATGCAGCAGCCCCTCACAACATAAATCCATGCTTGGTCCTCTCTCCTCCTTCACTTTTATCACTCCTTTTATCCTTCTGGAGCTCCTCTGTGGGAGTCGAGACAGGTGTGGTCATTATCACTCGCACCACCACCGACCTCACTCCATTCCCACAGAGGTTTAGCATCATGAGGTTTTGTATCATTTGAGAGTAGAGCAAAGTATAATGTCAATACTGTAACTGATACAGTAAAAACTGTGAAACAAGTGCTTTAACTTGTGTATAAAGTTCTGTTCTGCATTTCCTGTACACTTTCTGGGTTTCTTGATGAAATGTTCTTACAGTACTGTATGACTGAAATTGTAGTTTGTATTTTCAAATTGAGGTTTTTTGAGGTTTTACATGTTGGGAATTTTTTTGATTGTTTTATTTATTGTATGTTTTTTTTTTTTAAATGTACCACTTACTAATGAAAATACTACCAAAGTTTTTTTTGTTTTTTTTTTTTTAAACAAATTAATACTTTTATTCAGCATGTTACAAATTACTTCTGTTTCAATGTTCACAAAATGAATAATGCAGCCTTGGAGAACATAAAAGACTTTTTGCAAAAACATTAAAAGTCTTACTAACCCCAACTATTTAATGTTAGTGTAGAATGAGCAGGTTTGTCCAAATTTATGTAGCTCCTAGGATGCCTACTCAAATTTACAGCAAATTAATAATTTTATCTACAAGTGGCTTCTTCCTCTCGACTCTGTGACTGACAGGATGAGCATGGGCTCTGCTGAGAGATGGAAACTCAGATTCTGTGCGGTCAGCAGGAGTGAGGGATTAAGAGTGGAGGGCTTGCTGAGGAGTGGAAAGAAAAAGTGGAGCAGATGCCTTCCATTGAGTTAACACGCAGTCTGCTCTGTGACCTATGTTCACGTGCAGACAAAGCCAACATGTCTCTGAAGTGTCATGAAGTCTTCAGGAATAAGAGTGAATCTACAACTGCAGTGAACTGAAAAAGTGATTTTTTAAAAACTATTTTTTTGAAAAAAAAAAAAAAAAAAAAGCTTTCTGGGGCCACCGTATGTGTGTTTCTACATACTTTTGGCCATATGGTGTATAAGATATTAGACATTCAGTCACATATACAGCATAATGTCTGAACGACTCTCATAATGAGCATCAAGGTAGGAGTGAGGACTCCCAAACTTCAAAGACGCGTCAATGACAAACACGCTCTCCATAATCGTAACCATCGTCCATCGTGGGCTATATGAGCTGTATTTTATTACTTGTTTCGTCTCAAACCACTAAATACGCGCTTCTGAAACTATCCTTGGAATGCTCATTACTTGTTAAACATCTCTGCATTATAAATGAGACACTTCTGCTGTGTGTACAGTCTGAACTAGATGCGGTTCAGGCCTGAAGAACCACACATTACAGTTTGACACTGGCCTACAGCCTGCCTGAGGCTGCCACGCATAATCTTCAGCCATATTCTCGCTTTCATTATTCATCAATTTAGCTCTTCCGGCCAGACACTGATCAGGGACTTAGTCCTTTTACTCTGAATCTAATCTTAGCTGTCATGATGGAAATGACAGAACAGGTCTGGGATCAGAATTAAAAGCACCATTATGGGCAATGTCCTAAAATTCTTGGCTGGGCAGTAATCGAAGTTCAATAATAAAGGACCCATAAACATAACAATTGAGCAACAGAGAGAGAGAGAGAGAGAGAGAGAGAGAGAGAGAGAGAGAGAGAGAGAGAAGCTTTGCATTTGACTTGGCATTGAACTTATCTTGTCCTCTTTTGTCTTGCGAGTAAACATCTTTATTTATCCCTCTTTCTCTTTGCAGCACTATGTTTTGTCAGACTGAGAAGGAAGGATGTTTGTTGATTTTCTCTTCTCATATTTTTTATATGAAATCTAGTGACTATATAAACTCTTTTATTTTAGCTATTTTAACTATTTTGAACACTTTAGCATGCATTTACACTGCACAGGAGTTAACCTACTGCTGATCCTTTTGCACAAAGATATTAATTCTGTCTTTGGAATCAAATTATTGGAAGAAGAAGAAGAAAGGCAAATGCAGGTGTTCTCTCAAACAGATATAATTATGTTTTGGCAGCTTTCACCAAAAAACCCACTCTATTTGTATTATTAAAAAACCCCACTGTCCATCTGTATATGTCATCAGCACTGTGATAATTCTCTGCCATTATACCTGGGTCTATGACATACACTTAATTCATTTAAAAATGCATTACAAATAAATTTAGACATTTAAAGAACTGAATATACATCTTCTATGATGAACATGTTTTTAATTTCTGAAATAAAATTGATATTTTTGGTAGGATATGAAATAAGAAATGTACTCTAAAATACTAGGGTGATACAAGCATCTTGATATAATGCAGAGAAAAGAAAATTAAAATGAAGGAAAGAAAAAAACCCAGGAAATTATATCATAGAAAGGATCCATGAAAACCCTGTCAATGTCAGTAAGTCTTAATATATCTGATCATTTGACTTTCTAATGAAAAGACATGGTTTGTTCAGGTTGTAAAATGTCATGTGGTGTCACTTCCCCCAATACTTTATTTTTTATTATTTTTATGAATTAATAATTCATATATTAAAACAAAACATAACAAAACAAAACAAAAAAATTAAACAAAAAAGCCATCACATATTTAAGGTGTAAGGAGAATCTGTACACCATATTTATTAAAAACATATATTTATATAATATTCCATATTTTTATTTTATATATAACCATGAACCATGAGTAGAAGGATTACCAACTTGGCACATTCATTTTTTTTATAGATTTTTCTTTGTCTTGGACCTTCTTATACAGTATGTCATTGACCCACCTACTCTAGTATTCAGATTGAGAGTGCAGAATCCCTGTTAGTGCATCATCAGAGAGCAAAGAATTGACTTATAAAAGGCATGGCTGCACGGCCTGGTCAGCAAGAGGAAGTTCTATTACTTTATAGGCCCTTTTCAGCTATCCCTTATCTATCAATGCCTTTTTTCTTTGAGCTCAACAGCCCAACATGTCCAAGATCAGTGTGATTGCATTGTTGCAGAGCTGTATCTTATCTGTATCTCTCACATGCTGCTGTGCATGACAAACAGAGTTGAGAGGAGAGAGGAATATACAGCCGGAGACATTCAGAAGCTATGGTTCTAAAATCAAGGCTTTTATTTGAACAAGAAAATCTGAGGGTAAAAGAACAAGTGACATCTTTTTTTATAATACATTTACATTTAATAATTCTTCAGATGCTTTTATCCAAAGCGACTTAAAAATGAGGACAATAGCAACAGTCAAAACAACAAAAAAGCAACAATATGTGACAAGTCCCGGTTAGTCTAACTCAGTACACGTAGCAAGTTTTTCTATTTTATTTTATATATATATTTTTATTTATATTTAGTAAATAAAAAGTATAAAAAGTAGAAAGATAGAGCTAGTGTTATTGTCATGTTAGGGTCATGTTATTATTATTTTTTCATAATAATTAAAAAGAAAAAAGTAGATAGAATATAAAAATAATAGAGAGTTCTAGTGTAAGAGGGTCAAGTGTAGATGGAAAAGATGTGTTTTTAGCCTTAAAGATGGATAAAGACTAGCGAGCAGCTATTGGTAGCCAGTGCAAATTGATGAACAGAGGTGTGACAAGCTTTTTTGGCTAATCTTGTTGCCGCATTCTGGATTAGTTGCAGAAGTTTGACAGAACTG
Organism: Cyprinus carpio; assembly: GCF_018340385.1. Classification (NCBI taxonomy): domain Eukaryota; kingdom Metazoa; phylum Chordata; class Actinopteri; order Cypriniformes; family Cyprinidae; genus Cyprinus; species Cyprinus carpio. The sequence continues at coordinate 10,852,515 of NC_056582.1, read as the reverse complement.
GCTGGAAGGCCTGCCAAATGAGCATTGCAATAGTCAAGCCTGGACAGAACAAGAGCTTGAACAAGGAGTTGTGGAACATGTTCTTATAGAAAGTGCCTTATCTTCCTAATGTTGTATAAGGCAAATCTGCAGGACCGGGCAGTTTTAGCAATGTGGTCTGTGAAATTCAGCTGATCATCAATCACATCTTCAAGGTACCTGGCTGTCTTTGAAGGAGTTATGGTTGATGCACCCAGCTGGATGGTGAAGTTGTGATGAAGTGTTGGATTTGCTGAAACCACAAGCAGCTCTGTTTTGGCAAGGCTGAGTTGAAGGTGACGGTCCTTCATCCAGCAAGAAAGTTGCTGTTAGACATGCTGAGATTCGAGCAGCAATCGTTGGATCATCAGGATGGAATGAGAGGTAGAGTTGAGTGTCATCAGCACAGCATTGATATGAAAAGCCATGTTTCGGAATGACAGAACCTAAGTGATGCCATGTAGATAGAGAAGAGAAGTGGTCCAAGAACTGAGCCCTGAGGCATCCCAGTAGCTAGATGTTGCAACTTGGACACCTTGCCCCTCCAAGATACCTTGAAGGACCAATCTGAAAGGTATGACTCAAACCTCTGGAGTGCAGTGCCTGAGATGTCCTTTGCCATGAGGGTTGACAGGAGTATATGGTGGTTAACTGTGTCAAAAGCAGATAGATCCAGCAAGATAAGTATGGAAATTTGATAATAACGACTGAATGTGAATTCTGCATTTTTAAAATGGTATCACTAACTGAAAATGCATTTGTTACTCCTTTAAATAGCCAAACGTGTACACCAAACAGGAAAAAACAACTGTCAAAAACAAGTGAAACAATGTCCACATGTGTACACAAACTAGGCTATGTTTGCATTAATTAGTCTGAACATGCAAAGTATTCCTGTGGCCAAGTGTGTTTAATACTATTCTGGAATCTAATCACATCTTCGAAACAGGCAGACTAGATCACAAGGATGCAATTACTCTCCCGTTGACAAGCTCATCCTCTGTAGCTCGAACTAATGAAATTAAAATTGACCGAATGTGGTTCACTTGCAACTGATATTACTGTAAGATTAGCACTGGCCAAGCTGATACAGTGTCATCCCCTCAATCTCCCTCCAATGCAAATATGAGATTAGAGAAAATGAGAGAAATACACTCCCTCTCCCTCGCTCTAACACAGCATCTGTTTTTCCAGCTGGGTGAGCGGGAATGTATTTATGAAGTGCCATCAAACCGCCTGCAATTATTTTGCTCATTTAAAGGTCACGTTATTAGATTACAAATCTGTGCTGAACCTCCCACACTGTTTTTAAGACTGCTTTCACATTCGTTCGATTGCTAGGTTCGAACTCGAATTCAATTCCACCCCTGAGCCTCCGCAGGTCTATTTTCACATTGCATTTTTGGGACTGAACCGCGGTACAAGTACCAGTGACAGCTGCTGACACACTTATTTTTTGATTGAAATTTTGTTCATGTTTTTGGAAAGCAGTTGAGAATTTTCTACAGTGACTGTTCAGTCTTTTTTTTCTCTTTTTTTAATAAAAACAAGAATAAGTGTCTTTGATAATGCTGCTTAATGTCAACAATTTTATGCTTAAACTTTAAAACCTTTCTTTTTCTTCAATTTAATGCTTTTACATAGAAAAGCTTTTGTAAAATACTACACAAATTTGTTCTTCTAAAAACAACATTGTAACTTCATTGAAACTTCATTCGACAGAGAAAGTCGTTTTAGATAAAAGCATCCACTAAATGCATAAATGTATGAGATTCCATTTTGAATTTTGATATATGGATGATACTTGACTTGGTGAGACTTGTGACTATACATTATGATGATATGCCTCACAGTTTGAGCTAAGGTTAAGCTTTCTTATTCTCAGGTTCTGTCTCAGTAACTGTGAAAAGCAGTGTCACCAAGTATAGAGTGTGGAAGTGTTGGTGTTAAATGCACTGACGGTTCCACACGAGAGCAGAAAGCTATAGGAGCTGTGACTATAGTGTGTGTGCACGTGTGAACTAAGTGTTCAGACCACGGCTCTACATGTGTGCCATTTTAGATTATTTGTCAGGTTGTAGCTGTTTCAAAGGGGGGGGGGGGGAAATGTGTGTTAGAAGTTTGCCGAAGACACACTTTTGCATTAATCCCAGTAACTTCATCCAGCACAACATTTAATGTGATGCTTATCCACATGGGTGGCTTAATTATTTGGGCTTCAGTGGATCACAGCCCAGATAATGGAAACTGAAATACTGGCGGCTTGTAAACTCAATAGACAGTGTAATTCCTCTCTAATGTTACGGAGATATGTTTAAAAGAAATACAATTTCACAGTTTAGTGACGTAAATAATGCATCGGAGAGCAACTGTAGAGTTTTGTTGTTTGTCTTTTGCTTTTTCTAGAGTCATTTTTCCCTATCCAATTAAAAGCGTTTATTAATTGCGTTTCTGCATTGAAAAAATTTTGTGGTTTGTTAAAGTTTTAAATGATTATATGTCAAAAATTTATTTAAACAGGTTATTTGAGTGGGAAGTTTGATTGAGTAGGATATTGATGTTTTATGTGAATATAGCTTGAATTTTTAAAACTAAACTAAACAACAAAACAATTTGCGAATTGAGTAAGAAAATGACATTTGAAATAAAATGTAAAGAATTTAAAAATCTATTATTTATTGTATTATATTATTAATATTACATCATTATATCACTGAAAAGATTTTTTACCGTAAGCATTTAAATAATTAAAATTAATATATTGAAAAAGACAAAAGAGAAAATGCTGTATATCAGTCAGCACACAGAAAGCTTGTCACACACACACACACACACACACACAAAAGAAATGCATTTCTGAAATTAAACATTTTTAGTTTAATATTTTATCTGTTTTTATTTGCATTTTATAAACTGTGATGATTACTGCCGACCTATCAGTCAAACACACTGTAGGCCTATGCTATTTAATCCAAGAGTGTTTAGGCAATAGATTGAGAATGAGAGATCACAAATATATGTCTGACTTTGCTAAAAAGTCTGCACATCTGAATTTGCTATTCAGGTTTTATGCTTTTAAGTTCAGGTTTCAGTGTGGAGGCTTCAAGGTCTCAAAGCAGATGAATATGAAGCAGATGTATATACTGTAAACATTCATCTCTATGCCTGAGCCATTATAAAACATATGTACAGTAGGAAGACTTGTGGGTAATGCTTACAGTCACAATTTCTGTTCTCCCACTGTGTTATTTACAGAATCCGTTTCCTAGCTATGTTTTAAGTTTTTATTTACAGAATCCGTTTCTTGTTTGATGATCCTAGTACTCACAGAAGTGTTTTTCTCTCCTAGCAGCAAGTGTCATAAAACCTCCTGTCCTTTACATTTTTTTTCATTCATTCAGCAGTCAGTCCTTTCCATGAATAGATACAAAACAGGGTCAGACATACATTTTTTTAAGGTGCTTAAACTTCAGAAATAAACTGCTAACTTTTTTGGAAGGTCAAAACTAGGGTTGGGGAACCACTGGCGCCTTGCATGTCGTTTTGTCTGACTGTACATGTACCGGCAGCGCACAGCACCTGCCGCCACTAAATTACATTATATTTGTCCCATATTGTCATTAATATACATACTGACTTCAACTTGGACCACTAAATAAATAGGGACTATTTGGTCAACCAGCTTATTCCTGCTTGAAAAGCAAAATGTAATTAATGGTGCAAAAAACATAAACTTTGAAGCACATGCTAATTGATGGACTAGCATTACTCAACATTACTACCTTCCAGCAACACTACATTCAATGAAGGTAAAATAGTAAAAAAAAAAACATAATAATAGTTAATTTAAAAGGAACCGGAACCAGAAAATTTGTATACTGCAATATATGTTGAATTTTGACATTGCCAAACTTTAAATTAAGTTGACAGTAAGTAATAAGCAGTTTTGAGCATTGAGTAGTTGAGTATTGTGCATTTTTCCTTACCACAATTTTTTTAATAGTTGTTTAATGATTTTAATAGAACCGGAATCAGAACCGGAACCGGAACCGTTAGGTGGAACCGGAAAATTTCTAACGATTCCCAACCCTAGTCAAAACAAAGTTGCACCATTTAACACTCAATTAACTTTATATGAGGTTTTACATTTTTGTGACCTTGTTACCAAAATTTTTAAATTAAAATTTGTTGCACATTAAATAAACATAAAAATCTAATAAAATACGTAAAATATTACATGCAAATGGAAAAATAACAACAACAACAACAACAACAACAAAACTAAGCCAGACATTGTTGCAAATTCCAGGGTTAAATTAAATGACTGAAAATCATATACTTTCCTTAAAACAGTATCCATGTATCCAGATGTCAACGTAAGCATCTTCATTTAGTGAGTGAACCACCAAGTTTGACAGCACATTAACGAGCTGACAGAGCCGGTACCTTTGACATGTTTCTGACACTTCTATAAATAATCTTGATACTGTGCTTGTCAAGCCACAAACAAGAAGATGTGCTCGCAAATATCTCCCTGACAGTTATGTATACACATCTATGAGCTATAATCATAAATTCATACTATTTTATCATATTGTTAGATTGTGTTTGTAATGTTGTTACTAATATGGTGTATAAATTTTATATAATGTTTATTTTATGTATATTATATAAAATATAGTTGACTCATGTTATAACTTTCAGACTTCATTTCTCGTCATTTCCTCTGTTTTGGAATGACAGTCCATACTAATGTTCTAAATATAACCTCCAATTCCTTTGAGAAATGTGTCTTCAGTGTCACATGATCCTTCAGAAATCATTCTAATATGCTGATTTAGCATCAAGCTAATATCACTTCCTAAAATGGACTGATCAACTACTCATTCAAGTAACCCACTGACTAGTTTTGTACATCCTTATTAACACCAACCATCCATATCGCAACCTCCAACTATTTACATGTCAGAGGACAGCAACTCTTACCACAGAGACAGAAGCAAAGGGAATTATGGGTAAAAGACAAGAAGCTGACAGGACAGGGCCAGTGAGCAAGGTAAGAGGATTCAGTGCTCTTGTGGCCCAAAACTGACAGTAATGAGAAGTTTGAGGCACCGTGCGATTCCATCTTTGGTAATCCATGCTGCATATTCTGCCTGAGAGGATTATGGTTCCTAGTGTCATCTTGACATTTTTGTCCCAAAGAGATACTTAGACAGCAGATATTATCTTGCACAGAACAGAAAATCACCTTTTCCAGTCTTCAAAGGACTACAAAATGAAAATACCCTAACTGTAACAGTTTGTAAAGGCTAGATATGTCAAGGTGACTTTATAAGAAACAACTAATGTGCATTATTTATAGCATGCGTCCACCTCTTAAACACAATGCATGACTCATTCATCTACATTTATTTTAAATATATTTACTTAGAAAGACAGACCACCGAAAGCAACTCCATTTCTAGAATGAGTGACACACATATTGATTTACCTCCTAGAGATCTTGTTTATCCTTCCTTTACTTAAAGGACCCCTGACAGGCTACTAACGGCCACCTGGCAGAGCGGGAACGAACAAAAATGATGTTATTAATTGATGACATGGTGGGGGGTCTTTTATATTATTAGATTTCAGTGCAGATGGCTGGAAGAAAACACATTCAGAAAGAAAGATGTAATGAAGAGAAAGAGAGTAAAAGAGCACAGAAGAAGAGTCTGTCCTTGTTCATTGTGGAAACAGCAATTTGAGCCTAAGGACAGAATTCAAACAATAGGAATGACCGGGGCTAGTTGTCACAGGGGTTTTGACTCAAAAAGTCAATTTACTACATATAAAATGATAGATATTCCATTTTTATTGGTGATTTTCTTTATAATTTTAGTTTACTTGAGTTTTAAATTGTATGAATGCATACAATTTATTACATAACTTATTATTTAAAAATCAACAAATAAATAAATGATTATATGATATATATAAATAAATATATAAGTATTTATTGTCTTTGATTTTTTTCTGTTTCAATAATTGCTTTACTATATATATAAGTGTTTTAAATGCTGCAATACAAAATGTAATATATAACTTATTAAATTAATGAACATTAAAATAAATAAATAAATAAAATAATTGAAATAAATAAATAAGCTATTTATTTGCCAAATTTATTTAGTTTAGACATTATTTTGTTTCATTTGTTCGACTTGTTTTTGTTTAAATTTAGCAAAAATACACACATTTATGGTTTTTAAAATGCAATTTATTGTATTTTTTGTATTTTTATATTTTCATTATATTTTATATAAAATATAAAATGTAATTAAATAAAAATAGATAGAAATGAATAAATATACATTTAAAAAATATATATTAAACATTGCATGTTTTTTAGGGTTAATTCATGACACAAAAACGAAAAAAAAAAAAAAAGCTAAACATCACATATCTTTGGAAAGCAGACATACTTGTGATTTGAATGATGCAAACAATTTTAGGATACAATAAACATAGCAGGTACAATCAGTGTCTTTTTCAGACTGCCAACAAGGCTTCATGCTAATAGCTCCCAGCTATACTCATCTGCAGGCATCTGTTTACAAAAAAAAAAAAAAAAAAAAAAAAAAACCTTTTATTAAACCAAATAAAGGTTCATTACCAGGACAAACCTCAGAGTGTCACCTTTCAAAAGACCAAAACCATGCATATAATCCAAATGGTTCAAAAACAGCATGCAATTTACTCTAGGTTTGCCTTTTTTAGGCGTTTTAGGCAAATTTTACAGGAATGGTAAAGGGTTAATTGTTCCACAGTTGCTGTTTTTCTGTTTAGATTTAGCTGAAATACCTATAATAATGGCCAGTTCCAACTTACCACATTACGTGTGACTAAATATTTTTCCTGGAAAATAATGGTGGAAATATTATAAAACAATTTGTGGTCAAGACTTTAATGTGAATGTCTGTACACAGAGTGATTTTCAAAACTGTATGTATCAGAAGAAACATCCGCACATAATTCAAGTGCAGCATCAAGTCTGTTTAGAAAGTTGACGGGAGGCTCTTTACGTCTTTAACTCAGAAATAATTTACGTTTTCACTTTCATTCTGCCTTTTAGTGAGGCGTCCATTAGGGGCAGGGGCTGAGGCTCTTCTAAAAGGAAGCACTCAATAATTCAGAAGCCATTGTTTCCTGTGATGTGCTTTGCACACTCATTGACCTTTGATCTACGTTGTTTATCCATCTGTACTTGATGGATCTGCCCAGGGCAAATGTGGCATTCGCTGCAGAGGAATAAATCACAACTCTATCTGTTTATGAGCGAAAGGTGAAGATGCGACACACCGCCTAGATGTCACTCAGATAACACTTTCATTAGCAGAGCCATCACAACTTTATCTCCCAGGCAACGCTTGTTTGTTTTCATGCCCATCTTTGGGAAGTGTGATCGAGATGAGCGTCTCGTTTCAACCCGCACATGCTGCGAACACACAAAGGTTTGATCTTATCAGAACACCCATCTACTAATCAACTGACTTTGTCCGACAGTAAGAGGCTTATTAGACTTGCTGCGTGTGGTGAAATCCACAAACTGGCGGCTTAGAGAAAACAAAAAGTCACAGAGAGGGAGAGTGAAGGAGACAGAGCTGAGTATTAATATGCACAGTGTTGAGATGCACACCAGGGATGGTTTTAGAGGCTATAACAGGCTGCGCTGATGTGTCTGCTTGTGCAATAACATACACCTTTAACTTCATTATCTGTTGCCACAACATTGCAAACAGCTTTACGCACTTTTGAACACACGCACTTAGACCCAATTATGAAGGCTGGAGACATCATCCAGAACTAATTAATAGAGTCCGATTATCACTCATTAGCCTCTGTGTTGCTTGGCTCATCCATTCAAACTGGGCAACACGTGTGTGTGTGTGTGTGTGTGTGTGTGTGTGTGTGTTTTGTGTTGTGTCTTGAGACTTCCAACACTTTTATTTATTGGCTGCTAACAAGATCTTGTTTAAAAGCACTACATTTTTGAAAACAGAACTTCAGTTTAGATAAATCGAGGGCATATGGAAGTAAATGGAAGTTTCTTTGCACTGAGGTCAGCAGGATCAACATCCACACACTCTGTGCTTCAAACCAGTCTCCCTGGAGGATAAACGCTGGTCTAAGTGTTCCATGAACTTAGTATCAAGAATAGAATTTGAAATAGTTACATAACTTTCAGTTCTTTTACATTTACACTGCATGCCTTCAAAATAGTTAATTTTTTTTTTTTTTCTTAAAAGATGCATTAAATTTATCAAAATTAATAGTAAAGACATTATATTGCAAAATTTGATATTTTAAATAAATGCTGTTCTTTTTAACTTTCTAAAATAAAATCATGAAAATATTCCAAAAAAAATATTAAGCACCTTTTTAGCACTGATAATAAGAAACAATGCAGATCAGCATATTACAATTATGTGACACTGAAAACTGGATTTATGGCTACTGAAAATTCAGCTTTGCCTTCACAGGAATAAATTACATTTAAAAATATTTTAATATAAAAAACTGTTATTATAATTTATGATAATATTTCACAATATTATAGTTTTTTTACTGCATTTTTCATCAAATAAATGCAGCCTTTGTGAGCATCAAGAGACTTCTTTCAAAAACATACTTCTTTAAAAAGGAAATTTTTTTGTTGTTATTTCTTTAAAACTTTTACAGACCCCAAACTTTTGAAAAGTAGTGTATTTCCCCTTTTTCAGCGCATATTTTCCATATTATAAAGAAAGTGTAAATCTAGTGGTCAGTGCTGTAGATTTTGCCAGAATTGCAACATTCTAACAGTCATGTAAAAAAAAATTAGTAGGAAGTGATTCTGTGATTCTAGAAATTTTCCTTCACATCACCGAAAAGCAGTCTGACTGATCTCCACTCTTCAACTTCATGTCAATTAGCACTTCACGTATTTGGTCTGCTGCACAGGTACTGTATCAATAACCAACAGAGTGGCCCCTCAATGTCCCATAGAGATGAGCTCAGCACACATACTGGAAAATATATCAAATAACATACCTGCAACAAAAGAACAACTTAGACCTAAACTACCATTATCTTAGATCTACAGTCATTTATAAAATCAAACTGTAATCCATCACATTACAAATTGCAAAAGACCCCGACTGAGTGTTTAGGCAGTGAATATTTATAATAAAAAGCAGGCTGTGGTGAGTGTTGCTCCCAGAGCTCTCTGTATTAGCCCACACATGGCCAGAGAAATTAGCTGCCTCTGCAGAGTTACAAATTTGCCCAGTTTCTGCATAGATTTACAGGAAATGGATCAACCAGAGAGGAAGTTGTCTACCTCTGCATGGCCCTACCCTGGTGTACTGCACATAGATCTGAGGCAAACAGATGTAGAAGTGCAGTTTGGGAGAGCTATTGTATTACAGTATGTTGTTCCACACGCAGATCTGAGCAAAATCCTTCTGAGGAGCTGCTTCTTTACAGCTTTTAACTCTACAACCCCAGACAGCAGTGTATAAAAAAAAAAAAAATCACCCACTGGAAAAGCTTGAAGTTAGCTGTTAAACCTAAGTTGCATTTGGGATATATAATACTCTTTGGAAAATATCAGGGGATAATCCATGCCCCCGAAAAATTAAAGCAATCATGGACAAGATGAAAGAATTTCACTTATTTCCTGACTGGGAGAGCATAATTGAAGTCTAAGGAAATTCTGGACCCCATAGATAATGTTGTGGTAAGTTTCCGCCTCTGTCTGTTCATGGTAAATTGGATTAGCTTAAGAAATGGTGTGCTAGCAAAGGCTCCTCTCATCCTATCGTCACTGTATGAAAGTCTTGAATGGAATCATGCTGCTTCTGCAGAATCAGAAAGAATAATACACATATTTTTGTGTACATCCTCAGGGGTCACTGACGGCAAGCATCAAATACATGTAAAGCCAACATGGTTTATTCTGGATGCAATAACTGTCTCTTGTGACACTGAATTAAAGTTCATCTTTTGGGAGGTTGGGAACATAACTGTGAATTTCACTTGACTGACTTATGTTTCTCTTTTTCTCAAATTTTTCTCAAAAAAAAGACATTGACTAAGGACATACATAGACAACCCATATATAAATAAATAAATCAACAATCAATTCATATCAGTCAATTTAGTCCCATCTATTGGTTTAATTTGCACATTAAAATTCTTAAAAAAAGCCTCATTGATAGAATAAAATGTATTGAAAGTATTAAGTAGATAATAATAATAATAATATTATTATTATTATTATTAATATTTATTATTTGTTTAAAGGTTGAAGGATGAAGAATGCTAATAAATAAAATAAAATTATATATATTTTTTTTTTTTTTATATATTTTAAAATTATATATCTATTATATATATATATATATATATATTTATACATATATATATATATACACATTTATACATATATATATATATACACATTTATACATATATATATATATATATATATATATATATATATATATATATATGTTATATATATATATATATATATAAAATGTAATGTAATGTTATGTTATGTTATGTTATGTTATGTCTGCTGTAGAAAGGCAAAGAAAGACATGCAGAGCTACTTCACTTTACAGTTAAACTGAATAAACCTTCCAGAAGTGAGATTTTCTGAACACTACTGAGATTTCAAGATTAGGCACTAAAGCATGAGATGTACATCCTAAATACTCAAGTGTGTTAACGCTTTATGCGCTGCCCTTTCTGAACAAACGTGGCTTCCTTTTTTTAATCTTCATTGCCATTCATGCAAAACTAGAATTATGTTGAAAGTGTTTCTCAGATCTGAATCGCCTCAGCTGGGCTGACTTTCAATTGGATATGAACTTTAATTTTCATTCTGTTCCACACAATGCTCTTTCAAAGCCAGTTCATTCACTCAGTATCAGCATGGGATCAAACTAAGGCCCACTCCTACATGTCATCTCTGACACAAAAAGGCCACGAAAGTAATTGTATGTTTTCTTCTACTCTAATCAGCGTCTGTTATTGACATTACAAGAAGAAAAGTCCAATTCATATAATACAGAGTTCTGGAAACAGCGTGAAAGCAATGGGGCCAGTTATAAATCCAGTGAATCGCAATATTTCACCTAATAAAGGATAATTGTTTGATCAGTGTGTTAAATTGGGCAGTGAAGGTGAAATTACAGGCAATTTCTAAAATGGAATCGTTCAAAATCATGCTGGCATTTCAATCAACACTTTAGCAGGGACAAGAACACAAATAAGATAAGGCATCAAAAAAATCTATCCATCCATCCATCCATTGTTCTTTATGAATAGATAATGGAATGGAATACTTATATTTGAAACTTTATTGGAACTCAATTTAAACTCCATTTAGAAGCAAGAAAAAGACAGACTGACTCAACCCTTAAGATCTGAAGAGTCGTCTCTTTTCAGTGTTCATTACAAAGCAAATTGGTGTCTCATTGAGTACAGCAATAAATGCAGCCATGGCAACCCTATCCAATATGAATGCAATATTACACATATTAAAGATCCATTAAAAACATGTCCCAAACAATGTCGCGTGAGCCCCAGCAAAAATACAGCTGTGTCCCAGTAAAATGTTCTTGATAAATTCTTAAATTACAATCAAGGTTAACATACATCAAATTGAGAATATTTTTTTTTCTGATTATATTTCAGCAATGAATATTTTTTCTATCAGCTGTTTAGAATCAAAACTATCGTGATGCCAGATTTGTGAATGAATCACTCTTTCGAACTAATCATTCAAATGAGTTTGATCCGAAAAAGTTCAAGATTCAGTTCGATTCATTTGGACAGTTCACTCACGTACTGAGTTGTTTGCAGTGGTTTCTCACAACAAAATACTAATGGGATATTTTTTAAGACAGAAAACAAAAAGAGCACTGAACGAGGAACTTACAATCCATTATAGAAAACAAAACTTGCCAATGTGTTCTATTATTTGCTAATGATGAAGCAGCTCTTTACAGAGTGTGCCACTTGTGAACGACTCCGTACTGTAAAGATGATTTATTTCCATTTATATCCAAAACAATATTTTAGAAAAGAGAATCAAAATATGGGCACACTTTTTTTCCTGAAGGGGTAGCCTGTGTCCAGTACTGATGAAAGGATAGCACAGTCTCAAATATTACATTTTAGACTACTTCTATGCCATCTGATTTAATGAATTAACTACAGCACAAAACCTAAAACGTCACTTACTGTATGAAAGAATATAAGAAACCAATGAAACATGACATTTGCGCACACCTCCCAAATGAACTCTTTGCATTTTCTAAGGACCTGACATTGCAAAAAAAGTCGATAAAAAGTTCAATAATTTATTTTTGAATCAGTTATTTTTCTCAGTATAATTGGTGAAGGTAATTATAGTATTAAAAAAAGGCTGACAGTCAGCAGTCTGCAGTGGAAGATCAGAGCAGGAGCTCCTTTGTTCCATTCCTAATTAGCATCGTTCTCTGTTTGAAAGAGTGAGTGCTGAAAATGCATGAGCTCTTGTAGACCTCTGAATGCGAACCTAACTAGACTGGGGGTCTGAACAAAAGGGACAAAAAAAAAAAATTGTGTGTGTGTGGGGTATATATGCATATCTATAAGGAAGCTGCCAGGTTACAGTGCTGCAGTGCATGGTGACCAAATGACTAAAAATGTACCTTGCTCATGAAAAATATGAGATTGTAACAAAAAAATGTTTTATGTTGGTTCATACATGTATCGCAGCAGTTCAGAAATCAACAGAATTTTTTTTTTTTTTTTTTTTTTTTTGCTGAAGTAACTATGCCATTTTACCTTGTTTTTACATGGTTTTGAGCTATTTTATTGAACGTGTTTCATGGGGCTCGTACACAAGTGTTCAAATCACAAGTGCAATGCTGTACCATGTGAGCTACCGAGCAAGTTTACTACTTTAAGTTGGAAAAGTCATATGAAGACGAATATGTGATGCAAACAATAAAATGTATTAGTTTACATATCATGCACTACTGGACAAACTTTTTGAGGTCATAACATTGTACAAGGAACTGTGCGGAAGTGAGTATTCTTTAATTAATAATCTGCCTCGTTATCATAATTTGGGTTAAATATTTAAGTTTTTCCAATGAGCCTGGAGTGGCTTAAGTAGTTAGCTGGACCTCACTGTCCTTTTTTAAAGCTAAAATGCATCCTAGATTCTGCACTACAGAAATATATTTCCTGTGCCTTCTTGTGAGTACACATGCTTACACAAGGTACTGATAAACACGAATAAGAAAGTGAACTGAAGGCATGCAAAGTAGCTTGATTTCACTTAACACCCTTTTCTTCCTCTGAAGAGAAAAGCACAACAAAAACATTGACACTCAAAGCTCTCTAGTGTTTCTGTCAAGCTCTGAGTGCTGAAAAGATGAGCAGGTAGGGGAGTGATGGGCAATCAGATGCAATTACATTGGAGGGCACAGATGCACGATTAGCTAGTTCTGTCAGAGTTAAAAATACTGTATAAGCACAGTACAGATGCTGAAATTGAGATGGTGTTTAGAAAAGCCACTGTCAAAGCTGAAAGTGATACTGGGGAAATAACTGACAGCACTGTGGAGACCTTCTTTGTTTAGGCTGCCATCCTTTCGCAAGCTGCTTGTAAATGTGCTTTTATATGTGGGTCATTTCTGCTATGCAGTGTATTTTCATTTTCCCATCATATTTGTCTTAATACATGCTACTGTTCAAAAGTTTGGGGACAGTAAGATTGTTTTAAATGTTTTTTGAAAGAAGAGTCTTATGCTTATGGAAGCTGAATTTATTTGATTAAAAACACCAGAAAATGAAATATTATAGATACTATAGATAATGACACTACCATTTTTTGTCATAACCCAGGGTGCTCTGTACTAACTGACAATGTAAATAAAAACAAATCTGAAGCAGAAAATCTAACTTGTCTGTTCAAGTCAGAATTGTTAAATCTTTGACAAATTTTAAGAAATACTTGTATACTTAAGTTTTTTTTTTTTTTTTTCATTTTTCTTTCTCTAATTGAAACATTTCAAACAAAACAGAATTTTTTTTGCGAATATTGCTTTTATTTATAATCAATTTAAATGTTTTCCTGTCTCCTCAAATTCTCTTTTCTATCCTGTTGTTATGTTGAAACATCCATTTACCTTATATAGGCAAGTTCTTAAACTTTTGGTAAGGAAAAAACAGCACAAACATTAGTATCAGCAAGGCATGCTTTGTGGATTTGCTTTGTCTCACTTTAAAACAATTCATCCTGTTTGATAAAAATTAACTATCTGACTCTCAGTTTCTTATAAAGCAATGACTTGGTTTTTTATTTTAATCCCATTATTTATAAATTCATTCATTTATTTTTGTTATTTTACACATAATCAAGCTATTATAAGATACTTCCTTGAAATTCAACACAAGCATAGATACTTTTTTTTTGGGGTCATTTTATTTTTTTTTGTGTTTTCCTTTGTCTTTGGAGTGTTACAATCTGTTCGTGCATATATAAAATCTGTAAAGTTGCAAAGACTAAAGTCTCAACCCAAAGAGATATTCTTTATAAAAGGTTAGACTCATCAATGCCCTCCTAAAACGCCTCGTTTAAACACGCCCCCACATGTCTACGTCACGATGTGGTATGATTTGCATAACACCGCCCATATGTTCACACAAAGAAAGAAGGCGTAACTTTGATTTGAGCAAGTTTTGAGCAGTGTGGAGCAGCGGTTCTCAATTCCAGTCCTTGTGCCCCCCTGCTCTGCACATTTTGTATGTTTCTCTTATGGCTTCAGATGTTTGTTCTATTCGAACGTAAGCACCCTGCGAAGTGGACATCACCAGATATTCCGCCATGATTCCAGTTCGAAGTGAACGTATACTGTATGTTCCATTCAAAGTGCGTTGAAGTGTGCAAGACATGAATTTAAATTGTATTTATTAACAGAGGTATATGATGTCACATTACACCAAATACACAAAATAATGTTCTTTTTAGCAACATTATATGACCCCTTTAATGTAGTAATGAGCCATGTGCCTTTGCATGTGCGTTAAAGTGATGCTTTTTTATTGAAAAAAAAAATATAAAAATCTACACTGAAAGAGCAAAACATGATCTTTTAAATGAATGACATGCTGTCAATATTGTCACACTAATTATTTTCGTAAGTACAAGGCCCAGTGTAATTTCTCATAATTTTTTTTCATTTCAGGCTGCAACTTTACCTTGTGGTTTCATTATGAATGCTTTAGAGAATTGTCAACGGAACTGCAAGCTGAAGGTCATCACCTTAACGAAAATCACTTTCAATTAAAAATTGCATTGAGATATGCCCATTATCCATTAAACCACACATCAAAATCTTTGATAAAAAGAAAATACAAGAGCTAAGAAATACAGATACCAAGCCCTTATGTAAAGCCCATATGACGTTTTAGCATTCACTCTCTAGAGGTCTAAAACATCCTCAAAACTGAAAAGTCAATGTCAGTGGCCATCAGGGCAGATTTACAGCAGTTATTAATACCAGGTTTCATGTTCCTGCACCTCAAGCAAGTGATTTTTGACCAGATACACACTAACTCAATTTTCTGTTCAGTGCTTGGTATCTCCCCATATCTGAACCACTTATGAGTTAGAGAGATAACTGTAATCAATCGGATACATTTATGTCGCCTTGCTTTGTATCATAAAAAAAGGCAGCTTTTGGCCAGTGTGTTTAACTTAAGTTTGTAAAATGTGGTGAGCTAAACAGTGACTGCTGTGGAGACCAGTCACTGTTTAGTGGAGATGGGTAATGAGGCTGAGTGTGCCTTGAATGTGTGTAAGTGAAGACAGGCAAGTGAGACAAGTGTGTATTGACTGTGAATGAGGCGAGTGTGTTCTTAAATCACTGCAAGTGTGCAAACTCATTATCTTAAATGACAGTGACAGCACAGGTGCAGTTAGACTGTTGAATGCTAATGACTTTCTCTCTTACTTTAGCTGTCTTTAAAGCATTAAAACTAAACTAACGGCTATGGTCTCTACATATAAGTATACAGAGTACCATTCAAAAGTTTGGGGTTATTCGTTAGATATATTTTAATTTAGATTATGAATTTAAGATGAAATGATTTTGTAAAATTTATTTTATTCAGCCACGACACATTAAATTGATCAAAAGTGACAGCAAAGAAATTAACATTAAATAAAAATGTCTTTTTAAAATAAATGATGTTCATCAAAGAATCCTGTAAAACAAAAAAATGTATCACATTCACAGGAATGACATAAATACATACATACATACATACAAATATGCTTAAAATATGCTTGGACGATCAAGTCATATTATTCATGCCATTCATGAATATGCTAACAGTAATTCGCTGAAGCAAGTCGGTCCAAATATCTGCAGTGGCTCTGCGTAGGAGAGAACAAGATTAAAATGAAGACTGTGCCACTCGTTCATTCCTCCCGCCGTCTCCCTTTTTCTCTCCCTCTCTGTACCGCTATGTCCCTCTCTGCATCTATCTATTTTCCCTGGTCTCAGTACAGAGCTCTCAGTCAGACAGTGAAAAAAAAATTTAAAATCTAATGATGAAGTCCAAACCTCTTGCCAAATGGTATGATGGGTGACGTTATTCTGGGCAGGTGCCCCTGTGTTGATGAAAAGAAACTCTGAAGTATGCAACTGCTATTTATAGTCTGCCTCTGTCTCTATCTATCTATCTATCTATCTATAGATATGTACATTTGTGGAAAGTACCCATTTTCCTTGCTTGAGCATTAGGTGAAAAAAAAAAACACAATTTTCTTTATTTTTTAATATGCTGCTGTCATACTTATCCTGTTCACACCAATGTTTAGCACTAAACAAACCTGAAACCCACTTAAAAAAATAAAATTAAATATTGGACACATTCAACCATATCCTCCAGCGAAATGCAAATATTTCCAGTTTGCAAAGTGTTGTTCACAACAAGACATAAGCGTTGACCCTGTCAGGGCTTCACTATGGCTCAGAGTGCTGAGAGACCCTGGCTTTCTCTGTTGGCAGCATGACTACTACATCTCCCCATCATCAGTGGGTTACTGCTCACCCAGCCGCCACTTAGCCCACCTCCAGCTAGTGCTGAAATAAAAGCAGACCCCTCTCTGAGAACACCTGTCTGCACTCCAGAAAAGCACTGTAATGCATGAATTGCGATTCCTGGTGCAACTGGAGCAAGAGTTTTGGCATACACCGATTATAGCTAATGGCAATGTGGACGCCCAGGTCGGGAAGTCAAGGTTACACAGGCTACTGAGGCGGAGAATGCAGAATTCTTCCTCACTATCCACACTTCTCCTCTTTCTCAACAGTCTAGAGAGTAGATGCAGCAAAGGGCAAGAAAAATATAAATAAAAAATAACTCCATAGAGAAAAAGATCGAGATTTTAATACCATTGCTTGCAAGGCGGAAAAAGAACAGTGTTAAAGTTTCAGGTAGGATTATGTATACATATAAAAAATTATATATATATAATTTTTTATGCTAACCAAGACTGCATTTACTTGATGAAAAACACAGTAAAAACAAAATATCACACAATATTAGATTATTTCCATAACAGGAATAAACCATAGTTATAATTATAAATTAAAGCTGCTGTCACACTAGATTTTGAACATGCAATATTTCTTTACACACTACGACAATACAGGGCTTCTGTTTTTAATAACTGAGTGAATTATTTAACAAATAACAAACAATAAAAATTCCAACTCTGAAAATATATCATCTACTCCACTTTCCCACAACACAGCAAGTCTGCAGCTTTGAAGTTTGTCTTCTTTGTATTGAGCAGCTACTCCAGGCATGCAAAAAACAATCTCCAATTTACATGAATGGGGAAATACTGAAATTTCAAAAAGTAACACATTTTGACATGAACTGTCATAACAAAATGTTGTTTCTCATGCTCAAATGCCATTAAAAAAGCCATTTCAGTTATATTTATTCATTTCAGGTATATATATTCATTATATTTCAGGTTGGTGCAATGGTCAGACTAGTATTGCAGTTAAAATACAGTTTAGTGGCTATCAGTGATTTATCGTTCATTATCTGGAAAAATAAAAATACAATTTCTTTTGAAAGTGATTCCAACAGTATAGCTCCTCTATGTCTTTATCATTATAACTGTAGTGTGGACTTCCTATTCTCATAGAACTAGAACCATTACTTACATAATTATTATTATTATTATTATTATTATTACAGTTATCATCTTGGTGGAAACGAGCCTTAACTCCAATTTTAATGTTCAGGGTTATGGATTTAGTACAATCTTTAACTAGATTATTTGCGGAATATCAAATACAGCAAATTTTGGCAAGCACTGAGTATGAGTGGAATGTACAGAAAGCTCCCGCAGTTATCTACTTCCACTCAGAAGCTGCCAGGAGAAGTATGATAACCCCTGCAAAGAGCACACCACAGTAAATTCCACCTCCAGCCATCGCAACCGCAAGGACCTGACCTAATCTGAAATATGATTGTGGGATCAGCTTTGCTAAAGTTTTCTTTGTGCATTCTTGAAGCATCCAAATCCATGTGATATAGTCAATTTTCATCAGCATCACGCCAATTTAGCCTCATACACCATCAGAATGGACTTTAATTACAGTGGTGATGTGTGTTACTGATTGTCTCTGCCAATTCCTTGCAATTCATATTTAAATAAATAACAATGAGATGTTGTCATTTGAAGTAAGATGGGTGCTGTTTGGTCAGGGGATTTCAACTGATATCTCATTTATTTGTGTTCCTGTAGCTCAAGTGGTAGAGCATTGCGTTGACAAGCGCAAGGTTGGGGGTTCGATCCCTGGGAACACATGATAGGTAAAAATTGATAGCCTGAATGCACTGTAAGTCACTTTGGATAAAAGCGTCTGCTAAATGCATAAATTTTTAATTTAATTTATCATCCTCAATCTATTACGCAGGACGTGGGAGCGATTGAGGAAGTTGACGGTAGGAAATTGAGAATGTGTATGTGTGCGGATCGATAAAAAATATTGCCTTTTACGGTAACCACTGACCCATTCCCTCGGCTCTCTTTGACCCCTGACCCACATCCTTCCTTTCTTCCTCCTCCTCTTAGATGAGTTCGGTTCATCTAAGCCGTGGCACCATAACCCCATACTTCTCTGCTGTGGTCATATTTCCCCCATAGAGAACAGTGTCCCGTCTCAACATGCTTCAGTGATGTGGGCACTCTAAGCACTCTAAGCTCCAAGGTCCCTAGAGAAAAGAAAAAAAAAAGAACACACACAAAAAAAAACACCCACAGATGTTGGATGTTTTTGAGGACATTTCAAGCAGGTAAAAATAAAAAATAATAAGCCAATAGGGATCAGTGTTCTTGAAAGTGGTGTTACATTTTTGTGGTTAAAATATTAACTGATGTAGAGTCCCGTTCAAAAGTTTGGGGACTTTTTAATGTTTTTGAAATAACTGCTTTCTCTTCTGCTTACCAAAGGCTGCATTTATTTGATAAAAAATAGAGTAAAAAAGTACAATTGTGAAATGTCTAACAATTTTAAATCACTGTTTTCTATATAATATATTTGAAAATGCAATTTATTCCTATGATGACAAAGCTGAATTTCCAGCAGTCATACTTCAGTAATCATTCTAAAACCCGATTTAGTGCTCAAGATACATTTATTATTATCAATGCTAAAAACATTTGTACTGTTTAATATTTTTTATTTTGGAAACCATGTTACATTTTTTTTCAGGATTCTCTAATGAATAGAAAAATTCAAATGAACCACGTTTATCATTTAGAACAGCAGTTTAATGAATCCTTGCTGAAAAAGTCATAATTTGTAAAAAATAAATAAACACCAACCTGACCCCAAATTTTAAATGGTAGAGTACAACTGTTCAAATTTTTAGTTAAGATTGTTGTAGCCAATAGTGAGTTTGAGGCGAGGCTATTTGTGTGTTTTCCCAATGGAAGACTGGATGAGATAAAAATAAAAACAATAAATATTTTTGCACTTTTGTTCGATGGCCATAGAGGCATAGAAATGATAAAAATAAGTATAATTTTTTTTCCCCCCTCCAGTGTGGTTTAAGTGCCAAAAACTTACATGAATGATGAAATATCTGTTCATGGTATGGTGTGCATGTATAAAGGGATCTTCTGAAAGCGATCATTGGCATAATATCTGTCAGGGAGAGTGAGAGAAGTTCAAATGATCAGATTTTGCATGTTAAAATGAGATGATCAGTCAGTTTTGCATGCTAAAATGAGATGACATTTCTCCAAGAAACATAGTCGGCAGGTCTCTGGTGTGTGCTGCACAGAGGTAGCTGGATATGTGTGTGTGTGTGTGTGTGTGTGTGTGTGTGTGTGTGTGTGTGTGTGTGTGTGTGTGTGGCAAGTATCTGCCCTTTCATCATAGACATCGCTGATCTTTGGAATGAGCAGATGACTTAATACCCCAACACGGCGCTCAAACAGAATCCACTATCTGTCACCAGGGAGAACAGATTGAGCTAAAATATCTCTAATTTTCTCTCTCTCTCAGTCTCTCTCGTTTTCTCTGTCCTGTTCTCCAAAGCCATATCTTCCATATACAGTGCATTCGCCCTGCTCTTCGCAGAGTAATCTGTTGACAGCGCTGTAAAGACCCTATATAACCACTAAGGAGTTTTAGTCCACGTTAATTATCCTTGAGACCTTGAAGAAAAATTAACTTCTAGCAGATATATATATATATATATATATATATATATATATATATTTATTAGGGATGGAACGGTACACAGATGTCACGGTTCGGTATGTACCTTGGTTCGGGGGTCACGGTTCGATACGATTTTGGTGCAATAGGAAAAAATAAATAAAAGATCTACTACGCTCGGTTTCTTTTCATTTATTTAGAACAGAAAGTAGGGATGCATCGATCCGATACTCAGGATCGGTATTGGCTCCGATACTGGCATTTTCCTGCGGATCAGGTACCGGTCCGATGAACCGATCCAAATCCAATATTGTGCTTCTACTATTCTGTGTAATTGTTAAGCCTCATGAAAGCACAAATACATTATAAAGCACCATAAAGTCAAAGTCCAAGTGTTCTGAAGCTGTTCCATAGCTCAGTGTGACAGATGAATATTTCTCCACTGTGGCTGAGTGTCGCGTTTGGTTACGACAGTCAAGATGATGAAACTCTCTCCAAGAGCGCACAATAAACTGAGATTTAAAACTGTTAAAAGAAAAGGCTCAGTATACTATTGCACAGATTTATAAACTACGCATCAATATCTCTTCTCTTTGTGCTTTGAACTTCTCTATGCGCAGCTGCGTGCCTGCCTGCGACTCTGTGTTGCTTCAAGCGCATCATTCTGTGCACGGGATGCGCATAAGCACTTTGTGCAATCTGTATTGGAGCTTTTCGTATTATGTAATACTTTTGCGCAATGAAAGATTATTTATAGCGTTTCTTGTTCTGTCCTATTAGGCTATTAATAATCAAATTTATAGCACAGTAATGGAGGCAGCAACATATGGAAAAAAACAGTGTGACACGTAACATAACCCATATATGCTGAGTTTCAGTTCATTTTTGTGATAATTTGTTCACAGAAAGGAAACTCAAATGGTAGAAAGCGACATCCTATTTGTTTTATTTATTTTACAAAAGCACAATATTTTGTTTTCATTGTGAGTGTACACAAATAAAAGCAGACCTTTATACAGTGATGCATTATTAATAAGACAATAAGTGTTTAAAGTTGATTCTGCTGATATAAAGAAACAGTTGAAGTGATCGCGCACACACACACACACACACAAACAAACAAACAAACACACACACACATGCATGCACACACACACACACACACACACACACACACACACACACAAAACACATCAGTTCCAGCATAACTTAACAGAACAGTTGGTACTTTATCAAAATAAAATACAGTGAACCAAACATCAGCCATAGTCACCATTGGAACTGAAATACAAAGCCTATAATTTACATAATAAATAATAGTTTAGCATTCAGATTTACATCGCAAACATAGAAATATTATGGAATATTTGGATTTGTGTGGAATGAGAGGGGTAGGGTACACGAGCACAAAGCTCCATTTCGCATACAGTTGAGTGCACAAGCCTTTAAAGTATACTGCTTTGTCAGTTTCTGAGAGACGCATTCAGAGTCAGCACATGGTCACTGTCTAGTGGGCTTTGTTTTCAAGTGCGCAACTCACAGCATTCGCTGTTCTTCTGCTGGCGGCCGGTTATCAAACAGTGTTGCATTGGGGGTGAATTTCCTGTATTCGTTGAAAGGCATCATGCACCGAACCGAGATGTCCGTACCATGACGGTTTGGTACGAATACATGTATAGTTCCACCCCTAATATATATACGTTTAAAATATACAGTATTTCTCTGCTAAAAATATTTATGACTCATCCTTCCTATGGTGGGTCATATACACATTTTATCCAATAAAATGCTCACTTGTATTTAACCGCCCTTTAATGAGTACCATCTACAACCTCAACATAAACACATAATATTTTTCAAAATGAATGTTCAAAATGCATTGTGCTTAACTGATAAAATGATAAAAAAGAGAACACTTGGGCAAAGCTATGCAACTGTAAAGGTGTTCTATAACTGCTATGCAAATGTGTAGATCAAAACATTAAAAAAGATTGCTACAGTAAACAGACAAAAGTCAAACAGCTTTGGAACAACGTGAGCAGGAGTAAATGATGACATCATTTTCATTTTGGCAGAACTATGAGTTCAGAAAGAAACCTTGGACAGTGAGAGGTAATGGAGTTCTTTATAAAAACTCAGTAGGCCCAATTAGACTTGACGCTTTTCCATTTTATTATGCACTCCAAATGTGCATCTACAGGTACGACAGCTTTTAGGAGCAGTACAGGCCATGCTGGGCAGTTCTGGTGGGAATGTGTGTGTGTGTGTTGGCTCTGTGTAAAAAGCTTATGTGAGCGCTGGGAGGCTGCAGGTTGAATCAAAAGGTCACGGTAAATGCATTCTTTCCAGCTTTGCACTAAGAAAACATATTCATTCCACTGAGTATATGTGTGTGTTGATGGCATCACACATCTACAGGAGAAGCCTTACTATAGTTTGACTGACAGCATCGTCACTGGCATCATTGTATTTGCCCCAGAATATGAATATCCTTTGCTGTGTCAGATGGAGTTACCATCATGCGACCAGGCAAGGTGAGCAACGACTGACTGCAACCGCTGCTTGTTACCATGGCACCTAGGAGTCGTCCTTTCATCTTTACACAAGCCTCATGTTCCTTCTTTTCTTTAGGGAACATCTCTCCTTCACTCTTTTTGTTATAAATAAGTGATGTAATTGCAAGTGCTAGACAATGCTCTGTGCAATTCAAGTGTGTTTTAGAAGTTGAGAAGAAGACCACAGAATGAGATGGAACAACAGAAAGTTAGGTGTGGAAATATGACCTGAAGGACCTTTCTTTGGCTAGGGAGAGCAGAGAGAAAGTTCTCACTGTGAATAACTTTATAGACAAGTTAAATAACACCCTGAAAGCCTGAGTTTCTGACAAACCAGTGAGGGTACTGTGTAAGCGGCCGCATCAAAGAGCATTCATGCAAATATGTGATGGATAATTACAGCATTCAAGACTTAAAGAAGTGTGAAAAATGCCAGAAAAAGTGCAATAACAAATTCATTTCTTATCCACATTCTATACAGAATCATAATCACCGTGATGAATCGTGTAATCCAATCAATTTCTCAATTTCGTGTTTTTGCACCCCAGTCAATACTTTGGGTCAAACTGTCTCTTTTACAATCATGGGAACTAAAGTGATATTTCCCTACAGTGGACAAACAGCACAGTAATTTATACTGATTCAGCTCTGAAAGCCGACAGACAGATATATAGAATGGTATGCAGACAGACAGATATATAGATTGATATGGCAAAAAGATACTTTTTGGATTTTTCTCCATTTGTTTCCTCATACTCAAGACATTTCTTTAGTTCTACTCTTGGTGTTTCCATCAAAAAATTGCAAACTCGTGTTTTTCCCCTGTGGCTGATCAAGGAAAAGTTGGTTTATAAGCAGCGGCGTGTCTCGGTAACAGCTACTTCCTTGCTTATAAACTACAGCATTCAGCTCTACTGAGGGCTGCCAGCTATATCATCACCTCGCTATCAAATGAGCTCCCACCATTTCCCCCTCCTGTTAAAACGTCAGCTTGAGAGAAAAAACTACCACATCCAACCACTGTTGGATTTATACAGCATGGCTCTGAAAACGAATCTCTGCTGGGGTTCAGATAGAGAGGATGACTGTGACTGTGTGGGTATCAAGACCCACAAGTAGGTAGACCTAATTGTAAGTAGACCTAATGCAATTTCTAGCCCAAATGATGGTGTTGTGCAATCATAATGCATTAAAGCTCATTTGGCAAGATTTATGATATCCCTGAATTGAATTTAAGTGGCTGATTAGGATGTTGAATACAAATGTTGCTGTTCCACAGAGTTAAGCTCATCATTTATTAAACACTCTGTTTGAAATGCTCAACCCCATGCAACTAAGACCTTTGCCTTGAGCCTTGTGAATTAATGCAACTACACTGCCTGTGTCTTTCAACCTGGTAGTGCCTCGTCGCAAGCTAGATTCAAGGTTTCTTGCCCATCTTTTCGAAAATACTAAAAGAAATGAAGAATATCATAAGATACTGAAGGACAGAATGAGAACATATCAAATGCTGATTGATAAACAGACAGATAGATAGACAGAGGCGGTAGATAGATTTTACAGTCACGATTCAGTATGTTTTTGATACAGGAAAGTAACACATTTAATTAAACATACAATTTTGAAGTAGAAAAACTGAAATAGTATTTTATTGTAAAATGTACTCCAATAATCTTTCATTTATTTTACAACTTCAAACAATCTTTTTGTGGATTTTTTTTTTACAGTGTAAATAGACCGATAAACAACTAAACTGATAGTTAATAATAAATTGTAGAGAACATGTTTCGTCTTTATTTGAGGTTACTACAAAATACATCTAGTGTTACACTTCTCTGTGTTTTCAGTGTTATACTGTGGTTGTCATTGGATGTCCATTGGGAAGTTTTCTAAAGTTTAGCTAAATTCTGGGCACAAAAGGTAGCTAAATTTGATACAATTTCCATTGAGGGACATCCGGTGACTTCCTCAACTGAAAAAAAAGAAAGAAAAAAACAACTACATATGCACACCTAAAGACATGGAATACACACAGAAAAATTATAAAACCATTGCCAAGCAAATTTTAAATGCAAAAAGACAAAAACAACAACAACAAAAAAACTTGATGGATGGGGAAAAAAGAGAGAGGGGAAAAAAGAGAGAGGGGAAAAGAAAGAGGATAATGAGGATCAAACTGACAGCAGTGATTTATAAAGTGAGAGCTCATCGCTGTGACTTTCCTCGGACACTGCTTGCACCTTCGTCAAAAATGGGTGACAAACACACACACATAAACACACACCACAGCTGGTGGTTTTGTGGGTAATGTGCTGTTGTGATTAATGTGTCCACAATGAGGGCTGTGTAAACAATGCTCTGCACAGCTGTTCCAGAAGTTGATTTTTATATCTGATTCAGTGAGCTACTCAAAACCCAGCCCCACACTGGTAATGATCTCTCCCATGAGACCAATCACAAACACACACACATTTATTCCAACACACACACACACACACACACACACACACACTGCCAAGACACAATAACTCAACTTGAGAACTAATTCTCCGCCACATTAAGGAAAATGTGCACTTTAATTTATGTGTGGAGACACTGCCGTTGCAAAATGGTGTAGCATTCTCTTCTCTGAAAGAATTAGACCGCAAAGACCAAGAAATCCATTTTAAATCACTGATATCTCAACACATGCTGACACACACTCAGGTATACAATGTTACACAATGTAAAATTCTCATTTAATTAAAAAAAAATAAAAATAAAAATTCTTTATTGTGGCCACATTTGGAAACATTAAAACATCTCAAAGGTTGTATCATGTAGAAACAGATCCTTTAAGCAAATCTAACAATAGCATGCAAGCACTTTTAATGGAACATGCCATAGCTGTCATTTCTAAACATGCTCTTTCTCCTGATTCAAATACGTGTTCAATGGAAGTGAGGTGAGCCCATTGGATGAAAGCTTTAGTTACCTTACAACACCTTTCAAGAGGAAATCTTGAGCAGTGTTAACAGGCATGCTTTCAATAGTCTGTCATAATGGGATAAAACATACTCCATCTGCGAATGATGAACACAGTTAGCATTGATGTAGCACTTACAGTAAAAGCCGAGATACTCAAGACTGTAAAAGCTCTATTAGACTAAAATATATTAGTGCTTGTTTTGTCAGGGCATGTGTAAGAGAAAGAAAGTGAGATGGTGTGAAGGAGAGAAAAGAGGAGAGAGAATGTTAATAGGTATATGTTGCTTTAGTGTAAGCGATCGTGGCGATGGATAGACCAGACATCAGAAAGAAATATGATGGATGGATGATTAGATAGATTACAATATTCATAAATAAAGATTCGCAAATGGATCGTGTACATCTAAAAATTTTAGACGGAAGGGCAGATGGTTGGATAGGTGGACAGACGTATAGACAGACAAACGACAGAAATAAAGATATGTCTTTAACTTTAGGGGCAGTGTTTGTTTATGATTCTCCAGATTGATGGCATTGAAACAAACTTTTGTTTCTGTAGTGGCGTGATGTTCAAGTCTCGTGTTGCCCCGGGGCTGTCTATGCATCTTGTTCCTCTCAGGTAGCATTGTTCATTGATTTAAGCTCAAGTTTAAGGGTTCGGTTTACCTAACGATTCCCCTGGTTCCATTTCTGCCTGACCAGAAAGTCTAAATCCCTTGAGACATGCACCGTCTAGCGCTGCTCAAGAGTGGATGCTTACACACACAGTTTAGACTGAGTGTGTGAAAACAACGGCACATTTGTGACGCTAAAACAGCCCACTGCCATGAGCCAAAGATGACTGTGCATAAGCCGACACAAACACTTAAGCCGATACTCTCTGTTGTCGAAACACTGCAATTGCTGGTAGACGAAAATGGACCCTTTTTAGATCCTCTGCGATAGCGTCTATCCTATATGTATGCTCTGCGTTACCAATATAGTCTGCTTTACTCTGCTGATCTGAGGTCTGTTTTGCTTTCTCTGACAATGGCTAAGCTAAAAGCAAAGCAGTGTTGTGATCACTGAAAGCACTGTTTACTTATGAAACCAGTACATATTATTAATTTCTGTTGGGAGACATATTATTAATTTCCTCCACTTAAACAAACTGAGTTGAATTTATAATCTGTCTGCTTCCGGAAGAGCTTTTAGTGTTTGCAGGGCATGTACACAGCAAGGAACAATCAAAATAGAACATTTAGTACTTGTGCATTAGATTTATAACATGATTCTGTTCAGACCTGACTGGATCAGGTATTTTAAATTTTCTTCTCAATGATATCAGTATAAAGTGACACTGATCTGTTTCATCTGACCACTTGTGATCAGATCACACAAGGCGGATGTGCCATATACTGTACAGGGCTTTTGATAAACTGACCCCATGGAAGTGATGAAAGAGAGCATGGAAATAAGGTAAACCCAGAGAAATTATAGTATTTTTCACAAATGAAGAAATTGTTAAAAACACAAATGAAAAGGAAGTAAACAGGAAGTAATCAACATTGCACTCAGTAATCTTGTAAATTAGTTTGAACTGGGAATCATATATTCTCAAATAAATACTGAGTAACATTAATTTTACATAGGGGAAATGACATGTATATGACAGTGGCAAACTGAATATAGCGTGCATAATTTGAAATCAAGGATTTATAGTTTGTGGCTGGTGCAGAATCGTCCTGTCCATATAAATGTACAGTGTAGTCGCCAAATGGTTGCAAGGTTTATGGAATTATTTTCAATTTAGGTGAGCTTTATTGGCATGACAAAAACTGTACATTTGTATTGCCAAAGCAGTTGCATCTGGGCTGCTTACAAATAGTGCACATATGTATTAACAGAAAGAAAAAGAATAATAGTAATAGTAATAATAAAAATATATAAAAAGTATCAAGCATGTAGTGCAAAATGAATAATGTGTATGTAAGTGTATAAGTTAGAAATAAAATAAAATAAAATAAGATAAAGTATTAGATTTACAGAGGCAAAATATACATCTAAGTAATATAATAGAGTAATATGGCATATCATAATCTACATGTGCTGGAAACATCAGATCAGAGCAGACTTCTCTTCTATGGTGACAGACAGACACATATTGAGCAGCAAACACTTCTTCTGTTCTCCTAACAGATATGGCTTACAAATAGTGTTTGTATGTGTTTTGAATGTCTGATGGATCTGCTGTATTTTATCATAGAACACACTGTCTGTATGTCCGTGCATTTCTGTTAGGAAGTGCAGTTCTGTTTCCATCTGATTCACATCACAGTGTGAACACAATCTCTGCTCAGGTGCCAGCCATGTTTTTCTGTGTCTGCCCATCTCTATCATCAGCTTGTGTCCGCTGAGTCTGTATCTGGTCAACGTGCTTCTCAGTTTCTTATCTGACACTGTGTACAGATACTCTGCCATACTGTACTCTCTCTTTAGAGCCAAATAGCATTGCATTTTACTCTGTTGTTGTGTTTGGGTTTGCCAGTGAGTGATGTAGTTCGGTTTGATTTGTGCAGTAATCTGACTGATTCTGATGTTGTGATTCAGAGCATCAGTAAATGTTAGTGAAGCATCAAGACTGAAGCTCTGGATCAGCTGAGGGAGGGGCTTGCTTTCTTTGCTCATCTCTTGGTATTGCAGGGCTTTATAATGATATAATTGGTGGTCATTGAGTTTCAGATGTTTCCAGAATTTAATTGGAATTAAATGTTTATTAAATGTTCAAAGACTTGTTTAAATTATATAAACGGATGAGTGCCACATAAAATATAATATAAGAAAAACATAAAATCCAGGCCTGGTCCTCTCTCGTTCTTCACTGTCGTTATTCCTCCTTTTATCCTTCCGGAGCTCCTCTGTGGGACTTGAGACCGGTGAGTAGCGCTGGTGTCGCTCATTATCAACTACATCCCTGCCCCAGTTGTCACATACCCTTATCGCCCCTCGCATGCCGGGGGTACTCCTGAAGGCTGATTTATACTCGACGCGTCCGCAAGTTCACTAAGGTGCCTGCGGAGAATATGACGTCATCGCAGTGTTGGTGGAAGTTTGCTTTGAGTTCGCACAAACTCATTTTGCGTGGCGGGGTGAACGCCATTTTTTGTAGCATTCTGCACAGCTCTGCATCCAAAGATGCATGAGTTCAGGGCGATTTTAGTCGTACAAGCACGTTTGTGTGAAAGAGAAGCAGTTTAATGTGAAGTTCAAACTCCATCAGGTCCTTTTGACGAAAACTTTTTTTTTGGAATTTTTCTTTTTTTTCAAAAGTCCAAGGCTTTTTATTTGAAGTACGTTTTACTTTTATTGAATAAAAATAAAATTAGAATTCATTTAGATATTAATTATACACTATTTGCTTAAAGTTGTCTTGTGTTTAATGCAAAATAAAGCCAATAGTTTAAGATTATTTTAAACAGTTTATTCATAAAGAAATTATTAATTCATCAACTCATTCATCATGCGATTCCCGATGGTTTTAGAGGACAATTACGCATCATCGCCCCCTGTCGTTTCAAAGAATATTACAACAGTGAACGCGACAAGTATAAAAGCCTCGTCAGTTTGGGAAGGTGCGCGCGCACCAGTCAGCGGAGGCTCGCGGAGCAGAGCCAGGCAAAAGTATAAATCCCGCTTGAACTCTAAATTATTGATATATGATAGAAAGATCTACATGCAATCTGGTAGCAATCACATAATTTACTACATGGTACAGGCTGATTGGCCTCTGTAAATTCTGCAGCCAATGAGGTTACTTTTTAAAAATTATTTTACTTACAGGGTTCGCAGTAAGACCTGTAGTGTAAGCTGGTTCCTCCACCTCCCCCAGCCCCACCTGTCTACTTCTGCTATGGAATGTATACATTTCTTAAATGCTCACAGCAGTGTGTCCATATTTGCTCTGCAGCAGCAGAAGCTCTAGAGCACCAGGACCAAATACATTAACACTTTCATACCCATGGCATTTTGAGACTGGCCTTGAAAAACAGATAGATAGACAGATTAATAAATAAATATAATGATAGACAGATCGATAGAACAATAGAACAATAGATAGATAGAACAATGAAACAATAGATAGTGGATAGTCATTGATAGCACGATAGATAGATAGATAGATAGATAGATAGATAGATAGATAGATAGATAGATAGATAGATAGATAGATAGATAGATAGATAGATAGATTTGGAAAGAGTTTGAGATGAAGTGGGACCCCAGGTGTGCCATCTTCCACAGAGGAAATTGAGCAAACGGAGGATAAGTGAGATGGAGCACTGTGTCTCAGAGTCGCCAATCAAACTGGCCACTCTGCCCCATTAGCACTCTCAGCCTCCCTTCACAAACTGGAACAATCATCCGCCAGCAGCACCCAGGACTCGACATGTTGCCTCTCTTATCTCAAGATGCTCTTGTTTTTGTTTTTTCTGACCCTAAAGTTCTTTTTTTTTTCAGGCACGATCTCTTTATTCAACCCTACAGCTCTTTTTACTGTAATGAGCCAAGTTTAGGAAAGACATACTCAAATTCCAAGACCATCATATATATTAAAATGCCAGAAACATGCAGAGAAACGAAAAAGAGAGAGAGAGCATCAGAAAGGGCCCGGGTGGTTGATGTGTGGGTTTGCTGAAGCAGTGCTGTTGAGCGTCTATGACAGGCTCCAGATTTGCAGGAGCCCAGGGGCCCAGCGAATTGTCGCTCCTCGACAGGCTCCAGATTTGCAGGTCTTATTTGCAGGAAGCCCAGGGGCCCCAGCGATTTTACTTGCGATTTTTACTTGAAATTTGTTATTTTGTGCATTTTGTACTTTTTCAGTACAATTTAAACTGGTTACTGTGTACTTTAACTTGATTACATTTTCTGGATAAAAAAAACTCTACTTTTCACTCCTTACAATTTTAAAAAAAGTACATTACATTTTTTTTTAACACTTGCAGTATAAATATGGAAAACAGTTTCAACTGTGTGTGCTTTGATGTGAGAACAAGTGATCATTGTTTTCACTCATCAAGCACACACATTTTCTACTTAAGTTGTGACTTTTATCAAGTAAATGTCTGGTCAAAAGTTTTTGAGGAAGCATATTGAGGTACAAATTTGCGCGTCAAAAAGTTTTTTTCTTCTTTATTCTTTCTGTACAATTTTACTGTACTTTTACTTGAAGAAAATTTTTCAGTACTTTTTACACCTCTGATCCCCAGTGCGACAGAGAGAGAACAGGACAGGAGGTTGGCAGGATGATTATAAGTGCACAGAGGTGGCATTAGGGAAAGGATGCGAGACATCTAAATAATAATAATAATAATAACAAGCTGCCAGAGGGAAAAAATGCTTGTGTAAGTCTATTAAAGTGCCAGGGACTGTGTGCAGGCAGATAACATTTTGTTCCAATAAAGGCCGGGAGTTGTAGATGTGATTGAAGATGAGGGGTGACGTGCTTCATCAGGCAATAAGGCAACAATTTGCTGCAAAAACTCCTTGAGGATGTGGCACAGTGCTTGCTTTAACAGACTATATAGATTATGTACATTAAGTTTCCAACATAATATTCTACATTTAATTATAATTTTCATCAGGTATATATATATAATATATATATATTATTAATTATAACTTATTAATTATAATAATTATAAAATAAAATACAAATATAATTATACATATTTACAATATTTTAGATATTGTAGATATAGATAGATTACTATCTATCTATCTATTGTTCATGTAATACATTTTTATATGCATACAGTACATGGCTGGATGGCAAATCATATGAGACATTACATTCACTCAAAATTTTAATAAAAAATTTTACTGACTCTCTCAATATGACTCAGATTGATTCTGTGAATGTCTTACATTCATTCTTTACCATTTTCCACCAAGACTGAGCCTCACTTCCATTAGCTAACTTTGTGGGTTGGGGAATAGAATTGGGCCCACTGACAAAATCCCAGACATCTCTGCATGTGTCCATCACAGTGTGTGAGTGGGTGAATTGTATTTCTGCCCTGAACCAGCGGGAATTAATGGAACTGAGATTGAGCAATTGCTACTAACGAACTTTTCCTGCATGGGTTTTCAAAAACACATCAAACCCAATACTGAACCCTTCTAAAAAGTACAGTAGAAAACATTTTAAATCCAGTTCTTCTCCAAAAATGATTGATTGCCTGATTCAAGGTGAGCTGTGAATGTAGTAAAGTAAGAAAGGAAGAGGAAATGTGCAGGTCGGATGTCAGTGTGGTGGATTCAACCTTAAGATTGCGAGTGAAAAGGGGGTCTGTCAGCGCAGCGGGACATAAGTGACATCAACCATATACTCTAACACCTATTTTGAGGTTCAAACCACCACTTCAGTGTCTGTAAGTGCACATTTAAGTGTGTGTTCACCCTGTGCGCGTTCAACTACATGTTATCGCCTAAACCCTACCCACCACGTTTAAAATAGCATTTCAGAGCGGCACAAGTTCAATCCCCTTCACAAAGACAGTGGCACACAGCTCACACACTGAGCCAAAAACACTTTATTCAGCCATTCAACGTTAGCAGCTAATTAAATACATTATAGTAGTGCATCCAAATAACGTAACATTAAATCAGGTCGCCGCTGTGTACTGCAGATTCATTAAACATTCTAATATGGACCTCTAAATAGCATTTTTATTATATACTTGACTGGATAATGATTTCGTTTTTTTAGAGGGTACAAATGAAGATAGTTAAAAAAAAAATATTATGAAAATCAAAATAACTTTATGAGCTTTTCACTAATTTGCTGTCATATGGAAATGAATAACACTATTTATGTTTTATATGTTATGTTATTTGTGCACTAAAAAATTTGATGTAAAAAAATGTTCACTCAGAAATTGTTAGTAAATTTCACAATTAATTACAAAGACATGGCAAGTACCACATTAAACTTGACATTTTTGAGAAAGATTGATAGTATTTATGTAAAATGTTCTCCAGTCTTTATTTATAGCGTCCAAAAAAAAATCATTTTTAAGTTTTAGAAGTACACTTTCTCTAGAAGTGTACTCTAATATTTTCAAATTAAATCAAAGCCGATATTTTTCCCCCTCTGTAAAATATATTATTTCCTGTATCAAAATCTCCCACTGCCTCTATGAGCTTTAAATTAGCTGATATTGTTTTTTATCTTGTTGTCTTTCTCTCTCCCCCGTTAACAAGTTCATGAGCCAGTTATGCGAAAGCAAGTCTGCTGAATATCCAAATGCAATTTATGAGTCATAAAACCAGAGGACCACATTAATATTTTATCAGTCTTATTACACCAACAATTGCTGGGGAGAATTCTATAAACACACACACACACACATGGCTACAGGAGCACGTGTGAACACACACACATATGCACATTCCTTCTGGAAGCATTTTAAATGTCTGTGGGGTGACAGACATGCTTGCCAATCCTCATTGGATAAGTCCCAAATATCATATTTATACACATACCTGCAAACCCACACACATAAACACAAAAGCAAGCCTATTGTGGATTTTGCATGCTTCTTCAATAATAATAATAATAATAATAATAATAATAATAATAATAATAATAATAATAATAATAATGTATTAAATAATTTGCATACAGAATAAAAATATTTTATAATGTTTTCTGTGTGTGTGTGTGTGTGTGTGTGTGTGTATAATTCAATTGTTATGTAGTTAATATTTAATTCCTCATTTAGTAATATTTAATAAATAATTACATATTTAATAATGAATGATAAAAAATAATAAAATAAGATTTATTAGACTATTTAATAATAACGTGAGTACAATTTAATGGTAAAATTGTATTATATACATAAATTAGTAACACAAATGTATAATAAACGTTATTACGTATATCATACACAAATCTAAATCTAAATGTATATTTAACATACTGTACATATGCACACACACACACACACACACACAAATTATTACACAATTTACATTTTATTTTATTATAAACTTTTATAAAACATAAATAATTAATTTGCTCTATTGCTATAAGGGAAATAAAAACCACGTTCTCGGTTTTCAGTTCTGCCATTACTTCAACCCTCCATGGCGTCTGTCTCCTAATCATCTGATAAAATGCCTGGAACCAAATCAAAGGCATAAAGAGGGAGGGGAATCTCACATGGTCATTGTATTGAAGATCAAAGTTATGTTAAAGCCCCGGAGGAGGTAAAGTGAGGTCTGCCGGGG
This sequence comes from Cyprinus carpio, assembly GCF_018340385.1. Taxonomy (NCBI): domain Eukaryota; kingdom Metazoa; phylum Chordata; class Actinopteri; order Cypriniformes; family Cyprinidae; genus Cyprinus; species Cyprinus carpio. The sequence continues at coordinate 10,817,912 of NC_056582.1, read as the reverse complement.
TTCTGCAGCATTCCCGCAAGCCGCAGTGATTCTTCTGCTATTAAAAGGGTGGTTAGATCCGGGTGGCTTACGGAGGAAGACATACTGCGGGGGTGCTGGTGGGCCAAAAGTGCAACAGAGGTGAGGCCCCTTGAGACATTGCTCAATGTTCTCTTTCTTTTTCCATCATGAATAATGCACAGGGCCATGCTGACCTTTCTATCCAGGGTTCACTTATGGACTGGACTCAGAGCGCTCTCAGTTGAACTTGTTTGATCAATGCAAATGGAAGATTCGTCCCAGAATCTCATGGCTTTGTAATAATACGCTCAGTGTATTTCTGTCACCCAGTGTTATTTTTGCATTGACATGGCAGATTTTACAAAGGTTTGTCAAGACATGACAAACACTGTAGCCTATATGCTGTATATATTATTTGAGTTGTTATTGCTGCAGGCTGCGGTTTAGAAAACATTTCCTGACTAAGTGAAGGGAAGATGCAGTTAGAGAAATTGTTTATTTATCAGACTGGCAAAATGCCAAGTATATTTCTCCATTTATCCCATTATTTTAGTCAGTTTGTTGCAGCATATGCACTTCCAATATTTTTTGATGACTGTAATTTCCTTAATCTCAAAAATACCAATCTCAAAATGATTTAATATGTTTAATACTTAAAAGTGCACTCAGTATTTTTACACAATTCATAAAACAGATTGTCTTGAAGATATATATTATATATAACTGGAGTCATTTAATGTCAGTTTACAATACAAATTTAAAAACAGTTAAGTGATCTGTTTGATAGAGTAAATCATTAATAATGTGAAATAATTAATTTATAATACCTGTTTTATATTGCATTATTTTCCTGTGAACATCATTTTTCAACATACTTATTTATGCACAACAAACAAACAAACAATAAATAAATACTGAGTGCACATTAAAATCAAGGATACAACACTTAAAACAGCTATTGTTTTATTATTATTGTTTACAATCTAAAACATGATTTTTCACAACTGGAAACAAACATTATTGGAGTATGTTTTACAAGTATACTAAGTTTTTCTGCTTTAAAATTTAATGTTTAATTCAACGTGTTGCTGCTTGTTTTATTGCAACTGTGAAATTTACTAGAAATTTGTTAATACAATACAAGTAACACATTATGTAATTATGTAAAGATTTTTTTTTTTTTTTTGGGGGGGGGGGAGGGGGGTTTTAAACGTTTGCTGAAAATTTAATTTAGATTAAACGATTGAATTTAATTATATTAGTTACTTTTTGACTTTACAACATAATACAGTACCTATTTACCTTATCAAATAAGTAACATGTTAACATTTCATTTATTTATTGACCCCTTATGTCCTTCCCTGTATCAATCACACTGGCATAAGCACTGTGAATGATACCACATGTACAGTATGCTACAAATAAGCAGTGAAATGTGACGTAACAAAACTCCTGTTATAAGTGAATCAATGAAACTGTCTAGACTGCAAGCAGCAAAACATCTATATAGAGGTATAATTGTTGCATGGAAAGTATACAGGGTTGCCAACTCTCACGTAAGACACACGCTGCCCAAGTAAATCACACTCTAAATAAAACCGCCCAATAAACAAGACAACAGCCAGTCAGTGCCTGCCACTAATTCGACGTTTTGTGTGTCTCTGTGTAAATGAATGGTGTGGTTTCAAACACACATGGCACTCGCTGTGAATTCAGCATCTGCATCTCAATATATGAGACTTAATCTCCAGAGCTGCTCTGAGAATCACTTTACCAGCTTTACACTGTTTACTTTGAGAAAAACTACCATCAAAGACAAAAAGATAAAATGTCCGGTTTAACTTGATGAAATTATGACTGAAATATATTACTATTGTATACTAAAATGTAATTCTCAAGTAATAATAATAGCCTAATTTTTAAGGAATATCAAGGTTGTATGATATACAGTTACACAGTGCTGTTGTGCAGTGTCTAATTTGAAATAAATAAATAAATATAAATGCAACGTTTTGTTGTAAATTCATTGTTTTTATTACATTTAAAAAAAAAAGATTAAGTTGTAAAAGTTTTATTAAGACACCATTTTTAAGATAAATTTGTATCGAATCATAAAACAAATAATCTAGGAAAAAATAAAGGGGAAAACTGAATTTAGGGGAAAATAAAATAGCCTTCATGGGGACCCTAAAAGAAAAGATAGCTCTGTGGAGCTACATTCATTCTCAATGCCTAACAAACATGTGGATATAATTTCTTGCCCTGTTAATGGTAAATGAATATTGTGATAAATACAGTTTCTATATTATCTGATATGGAAGAATATATTGTGATAATATTATGGCCATATCTTACAGCCCTTCAAAATGTCTACCAATAAAGAGAAAAGGAAGAAACAGAGGTAAGACAGATGTTTCTGTTCCCAAAATTACCACACGCCAATTGTGCCAAATGCAAGTAAATGGCGATTGATAATTTAATTGTCCATTGTGCACTTTCAGTAACGTCACTTACAGTAATGTTTGTATTCCAGCAGAGAAATGGACACAACATTTTAGCCTGAAATTTGCATTTTTATAAGTAATTGAAATGAATAAATTATTTTATAATAAGAATAACTAGAATGGGACCAACCCTACACTCTCAGAAAAAAGGTACAAAAGCTGTCACTGTGGCGCTTTTCAAAAGGTACACTTTTGTACCTTTTAGGTACTAATATGTACCTTTAATATAACTTTCCCAATATGGAATCTTAAGGTACAAAGGAGTGCCTTCTGAAAAGGTACCGCCCCAGTGACAACTTTTGTACCTTTTTTTCTGAGAGTGTAATAAGGAACAGAGCCTGCATAATGTACAAAATATACGAATAAAAGTCAGTTAATGATTTTAGAGGAGAGTATGTGTCTGTTCCTAAAGTTAACATGTCAACATCAAAATTTTACTATATTGCCTTCACCACTCAAAGAGCAAGTCACAAGCTGAGAATAGGATCCATCTTTAGGTGTGTGTGTAACCCTGAGAAAAACACTCAGATGCTCTGTCTGCTGGAGAGGGTGAGAAGAGATGATAGCCTGATTAAAACAAGACGTGAGGTCTGAAAACATTGATCCACCAAATGCATTTCATATCAGCCCGAGTCCTGAGACACGGGACCTGATTAAAAGATAACAGCACATTATTCCCTGGAGCAAATGGCAGTGAAAAGGAAAGAGAGAGAGAGAGAGAGAGAGAGAGACAGACAGAGAGAATAAGAGTATTCTAGGGCAAGAAATGACAGAAAGAGCCTCAGCTCTGAAATCCATGACGGCTCCTTCACGCTAGAGCTGCACAGTACAGCCAAAGCCAAAAAACATCATTTTTCAGCCTTCTGATGACATCGGATGTAGTCTACATCTTGACGCTTATGTATTTGCTCTGAAACATTTTTTTTTTTTAAATTAGAATAAATATTTAAATATCATGGAAACAGCTATTGTAACCAATAACATTTAAAATGTTTAATCCAAGAAACTAAATGCAGTAAAAATTAAGTTCAAACTAATCATGTTTTCCATTTTTTTAAACTAAATGAAAACATAATGAATTACATTTAATAATTTACAGACATCAATATACCAACAGATAATAGTAATAGTAAACAGCCATTTTAACCTTGATTTGATATTGCATTTAATACATGAAGATTATTGAGTTAAAAACAAATGAATCAATGAGTCATATTACAGAACTGACTGATTCAAATTTAACTCTAATAATATTTGTTAAAATCAGAGAGACTATTAAACATCTTAACACTCACATACCATCAGCTCATAAGAAAAGTAGTGATAATAACTGGAGAAACGGATGTGAACAATGTGATAAGATTAGAAATGCCTATGCAACACAATTTCTTGTACTATAATGATTTTATTTTTATTCTATTTTACAGTGGTGGGAAAAAGTGTTGGCCCCCTTCCTGATTTCTTATTTTTTTGCATGTTTGTCACATTTTAATGTTTCAGATCATCAAACAAATTTAAATATTAGTAAAAGATAACACAAGTGAACACAACATGCAGTTTTTAAATGAAGGTTTTTATTATTAAGGGAAAACAAAATCCAAAACTACATGGCCCTGTGTGAAAAAGTGTTTGCCCCCTAAACCTAATAACTGGTTGGGCGACCCTTAGCAACAACAACTGCAATCAAGCGTTTGCGATAACTTGCAAGGAGTCTGTTACAGCGCTGTGGAGGAATTTTGGTCCACTCATCTATGCAGAATTGTTGTAATTCAGCCACATTGGAGGGTTTTCGAGCATGAACCGCCTTTTTAAGTTCATGCCACAGCATCTCAATAGGATTCAGGTCAGGACTTTGGCTGGGCCACTCCAAAGTCTTCATTTTGTTTTTCTTCAGCCATTCAGAGGTGGACTTGCTGGTGTGTTTTGGATCATTGTCCTGCTGCAGAACCCAAGTTCGCTTCAGCTTGAGGTCACGAACAGATGGCCGGACTTTCTCCTTCAGGATTTTTTGGTAAACAGCAGAATTCATGGTTCCATTTATCACAGCAAGTCTTCCAGGTCCTGAAGCAGCAAAACAGCCCCAGACCATCACACTACCACCACCATATTTTACTGTTGGTATGATGTTCTTTTTCTGAAATGTGGTGTTACTTTTACGCCAGACGTAATGGGACACACACTTTCCAAAAAGTTCTGCTTTTGTCTCGTCAGTCCATAGAGGATTTTCCCAAAAGTCTTGGGGATCATCAAGATGTTTTCTGGCAAAACTGAGACGAGCCTTTATGTTCTTTTTGCTCAGCAGCGGTTTTCGTCTTGGAACTCTGCCATACAGATTATTTTTGCCCAGTCTCTTTCATATGGTGGAGTCATGAACACTGACCTCAACTGAGGCAAGTGAGGCCTGCAGTTCTTTGGATGTTGTTGTGGGGTCTTTTGTGACCTCTTGGATGAGTCGTCACTGTGCTCTTGGGGTAATTTTGGTCAGCCGGCCACTCCTGGGAAGGTTCTCCACTGTTCCAAGTGTGAATAATGGCTCTCACTGTGGTTCACTGGAGTCCCAAAGCTTTAGAAATGGCTTTATATCCTTTTCCAGACTGATAGATCTCAATTACTTTCTTTCTCATTTGTTTCTGAATTTCTTTGGCTCTCGACATGATGTCTAGCTTTTGAGGATGTTTTGGTCTACTTCACTTTATCAGGCAGGTCCTCTTCAAGAGATTTCTTGATTGTGAACAGGTGTGGCAGTAATCAGGCCTGGGTGTGGCTAGAGAAATTGAAGTCAGGTGTGAACTCACTTCTTCACACAGGGCCATGCAGTTTTGGATTTTGTTTTCCCTTAATAATAAAAACCTTCATTTAAAAACTGCATTTTGTTTTTAGTTGTTTTATCTTTGACTAATATTCAAATTTGTTTGATGATCTGAAACATTAAAGTGTGACAAACATGCAAAAAAATAAGAAATCAGGAAGGGGGCCAAGACTTTTTCACACAACTGTATATATATACGTAGGTACATATGATTGTTGATCACTATATATTGTTATAGTGGTGCATATAAATGAAAAAGCTTTTTCCTTGTAATCATGTCCTGAAAAAACAGTGTGGGAAATATCCATTGATTATTTTTTTATTAAATTTATACTGAATTAAAGATTTTGAATTTAATTCAAAATGTTATTGTTGGTTTGGAATATTGGTTCCTCAAATAAAATAAAATAGTTTCTTAAAATACTTATTTTTTACATTATAATAAAATAAAATAAAATAAAAACCCTACTCACACACAACCACTCAGGTGTCCTTAAGGACACTCAAAGGGCATCCTGAGCCTAACTGCTGCATGTACTCTATATGTAACACATTTTCATAATCAGATGAGTGACATCGGTCCTTAATCAGAATGTTGTGAACTTTAAAGTCTCGCCTCTTTTTCATTCAAGATTTTCAATAACAATGAAAAGATTAAAAGTCTTCTGAGCCAGCAAGTCAACCTTAAAAAGTCATTCGGAGCTGCACATAGTGAGCAGATAGTGAGAGGAGGGAGAGACTGCTGCTCTTTCAATCCCTTTTCATCACATCAGAAGCTGACAACTGACAGCTGCAGCCCTCCATCTGACAAACACACACACAGAATCATCACGGGCACAGCATTGCCCTCGGAGACTGCAGGTATCCACAGTATGTGACAATAACCAGCTCTGTTATGAAGATCTGCAAACAAACACACACACACTGCTGAACAGCCCTGGCAGAGTTGGCAGAGGAAAGGGGAAATTGTGGATTATAAGGAGAAAATGTATTGGTTTCCCTACTCACTGCTTCTCCAAACTGTGCCAGCTCCTCTCCGCCACCTCGTGACGTGACGTCCATAAATGTACATTGAGCTCAAAAATGGCTCAAAATCATATGTCTAAATCTGACCTGCTGGTAAGTCAGGGTTATTTTATTGGTCCAATGAGAGTAATGTCATAATTGAAAGTCATAAAGTCATGTTTACAAGACACCAGGCCGCTACAACAAGCACTTCCAGAACTAGATGCTTGATTTGGCAAGCTTTGCATGATGGCCTGACATCTTCCTTCCTTCCAGACTCTTCTTTAAGTGGGCGGTTCTTGGCCAGAATTAGCTGAAAATTGGACCAGCTCTGCAAGACCATTTCACAACATTTCTAATCTCTCAAAAACTAGACTCCCATCAAACTATCTGTGGTATCTCAATCTCCCTCACCTGTCCAGAGTTCAGAACTCTGCACTGTTCTCTCAAACATTTATCACCTTCCTCTGTCTCTCTCTCTGCCTCTTTGTTTGATATGAGTTATATACAGTGAGTAGGACAATATTCCTTGTGAAACATTATTATCCTGGAAAAACATTATTATTTAATTATTTGTTTATTTATTTTTACAGGATGGTTGATTACAAAAGATGTTACTCACACACACACACACACACACACACAGTTAAAAACTTGAAATCATATTTAATATTAACCAAATATTTGTAATTTTTGTCCCCTTTCTATAATAAGTGTTTTAGTCTATTCTGTGACATTTTGTAGTAAACAACAAAAACAAACACTTTTTGCCAGCACTATTTTTCTCTTTCGTGGTCTTGATATACCTTTTACAGAAACACTTTTTTAAATTGCAACGCAACACTTCCAAAGATACTGCCTAAGAGGATTGACCTGACTGTAGGGTTAGAGCTTTGATTGGTTGATAGGACTGTTGTTCCAGAAGCAACAAAAGCTGCTCACCAAGGAACCCTACTTGTGAAATCACATTGAGTGTCATATTTTGGAGCTGCTCTCTGGGTCAAAGTTTTGATGTTTTCTCTACCGCCTCCCCCTTCTTTCGTCTCCTCTATAAGAACCATATGATTCGTCACTATTGCTGCTTTAGTCTGCTGGATGTCAGACGGCTGTTTAAAGAGACAATTTCTGTAGTCCATTACGGCTGATAAATTGGATTCAGACCAGAGAAGCGGTGAGAATGAGTGGCTAAATACAATGCTTGACACATTCTCTTGGCTGAGAAATGCTTGTGCTGGCTGCGACGGCTAGAGCAGTAAGACAATTATCATACGGAGAGTGGCAGAGTCCTAGATCAGGCCTAAAAACAGAAGCAGGGAGACAGACTTTGGGTTTCAGCTTTTTGGAAAAAGCAACTGTCTATGCAGGACACTCTTCTCAGGTTTTTTTTTTCTGATTTTTGGATTATTTTGTTCAGGAAAAAAAGAAAAAAAAACATAAAAATGGGCATTGTCTTATATATATATCTGACATATATATATATATATATATATATATATATATATATATATATATATATATATATATATATATATATATATAATAAATAATTTTCACTGGCTTGACAGGAATGAGTCTCAATAAGCTATTGTTTTAAACACCAAATCTTTTTTCTTTATGTGGTTGTCATCAAAAGAGGGTTTGGACGAAGAGAATTCAAGTTGGAGGTGGCTGTCAGTTTGACAGAACAACAATAACAGTTTATAAGCAGACAAGAGAGAGAGAGAGACAAATGAATATAATTTCCCTCAATCCACAAAATACAATTTCTTTTCATGATAAGGTTATGTGAAATGGACAACAGGCTTTTCATTGTGATTTAATCTAAAACTGATGCTAAATCTTGTTTCAGCATCTCAACAGACTGCACTGTGTCTGATTTATTTCATTTGCAAATAATGTTTTGATTACATTACAAATAAGAGTTTGATCTTCAAATTCTAATAAATTGTCTGCTTTAACAGTAAACTAGAGGTTTCATCAGAGTTTGATAAGCCAGTTGGTTTTATTTTATTTTATTATTATTTATTTTATTTTTTTTCTTCAATTTAAAGCAAAATTTCCCCCTAGGACATTGTGAACTGCACAAGTAGGCAAATGTTAGCTCAAATCAATATTTCTTGTAAATATATAAAATAAATAATAAAATAATAATTAGTATTATTAATGAAAATAATAATATATGATATATGATATGATATATGATATAATATTTAAAATTAATGTACACTTATTTGGTATGTAAGCATTTAATAAATCTAATAATAATCATCATCATCATCATCTTCACCACCAACCAAGTTTTACTAATATAATATAATTAAAGTAACTAGTATAATTATAATGGGTGAGTAACCATTAATAAGTGTAATATACAATAATTATATAATATATAAAGTAACAATAATACATTAAATTATACCAATGATGAATACATGAACTATATTTTTTACCGACACTGATCTGTACATTACCCCTTAAAACAAACACTATGAATATTAATTCTGATATTGCTAGCTTACAATGACTGAAGACTACATGTCATCTTATGATTTTGTGATTGTAGCACTCACTTTTGACTGCTCTGAAGTTATCATCCATGACCATGAAGTCGGCATCTTACTGCCGGAGGATTCTGTGCATGGACTGGCCCTTTAAATATGCTGGTTTCATCAATGGATTCAGTCAATTAGGATTCAATGACATATAATGACTGCTAATTTGTCAGCGTGTGATTTGAAAGCATTGAAAATGAATTCTTTTACCATTCAAATGTTAATTGCACAGTTATTTATAGAGTATAATAGAGCTCCTCTTCAAGCTGGCTGAAAGACAAAAGCCAACTGTGACACCTAAACACACACACACACACACACACACACACCCACACACACACATGCAGAGCTGCACAGATGGAAATCACACATGCACAGGGCTAAAAGATAACCTTAGTCCGTTAGATTAATGAAAAAGTGTTTCATAACTGCATGGACAGCAGTCCTGCTCACCTATGTCTTCAAAATATTGATAAACATGCAGTGTGTCCAACTAAGCCTCCAGTTAACCTGAAAGTGCCTCAGTTATGAGGCAAACACGAGACATAAAAAAACCTTTCAGGATTCCAGAACTGACAGGTCTCCTTCACTGTGTCACGGCTGAGCTCTCTCGCAATGATCTTAAAGTATTCTCATCGGGGCCAGGCGGCATCTATTCGATACACAGCTTTATATCAGGCCATTAAGGAACTAATATCATGATTTAGGCCTGCAGAGCTGTCGCCTTTATGGCCCGAGTGCGTTATTTACAAGCTGCACAGATTAGTTTCTGTCTATCGCTCAGGGTAAAACGTGTAATCTAACATCTCATAAGACCAAGAAAAAGGCAGATAAGAGTGGAATTTGTCTTGCCATTAAAATCTAACCTTCAGAAATGGATTTGCGAGTGTGTCAAGATAAGCCGGGAAAATAAATTCTGACGCATAGCCTAAACGTCTAAATGTGCAATAACAATGTTTTTAATAAGACTGCCATTCGTGACATTGGCGTTTGTTTACATGCTATTGGAATATTATTGCCTCACATGTGATATAATCCGTGGTACGTGCTGAACAGAAGAATATCTTCAGTCAGGCAACAGGCTGGATTAGTTGTTATTACACTCAAAATTTTCACCTTCTACACTCTGAAAAATAAAGGCTCTTTATTGGCTCTTTAACATGCAGTACATGGAAACTTTCCATTGCACATAAGGTTCTTTATAGCGCAAAAAAAGGTTCTTAACATCAATAAAATATTTTCCTCACACCAAGAAAATAATAGTTCTTTTAAGAAATGATCACTGAAGGATTCTTTGGGGAACCAAATTTGGTTCTTCTTTGGCATTTCTGCAAAAACACACTTTTAGAACCTTTATTTTTTAAAAGTGTATAGCAGAAATGGGATATTAAGAGCTTTAAAATGTTCTTCATACTAAGAAAAAAGTGTTTTTTTAAGGACTGTTCACTGAAAGGTTCTTTGGAGAACCAAAAAGTTTTTTTCTATGTCATCACTGTGAAAACTCCCTTTTGCAACCTTTATTCCGAAGAGAGTATCTTTGACAAACAAGCTGTATGACATATCATCTACACATATAATTGTTTTAAGAGATCCTCAGGTGTTACATTTTGACACAAGCCCACTCTAAAATGCGCCGATGGCAATGTGCCCAATGTGCCTGGCAGCACAACCCTCAGCTGGGCAGCTGCAGACCGTGGTCCATTTAACAATGTTAACATATTTATGGAGGGGGAAGCTGAGATGATGGCCAACTCATGAGTTCTAGTGACAGGGACTCGTTTAGACCATCTCCTCTGCCATTACTACCCCTCCCTGATCAAATGGAGACCATCTGTCTGCATAGCGACACAAATACACACACACACACATGCACGCAGACAGATGTATATGGCGAACAGGACGGTCCTCAATGATGAGTCTCTGCATCTCCCAAGAGCCGCATCTGCAAATAATGATAGATGCTGGTCATTTTTCAGGGATTGATCCTGTGTATCTTCTCTGGGCCAGTGCCGGCTACAGCCTCCAGCCTCTGAGCACTTTGTTCCTCGGCCCCGCGGCTATCATACTCAATTCTGAATAATAAATATCGGCTAGCATTTCAGGCTGAAACTGCAACTCATCTGAGCTTATGTTTCCTCTAAAACTAGACTGAACGAAAGATGTAATTCTAGACCAACAAGGGCATCGTTTTATGAGGGGCATTTTGGGAATAAACGATGTAAGCGTCAGCGCAGCCTTAAAACCAATTAATCTGAGTCTGTTTCTTTGGTATCGTTTTACTCGCATTGACCCGTTTAATGTAGAATTTCCTCCATATGGCTAAAGAACAGAATCCTTAACACCATAGCAGGGTTATGTGCCAGTCAGAACTGAATTGAGAATTGTTTTTAAATTCCAGTTAATTTCTGGATTTTTTCAGTAATTGGTGTAAAAGAAGGGTTGCAGAAGTGCAGAATTAAAATGAATAGATAGAACAACAAATAGAACAATAAAACAATAGATAGCTAGAACAACAGACAGGATGACAGAACGATGGATAGAATGTCTGATAGAACACTAGAATGATAGACTGACGGAACGAACGATAGAATGATAGACAGAACAATAGACAGACAGAAAGACAGAATGATCGTTAGATCAAAACAACGAACGACACAACAAATAGATAGACAGAATGATAGAACAATAGAATGAAAGAGTGACAGATCAGTACATCAATAGATAGATAGACAGACAGAATGATAGATAGATCCAGAGTAAACAACAGAACAGGTGAACAAGTGAACGACAGACAGACAAAAAGACAAACAAAGGCAGACAGATAGACTGATGGTTCAAAGCTGATACTGGCAATGCCATTAATCCTCCTATAAAAGCTATGGGAGAGCCAAATCTGAGCAATCTAATATAACTTTCCTCTTGTTTTTAGTGCATCTATGAAACAAAAGGAGTCTATGTGCTCTAGGGCTGGTCCGAATACCATTTTTTGAGCTTCGAAGCTTTAGTAGTAATCAACACCGAATATTCGAAGCTTCGGAGGGAGGGGGCTGAACATATTCTTCTCTCTAATAAAGGCAGGAATCTCTGTGTGTCTGTCTCTTTGCATTTTTATTATGTCGAGAACCGTTCATCCAACTGACTTCAGCGTGGCGGGTGTGTTGCTGCAGACCCAAGGGTGTGCAGTGTTGCATTTTGGTGAAATATGGACATGCGACACGTTCAGATTTAATCAACTTTTGATGAACTTTTGAGAACAGCACAAACAGGAAGTGGCATGCCTCATGCGGGCAGGGCTTATATGCTCCGAGAATGGACACTGCACTAGTGATACAAAACACACAGGTCTGTTTAGAGCAGTACTTTTAATATAGACAGATTATTATTAGGTTGGGCTACTAAAAGTTTTTTTTTTTTTCTTTATGGCTGCCGTATTCGCAAAGTTTTTTCCAAGCAAATTAAGTGCACGTTTTTATCATGTGTAAAATTAGCGATTACCATGGAGGATAAAAGCAGCTAGTTTAGGATACACCAACAATATACTATAGCCGTACTACTTACAGAACTCAGGTGATTTTTCAAACTTGATGTGCTGTTGTGGTAGGACAGTTTCAAATCTGGCACAATGCCTTTGTCTTGTCCTCACTCAATTTAAGTGCTCCCACACAGCTGAGGTCTTCGGCATTTCTGTCTTCTCTTTCAGATGAACTGAATCATGACATTCATAATGTTCACTCATGGGCGATTCATAAGCCGTTTTTCCATTATCAGGCCGAACGGTTCTGTTTGCTTAACCATTCCATGCTGATCTGGGCCAGTCAGCACGGATACTATTTCATTTTCCACTGGCGCTTATAACGGAGCTCTTTGGAATGAATTACAAATGTGTCAGTCGTTGCTCTGGTTGTGTAATATAAACAGCAATAAGGACGATGATCAGATATTTCTCATTTTTTTCTTCTGATTATTCTTCTTTTATTCTGATATTTACTTCAATAACAGAAAAAAAATGGGTATACAATGGGTATAATATCAATAAGCGCAAATGTTTCCTCCACAGACCAAACTGTCTCAGACATTTTTTTTTATTTTTTTATATTGAACGTAGCGTAGCTGTTTACTTGGCTGTTTGATTAAAATAGCGCACTTCCACTTAGTCAGCTATGGAGAAACTGGTAGCCAGGCAACAGAATGGCGATGTCACGCACACGCACTCTAACAGCACGACTGTGTGTCTAATGCTGCGTTCAAGTCCTCCTGGGAAGTTTGTACTTACAAGTTGACAAGTAGTAATTACGACGTCGATTGCGTTCAAGTCAGTTTAGTTGGCACAAGATGGCGGTGTACCTTCTTTTAATAAATTACAAGAAAATACATCAGGGTTTGTTAACTCTGCTTATAGAAAATGAAGAGCAAAGAATTTGCATCAGGTGTGTTTTGCGTTTTAAATTTTTTTTTTAAATAATTTATGAAGCCACTTTAGTCTGTGTTGCATAAAAACGTATTAATTGTTATATTGCAATCCTGTCTGTCAATTTCAACTAAAAAATTACTGTCAACAACAGACATTGCATCCATCGATCCATTGATTCTGTCATGTTTGTCATTGACACGCCCCCAACTCAGAAACTCAGAGCTTAAAGAAAATTCAGAGTTTCCCACTTGTAATTACGACTTTGTGGTGGCTTTCATGTGTGTTTAACTTGTAAATATGATGTATCTGACATGACTTGAATGCACCATAATAGTGCCGAGAATTCCAGGCCGAGAACGGTTTGTAATCATGCCGCGCCGTACCAGGCTCACGTGGAAATACAACTGCAACCATACTTGACAGTATGGTTAGAACCGTTCACCCCAATAGTAAAAAAAATGGCTATATTCAAGCGCGAATGTAGACCGTTTCGCGGGGGATGCCAGGTGTTAAAAAACAAAACCAAAAAAAACACCTGTTTGAATCGTAAAATTGAAAATCGAATGCCAACCCACCGAACGAATATTCGAATAATCAAATATTCTGGCCCAGCCCTAATATGCTCATAGACACAGTGTCACAGTATTCATTGCCACGCAGGAAGTACCAAATATGTTCTTGATACAAGAGCAAAAAACTGTGATCAGTAACCAGGGAATGGGATCTTACTCATCCAGTGCGCCTCTTCTCAGGGAGTTTGCCCATTACGTAGTCGTTGGGTAGAGTGCGCTATCAGAGGTGAAGGGGCTTTCATCTGTTAAATGTAATTTAAATCTTGTTCATTGATTCGGACTTGAAGTGGTGCTCAGGCTAATTCCAGCGTAACAGTAATTCTTCACACCCCTGCATTCGAGCAGCACGGACGAGAGTAAGGAGCCGTAGATGGCAGAGCTCACGTGTCTCAGCAATGCACCGAGACAAGAGAGAGATTTTCTCAATGTAATGGACAACATCTAAATGGTGTTAACAGTGCTGGACAGGTTAAATAGAAAATAAAAAAAATTAAGAAGAAGTTAGGAATGGAGAAAAACGATTGAACAGTTTGGCTGTAATCCTGTGGATATACAAAGCCTGAAAATGCTTTGAAAATATGTGATTTAAAATTTGGAAAGTTTTAAAACATTTAGAAAAAATTTTAAAAAAAAAGAAGAAATAAATAATTTTAAACAAATATTCCAAAAAGTACTTTTAAAAAAGATAATATCAATTATTAAGTAATAAATATATATATATATATTTATATATATATTATATATTTATTTATTATATATATTTATATATATATATTTATATATATATATTTTTTTTTTTTTTTTTTTTTTTTTTTTTTTTTTTTTTTTTTCTTCTTCTTCCAGGAACATGCACATCATACGTACAACCAGAACTAGCCTGGTCCTAACTTAATATTTTATAAAACTTACTGATCTTAACAGTAAGTTTATGTTTCTGCATGTTGGTTAGACTACATGACATTTTTTTAAATAACCAATTTTTGTTAATGACCAGTTAAGCAGTAGGCCTATTGTTAAATTTTAACATACTAAATCTGTCAAACTACTAAAGATTTACTCTGATTATGATATAAGGACATTCTGCCTATCTAGAAAATATAATGTATATATTGCAATTGCAATGTTTTTTTATTATTATTATTATTATAAAAATTCATAGATCTACAGGAAAAAAAATACCATCATACTAACCCAGATAATATTTATCATTTTAAAAAGTTAGGATTAAATAACAAAAATACAAAACAGAAGCATTTTCAAAAACGGCCTTCACTGGACTTTTGGACCACTGTATGGCAACTCAACTGTGTTGAACTGTCGTGACATGGAAAAATAATATTACATGAGGACTTACCAATCAAGAACATGGAAGGAACCCAGGGGAAGAAAAGGTGCAGTGATGGCATATGATGCAAAATCTCGCAGGTGTCTTTAAGACCCAGGTGCAGAGCCATACAGAGCCATTCTTCAAGCATGACGCTTGATGTCAAAATGGCACCTTTGTGCGTGACAAAAAATTCTGAGAACGCCACTCCGAGGCATATTACCAACATCCACAGCTGCTACCTTCTTTCTCTTTCTCTCTTTCCCTCCGTCTCTTATGCCTTCCTCTCTGTTCCTCCATGTCACAGAAAGTGTCACAGTGTCAGGCAGAGGACCTGTCACGCAACACAAACACACACCACTTTAATGAGAACTCCTCGCTGCCTCCTCCACAGCTATCCATACTGAACCCACACACACAAAAACACATCACAATTGACTGTCACGTCCGGCCCCTGTACCCTTTCCAGCCTTCGTGGCTTTTGGATTCGGCATGACAATCCAAATGTATTCAAGAAAAGTTGGAGAGAGATCGCAAACTGCCATCCTGTTTTGCCCTCTCCAGCGAAGAGTAAAAAACTATAATTGCTTCATCCTCGCTTCGGTGGAATGGACGAACAATACAGCGGAAGTGACAGGTGGTGAAAGAGAAGATATACACCATGAGTCACATATGCATTTGAGAGTTTTCAGCTTATGAGAGTACAGGGCTTTTTTTTTTCTCCTTTTTTATTTTTTTTTTTTTTTTTTTTGCCGGTGTGGTAATCAATGCTCTCTGTGCCCTTTCAATCCACAGGGAAGATATTATTCACTCCCTTCCACTGTGACGCCCACTGCTCTGATATAATGTTATGCTTTAAACAAAGACTTCTGCCGATCTTTTCATTCTGAAACAAGACATTTTGAGCATTTCATTAATTTAATGTGCTTAGTTTATTTTATTTGCCTGTCCAAGCTGCTTTAGCTAATCAGTCACTTGGTTCAAACCAACCGGGTCATGGGAAAACATAAATAAAACATACAGTAAACAAGAAATCTAAAATATTTAGCAAGGTGTCAATTTGTACGATGTGATTCATATGGAACAGCATGATTTTTTTGGAAAAATTTGAAGGTAAAATTTCAGAAAATTTTCAATTTTTGAAAATGAATAAAAAAAAATAAACTTAATAGAAAAATAAAAGTGGTTTATTTAGATGACAACTTTATAATTCTGTAAGTCTATAAAAGTATTTTTTCACAAATAAATTCTTATAAAATTTGAATGAAAAGCAAGTAAACATACAGCACACAGTGAATATGAAAAGAAAATGGCATAGCATTTACATTTTAATTACTTTGTTTATTAATTTATTAATTTATTAGTCAGAACTGTTAAACAGAGACAGTAAACAAATGAAGACTTCATATAGTTCAGGCACTGGCGTTTTCAGCGCTGTCAAAATAGAAGTCCCTCTTCCAACATATCGGCCAAACAGAAAAAATTTAATGCCCAATGCAGTAATTAAATACAAAATATCTGCCTTGGCAACATATCAGTCGACCACTACATGACCCAACCCAAAATAGACCTTCCAAACCAGAACGGAAGTCCAGCAAACCAGTTTCGGCTAGTTTCAGCTGTTTTCAGGAGCGTCAGTATGATAAAACTGTTTATTCTTGCAGTGTGTTTTAAAAGAAGGATGTCACAAACTTTTTTGGAGGAGGTCACTTAGAAAGTGATAAATGAAAAATGGAGTGGCACAAGCCTCTCAGTGTCTATCTGAGGCAGCTCAAATAATGTTTCTTCTAAATACTTGCAGTGAGCTTTGCTATATAGGCCACAAAAGCACGGTAATCTCAGACCTGTGTTTCTGTGATCCAACAGCAAAAAAACTAGACAGTGATGCATGCAAGTCATGGATGTAAAACAATAGGGATAGACGCTGGGGAAAAGCTTTCCGGAAGGTAATGTCCACTGGGGCCTGAGGTGAAGGATGTGTTTGTTGACTAGGTCATTTAGCTAAGGACGAAAATCAAGTCTCGCTCCTTCTTATCCTACATACAACTAACACAATGAAACTGAATCAAACAGAAAAAATCAGGGAAATTATTAAAATAAAGTTTTTGGCCAGTTCTGCTCACATACCTCAATCCCAATAGTAATTTAATTAATCTAAGTGATTCCTGTTAATTATATATTTCATTTTATTATTATTTATTATTTCAGTTGTTATACTGTATGCATATATTGGCAAAATTTTATGAAAAAAAAGAAGTGTGATAATAAAAGTAAACATAAGACTGAAAATGAATAACGATTCAGTGATTCAGACAGACTTATGATTTTCTTGAAAAGGAAAAACAAAGTTGTTGAAATGAAGAAAAATAACAACTCCAGAGGAAAAAACATGACCTGTGGCAACATGGTGGGGATTGATCTACACCTGAATCACACTTTGAACAACCCAGTCAATAACTGGGTCTCTAGTCAAACTTACACGCCTCAAGGGTGAGATTCATGGAAAAGAAAGAAGAGAAAAAGATATAAATAAATAAATAAATAAAAATAAAGAACAACAAGTGGAATAAAATTGAAAAACTTAAGTTCAATCATTGAGATCAATAGCGGAAATTTGGCTCTTGTCTTTCCAATTATATAACTGCAGCCAGAGATTCCCAAATATCATCCTGATACTCAGAGAAGTACAGCTTGTTGACAGTCTAGGAAATGGCACATTTAGGATTATAAATCCTGACTGTCACTAAACAAATTAGATATTACGGTGCAAACCGGTCCAAGCCATCTGCAGTAGCATCCACTGAAAGAGCCAAGAAAAGAGCGAGAAGCGCTGTGGCTTTATATCAATATCCTGCTTGTGATTTCAAATTGCAGAATAAGAATTCATAGCACTTTGAATGAGAGGCACTAAACAGTCGCAATGATTTGTGGGCTGGAATTCATTTTATATATGGCTCATGTACTCTGCCTGCATTGCAGTTAGCCAGATGGGGAATTTGGTGTCTGGGATCATTTCACTTAATGGAAGCATTGACCATTGGCCGGCCTGCGGCTCCACATCTCCACTTCTCACTCGAAACTCCTCTGCCTAAATTGACTGACAGAAAGCGCTTCTAAGAACTAAACCTCAGGGACAAACAAAGACATGAGTAAGATGCAGCTGTAATTAGCACATGTAATTATATCTAAATTCTAAAATTCAAATGCTATCAAGGCTCTGGCATGAATTAGAATACCCTCAGACAGAGCTCTTCCGCAATGGATGTTTTCGAGATGCGTATAGCCATAATGAATAAACCCATGGGGATGGAAAGAGCTTCAATGCCCACCTTATTTTCAGGCGGAGGCTGCGATACGAGAACAGGTCTCTAATCCTGTCCCGTCTCATTGCACTTGGCAAAGAAAATCCTTTAATGCACACACCATGCTCTTTCCTCTGAATGACAGTTTTGCTTTGTAAATATGAATAATCTCCATATCTCACTTTTGCTGAGTTGCATGTGCAACTCAGAAAAGATAAAGAATATCTCTTACTGCAATCTTTGTAGTATCAGTAAAGATTTCCATTATAAAACAGCAGAAATCCAAACAAAACGCTCAATGCACTTTCGTAATGTTCTGCATGGGTAAAGCTACTTGGGAAATCTGGGCAACCTTGATACGGTGGCTTGTTTTGGGTGACAAAGCACGCAAACCAACAGGTACCAGAACAATGTCTTTTACATCTAACATGTGGATAAAACATTGTATGCAAAAGATTTGCAAAGGTTCGTGCGCGATCCGAATTCTACTCAAATGTGCAAACGTGTACATATGAGCATGCACACACATACACACTACCATAAAAAGAAATGTAATAGGATTCTTCAGCTTTTCCAGTGACTGCCTTCACTATCACACACACAGTTAAGAGCACTAATCCATGACAAATTGTCTCATCTGATCCATGACAAATCATCTGAAGGCCAGATAGAGATGAGGAAATTGAGAGAAAAAAGGAGGTAGAAAAAAAGACGGAAGGGGGAAGGGCATCAGGAACAGCTCGAGAGAGACATCTGACAGAGAGAGAAAAAGAAAGACAGAGAAAGCGTGAAAGCAAGAAGGTGTGAAAGAAAGAAAGAAATCGTGAAAAGGCAAAACGAAAAAGAAAGAACAAAAGAAAGCACAAAAAGTGAGAACAAGAAAGAGTAAAAGAAAGCACAAAGCAAGAAGGCAAAGTGTGGAAGCAAAAAATTATATCTGGTTTAGCCATGAGGCTTCAGTTTAACTTAATAAAGTTTAGTTACGATGTCCATGTGGGCAACATGAAGATCCTGATGAGGTGAAATCGGGTTAGTTGTGGTGCAGTGGTGACAAGGTGCAAGGGTTTGAGCGAGTGAGTGTGAATCATCCCAGCTAGCCCAATCAAACCTCTCCTTCATCCAATTTGCTAAGAAATCAGATTACTACGCCATTCCAGTGAGCTGCATATAATTGAATTTGGTTTTATGTCATCAGTTTCCCCTTTTATTTAGTTTGCCACAATTAAAAGTATGTGTGAAATTAATCTGATTGATTCACAATAAAACCGCCGCACAAACGTCTTTCTTTCAAACGCATTCTTTTGGTCGCTATTATTGTGATTTGAAGAGATAGCAACATTGCTCTTTGAAAAAAACAGATGTGTACGTGTGGACTCAAACCTGCATTGCCCACATCAGCACCAAAACTCAACATTCAGCATTTGATTATAATTATACACACTACTATTCAAAAGTTTGGGGGTCAGAAAAATTTCTTTATTTTTATTTGTTTATTTTATTAATTAATGTTTTATTGATTTTAATTAATACTTTTATTCAGCAAGGGTGCATCAAATTGAGTAAATTTAGGAGTAAAAACATTTATAATGTTACAAAAGATTCTATTCATTAAAGAATTATTTCCAGAAAAATATTAAACAGCACAACTGTTTAAGAATAAATGTTTCTTAAGCACAAAGTCAGCATGTTAGAATTAGAGTTTTTTTTTTTTTTATATTTTTTATTACTATACATACAGTATATAACATCTGTGCTGTCAGGCTCTTGAAAAACATCAGCCACCACTGACGTAAATGCACCCAGTTAAATTTTATTCAAGCATATTTTTTTTAAAACTTACTGTATTATTAAAAACTATAACATAACATATTAGTTGACATAATTTGATGAAAGTGAGAGCATATCTGATTCATAATCCATTGTCGTCATTGGTTGTATAACAGGAGACAACTGTGACTAAGGTTAAATCAAACTATGACCCAACGTGCACCTACAATATTGGTAATTCGCATTCTCAGGAGCACTCTGGAGGCAAGCAAATAAACGCGAAAAGAGATGAGGTTAGTTTCTCTCTCTGTTGCTGGGCTACAACACCAGCTGACTGGGAAAATATTTAGCAGCGGTCGCTGTATCAGGCCAAAACCAGAGCGGCATGGGCCTTCATTTAGCAAGGAGAGAGGAGGAAGAGAAACACTGCAGCTTGGGATTGTGTCATGTCACATTGTGCTCATCTGTCAATGTAGTGGATTATTTCTTGAGAGACCAGAATTGGCTGCCCGGAATCGGACCGCCATCAATATCGGCTGCATGGGCTCATGGGATGCGGACGACTTGGAGCCGGTGCCTGAACAGGTGATGGAGCAGCGGAGTGACTCAACTCGTTACTCAATATAAGCCTCAGCTGTGACTGTTTTTTTTTTGGTTGTTTCTCAAAAAAAATAGGGTTGTGGGGGACAGGGAGAAAATTCAAAAGCAACCAAATCCATTTTGGTATTCATGTCAAGCTCCTGTTATAGAAGGTAAGCCGATTTCTGCAGTATTGTGAAATGCCTGAACTGCATGGAGGATTACACTTGTACAGAGACACCTCTGACCTGACAACTACTGTATCCATCATCCTCAGATAAATAATGATTCTGCTAACTGTGCAGCTAAAGCTACCCAACTGCATTAGTTCTGTATTCACTGCATAAACATAGGCTATTTCTTTTAAATACATTTTTAATAAAAAAAAAAAAAAAAAAAAAAAGTAAAAGTAAAAGGAAATGGTATCAGGAGACAATGCAGGCTGGACTCAAACCTGCATTACCCACTTAAGCACCAAAACTCAACATTCAGATTACTTGTTGCCTTGTCTACTTAAAGAGATAGTTCACCCAAAAATGAAAATTAGCCCATGATTTGCTCACCCTCGAGCCATCCTAGGTGTGTATGACTTTCTTCTTTCAGACAAATGCAGTCTGGGTTATATTAAAAAAATGGCTCTTTAAAGCTTTATAATGGCAGTGAATGGGTGTTATTTTTCAATAGTCCAAAAGACGTCAAATAAAGCACATCCATCCTTAATAAAAAAGTGTCCCACACAGCTCCGGGGGGTTAATAAAGGACTTCTAGAGCGAATCGATACATTTGTGTAAGAAAAATATCCATATTTAAAACTTTATAAACAGAAATCTCTATCTTAATCACTGGGTGAGCTTAAAGGGCCAGTACTTTGCAACAAATGGCCGATAACTGATACTGACCGATTTAAAGACAAAAACTCAACCTCCAGCTGCTAAATATTTGTTGGTTATTGGCCTATCTATCACCGTTTATATATATATATATATATGAAATAAAAGAGGTGGTAAAAAGTAAAAAGGTGGACTGTGTTCAGGACGTGTTACATGCCAGACTTGAATCCGCATTGCCTATCTAAGTATCACAAGTCAACCAATTAGAAACCGATGTTCTGCCGTAAATAGCACTAAACTAAACAACATCTAAACAATTCTCCCTGAAATAGAAATCGCTGTCAATTATTCAGCACAACATGTACAATCTTGAGTTTGTAATAATTGGTCATTAAGAGAGAATGTAGAAAGATACACGTCTGCCTTAAACATCTTTTCAACATCAAGGACTTCAGCCTGCATTTCATCATTTACAAAATTTTGGCTCAGGCACCTAAAGGTCCACCTTTACTATGGAAATACAATTGCTCCTGGCTACACTGATACACTTCTGTCTAACCCACAGAGTAATATGGTGTTGTTCTCTCCTATCTGGGTTTTGAAGCATTTTTGGCACTGATATAAAGTGTTTGTCCTCGAGTATCATCGGTGGGGGTGTTTCACAGTTAAATAAATGATGACAGCTTTTCAAAATGAATCATGCTCTGCTTTCCTTTACCCAGTCTCATTTTTAATCTTAGATACTTTTTTAAATAGGCTTTGATTGCTGGATAATAGCACCATGGATAAAAAGAAAGGCAAGGAAAAAATAAAACATTTCAAAATGTTAGATCTCTCTCCAGGCAATGGAAATCTATTTATAATAAAAGGTCTTCTTAATGAAAGTAGAGATGGTTTTAGAATTACAAAATCAATTTTAATTCAGGTATTAATCATAGTTTTTTAATTCCCAGAAAATTGCTGCTGTCCAAGTGATTAGGAGCCAGTGTATTATCAAATTCTTGAGTGAAAGTGCTAGTTTTATTTTACAAAACTTTACAAGAACTGCACACTTGGGTAGAGAACCTCAATCAGTAAAAATGAAAGTTGCAAGAAAGAATAGTACAAACAAAATTAAAAAAGTAAATAATAATAAAATAAAAGAATTTTCAAAAATATGAAAAGATACAAAAGTAAAAACAGACAAGTTGTTTTTTCTTGTCAAAAAATCAGTGCTTAACGTGTCAAGCAGAGCAGATGTCTTAAAAAAACCTTCATCAAACTCTCCATTCAATAAGTTAATTTAAGATATTCTCTAACATGCAAAGTATAAAGTTTTAAAGTCAGTGGAGATGGAAGAAGCCAGTAGGTAATACTGAAGGGTAGCCAATGATGCCTGCAGACCTGACATCAAGAAAGCTCATTAATACTGCCGATACACTCAGCTTTACATGTTTGTTGATTCAGTTCCTTTGCAGGAAAGCTTGAGGAGCTCAGTGACACCTAATTAGCATGTTCCATGTCTTTGCACCTTTACCATTATAAAGGAATTATATAAAAGTCTCCATTAAGCATGGTTCATCTAAAAGATGCAGTATTACACCACAGAGTTAGAACTATAGACTAAGATTTCATACTTTGAATCATTATTCAGTCTCACTAAAAACTTAACCAGTTATTCCATTACTAGGTCACTTCAATATGAAAATGTTTGCAACATTTTTACTCACTGCATATCAAAAAGAACATACATGAATTGTGGTACTGTCATGATGGTCCAATGCAGATTATGTTATTTAAACACCTGCATAAAACTCACAAAAGTTGCAGTTTCTACAGGTTTTGTTTTTGTAGTAAAAACATCTTTAAACCAACATTTCTGAAATGTATATTATTATTTCATTCAAGGTGTGGTTTCTAAAACATTTTTAAAATGTTGTGAAACATTACCTAATTGCAACCAAAATACAACATTGTGAAAAGTGTGTTTGCTAGGTATGGTATAGTCCACTCATTTGGCCGGGTAGAGGAGGGGAAATGCTTGTCCCAGGCCCTGAGCATTTTAGCTATGACCCTTACTGACTGTACAGAGAAATGTGGCACGTCAACCAATCATAATCAGCCCATAAAGAACGTCTCAAGCTTTCGGTTTAGTTTTTCCTAAACAAATATGTGCCAAACAATGAGCACTTTAGCAAAACAAGATCTTCAGCCACTGCATTATGGATGCGTGTGAGAGTGGGAGCATATTTAAAAGCTACAACCCTCCATTACCGAGCCCTTCTTGACCTTGCTAACACCAGAGATATGATTTCTCACACAAGTTTTTGTCTAACTTTTCCATATACCACGGAGTGTGATGGGGGATGATTTCTTTTTGTTGTTCAGCCGACCCCTTTAATAATTCAGGGAACACTTACTATGGGGCACGCTCTTTCTTAGAACATCTCTGGCACCATGCTCTGCTGGACCTGGAAGCACGGTGTTAAAAATTCACCCGGGTCTTTCTGACGTTCATCGCACTTTTCTCTCCTTGTATTGGATTAATGAGTGCTTTCTGAGAAGTAAAGCACTCTCACACAAGTATGCTGTCTTATAAGATGTTAAAAATAAAAGAAATGAACAAAGTTTGCAATAGTTTAAGCACTTATCACACTACACTATACTAGGACTCCTGGTGTGCTCCTTTTTATACCCTGGATGCAAATCGATAGTAATGAAGTAACAAACACATTTACTACATAATCTATAAGGACAAGACGTTGCAAATATTTAATGAGCATGCGGCGATCTAATGCTTGCAGCGTTAAATTGCTTTGGAGTTCTTTGTAGCCTTGCTCCGCTGTTGAAAGTATCGCTGCCATTTGCATACTTAGTGTTGAAGAGAGACCCACCTTGCTGTCTCTCCTCCAGTCAGCCCTTGTAGCGAAACACTACTTAATTGCCAAATACTTCCATAGAGCGGGCGATAGACGTAAATTGTCATTTCCACCAGAGCCTCTGTGATCAAAGCTGCTTGTATTCACAGCATGCTGATAGGAGAGTTTAGCCTCAAGCCTGTCTCGCGCACACACATATACGCACATGGAAGATTTCCACCGCTGCAGTCTCAGGATAACTCACGATGCAAAACCCTTTACAAGCCACTCGTAGAAAACAAGAACAAAGCGTCTTGAACTGGGTTTCTACGTAAATCTCTTTTCATGACAGAGGTGGGGCACAAGAAGAGGATAACACACCTACCAAAAAGATTCACAAGCATTGCAATGAGCATTTTATGGACTTAGGCTCACTTTTATGCAAAACTGATAGCGATAAAGTCAATACACAGTCATCTCCATCTCACATGCATTTTAAAACCTGAGCGTCCCCAACCGAACATCTACGATACAGGGAATTCCACAACCAGCAGAGTTAAACACTTCAACGAACACATCACTGACTCAGTGACAAGGAACATATGGTTTAAACAAGACACTGACCCAGAATCTGTATGGCGTTGCGGCCCGGGTGGGTCACATGATGCTGCTGGATGGTCTCGTACAAAGTGGCATGGCACAGCAGTAAGCAGCTAACACTTATCCACAGACACAGGAGCCAGGACATGGCAGGAGCACCGGCTGAAGAGAAAACACACCAAAGACAGAAGATAAAAGCAGAATGTTTATTCTATCTGACACACACCTACATGCACGTACTATTTCAGCACTCAGCATTATTGAATATTACGCTTTTAACAAGCATAATTTCACACTTTAACTTTAATTCAAAGTCAGTGTAAATTAAAAACGACAATGCTTTTTTTAGATCATCAGGTAAAGTACATTATGACCACTGACTGATCATTACATATTCTTAAAACCACACTAATTAATCTTAAGGGAATAACCTTTTTTTTTTTTTTTTTGCTTTTGCATTACTTTATGGTGAGTCCTTTCATAACTAGTGCATAAGCTTGGATTGATCGGCACTGCAAGACAGGAACACAAACTAAATGAGTTCCGCTTTATTATGTAATGACAATGATTTAGAGTCAAAACATAAACAATGAGCCTAAAAACTCAATACACAAACTCTTGGACTGTTTAAACAAGTCCAAGTTTAAATTTATAAGCCAAAGACTGACATCTGTATTGCTTTAACACTTTTAAATCAGTGTCCTGGACTCATCTTCCAAAACTCCATCACTTTAAATGGCAAACAGTGTTTAATTAATGGATAGTACTCCTGCACTCTTCAAGCTGACAGGTATCACTCAGTGCACCCTCAAATGACATTGAAATTTCTAAGCCTCAAAATTAAGCATATCATTATTAACAGCACATTGTAATCCCCTTTGCTACACTAAAGCCTCCTTAATCCACAGTTTTGTGGAAATGTGAACTGTTCCCAGAGGAGTGCTATTCTCTCCCTGGCTGGCGAACTGCCTTGAAAACTTCAACTGTCTTCTTGCATATCTTTAATCTTCCAGGTAATATTGTAAGTCACTTTTCTATGAGATGGTGTCTGAGATTCTGACAAGTTAGTTACAGCAGCTTTGGGAGTCGCTGCTCACAGCTATTGTATAATCAATGCATTGATCTGATAAATCATCTGGTTGGATGCTTTTACATGTTTTACTTTGTGGTCCACATGCTCACCACCATCCTCGGACACACCTGCACACAACCACCGCAAGATATTCTGTACTCACACACTTAAGATGATGTGCATAGAAATGAAGGTAGAAATAAATAATAACAAAACTAATAATAATATTATAAATAAATGTTAATAAATGTTTTATTTTTAATAATAATAATAATAATACATATTATTATTATTTTACAATCTCTATGTGGTTTCATACATAATATTCTGAGAAGAAAAAAAAAAGAAACACTATCTACTCTATTTTGTTCTTGCACTGTATTGCAGATTTTATTACAAAACACAGCTCGTACGTGTTACTGAATGTAAAATACTGGCCATCATATGTTCATTTGTGTCACAGCAGCAGCACTGAGCTTTGGATTGGCAGGAAAATCTGCACCGTATTGAAACTGTCAACTCTTAGCATCATTGATAAGCATGTACGCAAATTATCAATGACTCAAGAAACGAACAAAATGCATGCTTAAAAGTGGCTAGTCAAGTTTTCCGTTTCAAAAATGCACACATCTGCTGACCTTCTAGTCATTCTTGTGAAGTGACTTCTTGTAGATTTAAGATTTTATTTCACATCCTACCATGGCAGAACAATCACCTAATCTTACCTGTGAGATACGGTGGGGAGAACGTTTAAGTAACGTGCCGTCAATTGTTCATCCAATATCCTCAGCACATAGTCATAAATCCATCCATGCTCTCAGGAAAGAGCTTCCCAGCAAAAGTTCCTGTTCGGATCTGCGGGTCAGTCAGAGGGGGGGATGAGGAGACTTTCGTTCCCGCTCCTGCCCTTGATCCCCTCTTCTGTTGCAAGTCCTGTTTGCAATCCACCGAACACAGTCAGGCACCCGACAGCACAAACTCCCGTCACAGCTGTGGAACGCTGTCAGAAACTAGCTGGGATTTGAGGGACGAGAGGCTTGTCATGTCACCTTTAAATCACCAGAGAACCAACGTCTTCCTCCTGTTTCTCAGCCTCCTCACGCTTCTCTCTGAAGGTGAAGCTTCTTTGGGGGATAACAAGCTAATTTGTCTCTTCACTTTTTGGAACTGCACATGCGACTGCACCTCTCGCTCTCTCCCTCTCTCTCTCTCTCTTTCGTGTGCTCGCTCTCTCAGTCTTTCTCTCCCATTGAGAAGCCACTCAGTACAAGTCTCTCCTCTTCCCAGTGTACTGATTGTTGTGCACACGCATGTGTGACTGCAGGCGTGTTCGTGTGTATGACAATATCGCCTTACGAGTGGGAGAGCGAGACACATCACACGTCTTAAAGCAAGACTGCCGACTGTAGCCGAACAGAAAGGCACCTATACAGTTGATATAACCTTGTATGCGTGTGTTTTCTGTGCGCAACTGCAGCCTGGAAAGAAGAAAGACAGGATGGTTTAATTTCACACTATGCTTCCTCAATTCTTCAGATTTTGGAGGGTTTGAACAAAGAGACTGAAATATGTTCAGAGCATTAATAGAAGACTGTCCGCAGCTGCGTTTGCAATCATCTCAATATTCGGATTCAGATTGCTGCGGTGTTTCTTTGCCTGTTTGTACAATCTAAATGGCTCTTTGTGTTGCGCGCGGGTCTCGCTGGTTGTTGAGTGTTGCCAGAATAAAGTTGCAGCTGGCACGCCTGGCACACAGGAACAGTCGTCCCCTTCATGTGTGCTGATGCTGTTGTGGGAATTCAGTGGTATTTATCCGAGATGATTTTTGGATAATAAAGAATGACTATAAATAAACAATCAGATAACACATAAAATAAAATAATAATGATCACACGTGTGTGGTGTGTGTGTGTGTGTGTGTGTGTGTGTGTGTGTGTGTGTGTGTGTGTGTGTGTGTGTGTGTGTGTGTGTGTGTCTTTCTCTCTCTATATATTAACCTATGTAAAACGAATAAATATATTAGAAAAATTTGAGCAATAATTAAATAGATACATAATTAATTATAATATTAAGTATCATACAGAATATTTACTTTAAAAAGGTACTTTTTAATAATAAAAATAAATCTATTAAAACTATTAAAAAACTCCAGAAATGATTGCATATTGCATAAAAACAGAATAATGTGGTTAGAAATGTGTAATATGAATAGTATAGAGTTCAAGTGTTTATTGCCATTTCTCCCACAGGGAGAATCGAAACACAGTATCTCCAATAGTAACATCATAATGCAAGAAATAAGGAAACATCGAACAATAGCAACAATAATGACAGCAAAGCACAATAGACAAATATATGCAGCGTTATCTCATAAATTAAACTAGAATAATGAGTCTGCAATTGTTGCAATAAGGTAAGCCATGGTGTGCAATAATAAACATTAAATAGTAGTCCTTAAAGTAGATTGGTGCAATAATAAAAATTAAATTGTAGTCCTTAAAGTAGAGTAGTGCAACGTATGTTGGGAGAAGGAGAGTTAATATGGCATCCAGAGTCCATTGCTGGGTCCACAAGAGACAGAGATAAAAGATGAGGGCAGTGGTCAACCACAGCTGTTAAGTAACCTGATCACCTGAGGAAAGAAACTGTTTCTCAGTCTTGTAGTTTGTTCTTGATCACTAGAGTCTTCTTCCAGATGGGAGTAGGCAGAACACTCCAGCAGTGGGGTGAGTGCTGTCCTTCATAATTCTGGTTGCTCTCTTAAGGAACCACACCCTGTAGATGTCCTCCATAGATAAGAGACTGGTTGCAATGATGTTCTGGACAGCCTTTACCACCCTCTTGTAGGGCCCCCCTGTCAGCGGCCAAACAACTGCCAAACCAGACTGTGATGTTATTGGTCAGAATGCTCTCCACTACACTACAACTGTTAAAGTTGATCATGATAATGTTACTCATGCCTGTTTTTTTAAGTCTTCTCAGGAAGTGTAGTCGTTGTTGGGCTTTCTTCACCAACGAAGTGATGTTCTTGTTCCATGAGAATTATCTGTTAAATGAACAACCAGAAACTTGAAGCTTCTGACTATTTCCATTGCAGCACCGTTAATGAGTAGTGGAGTGTGAGTCACAGATGTCTTCCTGAAGTCAATGATCATTTCTTTCATCTTGCTGACATTGAGGGTCAGATATTGTTTTTGCACCACCACTCCAGAACCTTCACCTCTTCTCTGTATGCTGTCTCGTTGTTATGTGAGATGAGGCCCACCACTGTTGTATTGTCAGCAAACTTAATGATATGATTGTCATGATGCTGTCCAACACAGTAATGGGTAAGTAGTGTAAACAATAGTGGGCTGAGGACACATCCCTGAGGGGCTCCGGTGTTCAGAATGAAAGGGTGAGATGTGTTCTTGTGAATCCTTACTACCTAGGTTCTATTAGTCAGAAAATCCAGGACCCAGTTGCAAAGCATGGCTTATTAGTATAGGTAGGCAAAATGATTCACACACACACACACACACACACACACACACACACACACACACACACACACACACACACACACACACACACACACACACACACACACACACACACACAGGTTTGTCTCACTATGTTAGTGAGGACATTGAACATTCTTCCATTGATTTTCTATCAGGTTAATAATCACCAAACCCAACCCCTACTAGTGGTTTGTCAAAGAATTTCACAATATAAGTGAGGACATTTGGCCCTCACAAGTATAGCCAAAACAGATACACACTTTTTGTATATAACTTTATGCCTTTTCATATTACTTTTCTAACCGAATCTATACTGTATTAGCAACAGAAACCACTGTCTCTCGGGGGCCAACTGGGAAATGAAATGTAGGCAAACCAAATCTCTTGAAATTTTACAGGCGTATGCTAAGGCAGTCGTGTCAAGATCTATTCCTTCTTTCTTGACACAACTGACTACATTGTGACATCTCAGTGACAGTAAAGCTGACAAATGCTGTACGGAGCAGCTGGAGCAGAGAACCTGCCCACGCTGTCGTCACATGAATATCTAAGGGCTGAAAAATATGTGTGAGAGTGTGTGAGAGTGTGTGCGAGTGTAGATGAGTGAATCGAGATCGGACAGATAAAGCACTTGACTTCCGCCACTGATGCTTAAATCGGAGATTCATTTCAGATGGTAGGAACATGGATCTACTTGAGTGCAGACAGTGAGCCTAGCCAAAGGGTGTTTCTCGTCCTGCTGTTGTCTGAGACACTCGATGGTCTCCATGCGCAAGACTGCCAAGACCAGAATCACAGGCTGGAGTGGAACAACTGTTGTTAAAGGGAGCATGGAAAAAAAAAATTACAGTGTAACGAAACAGTGAAAGATAGATATTTATTACTCTCTCAGTAGGGTGCCCTAAAGAGACCAAGTGACTGGTTACCTGCTGAGGAAATTGGCACCCGTGTAACTGTTAACAAGGCAATTCTGCATGTACACTAGTGGCTGATGACGCCACATTGCATTGCAATGGCTTGAGAAAGTCTACAAACAACCACTGGAAAAAAAAAAAATCTTAAAGAGAAAATATAAGATACTACATATTTAAATACAATTTAAATGTATGCATCTGAGAGTTGCTTTGGATTAAAGCATCAATAACAAGGCTAAAGAGGAACAGAAAAGGGGCTACCATCAACTGAAGGAGCATTATGTGATGTTGCTTCCAGTCTTGACAGCTCCATTGATTATAATGGAAGCAATCTAATTTTGATACGCTGACATGGTGTGAGGAAAAAGGAAACCATGAGTAATGAGGAAAAAGTTTATGAGTCCCTGTGAACTTTTAGCACAGACCTTGAATTTTATTATGGCCGCCCTGTTGACCATTGCTTTCATCAGAGCGTTAGCACCATAATGTAATGGCCGTGACTCAGCAAAATACAGCCGCTAAAGATGAAGGACTTAATGGCACTGACGTGAAGCACAGAATGTAACAAAATGAGTATAATTTGTAACTAATGGACTTCCACAAAAGCACACTGAAAGGGGAGAAGGTGGAATTATAGCAGCAGGGTAAAAAAATAAAAATAAATAAATAATCTGAATTAGCTTAGATGAGTGCATTAGCATTTGACTAGCTGTGTTTTTAAAACTCCTTTTGTGCTGGCTGACTTTATGAAAATATATGGCTTATGATTATGGCTCGTGTTTATTTTCGGAGCTTCAAAATCACATTTGTGTTCCATCAGTGTTGTGTGCCACTAAAACTTGAAACATGGTCTTTCTTGAAAAATCTGTATATGCCTCTAAGGACGACTTAAAAGAAAAATCATCCAATTAGCAGTTTCTCACGGCGATTATGTATGTTCACAACAGTGAAGCCGTTCCTCATCTCATTGTTTTGTCATCTGGGGTTTGGTTTTCTCATTTATGACTAGTTTTTTTTCACATCGTGAGGCTTGCATTTTGGGGACGCCACTGGCTTTATCGTTACTGTAACTTTCACTCCCTACCCTTCCTTCAGCCTCTCATATCTCTTGGGCTGCTAATATTTCCAAGCATCTGTCGCCGCTGTCCATGCCAAGCTGGGTTAGACCAGTCCAAACACCAGGAGCCAGCTGTTTGCATCCAAGCACCACAGATAAATGCTGCTTCTACCCACGATTTCTCCATGCTGCACATTAGTTGAAAAATGCCTTAAAGGGACAGTTCAAGCAAAGATGTAAATTATGTCATCATTTATGCACCCTCATGTCATTCCAAACCAGTATGACTTTATTTCTTCTGTGAAACACAAAATATATTTTGAAAAGTGTCTTGTTTTTATTTATCTGTACACTGAATGTCAATGGGGTGCACTGTTGGACAATGCATAAAACAACTGTTTTGAGTTAAGGGTGAGTAAATGACGACAAAATATTCTTGATTTTTTTTTAATTTAGTAACCAAGATTATATCAAGTGGATTAGAATCCAACACACACTTGGATAGTTATGAGGCTTACTGCAGCATACTTTGTGGAGTGCATGTTTTACAACATAAGATGTCTTCATAGTGAGACACTCTAAAGCAGGGGTCTCCAACCCTGCTCCTGGAGAGCTACTGTCCTGTAAACTTCAACTCCAACCCCAATCAAACACACCTGAATCAGCTAACCAAGGTGTTCAGGGCTACTTGATAATTACAGACAGGTGTGTTGGAGCAGGGTTGGAACTGAAGTCAGCAGGGTTGGAGATCCCTGCTCTAAAGCAAGAAGAGGAAGTGCACTCAATGTTTTATAAACTTAGTGGGGTGAGTGTGTGAAGCACGTATGAAACAATCTTGCTTCACTCAGAGGTGCCTCAAGGCCAAAAGGGCCTGGAAATGAATTACAAAAGCTAAAAAAAAAAAAAAAAAGTTTTGCGTGATTCAGACAAAGAGCGCGGCTCTCTGGTTCTAAAACAGAAAAAAACAGACTTTACCTTGATCAACCTTTAGCTGAAATCAAAGTGAAAATGTTCTTAAATCTTAAAACATCAGAAGGAGGATCCCACCCTGAAAGTGATACAATGATACTGTCATAAAAGTCAGATGTGAGACCCCACAAATTTACACTGAAGTTAAATATTTGAACATTGCAAATGTCTGACAATATTAGGGTGACCATACATCATCTTTCTTGGACCAGGGTCCAGGTGGGATATCTAAATTGGCTATAATGTCCAGGTTTTGGCTTTATTTTCCTATTGACATGCTCTCTAAAGTCCTTGTACAACTAGTATGCACGTGTATGCATTGTTTTGACTGTTCTACAGATCCTGCCTTCTCGCAAAGCATAAAAATGAATGATTATGTACAAGGCCTGTGTGCTATAGCCAAAGAACTTTTTAATCACTACCTTCAGTAAAGGTAACACCGGATTCACATATCACATGCAATAGCATTAACAAGATTACAGCATTCACACTGACAGTGTGAATCATTTTGTTGTGTCCCATTCATCGAAATTAAAATGGCGTAAAAGGTTTTGTGCAGCTACAGGTACAATAGCAAATAGCTGACTCCCATACACAAAGTCCTGTGCTTTCATCCCAGGCAGGATTGCCTACAAAGCGAATGTGTCAGTGGCAAATTAAGGAAACCAATTAGAAGCACATACTGTATTTGTTAAAAAACATTAGCAAAAGGAATGAGTTTGTGAGATAAATTAACTGAAATTAATTAACTGGCTCATTAACATTAGTTCATAAACTATATTTATTTTCTAAACGTATAAGTAGAAATTAATGAAATTCCTGCATATAATACTGTTTTTACATTTAACAAGTTGCATAAATTATAAATTTATACACTTGCAGAAAAAAAGGACAAAATCTATCACTGGGCTGGTACTCTTTTCAAAAGGTACATCTCTGTATTTCATTTTCCCCTAAAGAATGCGCACAACTTGCTAGTACCTAAAATCTACATACAGTATTAGCACCTAAATGGTAAATATTTGTTCCCTTTGAAAAGGTACTGCCCCAGTTGTCAGTTTTTGAACCCTTTTTTTTTTTTTTTGAAAAACCCAATATGTCACCCTAACATTATTAGCTTGTTACTTTATTATTAGTCACCTCAAGAGAACCTGTTAGTGTTAGGGTAAAATTTTAAACTGATTTGCATGACTGCAGTGTTATGAAGTTGTTTGTCTGTTGCACTGACCTGATTAAAACTCCACAGTAAATATTATGTTCCTGTCTCCTCATTTGAATTTCAATGAAAGAGCTGCATTGGCCCATAAGTTAAATCAAATTCACCTAAACAGCGTACAAATGTGTATTTGCATGCAATGTCTGCTTTTTTTACTGTCCAATTTTCAGGCATCTAGGGCCCTAAAACAATTCTAATAGTTAAAAGAACTTGTAATGGAAACATCAACCAAAATCAGAACATCAGAACTGCAAACATGTGAGTGTGTTGTTAAATTATTTAAATATTAACTTCAAATTTTGAAAAAATAAAAAAAAATAAAAAAAATAATAATAAATTGAACAGACATTGAAAAAGGCTAACCCTTGGGGTCCTAGACAGACTTGACTCAAAAGGCGGACCACACTGTTGATGTTTTTGTGCTAAAATACACCATGCAAAAGTGGTCCAACTGGTTAGTGAATTTGCCCCAAAATGTATTTAAAATCACAGCATGTCTCTATTTGCTCAATTATTAGGTCTTAATTAGCAGTTAACAAATAAAAAAATAAAATACATGACTAAGATTGTCGCTTCATTCTCCTCCAGCATTTTGTGAGACAGGATTTCTGCAGTTTTCCTTAAAATCAATATTTATGATAGCTTCAGGACTGAGAATGATGTGGAACGTTGCGTATTGAAGGCTCATCTTAATTATTCCCTCATGGTAAAGAAAAAAGTAACACACAAGCCTACAAGCTCTAATTGACACAGTGTAAAATCTCCCTCAGGTGCACGGCACAGAAACCGATATAAAACAGGGTGTTTGTGCATTTTTCAAAGAGGCTGGTTTGAAGGAGGATGTGGGATAAGACAGACTGAGACTTCATATTTGTCTCTGAGGTGTTTACGTGTGGAAGAAAGAGAGCAGATTGGTGGCTTCTCGCAATCCCCGTGGAATAAACCTTCTATTAGCAGTTAGAGAAGATACTGAGAGGAGCTTGGGTGTTTGTTTTGTGTTGTATTCTCTTCTCCCTCTCACACAACATGTTTGAAGTAGGTCAGAGATGTTGTGTTGGTAAAGTGTGGGGACCTGCGAGGCCTCAGCAGGAGATTTCTTCCAGCCTTCTCGCAAAGAGCAAAATAATTGAGTGATATCAACATACTTTTTTTTTCTTTTTCAAAATGTCTGCAATGGTAACATACTGTACCTGATTCAAATCAAAGCCTGCATGAGTTCCTGCTTAAAAATAAGTTTAAATGAATAGTTTAAAGAGATAGTTCACCTAAAAATGATAACTCTGTCATCATTTACAGTCTCTTATGCTCACTAAGGCTGCATTACTTAAAGCTAAAATACAGTGAATAAATAGCGTGGAATATTACAATAAAAACTATTTCTATTTGAATATATGTTAAATGTAATTTATTCCTGAGATGAGCAAGCTAAATGTTCAGGAGTCCAGTCTTCAGTGTCACGTGATCCTTCAGAAATCATTCTAATGTGCTGATTTGCTGCTCAAGAACCATTTCTTGTTTTCAACTTTGTAAACAGTTGTACGACATACTCATAGATAGATTACAAAACTATACAGGTATCCAAGGGCAGGCTTTAAGATGGTTTAGATTTAAACCATCTTAAACCTACTTGTCCGATCACTACCACTTTGTTTATTTAAATGGGGAGTCATCTCATTTATCGCCAGTAAAATATGGAGTGCCACAAGGATCTGTCCTAGATCCTCTGCTATTTTCAATACACATGTTGCCCCTTGGTAATATCATTAGAAAATATGGGATTAGTTTCCACTGTTATGCTGATGATACTCAACTATATATCTCAACGAGAACAGATGAAACTTCTAAATCATCTAAGCTAACAGAGTGTGTTAAAAATGTAAAAGATTGGATGACCAATAATTTTCTCCTATTAAATTCAGATAAGACAGAGATATTACTTATAGGACCAAAAAAAATTACACAAAATCTCGTAGATTACAATTTGCAATTAGACGGATGTACTGTTACTTCCTCTACTGTCAAAAATCTGGGTGTTATATTAGACAGTAACTTGTCTTTTGGAAATCATATTTCCCATGTTACAAAAACAGCATTCTTCCATCTTAGAAACAATGCCAAGCTACGAAACGTTACCTGTTTCTGATGCAGAAAATCTAGTTCATGTGTTCATGACCTCTAGACTGGACTATTGTAATGCACTGCTAGGTGGTTGTCCTGCATCCTCAATAAACAAGCTACAGGTAGTCCAAAATGCAGCGGCTAGAGTCCTTACCAGGTCAAGAAAATATGATCATATTACCCCAATACTACAGTCTCTGCACTGGCTACCTATTAAGTTCCGTATCAGTTACAAAATATTATTACTTACTTATAAGGCCCTTAATGGCTTAGCTCCTGCGTACCTAACTAGTCTTCTACCACGCTACAATCCATCACGCTCCCTAAGGTCACAAAACGCTGGACTTTTGATAGTACCTAGGATAGCAAATTCCACTAAATGAGGGAGGAGCTTTTTCTCATTTGGCTCCCAAACTCTGGAATAGCCTTCCTGATAATGTTCGGGGTTCAGACACACTTTCTCTGTTTAAATCTAGATTAAAAAAACATCTCTTTGGCCAAGCATTCCAAATAATGCATCTAATTTTGGACTGCAGTAATATCTGATCAAATGCGCATTATTATTCTTTAGCTTGGGTTAAACTAATTAATTTTACTTGGCTGGAAAAGCAGCTACGCTAATTATGTCTCTATTTGTTTCTCTGTTTTGCCACGGGATTTACAATCCGTGGTAACTAGGATTTACACAAGCTCCAGTCTGGATCCAGAACACCTGAGAAGAGATGATGCCAATCCCTCAGAGGACCTCAGATGATGCTAACCCAGAGACAACATACAGAACTACCACATTTTGCTATAAGTTTGATTGCATAATTGCTGTTAATAGTGTTAATCATCTGTTTGTTTACGATTTTTCCGAACATTTCTGCCGTATGCACACTGATCACCACTGATAAGCTCCTACTAAATATTGTAGAAACTTAATTTTCTGTAAAGTTGCTTTGCAGTGATTTGTATCGTAAAAAGTGCTATACAAATATACTTGAATTGAAAACTTGAATTGAGTTGTGCTGCTTAATATTTTGGTGGAAACAGTGACATTTTTTTTTAAGATTAAGATATAACCATCATTACATTTATTTAAAAATACTGATGTGATATTTTCATATTAAATAAATAAAGGTTTTGGAACAACACAAAGGTGAGTAAATAAAGAGAAAGATTAAATTTTTATCCTCAGGAAGAACATATTACTCAACAGCCAATGTATGGCAGCCTCAAGAAAGAAGCAGACACTGATTGAATAAGAACAGACAAGTGGTTTAGGCTTGACCGGACCTTTATGACTCGCTCATTGTTATGTGTTTGCTGGGATAAGAAAGGGCTGAGCATAGACTTCTTTGACTTTCATGAACACCCAGAATAAAAAGTACAAATAAAAATAAAAATCAACTACAGCCTGGTAGGAATGAGACTCAGTTTATGCAATTCATAAAGGCCTCTTTTTTCTTTTTGCAGAGGGGAAAAACAGCATTGATTCAAAGGCCCATTCACTATTTTCATTACCTCTATTGTGTCTAACCAACTCTAGAGCAATGCTATTTGGTCTTCAAGGTAATTTTCTGAATTGAGTGCAGATTGTGACTGATCTGGGGCCTGTTCTGGGGACTATGGTGTGCAGGCGCTGACCTTCGGAGGGCAACAGCTGCCTTAGTGTTTCATAAAGTGATTATTAAGGCATCTGACCTCTGTCTTTTCTTCTAACTATAATATTGAGTGACACCCATCATCAAGTGTCTATCAAAGTAGATAGTGAAGGGCACATGGGAATTGCATTTGGGTCCTTTTGTAAAAAAATAAATAAATTCCAATGTAAAGCAACACAATTTAAACGTTCTGTAACTGTCCTCAAAAACAGCACTGTGCAACTAACACTCCTGTTTTAGCCTTGGTATCAAAAACAGGACACCATATACTCAATACATTAGAGTGAAGGCAAGTGGGACATTTCTTTCTAGCAATGAAGTATGTTCGACCGTCTGCAAATTGTAAACAGTTCTTGATCTGAGCATATTTCTCTCTTGTTTCAGTTTTAATTACTTTTTCACTGGAGAAAGCAATATTACTGATAGAGAGCTCATATTTTGCCTGCAAGTAATTTTTTGAAGTTTAAATCGTTTTGATGGATTTGTTTCTTACAAACACGTAGCTTTTCGCCACATAAGCCATTGATGGACTGGAGTCATGTTGTGGATTATTGTGATGTTTTTATCAGCTGTTTGAACTCTCATTCTCATGGCACCCATTCAATGCACTGGTGAGCAAGTGATGTAATGCCGAATTTCTTCCAAATCTGTTCTGATGAAGAAACAACATCATCTAAATCTGAGGATGAGTGAAGTTTCAGCAAATTTTCATTAGTGGGTGAACTATTCCTTTAAATAAAGTGACAATACATTAATTTTTAAACAGTCTCCTTAAAGTAATACAAGAGAGAAACATAAAACTGGATCTGAAATGGACGTGGCTAGATGAGACAAAAGCAAAGACATCTAGTAGTCCCAGCCCATGTCTTACCCTTTTATCGTCCACACTCCAGGCCGTTCATCTCTCAGTCTCCCAGTGGACCTGAGGGAAATGGACTCTTAGTCTGCTCTCCATACATCACCCACTGACACTGATGGCCTGACTTTTGGATTCCTACTTCTGATGTTTCTTTCTTAAATCAATTATTCAAGATCTCAGATTCATGTCAGAGAGCACGCATATTCATCATTCCTAATTGCCATGCACCACATCGCCACTGATCAAAGCACCTTCACCTTCCTCCTCAATATTTAACACCATTGAAAAAAGACATGAAACAGTACAAAAACTGTCACTTACTCAGAAAGCTCACTTGCGACCCTTTTATTCATACTGTGGCTTCACTCAAGATAAACGTCAGCTTTTTAGGAAAGTTTATCGCCATATCGTCAGGAGCTATGCATGACAGGTAATTTCAGTATGTTCTTCCCACAAATCTACAGTATCTTAAGGCTTCAAAAGACTTGGAGTAATGTTCATGTCACAAAGACCATGTATTTGATACCTTTAGGGTGCCTTTTGGGTGCTTTTGAATGCCAATGAACAGTGAAATAGGCTTTTCACTGTTGTCAGCTATGCAGGTACGCCATATATGTATAAAATAAGTAAGGAATAATTGACAATGGGCTGTTGAATTCACATTGAGGCCGTTACACCTCCTGTCTGAATTATTTTCTAATAATTAAACTGACCGGAGTAAATTATTCCACTTATACCACAGTTATCACATCTCAAATATTGTCAAGATGTTGTATTTCAAGACAATCATCAAGTTTTTGTCTTTAAAACGCTCTTGTGTGTAGAATTAATTTCTTACGCATCTCATCCCACGCCTCAGCGTTTCTGTGTGCTTGTTTGTCCGTGCTGTATGTGTGCATTTTTAAAGCAGAGAGAGCAGGAGAAAAAGTTTGTGCTGCTTATATGATTAAATAATTTGTCGTTTTTATCTTGTTTACTATATTTATTTGCATCCTCAGTGTCATTGTGGGTTTTGTTTCTTTTGCTGTTGTAAGTTGTAAAGACCTTTAAAATAACTGAAAATGTTTGGTGAAGTGATATGTAATGCAGTGAAGACCTGCCTGGAACTACTTTAGCTGTGCGTTTCCCTGAAAATAACTGCACACCTTAGAACGTTTGTCAGCCAGATTCAATAGCCATGCATGAAGCAACATGGAAATTCAAGCTTGGGTCTTTCAACTGACCAATAACTCAAGTCAAGGAAGCAGTGCTGTTCACCATATGACCTTTGCTAATATGATAGTCATGAACAAATTATTGGAAAAGTGATTATCTGAGTTTACTGTCCAGACATTCTTCCTAATTCAGCTGTTTGTGATAAGAACCCAACAATTGATTGCATCTTTGGCCATGTACAGAAACAAAAGAAGATATCAGTGACCTCTCCTTGGTCT
Source organism: Cyprinus carpio (assembly GCF_018340385.1). Lineage (NCBI taxonomy): Eukaryota > Metazoa > Chordata > Actinopteri > Cypriniformes > Cyprinidae > Cyprinus > Cyprinus carpio. Next base: position 10,778,033 of record NC_056582.1, on the reverse strand, counting down.
CTGATAAACCTATACAGAAGCATGGTTTCAGCCGAGCTACTTTAATGATGAAGGGCTCAGAGTCAACACAAGAAAATTAAGGTCATTTGCAGAAAACTGCAAACAAAAATTACTCTGTGGATCTGTTATTCTATAGTGTAAACAGCCAGTGAATAACAGCGGTCTACAAAGAATGATGTGAGATTAGGCGATTATTTAAATATTTTCAGCTAGCAAAAACAAGAACAATCAAAAACAGTTTAAAGTTTATCAGAATAATGTCTAAGGTCTATCAGAAAGGATAAAATGTGTGTCTGAAGCAGACCAAAGTCCCCTGAAATACATTAACCTTTATAAAAACATACACTGCAGCAGAACAAACATCTTCCCTGAAAATCTGTTTGATCAAGGAGTCCATTTACATTTAACTGCAAAAAAAAAAAAAAAACCTGGCCTAGTCTGAGGTAAATAATATTGGCATTACGGTCAGAAAGGCTTTGGAATAGAGTGCAAGTCACATTTCTAATGCAAATGATTACCATCTTGTATCCATCTTCAGGACGCCCTCACCATGACCTTTCATAAAAGCTCTTTTTCTTTCTCTGATAGACTAGCATTTCAAAGAAAACATTTTCTTTCACAAAGGATGCAGAGAGCAAAGGCTGGGGGCACTCACAGATCTTGGGCCTATTTAAGGATTCTGTCGGTTTTTCTATGTCTTAAAGGTTCATAATTTCCTGTGAGATCATCAGTTGTACATGGTTGAATCCACTGGGGCCAAGACTCACTGAAGCTACACTCTTAAATTCAACTGGCATAGACTACCATTTAGTTGCCACTGTAGCCGAATTGAAGGTAAATGGGCAAACTCAGCTGAAGAAACATCTTAAAGGGTTAGTACACCCAAATATATATAAAATTCTGTCATCATTTACTTACCCTCATGTTGTTCCAAACCTGTATGTATATCATTGGTCTGAGGTTTTTGACCATTCAATAAAAGTCAACTTTCTTCAAACTATCTTCTTTTATGTTCCAAAGAAGAAATGCAGCTTGGAACAACTTGAGGGTGAGTATAATTTTCAGATTTTGGAGCATTATACCTTTAAGCTAGCATCCCAATTACCAACTCGATAATTAAAGTAGACGATTACCGTGTTGAGGTGCGTTTGAATGAGAAATGTGCGCCTTCAAGGAGTGGATCAGGATAATAATCTGGATAATATTTTCTGAGATTAACAATTTAAATTCTGCTCTGCACCTAACACAAACTTACTGTATTGCACCAGAGAGGACTGCAACACTTAGCCATTTGGATTACTTTTGGTACTGCTTTTTTAAATATGTCATGCTTTTCTTTATACTGTACATATTTTTAAGAAATGGTTAAGGTTGGGTGTAGAGGTAGGGGTGGGATCATTGCTGAGAATATTTTTTAATTATTTTTATTGTTTCTTTATTTATTTTGTTATTTTTCTATGTTTTTTGGTTTTTTTAGTTTTTATGGTTAAGGTTGGGTGTAGAGGTAGGTTTTTAAAACATTCATATTAAATTGTTTTGCTATATTTTTATATTTGCTATATAAAATGGTTAGGTTTGGAGGTAGGTGAAGGGGTTTAAAAATCCCATGTGGTCCCTGAGGCACCATGCATGACCATCGGGGGGATCTGAGAGGTGAAAACTCTGCTCAAGGATGAGAAGAATCAGCTGGAGTATCTCTCATTCTCTCTCATGAAGGAGAGGAGAGCATCTCTTGAGTAAGAAGTGTTTGTTCTTTTGCTGTGCAGAACAAGGACAGAGGCTGAGTGACTACTAAATGTAGCATAGCAATTGAACAGAAAGAAGTTCCTCTCTTTCTTTATCTCGACACTGCAGCAAATGCCCACAGCCAAAGATGCTTGTTGCTCAACACTGTGAAAGCAAAAATCTACAGTTACGGCCAGATTGACAAAAGAAGCCTAAGAACAGTGTGCAGTAGACAGTTGGTCTTAATGATCTGCGATCATTTTCTTTCATCAAGCCAACAAAAACAAATTTGACTGATGCCATCTAACGAAGTCTAGATGAAGACATCGATATCCTCTCTACATGATCAAATGACCATGAAGGTCCTTTTAAATACCACACCACTAAATCAGTAAAGACTTTTATTCTTTAAGGCTCAGGCTTGATGTGATTTCCACATTTGCCCTTAAAGAAAACTCAATTTAAATAGGATAAACTACTCCAAATAGACTTGAAAATGGATTTCAAAGGCAATGGCGCCACATACACAACAGTGCCCATGACATTAATTCCCAGAAATCCAGGAACCAAGTTGAAACATGTGTCCAAATGTAATAGAGTGATTGGAAAGTGCATGAAAACCTGGTCTCTTGATGTCCTCGAATTGTGAACGCAACGATGTGGCCAGCTCGCCAAGGTCCTCCGTTTGCTTTCCAACCTTATGTCCTATTCACCGAGTCCTGGAAATAGACTCTCTTCAGGGACGTGTTTGAGAGCATGAGTATCAACTCACCAATGTTCTGATTAAAAGCAGGTTCAAGCAGCTTGAAATATAAGATTACGTGTCTTTACCTTTTTTTATGTTCCAGTTTTCCTTGTTGTTCTTTTCTTCTCTGCTTGAGCTTAATATAGGTTATTATAGTGAAGATGAGAAATTAGGCAAAATACATTTCGTTCCTTTAAAGGTGCCATGTGTAAAAATTGAGGTAAAAATATCCAAAAAATGACCTACACGCATCAAAAGAATGAGAAGAATTATGGCGATGGTTCATTAAAAAATGTCAAGTTATAGTGCTGCAGAGATATCAACCTTAAAGCATTAGCATTACTAGCCACGGCCCGACAGGTGTCGTAATACCAGTTTCGGCCATGGGAGGGCGGTATGCGGGCAATATGCCAACCTGCAATACACTCGCACGGCTTGTGGGCGTACTTGAACCTGATGTCAAGCAACCGCGCTCGGAATCACAAATCAAATCCGATAAGGAAAAGGAGCCGAACCAGAGTAAACATCGGCACTGCTTTCCATCGCTGAGACAACTGATGGACTTGAAAGAAACTGCTTCGACTCCGAACTTGCAACATTTCTTTTGGATTGGTAAGTAAGATGCTGTTAGTATTTCGCTAGAAGTTTGTTTTATATGTTTGCGTATTTTTTTTTTCGGGAAGTTACTAACATAGAAATGTATCGAAGGCTGTTCGATGCTAACCGTAGCTGCGTTTGATAGTTGCTAGCTATAAACTTACCCACAGATCCGATCCTCTCTGCTGATGCTAAAATGTTTTACCTAAGCTTGAAATGTCTTCGATAGAATGAACCCGAGAGAGAGAGAGAGAGAGAGAGAGAGAGCAAGCGAGTGATCGCGCGCACTCACTCACTATATTCAAGCGTCAAGTTTTTTGAAAGCGTGTGAAAGAGTCAATTGCGTGTGTCTCTCACGGTGAATGCTTGAGAGTTGGCAGCTCTGTTTACGTTGGTTGGCGCTAGCTTGGTCAACATCAGCTGTCTGATGTTGACCCATGATGTTGACATGCTGTCTTCAAATTAATTTAATTCAAATAAGGTGTATATATTCAAAATGTAATATGAACAAACGAATATGAACATATTCACTGGTAAAGGTGAAGGGGAGTAGCTTTGAAGATGTCATGTTTCAAAATCACTTGACATCACCCAACGTTCCTCTGGAGGCAAAACGTCCTCTTAGGCTTCGGCTATGGCTCTAGGGTTGTTGTCGTTGTGAAGGTAGGGGTGGAGCATAGAGACTATGCCGTTTCTCGTTTGTTACTCTAGAGTAGACCAATTCACTTTATTGAGGCATATTGCCCCCATCTGGTATGGAATGTGGAGTATGACTTGATTTTTTTGCCAGACATTACACATGGCTCCTTTAATGCACCCATAATGGGTCTAGCATAGATTGCAACTATGGCCCAGGGCTCTCTGGCACTCTATGAATATGTTTTACAAATCTGGTATTAAACAACGGATCAGACTCACTCTGAGTGATGCCACTTGTATGCTACACATCAAAATTTGCTTTTTTTGTTTTTGTTTTTTATTTATTATTGAATGATGGTTGATAGTTCATAATTTAGAATACAAATCATTGTCAATTCTAGATCATTGTTTTAAAGAGGTAGTCCAACCAAATAATAATAATAATTATTATTATTATTTACTCACCCTCATGTAATTCAAAATCCATATGACTTTCTTTCAAGGAACACAAAGGGAGATTTTATTTATTTATTTATTTTAGAAAGAATATGTTGGCCAATCTTCAATGAATGAGGATGGTAGAGGGAATACACAGAGCATGCTCAGATGAATCAAAAATCAAGCGGACTAGTGTAATTCAAGTGAACCGGAACAACCTTGTCAGATGCACAGACTGTGAGATGGGTCCTCTGTGGCAGTCACATACAAACACACACACACACACAGACGCAGAGGTGACACAAATTCAGTCCTTCTCGATCCCTGTCAGGTAGGAGCCAAAATTCTTGCTGACTGATGAGACAGTCTCACATGGTGCCCACGATAAAGTAAGTTGTCAATCTGGGATGGACGTTCTCTGCCAGAATGCTCACCTTCTTACCCCCTTGAAAGAAATGGCAAAACTGGTCGGTATGACACCTTACGTGTTATCATCAATAAACACCATTTTCATTGACTTTGTTGCAGTCATGTGATTGCTGCTTATGTCTGTCTTAAAAAAAAGGTCCACAGCTTGTGGTGGAAGGACAGAGTGAGTTTATGAGTCTCTTCAAATGTCATTTGTAGTTATGTGCCATTTAGCAGCTACTTTTTTTATCAAAGTGACTTACATTAATTGCTGGGACAGTAGCCCTGAAGCTAGTGCTCACTTCAAGGTCAAAATGCTGATAAGGCTGGATGGAATACGCAATTTCTTGGTTAGCAGCCCATCTTTTTAACCATTACACTTCCCTAACAAAACGCTTGATGACAAGGACACATTAAATTCATCAAAAATGACAGCAAAGACATTTATAATGCTACACTTCAAATTTATATTTCAAATAATGTTCTTGCTATTCATCAGTATATATATATATATATATATATATATATATATATAGATAGATAGATAGATAGATAGATATAAAATAAAATAGATAAAATAAGATAGATAGTTATAAAATAAAGTAAAATAAAATAAAATAAAATAAATAAATCCTGAAAAAAACATGTATCTCAGTTTCCTCAAAAATATTAGGCAGCACAACTGTTTGTTTCTTTGAGCACAAAATCAGAATATTAATTATTTCTAAAGAATCAAGTGACACTGAATAAAGCTGAAAATTCAGCTTTGCATCACAGGATTAAATTACATTTTTAAATATATTCAAATAGAAAAACCTAAATGCAGCCTTGGTGAGCGTAAAAGACTTCTTCCAGGAAACTTAAAAAAACATATTGTATTAGATATCAAGCTAACTTATATGCATAGCCTACAAAAAAAAAAATGGACCAAAATATTATATGACCCATTCTGCATTATACACACTTTTTAGCCCAATCAATTATATATTTTTTTAGATACTATTTAGATACTATTTTTTAGATATTTTTTTTTAGATACTATTTCTATTCTAAAAAAAAAAAAAAAAAAAACTTTATTCACCTTTCTTAATCTTTCTTTTTTAGTGTATTTTCTCATGTATCTGTGTTTATGGCATCTGCATGCAAGTAAAAGTTAGCAAGCTTTTGGTTTCATTAAATTAATGGACAGGACAAGCCTGTAATCTCTTTAATCTGTTCCTAAAACTTTAGTCTCTCCTACTCATCCACTAATGCATTAGCTGCTAAATCGACACAAGATTCAAACAGAGTGAATCTTAAATGGTTTCCAGCCATTAATTGGATGCAAGGAAAAGGAAACACACAATTAGAGGTCTGCACGCACAAGTAGGTCATGCACACACAAATCCATGCTGTGGTTTTCTTGACAATGTTCATTCAGATTACTGTCTGGCTGAATATCAGTGTTGCCATTGTAATCGGCAGTGCAGCCATTACAAGCATTTTAATTAATTACATTCCCACTACCACAAAACCCACTATCTTTCCACGCCTCACTGCCTTTAACTTAATCCGGCCAACGCATGCTGACAAGGCTCTCAGGCCTGTGCTCCTCCACCACCACCACCACCACCACCACAGATCCCTTACTAATCCTGCAAATTATAGTGAAAACACAATGTTAAACTGTAAATATACTTCAGTTCCATCCCTGCTCCAACGCACCTGCCTGTAACCTTGAACACCTTTACTAGCTGGTTGGGTCTGGAGCTTTGAATAAATTTACTTTGTGGTTTCTTCAAATGTGGAATAAGCTAATCTGCCATACCATGCTAAACACGCTTATGCACCAACATAGTTCAAATCTGATCAATATATATCTTACAAACATTACTTAAAGGGATACTCCACCGCAAAATGAAATTTTTGTCATTAATCACTTACCCCCATGTCATTCCAAACCCGTAAAAGCTCCATTCGTCTTCGGAATACAATTTAAGATATTTTGGATGAAAACCAGGAGGTTTGAGACTGTCCCATAGACTGGCAAGTAAATAACGGTGTCAAGGTCCATAAAAGGTATGAAAGTCATCGTCAGAATACTCCATCTGCCATCAGACGTGCAATCTGGGTTATATGAAGTGACGGGAACACTTTTTGTAAGCGAAAAAAAAAAAAAAAAACTTTATTCAATAATTCCTTTGTCAATGGTCTCCTCTGTGTCTCTCCATATCACAGTTTTTTTGTTTTCTTCACTTACAAAAAGTGTTCCCGTCACTTCATATAACCAAGAATTTTTATTTGGTATTTTCTTTGTCTATGGTTATCACAGTTTTTTTGTTTTCTAAACTTGGCATAAACTATGGGACACACAGGCCTCCCGATTTTGTCGAATCACATATACTGTAGATGACAGCTTTGACGGGTTTACATGGGGTGTATAATGTAAAACTTTATAAGTGGAGAATCCCTTAAGTTACAATTCTTAAACTACGAGCTGAGTCTGTTACAATATGTTATGTTGGAAACAAATGCTTTTGATCATTAAATCACCATCATAACTACAGCACAGTGTGCGTGATTGTGTGTGCACCCAGAATTGTATCATGGGTTTCAATAAATAGTGTATGTATTGTTCTTTAAGAATTTGAGAAATCACTGTATTGTGTGAAAAAGCCTTTCAGATGTGTTTGCACTATTTCCTAAATTTTTATTTAATACCATATGTACATGCTACAAATTGAAGTTTAATAAGCAGTAAATCTACTACTTAAACTTCTACTGTTAGATCATACCAAATCTGAACCAACAAAATAGCAAGTAAACAAATAGGTTTACAAAATAAGCAAGCCATTATCTATAATCATCTTCAACATTTGTGCTTCCCCGACTTATATTCATAACAGGGTACACAGTTTCTCATATTTCTGTCGAACACATATACAGTAATGAGGGAAACCCATTGGCACAATTCCATTACTGCTCACTTTTTGGTTCCTATGTGACCACACAATGCTTTTGACATTTATCACCATCATAACTACAGTGTGTGTGCGTGACCTGCACCCTCATAGGTTTCCCTCATAGGGTTATGTATTGTTCTTTAAGAAAAGAGCCTTTCTATTGTGTGAAAAGCCTTTCAGATGTGCTTGGAAGGTCACAGTAAATGGAGGGAATGGCAGCCCTCATCAGAAGATGGGGGAAACGATATCATGTCCATGTTGCGGGCTGAAATAAAAGTGTATTCAGAGAATTCTCACTCTCACTTTCTTGGCTGAACTGTCAGTCAATCCTTATCCTTAACTGAATGATCCCAATGGCTTTGGTCTGCTCACTGGAAAATAAAAGTGTGCATGTCTGAATTTATGACCTGTAATTTAATATAGACTCAAATTTAGAATGTATGCATATGTCCTTTGGATATTTTTAAACAGATGAATTCAATTGTCAACATGGAATAAAAAATAAGCGTGGTTGTTGTTTTTTATTTAATATCTCAATTCTTTTTTTTTTTTAATCTGTGTATATCTACACTAAAGAGCGACTATATGTGGTGGTTTTAGCTATATGACTTTTTTGTCTCATACAGCACACTGCCTGGGTTTGAGTAACAAACTAAGTGCATATTAACAGATGAACTATGTTCATATTTATAAGCCCAAACAGTCAGTAAGTGACAGGTGCTTGCAAACGCTGTTTTGTACTCATTTATTGATGATGTAACTAAATGCGCTCTAAGTGAGTATTTAAGTGTGAGGTGTTTGCAAACGCTGTTTTGTACTCATTTATTGCTGACCGATTGCTATAAGGCTGCATACGAGTCGATGACTGACGCTTCAGTCAAAAGTTTCTGATGAAATGGCACTCAGAGCCGACTTATATGGCACCCACCCCTTTTGACTGGTTGAAGTGCCATTGGTTCATGCAGCTACACAAACATGATCAAATCATGCTTCAGTATCAGAGTAAGCAGTTCATGTGCCAGGCAGACTGAACCTTGGGGCAGAAATGCTGTCCAGGGCAATGTAGCTCCAGGAGAATGGAGACTACATCCCCAAATGGTTCAAACAAACTGGTCTGTCTTCGGGAGGGCAGAGGTGGACCTCTTTGCCTCAGAAGACAACTTTTTAAGCAGCGAGATGCCCTGGCCCACGATTGGCCCAGCACTTGCCTGTATAACCCCCCCCCCCCTCAGGGAAGTCCCCCAAGTTTATACAGTTGCTATCGGCAGACCCCTGGTCGATACCATTAAGGAAGGACCTCCTCTTACAAGCTAGGGGCATGATTTGACATCCCCAGCAAGAGCTGTGGAGCCTTCATGCTTGGCCCCTCGACGGGAGTCTTTGCAGCTCCCCATGATTGTAGCTAATACCATTTTGGAGGCTACAGCTCTGTCTGCAAGAGTTTCCCCCATAGCGTGTTAATGTAACGCTTGATTCCTTATGTCAGGGAACTGAGGTTACACAAGTAACCGGAGGGTTTTTTTTTTTTTTTTTTTTTTTGCCACAAAAATAAATAATTAATTAATTAATAAATAATTGTTGTTATGTGTTTTTTTATTTTAATTTTGTCTTTTTTTTTCCTCATAATTATTATTTTTTTTTTTCTATATTTCAGACTGCAAGAGAAAAAAAGTAAAAAAGTATATAACCAGTCGCAATTACCTTTTTTAATTTGTTATCCCATGGTATAAACAAGTTTCTATCAGTCTGTCCTTTAAAAAGACTATCTGAAATTAAAAACTTTCTTTTTTTGTGTCACACTGTAATATATGAGTCATGATGCTTTTCATTTAAATATTTAAAAAACAAAACAAAAAAAAAAAAACAAGTGTTTGCTGGATTCGGTGATACATGGCATTTAAACGCTGAATTAGTTAACAGCTGACTACATTTATATGGGCTTCAATAATGTGACTATTGGTCTCATAAAAATGAGGATTTTCCATTTAAACAACATTTTCTAATTACCCTCAACGTAATAAGGTCAAATTCAGAATATGAATAATCAAATTAAGACATGCGTATTCCAATTTTAGTCGCATTACCGAAGACACTCAGAAACAGAATGTGGCTGCCATTGTTCCATGGCATTTTGCACAATACAGCAAACAAACCACAGCAATTTATCTGCATAATTAATGATACATAAATGAAAAATGAATGGAATGGTTCTATAAGCAGCTCAGTCTGAATATTTTTGGATTACTGCTGTACAGAGACACTGTTTTGAGCTACTCCAGTTTCTGTTCATTTTCAGCCTTCATTTTTTTTTGTATTATTGATTACATTTGAAAAACACTGCCAATTAATATCAAAAGCAAGCCTCTAGTTATGTTTTAAATACAAACCTCCATCTCCATCCACTTCAATGCTGTTATCCAATTTATGTTTTTTTTTTTTTTTAACTGTAGTCAGAAGCTGCAGAAAATTTTGAAGTAGAAAGAGCTACAAATGCCATGCAGTTCAATGGCATTGCAAATACTTAATTCATAAATAGCTTATTAATTAGGTGATATTGACGTTGTTAGTAAACATCAGTTCAGTCATATTATCTGTGATACCATGTGGTTGATATTTAAATGGTATGTCAGGGTAAACGTTCAGACTAGTTGTTGCAGTGTTTTCGTGTACTGATACTCTTTTAGTCAAATTCATATCTTAACCTCACGAGTTTCCACGGAGTCGTTCACAAGCCCCACGTTCAGGTTGAATGTAACGAAGACCTTATTTATCGAAAGGATGGTTTCAACGGGTGCTTCCACTGATTGTAGATGAATAGCTATCCATTTCATTCACTGGTGTTTTCGCTCTCTGAAAAGCGCTCTAAATAATACAGTGCAAACTGACTGAATCGCTAACTGATTCACACTAAATAAAGCAATTCACCCAAATAAACGACTCAGATGATTCATTGTTCTGATTTTAAACAATATTATAACAAAACAAACAAACAAACAAATAGTCCTACCAGAAAAAGCGACGTCACTGCAGAAAATGAGGAAAAATGTTTCTCAGGTTGACGAGTGGTTCTCAAACCCCCAACCTTTTATATACATGAGCTGACTGAATCGCTAACTGATTCATACTATATAAAGCGATTCATGCAAATAACCAACTCAGAGTGATTCATTGTTCTGATTTTTTACAATCGAATAACTAACCATAACAAACAAACAAACAAAATAAATAAATAAATACCGTAAAAGCGTCGCCATTGCTGAAAAAAATCATGAGGAAAAATGTTTCTGAGGTTGGTGGGCCAGTGGTTGTTCATGTAAAATTCCATGTAATTATTTTTAAACAAAACAAATTCGATATGGATTTAAACATTCAGTGTTCTTTTTTGCAAACATACTTCACAAAAATATCACTGCAATTTTTACATATTCTAAAACAATCTTTTTGAAATTGTATCCATTCGAAAGAATCGCAACAAGCATGCACTGCATATAAACTACTATAACATACTTCACAAAAATATCACTGCAGATATTCTTTACAACTTGAAATTGATCCATAATGGAGGAAAGGAAAAAAAACATTCAGATTAACAGGAACCTCAACGATCTGAAGGCGGCACGACGTCATCAGTGTACAGTTCAATTTGGAGCGTCTAGATGCCACTGATCCTCACAAACATCTCCAAAACACGCTTCTTTGGTGAGTAGGCCTATCCGATATAAAACACTCGCTGTACATTAATTTTGACAACTACGTGAATATACCGAACTGTTAAAGCAGAAATATTATGTTAATAGTATCAGTAGGCTTCACGGTTTGTTTATGCATCAATGGACACACACGCCTATGTCTGTATGACAGTATGCCTGTATGTCACTATAATCTTCTTTACCTTGAATACAATCGTCATTCATCAAAACTTTACTAGCACCGCACTGGCTTGCTTTATCCAACCGAGAGCTGTAGTTTGCCTAGCTATCACATGCTCTTGCAGTGGTTGGGTGTTTTGAGCTGCCGTTCAGAATGAACTGCAGGCCTATTTCACCCAGCGTGATGAAAATGGCTTGAGCTGCTTTGAAACACAGAATATCACAGAATACGTACAAGTGAGGTGGTGTTTTTTTTTTTTTTTCTTTTACATATTAATCATAAAATCTGTGAATTGAATATACTTTAATATTAAAGGGATAGTTCACCCAAAAATCTAAATTATGTCATTAATGACTCACCCTCATGTCGTTCCAAACCCGTGAGACCTCCGTTCATCTTCGGAACACAGTATAGTTCATTTTAGATTTAGTCCGAGAGCTTTCTGCCCCTCCATTGAGAATGTATGTACGGTATACTGTCCAACGTCCAGAAAGGTAATAAAAACATCTTCAAAGTAGTCCATGGACATCAGAGGTCCGTTAGAATTTTTTGAATCATCGAAAATACATTTTGGTCCAAAAATATCAAAAACTACGACTTTAATCAGCATTGACTTCTCTCCCCCGGGTCTGTTTATTTCGCGTTCACAGCACATCCGGTTCGCGAACGAATCACTCGATATAACTGTGGGGGACTCCAGCATCACCAATCGAACTGAATCGTTCAGAAAACGGTTCGCGTCAACAATAAGCATTAATCCACAAATGACTTAAGCTTTTGTATTTTTTAACATATCTGATCACTCCCTCTGAGTTTCAAATAAACCATATATCCCGGAGTAATTCATTTATTATCAAACAGTACACTGACTGAACCGAGCCATAATACTTTGAACGAAACATTGACTCCGTTCTAGAGTTTAGAACCGTTTCTGTCGGTGCGTCCGATTCGAGAACCGAGGAGCTGATGATACTGCGCATGCAACAGCAGACTGACACACAGCGCGTCTGAACTGAAGCTGATTCTTTGGTGATTGATTCTGAACTGGATTCTGTGCTAATGTTATTGAGCGCGGGTAAACCGAAGGCTTGAATCAAGGGCAATCATCGCCAATGGAGGTCATTACGTCGAGCGCAAAAGAACTGTGAACCGTTTTTCGGCAACCGTTTTATTGAATCAAACTGTCCGAAGAACCGGTTCGCGGAGAAGAACAGAACTTCCCATCACAACCGGTGATCCTAAAACCGATGCAACCGGTTCTTGACTCGAGAACGAGTCAATGTTTCGTTCGTTATCTGGCTCGGTCATCAGTTCAGTCAGTGTACTGAACTCAGAGGGAGTGTCAGCCATGTTAAAAAAGTTAACAGCTTAAGTCATTTGTGGATTAATGCTTATTGTTGACGCGAACCGCTTTCAAACGATTCAGTTCGATTTGGTGAACTGGTTCAAGAAGATCCGGTTTACATCGAGTGATTCGTTCGCGAACCGGATATCACTAAACTGCAGTGCTGTGAATGCGCTCATAACAGACCCGGGAGAGAAGTCAATGCTGAATAAAGTCGTAGTTTTTGATATTTTTTGGACCAAAATGTATTTTCGATGCTTCAAAAAATTCTAACGGACCCTCTGATGTCACATGGACTACTTTGAAGATGTTTTTGTTACCTTTCTGGACGTGGACAGTATACCGTACATACATTCTCAATGGAGGGACAGAAAGCTCTCGGACTAAATCTAAAATATCTTATACTGTGTTCCGAAGATGAACGGAGGTCTCACGGGTTTGGAACGACATGAGGGTGAGTCATTAATGACATAATTTTGATTTTTGGGTGAACTATCCCTTTAAGTTATCTCTGTCTGTCTGTCTGTCTGTCTATATTTTGCATAACATTATTGTTGTTGCTGTTAGATTCTCAAACTGAAGTTCAGGTGGAAAGTGTGGGGAACCCTGGCAGTCCTACCTGTACACTTCAACAACTTTCTCTGAAATCTTCTGCAGTAGTTGCTGAGGAAATTACTAACAACAACAGCATGGTTTCTGTTCTCTCTCTTTCTATACCTTTCTGTCTCTCCCTCACTCTTTCTTATCCACACTCTCTCAAAAAGAACAACCATCCCCTATATAACTGTGGGACTCCAGCATTGCCCTTCGTTTTGAAGTTCAGGTAAGGTGCATGCCAGAAAATGCTCAATAAATGAGTGGACCTTTTGTATTCAATCTATCTATCTGTCTTGTCTGTCCATCTTATATACCCTATACTTTTTATTATATAACACCACTTTATCAGACAGCACATAACCTTTGAATAAAAATAATTGAGTGTTGAATTAGATTTAATCAGTGCCGTAGGTGATAATGTAAAGATATTCATCTAAATGCTGCTTTCAACAATAGACTCAGATCACCTCTGGTTTTTAATGAGAGCTGTGATCCGTGCGCTTTCTCAGTAATACATTTGTGAGTCTGCTTCAAATGTAGAGATTAAAATCACCACTCATGTTTCACATGGATCCATCCATATGAACTGTGAAGGGTGAAGTGGTTGTTCTCGAAGCAGTCAAGCGGTGTAATTAAGGATTACACCTTCACAAGTGGGGCTCCATAACAGCCTATTAAATGTATGTACTGTATGGCTCAAGATAAGAGTTTCCATTATTTTTCTTTCTTATTTTTTTTTTCAGCTTCTAACATCTACTGACAAACCAGGTCACCGAAACAAAGGAAATGTCTTATAGTTTGATATATACCTGAAAAGTTTCTCAAAGGCAGTAGCTGCAGGACTTTTTTGTTGCTTAAAGTATATATGAAATACCACTAAGTATATTAAATATTTCATCTTCTCTTTTTTTCCTCTTTTCTTTATTGTTTATCCTCATATTACCTTAATTATTCAGCAAAACTAGTTCTTGTTTGTGTGTGTATGGGTGTGGGTGTGTACTGCACACTAGGGTTGCTGGGTAATGGTACTAAAATACATATGTATAAATGTATACACAAACACACACACACACACACACACACACACACACACACACACATATATATACAGTATATATAGTAATGTTTATTACATTTTGGTGCAGTTTGGGAGCAATAAAACTTGTGTGAGCACTGCTGTACAAATACACTTTTGTTGATCCCAACACATTGACACTGAATTATTAAATCTATTTACAGTTATCTATTTTAGTTTCATTTCAACAGTCTACTGAGGCTGTTTTTTTTTTTGGTTTTGTTTTTTTTGGCAAAGGAACCGATACCAAGGTACCAGAGACTTGTATCGGGCTGAAGCCAAAATTTTGATATTGATTTAACTCATTTTACTCTTCCCAAGTTCCCTTTAATTTTGCACAACTGTAGTTAGGAAGTGCCAAGATACATTTGTTACATAAGTTATATTTATTTTCTTGTAAAAAAATTAAAAAGCTGCTGGTGTCTTTATGCCACAACAAACCTGATAGGAAGATTTCCCAACCAAGAGCCAAATATATCTAAAAAGAGCTTTTTCCAGGTCCCCTGGGCTCCCATAACCTCCTCTAAAGTACTGTTGTGTGGCTAATGGATTCTCTGTATATGGTCACTCATCTTTTCTGTATCATTTGAGCCAAAATGCCATGACACTAATATACCTCGCATCTCTGGTGCTTTAATTACTCCCTGCAAGCTGAGAGGAGCATGAAAGGAGCATCCTGTGGAGAAACCTGCTGCTAATGCAGAACAGTAGCAAGAGCATTTGTACAATGAACAGTTCATAAATGCAGACCTAAACACAGTTATGTTGTAACTGAGACAAACATGGAGGAGAAACTATAAAGCCCAAAGTATTTCTGAAGTTTAAAGGTACCATGTGGAATTTCTGCACCAACCAAAAATGTAAAGGTATAATGTTGTTCTTGTTGTCAAACAGGTTTTCCAACATTCTCTTAGTCCTACCCCTTTTGACATGATGATGATTGTTGTTGTTGTTCACTTAGTTAGCTTAACAGTTAACTTAAACTATCAACAAGTAAACAATAAGTAATATTGTTGTTTATTTATATTGTTTATTTACTATATTTAACCCTCTGGGCCTGGGGTTGGCAAATGCGCTGGCACGTTTTATCACATTTTTTCCTGATAAAGCTGATAAGAACTACTCTGTCATTTTTTATTGTACAGATAAGAGCAATACCTCATTCGAATCTGTAACAGATAAGAGCAATACCTCATTCGAATCTGTAAAGAATATGCCTTTGTAAGGTCCATGCCATTGGCCTAATGAAGTGTAATGAATTTAACATAATCTACTAGAGTTAATCGTTTCAGAGTTAATCGGAAAAAATACAAAGAAAACAATTTATTAGCCAGGTAACAGAACAATAATTCAAATACAATTCAAGGAATAAAACTTAAATCAATCATATACATCAATTAAGAAATTAAAGAATATAGAAGCATTTACCTGGCAATGAAAAATACTCCAGCCTTACACCTTTATTTGTATACACTCATAATAACAACAAAACGCTGTGCTTTTGTAAAATAAAGAAAACAAACAGGGTGTGCTTTCTGCCGTCTCAGTCTTCATGAACTTCTTTCTGAACTGTTTACGTTAAGACATGCCTAACCGACTGTGTTTACTAGGATATTCGCCAAAACGTGTATTTTGATGTAATTTTGTCTGTATTTCTTCATCCATGTACAAAAAAAGCGGAATAGAGCTCAGTTTAGTATTTGCATGGTGCGGCTGTCTGTGTGCGTGCGCGCGCTTCAGATGTGTGCGCTCAAAACTTCTCACACATCGCTTGACTGTTCCACAAACAATCCCGAGCGTCTTTAATTCTCACATTGGGCTTTCAGGCAGTCTTTATATCGAGTCCTGATATGTCAGTTTGAGCGAGAATGCACGCGGTGGCGGTAATGCATAGACGGACATTATTTGAAAATGTGGACAGCGCCAAATAAGGTTCCTATTTATACTACAGATATCGATATTTTACGTGTGACATCGATGCATCATATCTATGTATCGATCCATATCGATGAATCGTTACATCCCTACTACGTTATGAACATCTTAGGCTGTCATTATCCAACTGACAGCATGATCAGCTGATCACAGCACGATGGAGGCCTTGCCTTTTCTTAATTCTTTTGTGAAATCACTGCCTACCTACCTCCTCAGAGAAAACACTTTTAAAACTACTAAATGGCTCACTGTAGCTTTAAAAGGTAATAAAAATGTATTACCGGTTCCCCGAGATTTCAGCTGATGCTGCGAGCTGTCAGTGGACACTTTACCTAGCTCTGGAAATACTTTCAAACATGACTCACCCTTGTGAGCACCACTCTAGTCCAAAATCTGAACTCTGATTTGATTAAAAAATCCAATCAAGTCAATATTTCATCTCCACTCCATCAAATAATGCCAAAGTCATTGTAGCCATCGATATTTCATTTGTTTTCAACGGCATCCCTCAAGTGGTTTTCCCCACACAGATGCCTATCTGACTGTGCTGTTTAATTGAATCACTCTCTATCTGGATTAGCAGTGGGTGGACCGCCTATGCACACCTATTCTCAGTATTCCCACTGGTCCCAACTGTTCCATCTAAAGCGATCACACAGTTTCTTGTCATTCTTTATTGGATTTTTTAAATCCCCTACATGCAATTATTACTGGAGGTGACTAGAACAGTAGGTGGTTTACAGGAAGAGGGGCTCATATGTTAGTGGTTTCATCTCATACTTAATCCTATAGGGGCATCTAGGCTGATCTAGTATCATCTTCATGATCTCAGCACTATTCCAAGTGAAATCCCGAGGCAAGATTTGGATCCCCCAAAAAACACTCAAAATGATTCCTTAAGTATTCAAATAATGCTTTTATATGAAACGTGTGGATGTTATTTAACACACACACACACACACACACACACACACACACACACACACACACACACACACATACATATATATATATATATATATTTATATATACAGACACACATTATATTTCTGTTCCTGTGGCAACTTAAGGTAAATGAGGATACTATGGGAAATTATTAATGTAGTTCCAACACAAATTAATTAATTAATTTATTATTTATTATTTCAATTAATAATATTCTTATTACAATAATTAATACTTATGTTAATATGGCAATAATTGGTTTTATTTTTTACAAAATTAAATGGCCAGTTCTATGCCAAAACGATTAATTTATTATTATATTAAAAATATATTTAGTTAAATTGTCAGTAATATTCTTATAATAATTAATATTAATGTTTCTCATTTTTGTTTTAACAAAATTAAATGGATAGTTCCAACACAAATGCAATAATTTATTATTATATTAAATATATTATTAAATTACGCAAACACTATCCTTATAATAATTAAAGTTAATGCAAGTAATATGTTATATGCTAATATAGTAATATAGTAATAATTTGTTTTAATTTTACAAAATGGATAGTTCCAACGCAAATTGACTGATTTATTATTGTACTTTTTGAATTATTATCTGAATTATATAAATATTATAACTAATTGTGTTAAATGTTAATTTTAATATTAATACTGTAAATAAGATTCTTAGATTATAATGATTATTATTCATGTTAATACTATAATAAATAAATAGTTTATTTAATGGATACTTCCAACACAAACTGACTGATTTATTATTGTATTTATGTAATTGAATTATAGAATATTATAAATATTAATCTTAATATTAATAATGTAATTATCACATTCAAATGGATGCACGCCATTCATTAAGTTTAAATGTTATGTTGCATTAGCTCATCTTTCTTTTTTTTTCTTTTCTTTTTTTTTTTTGACAGGTGGTCCAAAGATTTTGGTCCATTCTGGTCAAACTTCACGGCAGGAGTTTGGCTGGTTTGCAATGCCAGCTGGTGCATTTACAGATTGATTCCATGCCATTATTTACTTCAAAGTTCTCTCTCTTTCTGTACCTGTCTCACTGTCACTCTTATGCAGTCTTTCTTTCTTCTCCTTTTTTCTATCTGTCTATCAGTCTCTTTTTCTTTCTCTTTCTCTTTCTCTTTCTCTTTCTCTTTCTCTTTCTCTGCACATCTCTTAACATATGGTGATAGACTAGGAATAGTCCTGACCTACTTGCAGCTTTGCAGCTCACCACCAACTCTTGACTCGCTCCTCTTCCTGGTTTCGATCCGGATGCGGCACTCTCCCAAACTTTACACACTAAATCTTACTGACATCTTTTGACCTGCACTCATTTTTCATAGTGTGCAGTTGAGGCATTTGTTTGAAACACTCCGCTTCCTTATATTATTATCAGACCTGGCTTATGAAACAATTGCATTTTTGCGATGCAAATAAAAAACTGAACTCTCAGCTATTTCAAACTGTGAGAAACCTCCATAGACGCTAATGCAGAAATCTACTATTGTATAAAAAGAAAGTGATTTAATATCTTCCACTAATTCTTTTTCTGCTAAGTTCGTTTCAGGTCTTCTGGCCCACTTGTTTTAGATGGTTTATTATTTCAGATGTGGATCGAAGAGTCTTAGCTTGAGTTTTGGAGCATTGATTGACATCTAAAGGCCGAGGTTAGGTTGGATTTATAGTTATAAGTGGAAATAATCCATTCTCTCCCCACTCCAAACCTGAACCATTTGTATACAGGAAGGTCACACTATCGATGGATGCCGTTAAAAAACAGGCAAAGCAAGGTGAGGCACTTTTGGATCAATATGTTAACAATCTAAATCCTGAACAGCAGTAGCCATTTAGAGTCAAGCTTTTCATTTCTAAAGCCATCAGGCTGTGGACCTTTTCAAATCTGATTTCCAAAGCTTTTTCACAAAGTTTATATTAAACTGGGCAATATTAGTTGTCAGTTGTGTCATTTGTCCGTTTGTTAAACTTTTTTTTTTAATTGTTAGAAATTCATAGCAGATAAATATTGACATTTTTATTCCTTAAGAAAAAATAAATAAATAAGTAAAATAAAAATTACAAAAATAATAATGAAATAATTGTTTAATAATAAAATAATGAAAACTCAGGTTTCTTAAAACATAGTGCCATAACCTGAAATCAGTTCTACCAAGACGGCCCAGAAATCTATCACCTGAAGAAGTTTTTTTTTTTTTTTTTTTTTTTTACAAAATTTGTTTAAAATACCTTAATGCATAAGTTAATGTGTAGGGACAGTTTTATATGACATATATTTAAAATATGATATTTTCTCAAGATTTTGAATTGTTATGAAAAAAAATGAAATCAACATAAAAAAAATTTTTTTTTTTTATAATTATTAGCGAAAGAGTGAAAAAAATAGTGTTTGATATCACATCAAATTTGTCTTCCTAAGGAGGTAGTATACTTTCAATGTATTGAAAATAAATAATTTATGGAAGATAAATAAACGCGTTTTCAATAAAGAAATAAAATAAATAAAAAAAAGTTTGTTTTATGAATAATCTTTTGCAAGATAAAAGTATAGCTAAAGTGACATTTCTTGAAATTATCTGAATATGATATAGGCAAACTTGAAATGTATGGTTAAAGTATGACTGCTGTTTGAGATAAAGACACATACGAGCTTGTTTTTTCTCTGTTGGTTGTTTAAAAAAATACAACGTTGTTTGCTGTTTGTGAACTTGCAAGTATCCCTGTCAAGTGCATACTCTAAGGTTACAGGGTTCTTTAAGACTGAAAGAGTGTGCAGCGTTGATGCAAAACCTCTTATGTAGTGGCTTCAGAAGCGATAAGCTTCAATGTTTATTTTCCCAGACACTGCGTGAGGTAAAATTGACTTTTGCTATCTCAGCGAATAGCAATTATCTGAGGTGCCAGAAGCTTCTGCGCAGTGAAGACTAATTAGTTTCATTAACCTGCGTCAAAGATAAAAACAATTGCCATAATGTAATTGAAATGCTAGTTGCACCTCTCTTTCCTCCTCTCTTTTTCTCTCTCTCTATTTTGTCTCGGCCTGATTTTCTTCATATTCTTATTTGTTTTGTTAGAACATTTCAATTTGAATGTAGAAGAACAATACCTCAATCAATAGAGATGTTGACTCTTGCCTCCAATAACTGGAAGAATGCACCATTATGTGCTATTGTATTTACATAAAAGATTGCTTATGAATCCATTTTCCTAGTATGTATGCAGCATTTGTTTTGTTATAAAAACATACAAATAGGCAAAGTACCTGTTGCCCTGCAGTTAAAGAGTCATGTATTTTATTTATATGAAGTATTAATGAGGCTTTATATGTACTCAGCCGTCAAAGGTCCCAAAATTAAACAGTAGTGATTGAAATTTGCATTTAAAATGTCATAATCAATTTTGTATGACATGCATGCAAGTAAATTACCAAATGCCATTTTTCGATGAACTGTTCTTTTAATATCTGTGATTAATAACAGATTTAGACTCATAGAGGCATGTTCTAGATGTTATGTGTGAGAGGGAACATTGTAATACAACATCAACACCTGAAAATTTATGAAAAAGTTAGATGATTTCATGGGTGTGCAATTAATATGTGTGAATCTCTCATCATATTCATTATAGGTAACAACATGTGTATGTGTGTGGCTTTCCCTGGTGGCCCTCTTGTATGTGAGCTTT
This sequence comes from Cyprinus carpio, assembly GCF_018340385.1. Lineage (NCBI taxonomy): Eukaryota > Metazoa > Chordata > Actinopteri > Cypriniformes > Cyprinidae > Cyprinus > Cyprinus carpio. The sequence goes on along the minus strand of NC_056582.1, from coordinate 10,757,049 downwards.
TATTGGGAATAAAGGAGAGATGACATTTGTAAGGACTTGTTTGGTCTTGCGTACACAATGGCACAAACACCAGAGCCAAATCTCACAGCGGGGTTTCTCAGCTCTCTCTCCATGTGAGAAGACATTGGACTTCTTGTTTTGACCTTTTGACGTGGTGAATCAATAGAATGCATTCAAACTCATCTCAGCTGGATCTTGGGGTTTTTCACAGACTGAAGAATATGCCAACGTTACAGCATATCTAAGCCAATATTTTTGCGGTTAAGATAAATGCACACATTTTTGTATGAGTTTACACAAATAGCAGCACAACATTGTTTTCAACAATGACAATGAGCTTTGCCATCACAGGCATTTATTACATTTTAAATAGATTTTAATAATTTTCATTGGAAATTATTTCACAATATTGCTGTTTACTGTGTTTTGAACTATTAAATGCAGCCTTGGTGAGTATAAGAGACTCTCTTCAAAAACATTTAAAAAAATCTTGGTGACCCCCAAACGGTAGTATATATGAATCCTCTGCATGGTCATAAACTGATTCAGTATAAATTGAATTTATATATAATTATACATATACATGTGCATTTAAAATTTGACTCATGGTTATATTACCATCAACCATATCAGTATCGCCAATGGCCACATATCCATAACCCTACATTAAATCATATCGCTACATTTAAAAGCATTCATTTGACTGATGGAATATCATTAAGAGCACACGCTCTTTAAGAAATTCACAGCAGAGACTGATTTTCCAGTGTAGGTAAGAGAATCTGAACAGCTCTAAGGACTCATCTCCATCAATCTCAGTTAGTGGCTGCTTTATTTAGCAGAGCCGGTAGTTGAAGTATGTCATACTGACAATATAGTTTTGAGTAAGTGCTGCTGAGGTGATGTCGACTCCCAGATCCTCTGTTTTCCAGTCTCTGTCTAATATTTTCAGCAAAGTTTATCTTTATATTCTCTCTCTAGATCAATTTTAGGTCAACATGGACAGAAAATAGATACGATAACCTGCAGGATATTTAAATTGAATGAAGTCAACCAATGCAAAACTATGCAATTTTAGCACTGAAGTTCTCTGTCAGGAAAATAAAAATCCTCCGGCTTGATGTGAATCATATTTGGTTTACTAAGAAAATAATGTAAGATATGATTTAATCTGTTCCAGTGAAATCCTGCCTTATGTGTTATTATAGTTATGGTCCCCTTTTATATGTTGCAGCACAGCAGCATAAATCTGAAGATGGATGACCAGTGATATTAAACTTCCTTTATCACACAACATTTCGGATGTGCTGTAAATCATGTCGGAGACCCTGTTAGCTATTTCCTCCTGCTATGAGTTGAGGATGGTCAAACAATAAGTCTGGTTAGCAACATGGCAAGCAACCCACATGAAAGAGCAGAGAGATGAAATAGTGTGTGTCAAGAGTATTCTGCACTAGCCAGCTAATATGTGTGTGTGAGACGTGTGTATTGATGGCTTTGTTTGGCAGAACATGTTAGGTGGCTGATTGCACGATGAAAGCTTTTTTAGAAATGCAGGTTCTGGTCATTTCATCTGTAAGTAGGAAGTGCAAACCCACACTAACATAGGTCCTCTTGTTTGGAAAAGCAAAGACTGTTATATTTATTTATTTATTTATTTATTTATTATTTTTCCTGGCAATGGAAGAGTCACAGTGTGGTTATTCTCTCTCCCTCTTTCTGTCATTTTAATTCCAGCCATTTTTGTGCATCTCATTAGCTATATACAAGTAACAAGCTAGACTGCTCCCATTATAGTCACTGTTTACACTGGTAAGAATGTCCCTGTTAAAAGGCCCATTCACACCAAGAACGACAACTATAAAAATAACTATAAAGATAACGATATTAGCGTCCACACCAGCGACGATATCGTTCATTCTAAGCGCACGCGTCTGCCTCTTTAAATTCTCGAGCTTGTTACAGCAGGAAGGATTCAGAATGGCTGTCAATATTTTTATCGTTTATCAGCTTGAAAAAAAATCTGAAAGTGATTTCAACGATATCATTTCTCTATGACTTTATCATTAAGGTTGTGGTGTGGTCTCTGATATTCTTTAATATCGTTAACTTTATAGTTATTATCATCCTTGGTGTGAACGGGCCTTTAGCCTTTACTAATATGCAATCTGCCTTCAAAAAGTATCTTTCTCCATTGACAGCCATTAAAAAGTACCCATATGGAAATGTAATATATGACATATATTGCCCTATATGAGTGATATTGTCATATATGTTACCTATAAGCTGATATTATAAATATATAATTTATAATGTAATAATGTCTGCATTATAATTAATATGTTTAGCCTATAAAATAATATCTATATAATGATTTGTATATGGTATTGTATTTAGCAACCATATATGTTAACAATATATATTTTATTTTTAACAGCATATAGAAAAAAATCTGTATGTTATTATGTGTTTTTGTAATATATGTGTGTGTGTGTGTGTGTGTGTGTGTGTGTGTGTGTGTCTATCTTTTATGTTTACTTATATAATATCAACATGTATTGATAGGATTTAGGATGGATGTACACATAGATAACAAATATGTCCACAGTCGTGGCCTAATTGGACTTGTAACCCAAAGGTCGTGGGTTCGAGTCTCGGTATCAGCAAGAATTGTCAGTGGGGGGAGTGAATAACCAGCACTCTCTTCCACCCTCACTACCACGACTGAGGAGAGACCCTTGAGCAAGACATCGAACCCTCAACCGGGTGTGTGTGCACTACTCACTGTTGTGTGTGTGCATACATAAACATACATATTTGTATGGGCTAGAAACTGTTCTGGATTCTAATATGTTTTTTTTATTATTATTATTATTTTTTTTTCATATGATATTTCATAATGTCATGGTTTCTGTTAGTTTGTGTTTTCATCGTTCCTGCCCCAGTTAATTGGTTGTCACGGTTATTTATTTGATTATGTTCAGGTGTGTTTAGTTATCACGTTTATATTAGTTCAGTTTGTTTTTCCTTTGTCCAGTCTCATCAGTGTTACCCTGTGTGTTGGATTAAATACGTTCTAACCCTTCATCTTTGTGTGTTTGCTTACAGCGTAGTGTGACACATACATGGAAATGTAATATATGTACATTTATTACATTTGCATATGGTAGCCATGTTTTGCTAACAGACACATACTGTTCTGAAGGTTTATTATTGACCTCCTCAGTTTTGTCAATAAACAGCTATTTAATTTCCGTTGAGCTGTACAGAACTCTGACTCTTAGTAAACGGAAAACATTTCATCACGCTCACACATACACACACACGCACGCAGCATAGTCACTTAACATTTCTGCTTTTTTTTTTTTATTGAAATATTATTAATAACCTGTTTTGTCTGAACTAAAATGTAAAATTAATTTCAGATATAAAGTAAAATAGCTGACCTTTCTTTTTTATATTTAGCTCACGTCTCACTCTTGGTTTTCTCTAATTATATCCAGTGAGATAAAGGGATAGTTCACCCAAAAATAACTATGTTGTCTTCCTTTAGTCACCCTCAAGTTGTTTCAAACCTGTGTGGATTCCTTTCTTTTGCTGAACATAATGGTCACTGTTGACTTCCATAGTATAGAAAATACAGTGGGAAACACCAACTGTTTGGTTAGCCCACATTCTTCAAAATATCTATTTTGTTTTCAGCAGAAAAAGGTTTCAAACAACTTGAGGATGAGTAAATGATGACAGAATTTTTTTTTTTTTGAGTGAACTATTCTTTTAAATGTGGATTCATTTGTTTCAATCAATCATTCATTCATTCATTTAAAATTGCTGCAGTGAACCGATCTTAAAAAAAAAATAAAAAGATGAAGGAGGACAAGGATAGTCCAATAGCAGGGCCTGGACACGCATACAGATCACAAGAAAACCCTTGCAGCTCCATGTCCCATCAAAGTCATCAATGGACCAGCTCTCATCCTGCAAACAGCCTTGCTTTGATGTCGATACTGTAAGCAAGATAAAGGAGCTGCTTAGCTGAAATACAATAAAGACATTTTTACTCCGGAAGGATGGGATCAGTGTGTCTCTCTATTCGTGTTTTCCTGTAATGGGCATGCATAAATAACTTAAAGAAATAAGAAGTTAATCATAACGATTTCCCGCCGTCTTACACAACCTATCGATGCGTGACTAGGATATTATGGATTGCCGTATTACGTCCATCCTGGCACTTTACAAGGCCGCTGTGAAGACTGCAGAAGGATGGATGTCAGAAAAGATACTGGCTCTGCTGACTAGCCCAGTGAAGAGATTCAATAGTAGATTGAAATGCTTTTGTGGACGTTTAGGTGAGGCGAGATGTTTATTTAAATTCGGAAATAATTAAGAATATGGCTTGAGAAGTATTCATAGGCGTGTTTGGTTTATAGTTCTTGGGATCTGGTGGTTTTTGAAAAAGTTTTGAGATATTTTGGAGTCTTCTTACTATAGAGTACCATGTAGAGTTGTCTCTAATGCAGTATTTAATGTTTCGAGAGAAACATGAAAACATGTTTTTGATGAGTGAAATGCCTTCCCAGAATCCTCTTCAATCTATCTGAAAACCTAAGTGTCGTTATTGTGAAAATAACTTTTACTCGCCTGCTTCTCTGTTTACACCCATCTCAGTGAATTTCTCTCAGTCTTCAATGATTTGATGTTTCTTTTTGTCACCTTTCCAGAAAGACATACAACAGAGGAAGAAAATGTGAACTATCTTAAACAAATATTCTGCATTCTTTGAAGTGTAAATGTGTTTTGCAGGCATCGTGAACGTGCGATCAGTCCCAGCGAACCTGCCTGTCAAAGAGCATGTAAGTGTGTTCGCTTTCCTCAGTTCTTTCAAAACCGAGCTTTGCACTTTGTTTTCCCTCTGCTGAGCGAACGACAAATTAAACCAAATTAAGCTCACAGCTGTTGCCACGGGGCATTGCGAGTTTGTCTGGTGTACTTCATTCCTCTTGACTTTGTCTGTGACAAGATCATTGACAGAGCTATAGTTTAGGTCTTCTGAGGAGAATCTGGAATTTTTAGTCCTAAGAGAGAGAAATAAGATGACTAGTGCTGATTAACACAGATTTCTTTTACTTACAAAATGATTAATCCATGTTATATACAGGTTAGATTTTGTGCACAAGATTAATATCATACTTTGAGAAATGGATATATATATATATCAAAACCATTATGACTTTTGAATGAACCATTTTTGCACCACAAAATCCATAAACCTTCTAAATGGACTGGAGAAACATCTATGACCAGAGGAACACAGAGAAAAAGACAAAGAATACAGGTAAACAGTGTTTTGAGGCCCATCTGCAGAGACTCTCCTGGATTAAGTGGCTACACACACGTCTCTGATCTTGGCTTCACAAGAGTGGAGAGGCTGGTGGATGCTTGTTATAGTCACCCCTTACTGAGAGACACGTGGACATACACATAGATGAGTGCTCTGTGTTTATCTATGTGTTTAGAGAATAAACCACACACACACATACACACAATGACCCTCACTCCATTTGAGAGGCTGCACATACAAACATTGTTTGATTAATCATAGAACAAGATCAAAGCAAGTTTCGCAGAGAGGATGAGTGTGGATCAGCCTATTAGACATATTGCTTTACATAAATCTCATTGAAATGGATAACACTCAACATCTCCATCAGTGACTCACAGCTACTCAAACCATACGCCAACCATCCTGCTTTGATCTCTGCCGCTCACAATCCTCTCCGTTCCTTTGGAGAATCATTGGTCAACCAAGGAAATGCAGGGTTACCAGTGGGTCATTTGGGGCACATGCCCCGGCACATCCACCCCCTCCAAAAAAACAAAACACAACACCCCATGTTTTGGTCACCAGCTCCAACTAAAGCACACATTTGAAGTACTGATGTACTGATATTGAAATTCTAGCTGAGTCAAGCATTTATTTTTATGCCATGGCCAATAACAGACTTCTAAGAAGGAAGCAGGCAAATCACTCTTCTGCATAACCTACAATAAACAATGCAATGGGAGTGAAGTTAGTGACAAAAGCTTATTTTCCCTGTTATCACTCTTTCTCCAATGTTCCAGCAGACGAGACTCTATCTATGTTTGTCCACGGTGCTACACATGATTTGTGAGATGATTTGTTGTATATGCATAAAGTTATTTCCTGTCCAGTAACAGTAAGAAATAAGCCAAACATATCTTCAAACATCCTCTTATTTATTTATTTGACATGGCACACTCCTATTACAGTTAGACTAGCAACAGAGAGTGCAATCTCAGGTCATCACCACCTGAATCAGCTGTTTGGTACATTTGTAGCTGTCAGTCAAAATAAAACACGTGCAAGATGTTCAGCCCTGTGAAATACTTATCGTATCACGAACCCATTAAAAATGCATGATATGATCCTGGGCTTTAGAGTTTTGGAAAGCTGACCCTGTCCGTTATTATTTATTTTTTTCCTCTAGTAAATTAAAATATGCTGTCATCAACAGAAGTATGCTTTCCATAGGCAGGATTTGCATATACATAAGATATTGGACATTTCACACAAACTCATTCTAATTGGATATTTATTTTGCTCAGACTTTCAGCTTTTCAATCAGAGGCTCAATTTGCAATTGAATGACTTGTGCATTGGAAACATCCATAATTCAGTGTCCAAATATGCACAAGATATGAGACTACAGATTAATTTGAATTAAAATAAAAACTTTTTTTGTCATTTACTTGCACTTTGCACAATAAAATATTAATTAATTAATTAATTAATTAATTAATTAATTATATTTTCATCTTAATTCATTGTTAATCTGTGAAGAAATATAAAAATAAATAAATAAATGTATTTATTCTTATTTCTTCACAGATAAACAATAAATTAAGATGAAAATATCTGTTTAAGAACATTAAAACATAAATAGGAATTAAAAATGAAATATTTATTATATATACATATATATATAATATATATATATATATTTAATTTATTATTATTATTAAGCAACACTAAGCAGTATTCTAAGTATTCTTACATTTGTCTACATGCTAAGCTATACAGCTGTGAAGGCTTTGGTACTTGGTGGGCTTTGGGGAAGGGTGTAAGTTTCATTGCGAACTAAAGGTTTTAACTCTTGGCACCAAAATGTCTGAACAGTTTAATAAAAGCCCCCTTGCAGCAATTACAGGTGTGATCAACAGACTCCCCGGCTCCCTTAATCTCAATCAATGTTGCTGTGCTCTAATTGTTCCAGAGGCTCTTGTAGCAGCAGTTACAGGTGCAAATCTATTGGCTTTGACAGAACTCAGCCACAAATATATCCCTGATGTATTCCAGCACCCCTCAGGCAGGATTCAAGAGCTTTTTTTCTTTTACCCGCACTTTTCTCTCAAAGTTGTGCCTACAAAATAGATCCCGGGTTATTGAACACGGTCAGAGATTTGAGAATTAATAAAACACAGAGAAAAACTATTGCCTTTCAATTTCACTGTTTTATAATTCATGAGAAGCTACCGAAATGTGCCAACCTCAGAAAGAGATGGACATGGGGTGGCATTGGACTGTGATCCAACTATACATATTTCAGGGATTTGCTGGAAAAATATGGTTAAATAAGTTACATATGAAAAGTTATCCACCTAAGAGTTTTTTTTTTTTTTTTTTTTTTTTTTGCTGGTCTTTTTTAATCTAAGTTGTAAAGTGCTTATGAAAGTTTTATGTGCTGCCATCCTCCTGTCTTTGAGGAGACTTTGAAGTGTATCCTCTACCTGACTTATATGTATTTTTCATTGTATCCTAAACCCTGACTTTTACAGATGCTTTTCCATTATATCATCTCACTGTTTCCTACCCTCTGCTGCAACCATTTATCACACACAAAAATAAACGTTACTCAGATTTTCTGCCACAGTCAATATATTAATTCAATATATAATAGTGTATGAAAAAGCGTAATCTATAAATGTACATGTACAAAATGTTCCCCAAAAATATTAAAGCAGCAACTGTTTTCCATAATGTTTCTTGATTTGATCATGTGATACTTAAGACTGGAGTAATTGCTGCTGAAAATTCAGCTTTGCCATCACAGGAATAAATTACATTTTCAATTTTATTAAAATAGAAACCAGTTCTTTGAAGTTGTAAGGATATTTCACAGTATTGCTGTTTTACATTTATCAAATAAATGCAGCCTCGGTGAGCATAAGAACCTTCCTTAAAAACAAACAAACAAAAATCTAACTGAACCTAAATATAACTCTGCAAATTAAACAAAAAATCTTCCATCAATCTCAACCGAACAAACTGGCCTACAGTGCAACAGTCTTACTTCCAATATTTGGTATGGGCACCAGCACAGTGGCTATTGATTAAAGCCATGCAGTCTGTAGATGTGCCTCAATGCGATGCAATAAAACATGTTTATGGCCTACTGCTGCCTGCCTTCCTTTTCCTCTTTTCAGCACTGTGACAAAGTGCACTTAGCCTAGACAGAGTGTTAATCTTCTGCTCAGGGGACTATAATCAGGTAGGGCAAGGCCCTTTAAACTCATTGTGACTACCATAGATCTTTGTCTCTCTACCCAGGGCGAGCAGGTTGACTACACAGAGCCAGAAATTAGCCTAGACAGGATCAAATGGCCATGACTGGGACTGCTGCTACCTGATCTAACAGTCTCTCTGGAGGAAATGGGCATCTCTCGCTCAATAACAGGTTTCTCAGATGCATAGGAAGACGGTGAGTACTGATCATCGTGCCTGTGTGATGTTTTGCTTTGTTGTTCTTGCTTTTATGTCTGCAAAATTCATCCTTGTCTTCATCACCTTCACAGCACACAGATTAAGACAAAGTCAACATTCCGAAAGAATCCGGTGAAGAAAGAGCCTTTGAAGCCATTGTTGGCCGAGCGGAGCTGTGCTCTGGAATCCCCTAGAGGTCACCTTTGAGCAAGTAGCCTTCTCAAATCCTATTGGTCCGTCTCCAGCTCTTTAGTGCTCCATTTATTTACATTGCAGCGAGGCACAGGTGTTGCTTTTAGATTACATCGAGTGTCTGTCGGCGCAGAGAAACGGTGTAATCAGGTTAGCCAAATAAAGAGACATGGTTCTCCTCTATTCACCGGTACAGCTATTGCAAAGATTCACTCACACTTTTCCCCATGACCAGGTCAGATGAAGTGTCATCTTTGGCAAAAACAAACTGAAGGTAAATGGCTACCAGCCTCCACACATGCAGCTCAGGTCTGAGCGGCCAGTCTCCCAACGGCCACACTCACATTTGGCTGGCATTATGGAGCATCTGCCATCGACTCCAAATTCATTTAGCAGTTTCCCTCAGCGACCATCAGCACTGTGTCTGGATGTGTTATAGTCCTCCAAACACACAAGCACAATGCCTGTTGGATCTTTCTCTATTGAAAATTGCCTTAAAAACTCTTTAAAACTAGCATGTGGTTTTTAGTACAGTGTATTCATGTCTGGCTATGCATATATCAGAACCTATTAACTGGAGTCAGGAGAGTACCAAGCCCATAAAGCTAAAAAAAAATAAAAAAAAATAAAGGAAAGATATTTCAGGGAAAAATATATTTCAAAGCTTTTGCATTCGCCTGCAAAATGTTTGCGTTCTCTTACAGAAGTATTGCATTCTCCTGAGAAAGTTTGTGTTCTCTTGCAAAACATTTGCTCTTTCTTATAAAACATTTGCGTTCTCTAGTAAAACACTTGCATACTCTCAAAAATTTGATTGCATTAAGAAACTTTGCTTTCTCTTGCAAAATATTTGAGTTCTCTCAAAAAAGTATTGCATTCCTCCAAGAAAGTTTGCATTTGTTCACAAAAGCACTGAAATTAAATTTTTCCTCCCATACTGAAAAAAAACTAATTGGTGGTGAAACATTTTTCACTCAGAAATTGCTTGTAAATTTCACTAATAATTGCAAAGAAATGGTAAGTAATATATTGAAATAAAAAATAAATTTTGAAGTAGAAAGACTGAAATAGTATTTTCTTGTAAAACATAAATCAATGATCTTTGTTTTATCTATTTTTCCATCGCAAAAGTTTTCTGCGATGTTTGAGGGAACACAATACTTTTGTGACAGAAAAGCATTGAAATAGATTTTCCATACATTGAAAATGCAAAAGAAAAAATGAAGCAGCTACATGTATACAATATATGTAAATGTATGCAACATTTGACAAGCTATTACGTAGTTTGTAATTTTCTAAAGGCCTAATATTCAGACATGTTCTTTGATGACTATATCAGCTGCAAACTACTCTCATCAAAGACAAAAGGCAGAAAAGAAAGGAATCAGTCAATATGCTAGAAATTAAATTAGCTTCAATAAGCTACTGCTTCCTTATCTCACTTAGTTTAGCAGCTTATCCCAGGTCTTAGTACAGCATATGCTTCCACATAGATTTCCTCAAGTACTCAAAATAACAAATCTTTGCTATCTTCAGGATACCAAGTTAAATTCTCCCAGTAAAGACTAGGATAATCCATGTACTAAAGGATTCCTGATGCTAGCTACTCTGCTAATCCCAGAGATACGAGATGGGGTCTATCCTGAAGTGGTCATTCTATATTCCCTGCAAGGAACTAAGCTCTTCTCTATTGGCCATTTTGAAGGGAAATAGGTCACGGTAGGAACCAGAGTAGGTATAACAAAAATGTTGCTTTTGTTGTTTTAATCTGAACACTCCAATCAAAGAACTGTGTACTGTATGAATGGCCAAAAAAAAAAAAAAAAAAAACATGGAGGTGACATGCTGTTACTAGTTCCCTCCAGAATGTCTACCCACCAGAATGCCCTTTAAATGGGCACTGCCTGAGGTCTGCCTACAGAGATGATGAAAATCTATAGTGTACTGTATATGTGCACCTGAGTCCTCTGCTGCGAATGGCCTGCAGATTAGAGACTTCTTTGGTTGTCTGTGGTAAAGAGTGTGTGAGAAAAGCAGCAGGGCGGATATCACCTGGGCACAGATGTTCATGGCTTCAGTTGTATTCTAAAAAGAAACCTCTTAGATTTATTAAGTGTGTAATGTGTATATATATATATATATATATATATATATATATATATATATATATATAGAAAGAGAGAGAGAGCTGCAATATTGCTGCATGTTGGTTTTATACAAAATCTATAGATTATTTTAAATAAGGACTATTTTTAAAACTACTCATTTCATATAATAATTAAAAATAAGGTTGCACTGAAATGAAAAAGCATTGAAAGAAACAACAAAAAAATGGTTTAGCTGCAAGGTTTGTTTGGTTGTTGGACTGATCGAAAAGAGAAGGAATGCATTTTTTGTTCAACAGCTGCGTTAGCTCTGAACCCAATCAGAGACCCTGTCAGTTAAGACTAAAGAAGGCATTGATTTTAGTCAAACAAGTCCCAACCTCAAAACCTTATCCTGGGAATGTTAGATCAAGTTAAATTATAGTTATACATCTCAAAAATACTGTAAATAATTCCACAGATTTGCCACGGCTAGAATGTTTGGAGTTCTACTTCTTTTCATTTTAATGTGTTTATTATATCTCTTTCAGAATTAATTAAAAATGTACCTGTTTTCCAATCATTTAGCCGGAAAGCTCTGCCTTCATCCAATCAACAACATTGGTTAGAACCAAGACCCCCCTACTTTTCTTTTTCTTTCTTTTTTGATAATCTGTTTAACTCGGATGTACGTTATGATACAGAAAATATCTGTCACTACATCTGGGACACTGCAAATGTAAAAATGCATGAATGTCATTGCATAAGATAACAAAATATCAAACAAACTATGCTTGACCTTTACTTCACTTATTTCACAAATACTTATATTCAACTGGTCCCAAGTACATTATCACTGTAACCACAGGTGCAATTAATCACATTCACTTTCACCAGAAAGTTCCCAAATAGGCTACTTTTTGGTTTTAATTTGAAACAATATATCTTTTATTTCATTATTTGAAACCTAACAAAGAAAAAAAAGTATTATCTTTTTAATGCACTTGTTTTCATTGATATTTATACATTTTAAGTGTATCTTAATGCATTGTGAAATGGTAACTAAAATTGTGTTTTAATGAACTGATTATATTAAAGTCAATATAAAACAAATAAATAAATAAAAATAACATCACTGAATCAACCTGTATCATCAAAACAAGTTTTTATGGGTTACATCAGGTAGAAATAGCTCTTTACAGCAACAACTGCAGTTACCACATTTTATAGTGTGGAGTCACTTTAGAGACCACCATCTATATAAAGAATAAAAATACGAAAACTTTAACAAAGTAACAAACCAATGTCACAAGATGACACTTGAGCTAACTACTTGATGAAACCATCACTTACTGTTTTTGATCATACAGTGCTGCATTTCCACTGTAAACCTTACAATTATTAATCTTGTCATCCAGAAAACTTTACTGATATATTCTACATGTGCCATCATCATAATAATGTTATCTAGCTAATTTCTTTTTCTCCCCAAGATTTTGCCATCATTTCCCAGCAAAATTAATGCTTTTATAGCTGTATAATTACAATTCTTTTTTTGTAAATAAATACATAAATATTGAATAATTATAATAAATATAAAATAATTATTGTCATAAAACATTTGTATTATAAACTGTGGCCAGCTGTCTATTTTGACTGAATCTTCTAGCCTTAGGATTCCCAATGGAAGTTCCCGCTTGATGCACTAAAGGAGGAGAGTAGAGCTGTGTACACAGAGACCTGGGGAAGGTCAGCTGGAGGGTACCTGACAATGTCTTTAGCCCCAGAGGAGTTTCTGCAGACTGAGATGAGATGGCCCCATCTCTACACTACATGCTTCCAAAAAATGAGTTGCAGTCCTCTGGGAATACCTGTCATAAACAGTGGGAGGGAACAGCGACATATTCTTTAGACCAGTTCAACCAAATCCCCCAAATCTACAAATATATATACAAAGAAAGAAAGAAAGAAAAAAAGTAGGGCTTAGAAAAAAAATACCTGGTCAGGGAGGGTTCTATAGGAGCAGGCTAGAAATAATAATCATAATAAAAAAAGATTAAACAAATAGGCTTTCGCCCTTATATTTTAATGGATTCTGTTTTAACTCAAACTCCTCCACAGTAGAGCAAAGAAAAGAAGAAGTGCAATTACACACCTGGGGAACTCCGATCTGTAATCATCAAGACTCCCATTAAATGCTGTGTGACACACAAAGAATTTCAATGAAGAAAATCTGCTCTGGAGAAATCCAGATGCTATATTTCAAGAAATTATACACATGGGATGTTATCTGAGAGGTGCGATGCTCCTCTGCTAATGCACTTGTTATTTCAAAGGTTCAAAAAACATTTTTTATTCTCTATAGATTTTTTTTTTTTTAACAGCGACACCTCCAAGAATGTTCTTTGTTAATATAATGATAGCATCAAGAACATACACTCAGCTGGATCTTAGCGTATACTACACCCACTCAACACTCAGCAGCAACTGTGGGCTCACCAGAGCCGCATGTCAATCCTCTGTCACATTAAACACCACCTTGGTGGGTTCCAGAACAAACCCTGACAGCTGGTGTCTTAATTATCTAGGCCTTTTCTCTCCCCTTCTCTCTTTCGTTCTCATTCTTTTCAGGTTGTGACATCTCTGTGTGATTTCTTAGGTGAAAGGGTGTGAGGGACATACGCTGCTGCACATCTGAGGGGGAGAGTCGAAGGTGAACAAGGCTTGTGTACACACACCAGCTTGTTTTGCTCGAGAACTGGAGCTTTGAATGTGTCCGCTTTCATTTCAAAAAACAATAGGCCCATTCACAATCACCTCCATGGTTTTCTTCTGAAAACAGCAGACCTCTTGGCCAAGAACATCGTGGAGGCTTTATTCTCTCCCTTTTGATATAGTGGAGCTATTTATAGAAGTTTTCTAATCATCAAAACACTCTGAGACTGCTCAGAATACAAAAGCCAGAGCACATTAAATGCGGGGTGAGTAAAATGAAGCCATTGCTTTATATGAGCATCCAAAGATAAAATTTTTGAGTTTTTTTTTTAGCAGTTTTATTATTATTTTTTAATTTATTTATTTATAAATTCTGTTTAGACTTAATTAATTGGTTAGCATCTGACTACATTTGCATTTCAACACTTACAGACCCATGGGCACTGACAATGTTTTGAAATCATTTAAAAAAATCCTTAATTAATGAACTTTTAAGAAAGGTGACAAATTGTCATAAAAAATTATATAATTATTATCTATATGCAAAAATATGCAAATGCTGGGGTCCATGGGATAGATATATAGGCCTTTTTAAAATACATAGAACACACACATACACGCGCGCACACACACACGTGCACACACACACACACACACACACACACACACACACACACACACATATATAATGTATCTCCATGGACCCCAGCATTTGCCATTAACCAGCTTACATGAGTTAAAATTGGTAAGTTAAAATTAATCGGATTCAGTTTGGTGAGGCTTTTAGAGTGGTCTAGGTTATTGATTTTGATTTTAGCGAAGGCCTGGATGAGAAGATCATAAGACCCAGACCACAATGAACAAAAAGAATGAAAGTAGTCAGTGTGGTCACACTTGCAGAACCACATTGAGATGAATGACATAGTTGATATCTATGTGAACGCCGCTCAGACAGAGCTTCACATGCGGAGAGACATGCACAAATAAACAGCTCAAAATAATGGAGCTGGACTGGAATTCAGAATCCAGACTGTGCTGTATGGTGCAACTGGCAGAAAGCCTGTCTGAAATAGTGACAGCAGAGCAGAGGAGGGGATACAGTAAGAAAAAAAAAAAGACCTGAATTACAATGAAAATGAAATATATATATATTGTCACATATTTGTTTAAGCAATGTTATATTATTTCTATTTAAGTGCCATTTAAGTGTCAAAACAACATTGTTTCATTACTGAATGAATAAGGGTTTGCATGAAATGGTTAATTCAATGATTCAGTGACTCACTCAAACATCTGTGTCTTGAATGATTCAATGACTCACTCATAAAGCAGTTGCATCTGAAATCTCATACTTCCCTTCTGCAGTACAGCAGGCGAAAAAAGAGTAGTATGTACGAATTCACAGTATTCACAGTATTAAATTAGTGAAAAGTACCCAGATGACTAACTACTTCCAGTGAGATTCCCAAATGCACATCCAATGGACAGTCCCTGTCCATTGTCCCCTATCCCTCTAATTTATTTAAACAGCTCAACCTTTTACTTGCTGCTATCTTTTATACTACCCTTAATACCTCCTCATGCATGTAGTCATATTTCAGCTCTATATTCTGGAGAGTGTTTAATGAATTCCTAATGGTCTCTGATTTACATCATGGACTGCATAGTCTCCTGTTCTTTTAATTAATATTCTACCACTTTTCTTGGAGAATGCTCATCATGCATTCATGGGTCATGGCTGGGCTGCAACGCTTGATACTTCCCTCCAATATGAGTCCTTCATAACACAGCCCTTGGCATGGTGATACGAGCTCTCAGCCCGGGGTGCACCTGTAGGCCTGTCTGTGAACTGCACCCCTTGCATAAGATTCAGTTTAGGCCATTTGCATGAGATCTAGACATGTAAGATCAACCCAGCTTCTGTTTGGGTCTTTTTGTTGAAATCCAGCGTAATTTGTGCAGCGGGGAAAAACAACTTCAGCTGGGATAAAAGGGATAATAATTAATTATTCATATGGTTATAAATGCAGGAGCATAGGCTAATGGCCCATGTGGCATTATGTAATAAAACACTATAATTATGTTTTAAGAATATTTTGTAGTCCATTATACATGCCGGAAACAGATGACGAATTTCAGAATTATTGCAGCACATGAATTTCTTTATTTCCATCTGTCCTAGCTCTATATAATCATTGCGAAAAATATATACTTTACAAAGCCGTAATTAGAATATAATTGTTTTTGGGTCTAGATGAGCACAAGTGAATTAGAATTTGCTGAATCGTACCCAGATTTATTAGTTTTCCTATTTTATAGTCTGCTCTCTTGACACAGCGACTCACGATATGCAGAGAATGTAATCTTGCGTGAAAATGACTATTAAGATTGTGTCAAAACAGTCATTTTTTCAGCCTCGCTTTCACAAGATTGCAAGTTAATGCATCAGACTCGACAACAGTGAGCGGATGGAAAAGACAGCAAAATGAACATGAGCTAAAATAGCACCCAGGGGAGATGTTTGTTCGCCTCTGTTCTGCTGCCACAGAAAACAGGGTACATTAACGAACTTGGCCGTTTCCAAAAAGAAAGAGGGGGGAAGAGGAAGCTGCTTGAGATTCTGGAGGAGTCGCCCCTACCATCACCTCCATCTTTCCGCCGCTCTTCTCCGCCTGGCCAACCTGTGCCTTGAACACAAAGAGCATTATGCATGAGCCCCAGAAGGTCTGTGAACATGCTCCATCCTGCCACCCCTCTACCCAACCTTCACACAATGTCACAGCTGCCCCTTAAAAAAGATTTGTTATCCTCTACCATTCTCATCATAGTGAAGCAATTTACTGGGTTAACTCAGACTCTCATGCTGAATGATCTCTATGAAAAAAAAAAATAATAATAATAATAATTTGTGCTGTATGTAATTAACTTTACTGTGACACTACCATGGTATCAGTAACAGAAAAAAATAGTATTGTATTATTATTATTATTAACATAAATTAAAAGACACACACACATATACACACACACACACACACACACACACACACGGGCGCGCGCGCGCGCACACACACACACACACACACACACACACACACACACACACACACACACACACACACACACACACACACACACAGACACATTTTACTGTTATTATTACATTAAGATCATGTAAAATATGTAATAAGGACAATGTGAAATAATTACCTTAATACCATGTCCCAAACCAAGGTATCTGGTTTGTTTGAATAAAGTTCTCACAAACATGACAGACAGAAACGTTTACTTGTCAAAAATTGCTTTAATTCCCTCTGCTTTCAGTTTGTTATCAGGATTTATATTATCTGCAAAAGATTCATAATATAATTTAATAACTGGTAAGCTTTCACATTTTTAAAACATTCAAATATTTAACACTGCCTTCAGAAATTCATCACTTAAAAAGAAATAATCACACTTGTGTCTAGGCCAAAATATTTCATTTTAAGTTTAAATCATTCAAAATATTATTGTCTAATATATGTTTTAAAATATTAAATATTTGAAAAATATTTTAATATAGTTTGCATATTTTAGTTCATGGTTTATAAGTTTATCGGCCGAGGTCAGCTGCCCCTCGGTTTATGTTCAGCCTGGTTCAAAAAGGTAACATCATGAGATTGCAATGAAGGCTTAGGCTGAAAACATTCGGTATGCTTACCACTAAAACTAATAAATGAACAATGCTTAATCTAAGTATTATTATGTGGGTCTCGCCTGTTTACGCTGCACTAAACTTGTACGAGGAACACCAATCTGCAAACAAGGAAAAAGATTTGTAGAGATCGTTTATGACAATGTACTGCAATCAAATGAATATGCATCAGTATGTCTGAGATCATCTGCATTATCTCTGTCCTTTTACAGTTGCTAAATGTAAACAGATTTGACATTTACAGATGCTCACCACTGCTAAAACGTGTAACTGACTACAACACAAACACAGCATCAGTTTATCACTTTTCTTGCTACTTTAGTTGCTTTTTCACCTATGCTCAGGAATAACTAATTATTTCTAATAACTTGCCACAAATTGCTTTTAATATTTCAAAGTTTTGTAGTAAAAAAAAGAAGAAAAGTGTTATCATCGCTGAAGAAATGACAGACACCTCTGGACACAAGCACCGCAAGCTGAAGAAATAAAATACTTTACAATATCATCTTTATTATAGCCGACTTCTCTGACTGAACTAGCGAGGAGCAGTTAGAGCCAATGAGAAAATGAAGGTAAGATTAAATAAAGTTTGCCGCATTCACTTAGACCATGTTACCATAGAAACTTGTGTACTATTTGCTCATCACAGGTGCAGAAATGAAAACTCCCAAAGAGCTCACTGCTATGATTATTTTTAAGTTTACAGAGAGACTTAAACTACTGTCATCAACGTCACATCATTGCTTTAACCAACTTTATCAGAAGAATCCTTTCAAGACGGCAAATACTTTCAAAGGTCTGGAGCTAAATTATGAAAAGTAAGTCAACTGAAACAACTCTAAAAAGTATTTCAATTGCTTTTTGAATGTTGTAAGGTTATCTGTTTTTTAATTATGTTAGTTTTGTTATTGATTTTTTTGATTGTGTGCGTTTTTCATCCAAGATGTTCATGTCTTTCTTTTTTCAGTCGCAAAGAAATTAAGTTGAAGGTCCAAATTGCATTTCAGTGCAGCTTCAAGGGCTCTACACGATCCCAGCTGAGGAATAAAGGTCTTATCTCATGAAACGATCGGTCATTTTCTTAAAAAAAAAAATATATATATATTATATATATATAATATATATATATATATATATATATATTTATATACTTTTTAAACATACAGACTTTCCAAACAGCTGACCCCATGAGTGCTGCATTCCACAAAAAACAAAACAAATAAAAACCACTGTGTCACTTTGAATTCAGAGAAGGGGGATCGCTTGTGGTGTGTGTTCAAACAAATATTGGTTTTGTGTCAAAAATACACTTGAAAGTTGGATATGTTAATCTCATTGCTAATGGCCCTCTGAAAGGTTTCTTAATATTCTCTCCTCAGCCCACTACAACAGAGCCTGTCTGCAAAAGGTTAATTAGTTGCAGGTCCCCTGAGGGCCCATAAGTGATGAGAGCTTAAGATAGTGAAAGAGGTTCCTCGGCTCATAGCGACACAACAAGGTTAATGGGTCTCTCATATCTTTCATCCATGCCAACCTGCACTACTGCCCACTTTGTCAGCATGCTGAGCCTGGGAACGCCATGCTATTATAAATAAGCAGGTTTTGTCCCAATGCTGAACCAGCCATTAAGTTACTTTGAGATGTGCAATCATAAATAATCATGCTCTTTTGCTTAGTTCTCAAACACTAAAGCAGCAGGTTCTGTGCTCTGTAGCGAGAGCCACATCTGTTTTTGAAACAGATGATTTTCTCAGTTTTTTTTTATTCAATGTGCAGTCTGTTCCTCAAGCAGCTGTTCCTCATTTAAGCAAGGTGAATTATATCCTCACAACACAAATGACAGGAAGAACATAGAAAGAAAACAAAAGATTATTCATTTGGGCCAATGATGTGACATTCATTTTTATTTATGTTTTTGTCATTTATATTAGTTTATTTAAGTTAAAGACAAAGTTACAATGACTTGAATAAGCCTCTTTAATATATGTTGTACAATATATTTCTGAAATAAAACTTCATATCATAATGAAGAAATAAAACCTCTTTGAAAGAAATGAATAGATGAAGATTGAAGATGAAGATGAAGAAATAAATTATTGTAAAGAAAACCTTAAATAGTTGGGCCTACTTTATTATTATAATGTTATTATATAAAAGACTATCATACATCAGTATTTCAGTGTAACAACAGTTCATATACCAAAAACATCCTGTTTTTAAAACCATATTTAAAACCAGATCCAGGTACTCCTCTTCCTCTTTAAGATTCCAGATTAGTGTTCAAATTATACCAAAGCTATACAATCAAATATGTTCATTCACTGTCATATTCTAATGTTCTGCATATTCTACTAAACTAGTTTGTACAAACAGGTGATGGTAAAATGGAGAGAGGGAAAGCTTTGTTGAGGACAGCAGAAAGGGGCAGAATTTTATAGTGTGACCTGTTACTTGAAGATAAAAGCAGGTATAAGTGTGCAAGGTTTGAGCATGAGTTTCATATTGTTGGATCCTTCATGTGCACTTCTAAGCCTTCTTTTGTGCTTGAACGCAGGGGAATGTACCAAGCCTGCAGGTGATGTGCTCTGTAGCAGCTTTGAAGTCTATGATTTGAAAACTGTTTTAATTTGTTTGATTATTTTTTTTGCTGATGAGGTTATTGGGGGAAAAAATATTATGTGGATATAGATATGTTGTTGTGTTTTTTTTGATTCAAAATATCAAGCAATTACGTTTTGAGAAGTGTGACCATGGTTACATCATTCAACGTAAGAGAAGGATGTGTAACTATAAAAAGCCATTACTGTTCAAAAAGTTTGGAATAAGTACTTTAAAAAAATAAAAAATAAATAAATAAAAATGACTTTTTTCCAAGGTTACATATAAAGTGTCAGTAAAAAACATTTATAATGATACATACTGTATATATATAATATCTATATATCTATATATATATATATAGATAGAGAGAGAGAGAGAGAGAGAGAGAGAGAGAGAGAGAGAGAGATAAAAAATGACATATACTGTATAAGTAAAAGTGTTCATACTAAATTTTATTATACTGTATTTTAATTAATAAATTTATTTTTGCTGACAATTGGGTAAAACCGCTTTGAAGGATAGAGACAAAGATTATTAAAGATTTAAATTGACAATTAAGTCTATTAATGATTATTAGTCTAAATATGCCTGACAATACATTTTTATTATAACTTTTTTTGTAAATAAACTGTTAAATTGAATTAAATTTAAATCACAGTAAAATGCATAATAGTTATTATTTTTTGCTCTAAAAAAAAAAAACAATTAAACAGGACACATTCTAATGTACGAAAAAAAAGAAGCTTTATTAACCTTTACTGTTTTGATGCTTGAAAACCCCTTTTCGTATTTGACCCATACAATTCTTTTTTTTTTTTTTTTTTTTTTTTTTGGCAAAAGTCAATATGCAAGACTAAACGGATACCGAGAAATTGGATAATGAACAGCACGTCTGAGTCACATCAACAGAAAGCAATATACCCATTCTGCACACTGTGCCTTTTGAATTCTCCTGTGGATATGTGTTTAGCAGCTCTGCCATGGTAAAGCTCAAATTTGTTTACATGGATTGGCAGGACTATAATACGGCTATGCAGCTGGTTGAATCATCTGTGTTGAATATAAATGCACGCTGCTCTTGCATACGTGTACTGTACACTACCATATTAAATCACATCTAGTGGCTGAACTTGAGTTTAGAATCAATGCCCTGGTGGCAATGAGAGTGATTTAGTGTGCACTTCTGAAAGATTTGGCACTAGAGGTTAATGATTGTGTGACAACTTCAACACATTCAACATCAGTGGCTCATATTCTTTTTGTCCTCTTGGAATGTACATCTCCTTTCTCTCAGAAACAGAGGTATGAAATAACTGTTATCTATGCTTGGAATATCAAATCAGTGTTGATCATGCCAACAAAATTACTGATCAAAATGTCTGTTGACAAAAGCCTCATTTAAAACTGTGTTTTCTGTGATTGGATCACTTACCCATATTTAAAGACAGATGCATTATTGCATTATTCTTAACATTCTCTAAAGCAGTTGAGAACTATTTTTCATTTTAGTGAATTGGTGGTGAATTTTGGTGATGTTTTTGTAAGATCTTCTTCCCCATTCACGGTTGGGTTTATGGGGAGCCCTTCAAGCTTATACTAATTTGTAAAAATCATACACTTTAAGAGAAAATAAATGTTTTTGCAAGCAAATGACATGATTTAGGACCGGACAAAACGCAAATAAAACACAAGGACTTAAATACATCGAACAAACAAAGGGAACTAATAGAGCACAACTGAAAGAAATGACTAATAAAATCAGTAACCAAAGTAATTAACAACAAACGCGACAGGCAGGGAGAAAGCAAAGACAGAAATCAAACTTAAATGGAACATCTCTCTCTCTCTTTCTTTAAAAATGTGAAAATTAGCAACCCCATGAGTTTGAGTTTTCACTCAGATGAAGAGTTTATGCTTTCTGCGACTAGGACTGAGCTGTTGACTCAGCAGTTAAACGCATTCATTCAGCTCTTTGCATCATACTCTTGTTTCCACAGATTACAAAAAAAACAAAAAAAACAAGACTTTCTTACGGCCGTCTAAAGCCACACAAACCAGTGTCGAAATTGAATGTGAACTCAAGGCCATTTGCAGATTATAACTACATTTTATATACTAGCAGTTCCTCAGAAATATTCACAGCCCTCGGTGCTCAGTGTGGTAATACTCTAAAAGAAAAATCGCCACGGCATTAAAAGGTACCACATCCCGTGCACAGATGGAGTGTGCCACCGCTTCCCATTCCTTTTAGTGGGAGATGTACCGCCAGCATAGTAAAATGAAATGGCCTTATTTGCATTGAGCTGGAGGAGAATAGCTTTTAAAGTGGGTTAGGGTGAAGGGGAGCAGAACCAGTTTGAGGAAGAAAAAGAGAGAGACAGAGAGAGGTAAGAGGCTTAGCGAGCTTTAGGGCTTTGGTGTTTGGAGAACCAGACTGTGAAAGGAAGGGAAATTAGGCGTCCCTCACATTTCCCTCTTTCTCCTTTAGCTAATGAGGCCAATAGATCCTAGCTGTCAGAGTCATACTGACGTCCAATGAGGGGGCCAGATGTTTTCAGTTTCGCAGTGGGGATCAATAAAGCTACCTGCGTAAAGGGGTTAAATACATTGATCATAAAAAGAGACAGCCTTGTGATCTAAAGCTCATGCAGGAAAGCTTCACGGCCTCCAACTGGGCTGCTTGTAAGAAAGGATGGAATTGGTCCCACCGTCCTCAGGCAGGCATTGGTTTTGGATGTTTGATGTTCCTAGGGCCAGCCGAGGAGGAACTGAGAAGAAATGAAAGCAGAATCAACTACTTATGAAAGAATTCACAAGCTCTTGCACCCTGCTCACAGTGTTGAAAGCAGAGGAGGTGTTATCACTGCAGCGCAACATCTGGGGTTTTCACATCTCAAGGGAAGTTTGGCATGAAACACGTTCTCTGCAGAAAGAAAGTAGCTGTTCTCGAAAAAGGAAAAATACTGGCGAAATATTAGAAACAGGAACTGTGATGCAATACCACAGTCTTACAATGGCATGGGATTAAGAACGATAGCCTGAAACGATAAATGGCATTCATGGGATTCGACCACTGTACTGGAAAAGTTTGCAGTCGAAACACTTTTAAATTTAAATACAAAACGCTTCTGCAGTAAATGTGACAGCAGCATAAATGTTTCAATAAGTGCTGCATATCAATGTGGTATGAGAAGCAAAAAGCTTTGTTCGGTGGGCTGAGAAGAATCCTCGTCCTTTATTAAACATCCAAGTTCAGGTCAGCTTCATTACCATAATACAGAGCTCTTATACCATGAAACAAACATCCTCCCTCAAAAAGACAGCTTGGTCGACAGATTGAGAATATTGTGCATAGTGTGCAAGTTTTGTTTGTGTACGACGGCTGGATTTAAAAAAGGTGAAACGTAAAGAATACACCACACAATGAAAATATGGATCTCTTCCCATTAAAAAGTAGCCGGAAAAGAGTAAGTAATTTGTGAAATAAATCAACCTAAGCTCATTGGAAAAACATGCCTATACCTGTATCTTTGAAAAACTATAAAAAAACATAACTACGAATACATACAATTCACTGCAGTTTCCAGCTGAAACACCAACAACTTTTATACATTTTTCACAAAAATTATGCTAAAAGGGTAGATTTATAGATTAAAAAAGGCATATTCTTGCATGGTTTTCTTGCAAAATAACATATTGTAATGCAAAAACTGTTTTAACATTTATAAACTAACACATTTTGATGTTTGCATCACATAAACAACAGCATACATACTGCTTTTCTGATGTAGTAAACTTGCTTGGTAGCCCACCTGGTACAGTATGGCGTGTGATGCGAAACGCTTGGGTATAAGTCTGGTAAAACACAAGTCAAAAAAAATTATATTTCATGTTTGTTTATCTCATGTTAACTCTATTGGTTTAGGGCAAGGTTTACTGCAGGTGGTATGTTATTTTTAAATGCGATCCATTATTAACCTTTTTTGCGCTACTCACCGGACATTTCATTTCCAAACTACCATGATATTTACAACAACCAGCATAATAAAATGTTGCCAGATTCACATTGATCTGTTTTGGATAAAACTTCAGATAAAAAAATAAATAAAACTGCTTTTAGCAAAATTTACTGGACATTTTAAAAGTGTTGGGAAACGTGCAAGAAGCAACGTAATCTGTTTGCAGAAATGTCATCTCAGGCACGTTTTCCCAATGAGCTTGGGTTGAAATAAATACATAACAGAATAAAAAAGGCAATAGTGGCTCTTCTGCCATTGCAAAATGTCAATATGTGCTGATCTGCATGTTTTGGTTTGAATGTATTGAAGGGGCAGAGGTTTGTTTATGTGACCACAGTGTGAAGAAAAGAAAAAGAAAAAGAAAAAGAATTGGGGGAAGGAGAGAGATGCTCTCATGTTCTCCAGGAGTGGTTCATCATCCTCTCTCAATGGGTTTCTGCTGACACACATCAGTTTGAAGCAAATGTCTCTCTGTCATAACCACAGCTTTTTATGATCATTTTGCCCTTCCTGCCCTTTCACAGTGTCAGAGAGTAATGAGTGCTTTTAGAGAGTTGAGAAGAGAGTGAGAAAAGATAGATAGATTGTGTGTATGTATGAGAGAGAATCAAACCTCCTCCCTCTGATCAACGCTAAAGAAACACGCCACCAAGTTTGGGAACCTGATATGCATCTGATCCAACCCATCAAACATCCATCATGGCATCCTGCTTTTGTGTTGATCTTCTTTATCTTCTGTATTGTTGAAAAGATCATTTGATTAGTGCTGACATGATTAAATCATTTAAAGCTGAATGATGAAAACATTCAGCATAGTATGTAAATATTAAATAACCTAAACACACAAGACAAGACAAGACCTAAAGACACAAGACTAAACAGTATTAAGATGTACTCAGTCAAGATTAAATAAATGAAATCAGACACAAACGGTCTAACTTAATTCTTACATGTTTATATAGGCAAGATGTCTAAATGTTATCTTTATGTTTATACTAAATTATTAAAGAAAAACAGAACACATACAGAGCATACTTTTGGCAATAATTAATTTAGTTTTAATAATTTTCTAAATAATTTAGATAATTTATTTAGATTTGTATAGGCAGTATTTTTAGTTTATTATATTGACCAAAAAATAAAAAAATAAAAATCCATTATTAAACAACTATTCAAATTTTCATCCAACAATAATAACATAAATTATCTAATATGTGAGGACTTTTGCCAATAATAGAAAAATGTATTTTAATAAAAAATAATACATAGAAAAGTTATGACAAACTAAGATGGGAGGGGATGCATTTATACCAATAACAGAAGTACATTTTATTGTATTACATAAAATTTTGTTATTAAACAGCTACTCAAATGTGCTTCCATAACAATATTTACATAAATGATAATATTTATGTAATTATCTACATTTGCATCTGCAATTTTCTGCACTTTATGTATACATAAGAATTTATAGTATACGTTCGCATAACTTATATTGAACATTTGTATACAACCAGTGCAGATGAACTTTTGTGCTACCGCCTAGGGAGGTAAATGAGATAATGTTACAGTGCAAATAGTCCAATCCTGTTCTTTAGTTGCCTGACAGGTTTTTGAAGACCTGCAATTAAACACTGCAAAAGCTAGCCAACGCTCACCAGTACTCCTCACACACGTTTCGGCGCTGCAGGACTTACTTCCGGTTCAACATGGCGGCATCCATGGCATCCCAGGCGGCTGTGAGAGGACTCCGAGCGGCGAGCACTAAACAACTGCTTGTGAGCCGAAACCAGGTAACAGATCGCGGATTTGTACGTTTCTCCTCCAGTGCGTGATGTGACCAGCAGAAGAATGTAGTATTGCGTGCCGCAGCTGCTGTCTGTCTGGTCACAGCGCCTGATAATGATGAATTATTCTGCACATGACAGTGAATATATGCACAAATACTCATTTAACCTGGAATGGCTTCATTTAACAAGCGATATGAACAGATGCTTTAATAGAATGACACACAGACTGTCCTCCAGCTCAGTGCTGCTTTGGAGAATTGTTCAGTTTGTTTACTCTACTTGTTAATTTTAAACGTAAACAAGGTGTTTGATAACGACGTCAGCATATAAATATGTTAAAAAAAAAAAATAAAAAAAAACACACACACAATACGTGATCTAAAATGCGGGCTGATTTTGTAAACAAGGTGTTTGATAGTGTTGTTTTTTTATTTTTGATTTGTATTATTTTTTTATAATATATGTTTTGTTTTTTTTTTTCTGTTGTTAGTAATTGATATTTATTTATTTTTATATTTTATACTCTTAAATACCTTTTTTCTAAAGGTTCGGTTCTAAAGTTAATAATCTGAAGATTTTATTCTAAAGATTCTAACCAAAATGAAGAGTCGTAAGATAATAATTCTGTATGTCAGCTTGTATTCTGCTATCATCTCTGGAATGCTGATTTCTAAAGTTGATACGTTTTAATAACATTTGAGTGTTTTGGGGGCTTTTTTGCTCTTTCTTTTCACTAGAAATGATTGTTTCACCTTCAGGTTTGTCCTCTATTCATTCAGTCAGTGAGCAATAGTCCAGAATCATGCCCATCTGTATCAGCCTTTGACCCATCAGTGATGAAACTTTTTTCTGCTGAGCTGGCCAATAACAATGTGCTGTCAGTCAATGGCAGCGGTTTAAAGGTCATTTTAAATATTTATCTCATGTATACGCAGATTTATCTGCTGTCATAATGTTTGTGTTTTCTGCAGTGTAAGTTTTTTTTTGGCCGATTGTCTTGTGGTCCTCTTTTGGGCTTGCAACATGAAGAGATTTTTAATGTTTCCTTCTTTTGGGTGTCATTTGACTTGTGTACTGAAAACAGACCGTAAACCAGGACAACAGGACAAAGTAGATCAACTCTGCAGTTTCAATGGAAATTCAGTCGTATGGAAAGTCAGAGGCTATATTTTGACATTATAGAACAAAACTCAGAAGAAAAGTTTCAAGTAGGTCATTGAATAGATCTGAGCTGCGCCTTCCATTCTGTTTTAATCCTGACTGATATCCCTAAATAGTTCAGGGGCTGTTGGCACATAAAACAAATGTGTTGGTTGTTAGAGGACAGAGGCTTGCCCTCTTTAAAGGAACAGTTCACCCAAAAGTTAAAATTTGCTGAAAACCTACCATCCTTCAATCTATTGAAAAGTCTGATGAGTTTGTTTTCTCATCAAAGACATTTTGAAAACATCACATCTGGATATGGATTATTGTGACTTTTTTTTTTATCAGCTCTTTGAACTCTCATTCTGACGGCACCCATTCACTGCAGAGGATCTATTGGTGAGCAAGTGATGTAATGCTAAATTTCTACAGGTCTTCTTTAACAAAGAAACAAACACCTCTATATCTTGGAATGGACTTGAGGTCTTTTTTACTGTTTCTTTAAGAATGGTTGTTTTTGTCCCAATACTGCACTGGAATCAATGGAATAATCAAAGCATAAGGCATGCATAAATATTTCTTACTTGTAAAGAGCTGTTTTATAGGGCCCTAGAAAGGGTTTAGTTTATCAGAACCTCCATAAATTATCAGGTGTGTTGTAACGCATTCATACTAAAATATAACCCATCTACAGGCATCTGATAATAACAGCAGCTGTAATTTAATAACAAAATTCTGTTTACACATTATTGGCTTCACAATAAACCCATTTGAACAGCACAGATGTCATGTCTGCTTCCTTCAGACATCAATACCGTCTTAAAACAATTTTATTCTGAAATTACTTCACAGACAAAGGCACAGCATCTCATAAATCTGTATGCCGTGTTTGCACACAGAACAAAGACTTTAAACATTGGACGTTCTCTGACTAAAAAAAACATCTTTCCAGAGCCTTTAGTACACACAGCTAGTTGAAGCACTGCCTGACCTGATTTTGTGACTTCAGTCAATTTATTGATTCAACTCCCAGAATGCAGCATTGATGTCATCATGAAAATCTGCTTTTCAGTTTAAATGTATTTTTAATTAAGTTACTTAACCGTTAAATACACTCAGTTTCTAATATCTGTTACTTTTTTGACCTTATTATTATTAATTTTGTCCCTGAACTGGAGTTTCAAAGTTATATGGAGGTTCTGTGCTGGAACGTGACATTGGATCAACACCAATTTAGTGTAAAAGCATCACTTCATTACTTTGTGCAGTCCACTCTGCTGCCATAAGATGTGGTTTAGTAGTGCATGCAGAGTGCTTAGCTAGCATATATTTTCATTTCTGTCGTATAATGAGATGCAACCCGTTGCAACAGGGCACAAGCCTCATCCATCTGAGAGAGGGCTTGCTCTAATGAGAAAGTACATAGTGCCGAGTGCAGTTATACTATTTTTTAATAAAATGACTTATTTAAGTCTCGTTTGATATCTGGGAGAAGTGACATCTTTATGGTAATAGATCTTTAATGGATAGGTTTATCTAAGCTGTTTGTAAAGACATTAAGGACCTTCAGATTGTATGTGTGAAGGTCAAAAGTAATTCAAAAAAGCATATTTTTAAAGCACTCAAGTCGAAATGTGATACTGACAGTAATGAGATGCAGATTGGGGCAGCTTTTTCCATTTTTCTCTGAGTTTGGACTTCTCATGTTTGGATCAAATCCATGTTTCACCATCTCCTTAGGAATCTGGCTGCCAGCCAGTTCTTGACAACGATCAATGAGCTGGTTTTTATTAATCAGTGACTGCATACTTTGAAGTTTGCACTAGTGCTGAGTAAAAAAGAAAAAGAAAAAAAAGTACATTTTCCGATTAATCGTGATCTTCGCTTTATCGATCACAAAATCAATTGCTGAAATCCCAGGATCAATCTTTTACTCTATGCCAGTGTTAGCGCTTTTCACCGTCAGCGAATATACAGTACAGTTTAAAGCTGAATTTAAATGTGATTAGAGAAAATGTATTGTATGTGTGCTGCAAAATAATTACAAGTCTCTCTAAGTGTTACCACAGATGGCACACAATAACCAGTGTATCAGATTCATGAACAAATGATTCTTATGAACCGGTTCTTATTAGTGATTTAAACGCACAAAGTTAAACCAGTCTGATTCACAAATGAATGACTCCTTTGGGACGGTTCTTTAACAAATCATTCAAAAAGGCTTACAAACTCAGGACATACTTTGAATGAGTCAGCTAAATCCTTTACTTAATTAACTTACTGAATCTGTCAAGCGTAAGCGTATTTAAACCTTTTTTATACTCTTTCATTGAAGTATTTTTAATAATCTAACAGTGTTAATTACTAATTATTAGTGTGTAATTAAGCAAAAGGTCTAAAAGAGTCATTTGTTTGTGAATCAGACTGTTTGAGCTCCATGTGTTTTATTCACTAAAAAGAGCTGGTTAATAAGAGTCATTTGTTCATGAATCAGATTATACTTACATAGTAATATTTTTCTATAGATTATTAATAATAATTTAATACTATGCAATAAATGCAATTACTTTTTCATATTTTAAAAGTTCCCTGTATAATTAACCCCAGTGCCTTAGAGATCATTTCTCTCGTTGGTAAGCAAAATAGACATATTGTGACTGAAATATACCTGTATTAATCAGAATCGATTTAATCAAATCAGAATTGAATTAAGCACTAGTGAATCAGAATCAGATTGAATTGGAAAATTTGTATAGATACCCAGCCCTTAGTTTGCTTGAGTCGTCTCACAGAACTGCACACTTTTTTTTTCTTTCTCCTCGAGCCTGATGTTTTACAGAATCTTTTTTTTTTGGACTTTTACCACAGAGACAAGAGGCAGTGATTAGCCAGCTGCCAGTCCGCTGTATTGGAGCTCAGGAGCCGTGACTGGCAGGTAGGTATCACAGCGATTCTCTCCCATCTTTTATGACAGCTCGAAAATTAGAGATGGCTTGTCAATGACAACAGCAAAAAAAGAGAGATGGATTTAAGACAGGCGATGGCCGATAACGCCAACACCGCCTCAGAAATTCCTGTCTGGACCTAGAGATAATCCCAGAGCTGTTTTCTCCAGCACAGCCCTCACTGCACCAAGGCCGCATCTCCAAACTGAAAGGAATGTTTGCCGCTGCGTTTCTCCTTCAGGGCGGGGAAAAATCTTTACGCAAAGATTGAAGACGTCAAAGCTAATTCACCTCACAGTGCTGCAGCAGCTTGAAAAGCTCGACTGGAGTGTTGAAACAGGACCAGGGGAGTCTGCTGGATGAGGCTGCTTGTTGAATATTTTAAACGAGGGGTGGGAGGGTGCGACGACTCTGGTGCAAGAACTTCAAACAGCAGGCGTCTCTCCCATCTGTCCACAGTGAGAACGTATTTACATTTCCTGGCCGCCAGGGATACAGTAGAGCAAGTTTGCTGTAACCGGATTTAAATATCATTTCGCCAAGGTTAATAACCATTTCTGTAACTCATGAGGGCTATTTAGGCTTTTTCAATAATTTAGGAAGGCAGCAATCATTTAGAGTTCTGTCGGCAGTCTTTTGAAGGAGAGGTGCCTCTTTTGAACACTCCTTTGGGACTCGTATTCCGGTCCATTTGGGATAATTCTTATTTAATGATGATTATGATGAGGTGGTATTTAGTGCTACAGAAAATTAAAAGTTGTTATACAATAACTGCTGTGCCAATGACAGTTGTGAAAAACTCTGTCTGTCTGTCTAGCTTGATAGTTATTCAGTTGGTTTGTGTTCCCAAGGATGTCCAAAGGCTCATTTTTAAAAGGTAAAGAGCATTTTAAACATTTTATTAAAGTTCACATTCTGTCATTAACACTCAACCTCATGTTGTTACAAACTTGTATCACTTTGTTCTTCCATTAAACACAAAAGGAGAAATTCTTCAACTCTGCCGGTTGTTCTTGTCCATGCAGTTACAATGAATGGTAACAATAGGAACATTCAAGTTTCAAAAAGGTCAAACAAGCACTCTAAATGTCACAAAAGTAGTATTCGTGTGAAAAATAGACTGAAAGTCATGCTGCGTTTCCACCGAAATTACCCGGAACAATTGTAACAGGAACTTTTTTTCCACGAGAACTATTTCCCCCCAGACCTGTTGCTGTGTTTCCACCGCGGTCTGAAGTACCGTGAAGATTAGGCAAATAGTCTGGTGACGTAGGTCTGTGCGCATTTCTCAATACAAAGTATGCAAATTTCGGACTTGCATCCTCGTTAGTTTGGACTTTGCATGTTTGACTCGGGAGTGTGATCTCCCGCGGACGGGATGACGCAAGTCCGGTAATTCTACAAACGGCAGTGTACTTGATAACATCAGTCAACTCGCCTTGGCTACTGCAATTTTCCTCACTGTATATTTACAATAATAAGAAATAGGATATTAAATACCACTGCCTCCTTTCGTTTTCATTTAAACATAATAAAAAGTACTTAGTTCAGGGAAATGTGTATATATGCAGCCTACATTACAATGAAACGAAATATTATATCAATTGCCTCTTTTTATTTTCATTTTAACATAGATAAATTGAATAAAGACCAAAGATTACCTGTTAGATTTACCCAAAACGAATGATATCTTATGTTTAACCACTAAAGAGACATCAGAGCCAGCGGCAAATGTCAGAAGGACTAGCTGAGGTGAGACTGCTCTAGGTCCGATACATGAGCACCGAGCTCCCACTAGTCGTGTGGAGCTGATCGTCTCCGAAATCGGTGAAACACATTTTTAAATAGGTGCTGTCTTTTATAAATAAACCGAGTTTTAAACAACTACATTCTCACCTGAAATACTTCAGTTCAAAACTACAATTGATGACACAATAACAGTAATATTTTGAAAATTATCCGAATAAATGGTGGTTGAAATCACAGTGCTGTGTGAACTCAACCAATCAGCATGTTTAGTGCCCAAGTCCCACCCCCAAAAGTTCCGGACCTTTGAAAAAGTACTACCTCGCAAGCAGGGACTTTTTGAGGGGCATTTATTTACCCGGAACTTTATTTAGATCCTGGTTCCTGCGGTGGAAACACACCGAGTACCAGCCCAAAGTCCTTAATTAAAGGGTATAGTTCCTGTGGTGGAAACGTGGTTATATATTGTTGTTCAAGAAGCCACAGTGACTGGATCATTGAGTAAGTTGAACTTGCGAACCAGATTACTCGGATTCATGAATAATTCAAACCAGTTTTAGTTTACCAAATCAGGAGATACAGTGATTCAGTGCTGCTTCTCCCACCAACACACTGAGATCTAAAGTCAATTTCAAGATAAATCAGATAAATACTTTTGAGATAGAGAAGTAATTTTAATTTCAGCTCGTTTCTAACACAAAAATTAGATATGGCAAATGATCCTTCAGAAATCTTTCTTATATGCTGATTTGGTTCTCAGATATTAATAATGGTCTTTACTATTATTATCAATGTTGATAAAGTTCAACGAATACCATTTATTTGAAACAGAAATTTAAAAGTCACTTTTTTTCTTCTTTTTTTTTATCTTACTAAATCTTGTAATCTGTCTTACACTACCATTTAAAGGTTTCCACAAAAGTATTAAGCAGCACAGCTGTTTTCAGCAATGCTAATAATAAAAATGTTTCTTGAGCAGTAAGTCAGCATAATAGAATGATTTCTGAAGGGTCGTGTGACCCTTCAGAAAGGGTCCACTTTTATGGAACTTCTGCATTCTTTATGAAGCTTGAAAGCTTCAGTTCTTTGAAAGTTCACTGTAATTGCAATTAGAAAAGTGTATGTACCACAGGAAGAAAAAAATAATAACTCAAATGGGTTTTGAAACAACACTAAGGTGAGTAATAAGTGAACTCCTTTTATAAAATCATATAATGAACGATTTAATGCCCACTTCCATTTGTCCACAAACTTGACCTCTCTCCTCTGAATGATGTTCCTTATTAACTATGCTAATTGCTAAATTCATATCTGCAGAGAGTTTCCTTCACCTTCAGCCCGTGTCTGTCTTTAAGAGATTAAGGCAAAAGCATATCCCATGATGCAAATCTCTGCGATCTAAATCCTTTGACATTCTCTGCTGACTCCCCCTAACTCTCTGCTACAGTAACACGCGCACACACACACACGTCATGGCCTAACGGAGCCCTCTTGTAAGCTTATCAAAGGCTGCTGCTCATCCAGTGCCCATCTGACCTTGCTGAACAGAAGTCATAGGTGAAAATCAGACTATGAAATAGAGCTTAGAGCATTTAGAGGTCACAAACTAACTTTATTTGGCTTTTTCCTAGCACACAATAATTAAATAATTGCTTTGTTATCCAACATTGTGACTTCGAAGATATATTGCTGTTCTAAATTAAAATTGTTTCACCATTTGTTCCTGTAATCACAACATTTCTCGAATTATTTCTCAATTTCTCTAAAACGCTAAAACTATGGAAATACACCTTATTAAATCTTTGAATTATCTCAGATGATCTTACAGTAATGAACCCTGAATTATCAACAGCATTTTATCAGCTCCACTGTTTCGTTGATTGGGACAGTTTTAACATTGGTATTGTATTATTCATGATAAATGGCAGCTATCATTTCTAAATGAAGTAAAACAATTAGTTACAATCAGGAATGGGAAAATGTGTAAATTTCTTAAATCAAAACGCCCCTGAAGGATTCCGCAAGTTAATTAAATGTGAGGCCATTTGGAGGTGCTAATTAAGAAGAGTCATTTCAAAGGGTTTGGGGCAGAGCTATGACTAGTAATGAGGATTTTAACCCCTGGAGACTGCTGGCCTGTGTCTGCGCTGTGAAGGATCTGATACAGTTCTTAAACACTGTTTGTCGAAGCATCAGATGCTGATAATTAGGGAAAGAACATATAACAGAGCTGGTCCGGGTGGTTTAGTGTGTGACTAGAAATGTGTAACAGGTAGAAACCTTATGTTATGTTGTTATTTCTGCAAATAGTACATAACTTAATGATTTTTTTTTTTTTTACTCTTTCTAACCGAAGTATACTGTACATATATTTAATTTGTTTTATGAAAAGAAAAAAAAAAAAACTCCCAAAATACAAACTTTGTTTCTTTTTTTAAAGAATCTGAAGATTTGAAACATTAGATGCTGATAATTAGGGAAAGAATTAACATATAATCTGAGGAGGTCCATGTGGTTTGCTGTGCGACTAGAAATGTGGAGGTAATTCAGAGGTTTTCATTGTATATTTGTACTTTTTTTTGTACAGATTGGTCAGTCATTTTATGAATAATCATGTTATGAATAAAGAAAGTCCCTTTGTGACTTTAAAGTAACTAAATGATCATAAAATAGAATGGGGTTGAATCTTCAGGAAACATATCTGATAGCTGTTGTTATATTTACCAGCATTATTTTAGCATTATTTATATACTAATTAAAGTAATTATTAATCTTTTGAATTACATTTTTATTTTTAGAATTTCATTTAGTTATTTTGTTATGTGCATTTGTATAAATATATGTTAGTTTTCTGTTTTAGATTTAGTAATTTTAGTTCACCAACTTAAAGTTATTTCTTATTAAATTTCTTTTACCCAGGGATATATGGTGGTTTGATATATGGTGAAGATGGGAATACAGTAGGTTATGAATGCAAATTATGCAGTGATTATACAAACGATATATGCATTTTTAATTTTTTTTTTGTGCCATGGAAATGCATGAAAAATGATCTCTCTGGTTTAATGTTTTTATTATGCACAATGAAACAGCATTGCCCTCTGAAAGACCTCAAGAAAAGCTCCCATGAGCCCGTCCTCAGAAAATCTTCTTGTTTGAGCTCCTAAGCTCCTCTTCCTTCTCTCGGAAGAATTGGATTGGTCAGTACAGATTTGTAAATATCCCCTCATGAATATGCTGAGGTAAAAACCTATTTTTCCCAGTGGGGACAGCAGTTGTGTTGCTTAATATTTTTTCTTTTCTTTTTGTCTTTCTTCAAGAACTTTTTTAGGAATCAGTCCTTCATCAACTTATGATTTCCATTCTCTCTGTCTGGCTGATAGAGCAGGCTAATGTCTAAGTCATGCTAATATTGAGGGCAGACTAATACTGTACTAAATGCAGTCTCCATTGACTTACTGTCTGGGTCTTTGGCACATTAAGTAATTCTGTTATATTTGTGCCTGTCTGTAAAATCCGTGAAAACCCCAGCAGATTTCACGGTTAGTGGATGAGTGATTAAATGTGATTCCTCTCTTGTGGTTTTGTAAGGACGAATGTTGATTTCTTTCTTTCTTGTTTTCTTTTGCATAGTAATTGTGTCTCATCCATCAACTCGATGCTTAAACATATCTTCCTGAGTAACTCTAACACTTCATGTCTGTCTGGCAAGAAGCCATGAGATCGGATCTCTAAGCAGCTGCTTGCTGCACATTGGTAATGGTGCATATGGTCAGGCAGACTATTAATGTTAGTTAAAGATGACGTGAAATCAGAATGGATTATATGAATTTCTATAATCCATGTTCAGTCTTATTATGTATGGTTCATTAGTGCACACTGTAATTCTTATGTGGTATGTATATAAACAATGTGATGTGTCAATTTACTTAAATGAATAGTTCACCCAGAAATGTAAATGTGCTGAAAATGTACTCACCCTCACAAAATCTAAGATGAAGATGGGTTTGTTTCTTCATGGGGAACAGATCTGGAAAAAAAAAAAAAAAAAAAAAAAAAAAAAAAAATTGCTCAACAATGGATCCTCTGCAGTCAATGGGTGCCATCAGAATAAGAGTCGAAACAGCTGACCACATAAACATCAACACTTGAACACATTAACACTTACTGCATCTACTATTTCTAAACTTTTTAAAATTACTAATTTTAGTGTTTTCAATTTATTTACAAATAACAGTTTAGAATTTTAATATTAGCCATTTGTTTGTTTTCTTACATTTGAATTGTAATATTCGGTATATGCATCCCTAAATATTAAATAATAATAGCATAGCTAGTGATTCACAATGTATCCATGATAATACCAGTATCTGTCATTATTGGAAACAGCAGTATTGCTGTGTGTTTAAGCTGTTGGGAACATTTTGTGTTGGTTTGATTTAGTTTGCAGTTCAACCGCTTTTATTTATTTTATTTTATTTTTATTGTAAATTGGACCTGCAGTGTGGAGAAAAAAAATGCTAAACAAAATAATTTTGTAATTTCATACATAGTGGTCATCTGTATTAGCCAAAAATAAAAACAAAAAAACAAAAAAAATATTTATATATATATATATATATATATATATATATATATATATATATATATATATATATATATATATATATATATATATTACAATTTTTCCTTGCAATGCTTATCATTGCATACTTTTCATAATCCAGTCACATCCAGATGCATAAAAGCCTCATCCTACATTTTTTTGCACTAAACATCCTGTTTTACTTGAAAACGTTGGTATTGAAGTTAAATATATTGCAAATGTTGTTTGCAGTTGGTTGTCTTTAACATATGGTGACATTTCAAACTCACTGTTTACTTGCACCCCACTCCACATTTTATAAACACCACACAAATAAAATTCAAAATGCAGGTTTTTTTTTCTTTCTTATCTATCACAGCTGATGAGAAGCAGTGCAGGTATCAGAATAGGATTATAAGAGCAATGACTGAGCCAGGAGTCTATTACATTCAAGAGCAGTAGACCCTTTCTAGCACCTTGGAGTGTTTTTTCCCCTTCGTCTGAAGTGTGCACGCATTACCTTCATATATCCAGCTGGATTAGCATAGACCTCGTCATCACTGCAGTGCAGTGGCCCATTCATTCCAATGGAGTATTACACACTTAAATCTGAACATAAGTAGATCTGTGATCCACCATGACAAAGTGTGCCAGATGCACAAATATAGTTTCATCACGCTTTTCTTTAGCTATTTATATATATATATGAATAATGAAAATCTGTGATTGCATATCATACACTTCATTATTTTTATCAAATAAATTATCAAGAAAAGGTTCTACAACCTTAACTTTGTGCCCCACTTTCTAAAGTTGATGTGAGGGCCTTACAGAGCATCTGCTATCCTGTGGAATTTGAAGCAACTGCTGCCACAGCTTTCCTCCGTCCTTTCACCTTTGTGAGGACAACGATAAGTCAAGATCTGCTGTGGGCCACCATGTCCTTAAGAGACATCTGGCCTCCCAGAGGATCCAGAGAAGCTGTTTCTTTCAATGCTAATAAAAGATAGAAACTTGAAAGGAAAGCAGATGTTTCTGGTTAGGTCAGGTGAGAATAAGGTCATTTTTGGATTGTGAGGTCAGTCCGCTTTTATGTGGCTCAGATGTTCTCCAAGTAGGGTGGAGTGGTGTGGCCTACTGGTGTTAGTTTACCCCCAAATTAAAATTTTGTCATTTACTCACCCCCATGTCATTCCAAACCTGTATGAATTAATTCTTCTGTGGAACAATTTGAACTGTTTTTGTCCATTAAATGAAAGTCAGTGTTTGATTTGTTTTTGTCCATTAAATGAAAGTCAGTGAAAAATGAGACATTCTTCAAAATATCTTATTTGATGAAGAAATACAGTCATGCAGGTTTGGGACAACATGAGGGTGAAAATGTTGGCAGAATAGGTGAGCTGTCCCTTTAAGGCTCCACTGTTTGCTTTTTCCCACTGATTGTTTGTATTATCATAGATAATATAAAGAAAAATGTACAAGAATACAAACATTGTGATAAAACAAGCACCTTATTTTTTTATCTCTTTTTGTTTAAACTTTTTAAATGGTGACATTTCTGTGTTTCCCCGTGGCCTGGCTGGTTAGAGGGAGACGGACTTACATCATCAACTTTGGTAGTTCAAGGAAGCATCACAGCGCACACACAAACAGATTGTGTGTAACCAACCTGAAACAGAACAGTGTGCTGAGACATGGCTTTAAAAGTTTAACTAATTTAAACTTCACACAGCATCTTTAAACACCGTTTAATTAATTACCTGAGACATTAAAGTAATTAACATTCTCTTACAACTATTAATGCTTGTATTTACATTGACACTGAATGATGAGAGGATGAGACAATTGTTGGACTGATCTGAGCAGTTGAATGGTTTTTAATCCAGAATGACTTGTGAGAGGAAATAGAGAATTAAATTTTTATGGCCGCATTCTTTGACATTTAAACAATTGCTGCAGAATGTCATGGTTTTGTCGCTTTAATTCTCTGAATTTGAAATTATTGACTATTCATTGGAAAAAAAAGTTATCTGTGGAACAATTTGAACTGTTTTTGTCCATTAAATGAAAGTCAGTGAAAAAAATGCTTTGAATTTTATTTGGATTTTGCTGTCAGTTGGTGTGTTAAAACATTTTGACATTTTAGCTTAAAGTGCAACATTATTTCGCATATCACATATAAGTTGTCTCATTATACTATAGCTTGCTATGGAAGCCCATTTCCACCACCACAAATAAATAAATAAATAAATAAATAAATCAAGCTTTGATTTACATAAAAAGTCATAAATCTGAAATAAAATGAGATGGAAAAGAGTCCAAAACAATGATATAAAAACAATTATGGCAAGTCATAGTTGACATAAATTCTCAACATTTTAATAAGTCATAATAATGACATAAAAGGCTATTTTTACATCACAATTTTATCTAAATTTCAGAATTTCAACTTTAATGCTTAGTATGTAAAATTTAACTTATATCATAATTATGAATTTTTTATGTCAATTTCAACGACTTACAACGTCGCATAACTATGACACAGCAACTCATAGATTTTGACATTTCACATCATAATTGATTTATCAAAGCATGATTTTTTTTTCTTTTTTTTTCCTTGTGTGGTGGAAATATGCTTTCATAGACATGTTTTAACTAACCACATTACTACATACTTATTTACTTTAATTTGTTTTTTTGTTTGTTTTTACATGAGTACACCTATTCTATTGCATTTCTCTCTCTCTCTCTCTCTCTCTCTCTCTCTCTCTCTCTCTCTCTCTCTCTATATATATATATGTATGTATGTATGTTTTTGTATATTTGAGCTTTCAGCTGCATATGTGTTTGTGGGTGTAGAAGTCTGTTTGTTTGTGTGTGTGTGTGTGTGTGTGTGTGTGTGTGTGTGTGTGTGTTTGTGTGTGTTGGTATTTAACTGGTGGTGTCTCCAGAGTGCTGATGAAGATAATTACTGTTGAGGCAGAGTCTCAGGAGAGATCAGACACCTGCCGTCCCCGCTCTCACTGCCTCCTCCTGGAGCGCAGCGCTCGTGCCCCTGACGCCCACCTCCCGGTTCGGATGCACCTCAACCTCCCTTTTCCCTTGAGTGAACTAATAACCTGTACAGCTTCAAAGTGGGCTTCTGCTATATTTAGTGAGAAGGGGGAAAACAATTACTGCTAACATTTGCAAAGAGGTTGCCATGGAGCTCTTTTAGCACTTCCACAGTCCAGTTAATCAAGCGGGGCCGGAACCGGGAACGCCGATAACACCTGACAGACAGAAACACAAAAATATAACTGTTAGGCATATATCTTCTCAGATCAAGACATTTTATATTTTTAAGCTTATAATTCTCTCATTAGACTCCAGAATTAGATGTTCATACACCTGACACCTGGTATGTGATGCTACATTGCTTTTCTTGCCTTTGAATAGCAAAGGACTGTGAATCTATGGTTTGGGAGACCGATTTGAGAGACAGGGTGCTCTATTCGGTGCCTGATTATAAATTTACAGCCGCTTTACATGCTTAAGTTCTTTAAGTCAGGTGAATTCTTATTGACTATTAATGTTTTTAT
This sequence comes from Cyprinus carpio, assembly GCF_018340385.1. Taxonomy (NCBI): domain Eukaryota; kingdom Metazoa; phylum Chordata; class Actinopteri; order Cypriniformes; family Cyprinidae; genus Cyprinus; species Cyprinus carpio. The sequence continues at coordinate 10,717,170 of NC_056582.1, read as the reverse complement.
CATTTATCAGAAAATCATTTAAAAAAGTGATTCCAATTTGATCATTCCTCTGTGATGTTATTGTTATATTTGTGGTGTGGACTTATCTATTCTCAAAGAATTTGAAGAATTAACAGTTTATAGTTGTAGTTATTGTTGTATTTATCATTTGATTATTAATATTTTTTGTTATTGTTTTATTTTTGTTTGTGGTGTGGACCATAATTTAGTTATATTATATTGGAATAAAACTTTGTGTGGAGTAATCATTCTGTTAATCATAAAAAATTGGATTGAATTGTGTGCCACATATCACACTATTACCAATATATATATATATATATATATATATATATATATATAATATTGTTAGATATTCATATATGTGAGTACATTGTTATATTGAGTTTTTAATCATAAAAATTCTTTTTATGAATTGTGTGCCTGTTAGTTTAGCATATCTAACAAGTCACATTACCAATGCAATAAATAAATGCAAATAAATAGATTTTTTTACTTGCCCTCGGGCCAACTCAAATTTTTACTTGCCCTGCCAACATTTTCACTGGCCCTGCCACAAAAATAAAATAGTTGCTGTTATCATTGTTTTTAATCTGTTATCTTATATTCTAATAAATGACACCAAAATTTTTAGTAACCAATTAAATTTTACAATTCTCTATTGCAATTTCGATACCACAGCAAAAAATCTCTAGCCAAAAATAAACATAAATATAAAGTTTAAGCATTATTAAAGACAAATGACAGCCAGTAAATAAGAACAAATGACAAGTAATAGCACGAAAATAGAAATGAAATGATGCTTTAGGTTTATATGTTTGTAGATGTTGAGGTACAGAAATTGAAAAATCACATATAAAATATCATTTGCATATTCTTCACTCTGTGTTGCACAATTATTTTTAATAGCCATTTGAAATGAGAGGCAACCACTGCATTTTAATCATGAATTTAAAAAAAATGCAATGTTTGATTTATATTAGACTGCAAATTTCAAAATCCGAAGCTAAAAAAGAATAACCTGACTATAGCTTTGTGAAGTTATGCTACATAAAACATCAGTATGAAACAGAAACAGTAGACGGGCTTAATGAGACATAGATTCACTCTCTGACAGCAGGCGGCGCTTATGGAACAGTGATACAGCGTTTCCTTGGTAACTGATGTAAACACTGCAGCGCTGTGCAAATTAACATTTAAATGCATCATACAGAGACAAAATGAAAAGAAAACGCTATTTCTGAAAACAGCCAGTTCCGTCCCCCTCAGAAACACATACATATAAAGTTCAGTGATTAGATTTTCTTCCTATTTTTCGTGCATCGTGAAAAGTGATCTTGTTCTGTCTGCTACAATATTTTCTCCTCTTTGTGTCCGTCTTCAGCATCTCTGGCCTCTGTCAACATCTGTTTACAGACCAAGTATAATAATAACATTATTTCTACACAAATGGCATTTGGGAAAATGATTGCAGTGCAGTTAGTGTGCAAGCACGGAACAGTCTGAAATATTACAAAAAATGTCCAGTAGATCTCTGCATCTGTACTCCAGTGTATAAATTCAATATAGATTAATCATTGTTTAAGTTACAAAGTTACTTGCCAGGACGGGTATTTAGACATACTATTGTCTGTATTTGCCCGTTCAGGTGGCTCGCGCGTGTAAGAGACGCGACTGAATGGCCAATTATTTTAATTAACAAGTCTTAAAAACACATGCAAATGATAACATTTCGTGATGACGCTGCAGTGGCCCAAACGGGCAAGTGACAAATCCGTCTACTGTCCCGAAAATCTTTCACACTGGCCCCGTGCCATTGGGCAGTCCTTATTGTCGAGCCCTGGACTGTATAATTAATTCAGCTCTACCTTTGCTCACCTCTAGTTGTTGACCTACTTTTTTTCCTCTCACATTTTCTTTTTCTCCTGAACAATCCACCCTTCTAGGAGTGTCTCTCTCTCTATCTCTCATGTCTCTATTAATATTAGTTTTATTCATGTAAAGCGCACTTTTTGTTTATTGCTGATTCAATGAAGCTTAATCTGTTGAGAAAACAGTGCTTATTTCCTATATGAATGAATAACAAGCAGTGAACCATAAGCTCATTGTGCCCAAACAGTCAGAAAATAAACCGTCATCTGTGAAGTCTAAATAAAAACCTTCAGCTATGTGGCAGACTGAAGGTAAATGTTGCTCTGTCTGTCAGTGCACACCTTATATATCAGCATGTTACCATGCTATGCAAAGAATCAGAAATTTCTCAGGTTATCTGCAACTTTGTTTTGTCATAAATATGACATAAAAAGTACTAAAGTGCACAATATGCATAGTTTTGTATGTGAGGCAGCATTATTACCCAATGTCCTTTCACTGAACCTTTCATAAATTGCTATGTTAACAACAGCTAGCTTGTACAACAGGGAGCTGTTTCCAGTTTTAAATATGACGGTATCCACCCCCATACAGAGGTAAAAATATACATCGAATGCTACACAGTGGCCATTATGAATGACCCTCAGAGGACTCAACAGAAGCTAACCATGAAAAAATACATTTCTGTGGAAAAAGCCATGTTCAATAGCTGACAATGGCATTGTGTTTAGTGCATACTTAGATTTTCGTTGACACATTATGCATTTTTATATATTTATACATAAGCATACTGAAGTACACTTAACCATTGCTTTATATAATATTTAACTTTAATAATTGTTAATCATTAACATTGATAAATTTAAATTATATATAATATGTTATGAAATATAGTATGTCAACCAAGATCTTTCAATATTAACAATAATTAAATAATCAGATTACATATTTAAATTTCATTATGAATATTTATTATTTTTTTAGTTAATATAACATTTAAATTAAGTAAACAAGTAAAATATACATATGCTAAATATAAATATGCAAAAGTAAAAATGTAAATGCAATAATTATGTATTAAATATTCATATTAACATATTTATATATGATGTGTTATATTATGTTTGATTCAAATATTATATCAATATTTGATTTTTTAATTATTAATAAAATAATAAAACATTATAAATTATTTAAAAAATATAAAAAAAAAAATTAAAAAAAATATACTAAACAGTTTGTTTGACTTTTTTCAATGTAATTAAAAAAATAAAAAAATAAATAAAAGCAATTTCACTATAGTATACGGTCTCAAAATACATATACCACTGAACCTTTTGGCACTTTATTTGTTAGTGATTATTTAGAAATTAGTTCCACATTATACTGATAACTCAAAGTCTGTAACAGATGTCATATTCTGTGCTCACTGAGAAAGTGAACATTTATTGTACAATGCATAAAATGTCAGGAAATTATTGCAATATCAAAGTTCTGACAAAACTTACCAATTGAATCCTTTCGTGATCTGTTTTCTTTTATGAGAAATGTGCTGTGAGCACCAAATGCAATGATATGATGAATCATAGTTTATTTAGTTCAGTGTAGCCATGCACAGTCAAAGTGTGCTGTGATGTATAGAAGTGAAATGATGAAATGCAGGTGTTCAGAAGAACACTGCCGAGAATGAGAGTATTGAATCATCTGTCTCTTATCAAAGAGCAAGTGATTAAGTTAATGAGTGGATTGAAGGCATACAAACTTTTCTTTGTGTACCATGTTTCTGGCTGTTTCTGGCTCTCTCTCAGGTTCTGTTCCAAATGGCACACTTCATGTAGACTTGAGGTCTAGTGGACATTTGTGAAATCCACAGGACAATGGAGTGTCCAAATTGTAATTTTAGAATCAAAATTGTGCTCCCAAGCACCTCCTGTGGACTTCATGGGCTTGAGTGAGCAAAGGCCTCAAGAAAGCAAGTCCACATGGACAGTACGTTTCCATGCTAGGAAATTCTAAGTGTAGACTTTTATAGAATGCACTATAATTGTGTTCCCTTCTGAGTGTATACTTTCCTTGTGCACATTTTTTTTTTTTGGTTTTCAATTCCACTTCAATTGTAAGCATTTGAGACAAGTCCTATATTATGCTCCCATAGTGTGCACTTCTACGTGTGTGCTTCTGTAGTTTTTAATTTTGAGTGTATACTTTCAAAGTGTACACTTCTTGTAACCTTTAATAGAGTGCAGTTCTGATGTTTTTCATTAGTATACAATTCTGAGTGTAGAGTTTTGTTGAATTCTCTTCGGTATGTACTTTCATAGCCTGTTCGTCACCATAGGTGTTTAGATTTCACAACAACTAATGTGTACTTCTGTAGTATGCACTTCTGAGTCTACCCTTCCACAGTGCTCTTCCACAGCCAGGCAGCTTTGGTGGGCTCTCTCATTATTCTCCATTGAGACATGTAGACGCTCAATTAGCAGAAGCCATAGAGAGTTGTTCAAAAGCATGACTTAATAAGGTGCTTAACTGCATTAGGCACTGTGCTGCTCTGATAACCTGTTTTACTCTCATTCTATAGTGGTGAATAATGGGAAATTGCCTATTTAATGAGTGTCTTATGGGTTGTTAACTATCACATTCAATGCTCATCAAAGGACGTGATCATGAATGTGTGTGAATATTAACCTAGTGCTGAGCTGCAATGATTAGAAATCTTTTCCTGAATGTAAGACAAGATATGAATGGTCTTGAAGACGCTTTATTACAGTTGATGTCTGTTGAGAAATGACTTCAAAGACTTGCCTGAAAAAATTAACCCAACTGTTTATTCATGGTACTGTACAGTAGGTCGGACGGAACAGTATTGGTGGTATATCCCATGTGACAGTAGAGGTATGTTAATATGCTGGTTGAAATTCGGTCTAGTCTCTGATCTGTCACATATACAATAACATATTGTGACACAGTTTGACTGTAGGTTCACATACAAAAGAGTAACGTTACTGTGTTTTAGTACATATATGCCATGGTACTAGCATTTTTTTTTTTTTTTTTTTTTTACATGGTATTTTGGAAATATGTTGGAGTACCATGCAAATAGTATGACATATGAATTTCAGTGCCATTGTATGTATCAGAATACCATGGTATTACCATCTGATACCATAGTATGAAAAACATGAAATACTACTATTTATTGTTTACTAACTGTAAGTTCATCTTCTATCAACAGCACTATTACATCGCTGGTGAGAAATGTCATGTTGCTTTTAAGTTGCTAAACTATTTTACTGATAAAATCGTCAGATCAGTGCTGACAACACGTTTCCGTGTGTGTGAAAGAGACTATGTTCTTTCCATACTTAATAAAAAGTAATTTTGTGTTGTGTTGTCAGTCTTGTGGTCATTTAAAATCCGGACAACATCATTAATGTTATTGTTTTAGTGTTTATGCAAACAAAAAGTATTTTATGTATTGTTTGTTGATTTTTGAATATGAAAACTTGTTTTTGTGTTGTGAAAAAGTATTTTATGTATTGTTTGTTGATTTTTGAAACGAGTAACTGCATCGTAAGCCATTTAGGCTAGACACAGACGGGGAAAAGTCGGCAGTCTGAAGCAGTTCGAAGGCCGGCTCTTTTCTCCAATTTTTGAAGCCTTTTTCAATCATGCAATATGAAAACTCATGTGAAACTGCATGACCATTGGTTCGTGGTGTTCAATGGAGGCGTGGCAGAGTGGCGGAATGGTATGGTGAGCCTGAAGGCTCATGGTGAGGGTGGGGGCATCGGGCTATATAAGCGGCCGACTCACCCAGGCAAACGACATGAGGTGTCCTTGCGTATAGCACAGCAAAGTACGCAGTACTCGTTCCATATCTAAGGGAACCGAGGAGCTGATGACCTTGCGTGATTCAGCGTGAGTCACCAGCGCGTCTGAACCGCTGGTTCTGAAGTCGATTCTGTGCAATGTTATGAGCTCGCGGGTAAAGAGGGGCTCACAGAGAGCGCCTGTGAAAGTCTCCTACTGTCGAAAGCTTAATCGATGCTAGCAACGGGTTCACTAGCAGAGCGTTTTTTTTCAGTGACAGAGAACGTAAGTCTTGAGTGGCTGTCTGAAGCAGTTCGAAGGCCGGCTCTTTGAGGCCCCTAAGAACCATGGATAGGTCCCATGTGGGGATTATGAAGGGGGCTTAATGACATAGGATTTTTGTGAGTCCTTAATGACATAATTTTCATTTTTGGATGAACTATCCCTACGAACAACCAAGTTGTTCTTGCCCACGGACTGCCTGGCTATGGGAGCATGAAAGGCTGTGATAGCCGCAACATAGACTTTAAGGGTAGAGGGAGTACGGCTCCTCCTCGGCGTCTGAGGCCGCAATTGACATGCTGTTGTTTAGCGGCTCGTCTTCGGACCCATCGAATGAGACCATGTCATTTGCGCTGGCAGAAGGATGCTGGTCTTGGTTTTAGGTGGGGGAAGGGGAGAGGTGTGTATTATGTGTGAGGGGTGAGTTTTGGCCTTGAGCCGATGTGAGCTCAATCCCATCCGAGCCCTGGGATTCTGAAAAGAAAGTTATCCGCGAGTGCAGGGAGGCCAGACTCATATCTAAGCAATTTGGACAGGTCGTGTTGATGAGCGTGGCTTCAGCGTGGGACTTCCCCAGGCATCACACGCACTCATCATGCCTGCCATCAGCATGCAGGGGGGCCCTGCACGTGCCACAGCTGTGGCGTGACATTTGCAACAAAGCTGCGAAATTTGCTCTAGGAAATTAGCTCTTTAAGAAACTTCAGCAAAAGCAGATGGAAGCGCCGAAGTGCGATCGACACTGCAGGTGGCTCGCGAGTGTTGTGCTGACCAGGCGATTGTGAAGTGGTGCGGGAGCGGCGTACTGATCCAGCTGCCGGAAGCCGATCAGGGGCTGCTCGGGAGCGGTGAGCTGAGGCGAAGAGACGCGAGGGCGGCAGGCTGCTCGAAGCGGCGTACAGCTTGTGAGCGGCGAGCTGCTAGAGGGCGGAGAGCTGGGAGAAGTGGCTGATCTGCTGCGCAAAGCAGCGAGCTGGTCAGTGGTGATCTCGGCTGCTTGATCGGCTTCAGGTCTCAGATCCAGCGAAGAGATATCAGTCATCGCTGAAGGAGAATGAATCAGTTTGCCTGGGTGAGACGGCCGCTTATATGGCCCGATGCCCCGCCCCTCACCATAGGCTTGCGCGGCTCTACTGTGCCGTGATTGGATTGTTTCTTTTGTATTGAACTTAACGATTGTCGTGCAGTTTCACTGCATGATTGAAAAAGGCTTCACAAATCAGAGAAAAAATATTTTTCCCTGTAGCGTCTAAATGGCTCACGATGCAGTACGAGTGTAGTATCGAAAGGGAACACAATTTATGTGTCAGTACTTTTTGAACATTTCCAGCACATTTTAACAAAACCGTGATAATACTGATTACCATGCTAATTTAGGTTACTATAATTGTGATAAGAAATTAAATCACTACTGTTTATGTCTTTGTGTTTTTAGTTAGTGAGGGTAAGTCCCAGAAGATGGCTGAACCTGCAAGAGTACCAGAGCAAGAAGCTAATGCAGGACAGCGGCGTGACCGTACAGCGCTTCTTTGTGGCTGACACTGCCTCTGAAGCCCTGGAGGCCGCCAAGAGACTCAGTAAGTGTCTTTCTCATTCTAAACAGCTGCTATTAAGTCTCTTAACATAGTGCAGCTTTTTTTGAAGTCTCTAATAGCTTCCAGTCAGCAGTGTGACATGAATAACACTTCATTGATTACATGCTAATGATATGATGTTTATTTGTTAACTCGATTGGTGCTTGTAATCTGAGATCTGGCCTCCCACACAGTGAGCTGGGGCATATGGGATTAGCCAGTGAGAATGAAGAACACAAATTGCATTGATGTTTTTGCTTTTATTCTGGTGGACATGCCTTCAAGGGTCAACAGTTCTGAAGATCTTCTCTTATTTCTTCTGCTTTTCTTTTGTTTACATGGTTTGTTGCTCCCTCACTGTTTTATCCAAGCATGCTTATTCTTGTATTCCTTCATGCCTTTTATTTATTTCTAAGCATGTGAGCTTCTGTTTCTGAGACCAGCACCATTTATATATGTGGCATTTCTGTTGATTGATCACACCTTTGCAATCTGGGCTAAGTACAAGAGGTGGACTAAAATCTGTTAGTGCTGGTTTTCTAAACCTCATATGGTTTCATGTATGAGAGACTATGGATGCTTTCCAGAGGCTCACAGCTGTAATCTTTTTCTTATCTCACTGTACACAACAGGCTTTAGCATTCCATTTCGAGCCCTTTTCCATTTTCTTCAGCCCTTACCAGGGACGGACTGGGAGTAAAAAACGAGCATGGATTTTCTCCCAAATAGGCCCACCACGACTACAAACAGTCGCTACTATCTCACTCACATTATTACAGCAATCCTTTTGCATTTATAGCAAATAACATAACAAAACCCATGGTGACCCTGCTGACAAAAACAATAGAAACCATCACAGAAATTTGAATGATTTGCACTACAAATGCCATCAAAATCATTACAAACCATCAGCTTTTAACCATTAAAACCATTAAATAATGGTTTCCTGTAGTGCTGTTTGGGACATTTGCATAGAAGGTGACCAATTAAAACCAATTAAATCAATACAATTTTCATGTATAAATGTATTATTGCATGAACTAAAATTCTTGAAATCTACATAAAAAGAGCGGAATGCCAATGACAATGATAAACATAAACATAAACATAGAATCTAGGAACCTGAAACAACAGAATTCTTCAAATTGAGTCGTCATATATATCTCTGTGCGTGTGTCATGTTAATCAAGCTAATCACCTTATAGGCTACTTCATTTACTCTATTTTCTAACTCAATACCTCTCAAATGTAACCGTTGTAGAATCACTGCTGTCTCTTTATGAATGAATGAAATATTCATGCCAGACAATGCAGAGTGATAAATAGCAGTGAATGCTCAGACTAGGGTTGTCCTGGGATTTTACTATGGTGCTATAGGCTACATGCTGTGTATAGTGAGAGAGGTGGGCAAAGGTTACCTGATGTATCTGTTCACTTTTTTCCTTTTAGCTTCTCCCAACCGTCTTTATCTTCACGTCTTTTGCTTGCCATCACGAGCCCATCTCCTTCGCGTCAGTTTCAGTTTCTTATAAGCAAAAATAGATTGCATTAGCGCCTCCTTTTGTTGGCCGTCAATGTTATTTAATCAGACAATTTTTCTTTGATGATGAACCAGCCAGACCAACGGCCGTCAGATGGACGACCATTCTGGACTTCTCCAGAACATCCAGATGGCCAGTCCGCCCCTGGCCCTTACCATGTATGACTAAATATTTTCTTTCAAATGGGGTTTGTTGTTCATAGGAGTTTGTTTTTTACAGCCCAGGTGCTGTTTCAGGTCAAATGTTGAGGATGAGACAATGACATCTTTTTCCAAATTAATTTGGAACATATTGAGACATATTTGAGTGTTTCAGTCTGGTTCCTGTGGGATAGGGCAGGGCCCGGGCCTGGGCAACATGTACGAGGCAACCAGGCAAGGCGTGAAGGATTTCTGTGACTGCGATATTGCAGTGAGCTGTTCTCCCTAGTGCAGAGATGCCACCCCCCATGCGACAATTTGGCTGACAGCTCAATTCGAGGGCTGCGGTTTTGTTCTCCTCAACCACAGCAAACAATGCTTTTGAAAGCAATGCTTTTTAAAAATTTTTATTTATATTTTCTTGCAATACGAAGAAGTGTTGAAAATATACAGCTGCACTAGGCATATGACTATCAAATATTCATGATGCGATTAATTGCTTATGCTTTTATCACGGTATACGACGGTATCACGATATTGAAATTTAGTTGCAAAAAAGTGTTGTCATAGTAAAGTTTAACAGGTTTAAAAATGTATAAAGTAAATAATTTCACACAGATTAAAGTACTAAAGAATTATGAAGACCAATAGGTAACACCTTACAATAAGATCTCATTAGTTAACCTTAGTTAATGCACAAACATGAACAATTAGCAATAGCTACATTTGCTATTTGATTTTTTAGTTTTTGTTTTTTGTTTAAAACTGTTAGTTTTTGTTAGTTTTAGTTGGTTTTTTTTAAATGTAGCAGTTTTTGATTTTGTTTTTGTGTTATTAAATATTGAAATTAACTAAGATTAATGAATGTTTAGAAGAATTTTCCATTGGCAGTTTGTTAATTAATGAATAAAGTAATGTTAACTAATGGAGCCTTAATGTAAAGTGTGACTTAACATTAAAGAATCAAAACATTTTCAAACAATATCTAGTGCATGTTGTAGTCCAGATTAAAATGTAAAAAAATGTTTGAGAATAAATAGCCTATTAGGTCTAAATATCTCAGTATTTGGCGCTGTGATGAGCACCATAGCAAATACACAAATCTGAATGGCTGTTTAAATTATTTAAATACGTTTCAGAAAGTAGTGCTGCAGCTGCTTTGTTTACGGGTTTACGGGTTAACGGCTGCATTTCTGCTGTTCAGCGCCACCTGCTGGCAGAGAGTGAATGTGTGCTTTAATTCAGCGTCTTATCTTGCTACACTTTTATTACGCTAAATTAAATTAATTTTATTTTATTTATATTAAGATCTAAAGTATCAGTGCATTGCAGGAAAATAATAATTGCAATATTATCATGTAATGTTATGTACTGTGCATAATTTTTTTTTTAATTTGATATTATTTTTATGTTATTTTTGTGTTATTTTAGTTTTTTTTTGTTTTTTTAGTAATTTTTTTATATATTATTTTTTTATATAATTTTGTTGACCATTCATAAATTCTTAGTATATATGTATATAGATTTTTAATAGCTTTCTATGAGAAACAAGCAAAAATTTGAGTCGTTATTCATTAAAAATGACCACTACAGTCACCATTCGCATTGATTGTATATAAAAGAGCAGCCTGAACACTCTGCTAAACATCTCCATTTGTGTCCCACATAGGAAAGGAAGTCATACTGCTTTCAAAAGACATGAGAGTGAGGAAATAATGATTGAACTTTCAAATTTTAGGTAAACTATCCTTAAAGATAGTAGGAAGAATTCATTATACTAACTTCTGTGGAAGAAAGATGGAAAAATACTGAGAGACAGTTTGAAACTGTGAAGGTAGTGGTGAGTTTCTTTGTTGAGATTCTTTCTATATGTGTTGACTGACTGCAAGCCGTGGCGCTAATGATCCCACACCTGTCCCTAAAGTTGGCCCTGTGTTTGGCACGGAGGCAGGGGGGCTGTCCATTTTAAACAACCCCCTGTGCCGTTAAGTAATCTGACTGTCAAAGAGGCAAGTCTGATGCTACCTTCATCAGTCACCAACCACCACTCGATTATGCAGCTCTGCTTGCTGCCAAGACACACGCGTGTGCACATTAACACACACACACACAAACAAAAGAACAACAAGAGAGAAGATGAAAGATACAGGAGGGGAAAAGATAGAGAGAGACTGAGAGCGGGGTCACACAGCATAGCTAAAATATGCTACCGCTGACTTCTGATTGGACGATAAGTTGGGAACTTTTTGCCACCGAACTGAGACAGTGCAATAAATCAAAGTGAGAATGGTTGCATAGCTCAACCATAGAAAGACTCTCTCAGAGTATCTCCACCGTGCTCTTGTCCTATTTAAGAGGGAGGCTCTCTGTGAGCCCGTCTTGTCTTGATTGAAAGGTTGGGGAATTGGAGAGGTTCCTCATTTTTGGCTGGAAAACAAGAGGATTTCAACACCTGTAATCAAAAGTGAATTCACCTCAGAGAGAGGCCTTTTTATAGGTAAAAATAAATACACAGGATGATGCAGGTTCCAGTATAACCCCTGTTCCCAGAACACCGTCTTCTGACATGAAAGGAAAATAAATGTTAATCATTACTTTTGCCGCGTTTCCATCCTGGTACTCGCAAACAGATATTTCTCAGCCAATGAGAACGCTGAATCATATTGTATTGAATCACCTGTTTTGTTTCTGCTACAGGTCATGTTGACAGATGCATTTGCTGGGTAAATGTTGATGGATTTGTCTGCTAGAATGTTCCAGAATGGTTTTCCCACTGTCTGCATTATTCAGACCCAAGTAGAAGCATAGATGGAGAAATATTGAACCTTTTCTTTGTCTACACAAACTGTTGTTCACCAAATCCAGGCAAACATGTTCCGCTGTTTCTTTTCTTGTACTAGCTTTTCTTTTCTCGCTTATTAATTCAGAAATTAGAAGGAGAGGGATGTATTAATACATTTCACAGAGGTATGAATATTCAAAATAAACAGCAATGGTTTATGCATGGCAGTCAAAACTCATGGGTCCTTATTAGAGAGGCAGCGACTTTAATATGTCAACCTACAGCGGTATGCTGAATTACCCTGACATTCAACAAACCTTAGAAGAGAGGCAGAAGTATACGGCACAATGCAGAGTGGTTTACATATATAGTTTGACTCGGCTTGAGAAAAGGTTTTGATCAAAGCCTTAATGGAAAATTTGATGAAGGTGACATAAGTTACTGTCAAGCTATTCACAGAGTTGAGAGCAAGAGTCTTGCTGCTGATTATATTTTCTTAACAGCTTTTCACATCGTCTGGATTGAGGCCGTTATCAATCACGACCACTGCTTTTCATCTTAGTGGGGAATAATTAACAAGGTAGCAGTTTTTGAAAAACAAAAGCTCAAGGTTGTTGCACCCATGACCCATTTTCTATCATCACACCTTTGCATGCAGACATGAGGTTTTAAAATGTTCCTCATAACTGTGGATAAATGCTTTTACTGGAGTTTCAGAGAGTTTAATTAATTCACAGTGTTAAATATGCTTTTTATCATTTAATTCATTATTATAAATGATCAATAATTTTGAATTGCAGTCAGTCGTGTCCAGTTGTGGTGAGATCGTCAGCTTTGGCTCTTAGAGGGCCTCAGAGCATCAATGCGTTCACACTTCTCTTCTCCAGGCTCTTCATCAGTGGCATCACACCATATGTCTCTCCGCCGACCCACTTTTCTGCTACATACGTGCCATCTGCCGAGTCTTCCCTCGCTCCGAAAGCCTCCTCACTCCCGGCTTGTGTTGACTAGAAACTGACTAGTATCCCATAATGTGATGTATCTTATTTTGATGTTACGGCTAATAAATGGGCAACATGAAAATTATGTACTATTTTGTAAAAAAAAGATAAAATAAATACTTGCTTGCATATCACCTGTCCAATAACAGCATTTTGAAAAGGAAAAAAAAAAAAAAAAATTAACCCAAAATACTTTAACCCTGACTGACTAATGGAAAAGTCTTTTCATAATACAGAAAGCTCCACATTTATGGATCATAAAGAATCGTAATTGGAGAAATGATTTGTGCAGTGGTTGTTAGAAATGCCTTTTAAATTATTGTACAAATACACACTAAGGGAATACAAGCTGCATTTGAAGGAGCTCACAAATCAAAATGTAATTTTGGTTTGTTGACGGCTCGGCTGCGTTTATATTACACATGGCACATTATCATACCTCACGCCTTCAGACCTCACAGTGCTGCCAGCGTTCTACAAGCAGAAGGTGCGACACCATTATTTTGGTGATGGTGACTAAATCGTATGTTTTATTCGAATTATTCCATGGTCCATTGAGCACCAAATTTAAAAGAAGAAATACAGAAATACATACTTTTTTTGTTCCCTTTCTGTACTGATTTTATATGGTAGGTTTGATTTTTCTTTCATTTTTCCAGATACTGAGGCGAAATGTTCCTTTTAAGTATTTAGAAAATGACGTTATTGCTGCTTATTATGCGTAAGATAATGTGTAACTGCTGAGAAAAGAGAAATTAAAAAGTGTGATGACAGAGCAAATTAGACCTTTCTTTTTTGACAAACCATACTTGAATGAACTCGTACAATGAAACTAATATTATTTTTTTTTTTTTTTCTTTGTGGAACCCAAAAGTTATTGTCAAAATGTTGGCAAGCTATATAACACAGTGTTCATCTATAGTCTAAAAAAATTAAAAAATTATTTTCACATTTATTGTGAAAAGTGGCAAACAAATGTAAATAAAAATGTTTCTCTTAAGGTTTTTTCCATAGGCCTATAACATGACGGGGAGAGGAAATGTATATTTTTCAGACATCTTTAATATTCTAAACATTTGTTTTGATTTTTTATATGTAATAAAAGTCAACAATTGAAGGATATAGAATAACATGCTTTTCTTTTTTTTCCCAAAAAGTTTGAAAGCCCCTGGCTTTTTAACCAGCAACCAACTAGCTGACTAGAGAAATTGGTATATTTCCCCCCTTTTCTTTTGCTTTCTTTCTTTGTTTTTTTGCATGTTTTAATTAGCATCCTGTGCTTCAGCTGTTAGTTTGCACAGTGATGAAATGTTTTCATTAGCATGCTAATTAGCGCCGCCACCTAAAATATCAAAACCAAAAGAAAAAAAAATCTACATCTAGCCAGTTGTTGGATGACTAGTCAGCCACTGTGACCCATCTCTACTCCCTACCCTTCCAAATTACCCTTAATGTCCACCATAGCATTTCTAAACACTGAATTATCTGATTTTGTTTAGACTGGGTGTTCATCATCCGCTCAGTTCCTTGCCAGCACCAACTGCTATGTGCCCGTTAAATCTGAGCAGTAGCTCTGCTCTTCACAAGGAACTGAAGAGAGATTGGGGACAACACGGCGATGTTGATTGACGTGGACATGGATGTTGACAGCTTGTGGAGTGTTCCAGAGAGTGGAATAAAGCAGCGAGCCAGCCGGAGGTCAGATACCGCAGCAGGATTTACACACTCGCTCTGGCTCAATCACAGCCGGGCCTGCCTCAGAAGCAAGGCGGCGTTCTCTTGCTCTCTCTACTTCTCCTCTGTTTGATATTGTGCTGGGACAATGAATCAGAAAGGATAATGAAAGCCTCTCAGCTTCCCTGAGGAAACTTTCCTCACTTAATTACTTCAGCCTCCTCTGGTGAGCTTGAAAAATGCTTTTTGGGAGCCAGCGCAATCTCTCTTGGATTAATCCCTCACAAAATTGATGTTTACCATACAAGCAAACCGAATATAACCAATCTGTATCTTGTTAGCTCTTGTGAAACGGACAGTTGATCATCTGTGGAATTAACTCAAAACGTTAAATTTGAGGCAAGGCACGTCAAAGATTTTGTAAACAAAGTTTCAGTGCTTAAATTAGTTTGGCTAGTGTTTATGTAGTGTACTAACAACTAATTAGGCCTCCGTTTGATCATCTAGACATGAAAAATCACCTAAGCTTTGGAGGTAACTACTTTGAAAGTAACATGTCAGTCAGCTAAAGTTATATGAGTGAATATGAGCTACAGCAAAGTTGCTGACATTTTGACTACTCAGCGGTATCATTCTATGAAGCTGTACCGCTGCACAAGTTCCCAGAATGCATCAGGACTGACAGGATTTCAGCACACAATGCTGTCATACAGGAAAGATGAGTGGTGGGTGGAATGTTCTTAACAACATTACCTACCTAGAACCCTTAGAAAAACAACCATTCATGTGCTAGTTCATTATTTTCGCCATGCTAAACTAAGTCACATGTAATTTTCTGTTTAATTTAACCTCTTTTTCTCACAGAAAAGCACACTTGCGAGCTGTAATGCTATTTGCATGCCATGCACCCGGCGTGTTTCCATTCACTGTGTCTGATGTGGGTGGGTGAGATTTGAGGTAAGGTTAATGTGCCACGCTCAAGGGCACGGTGAACAGGTTTGCCATTTCCTGCAGCAGCAGAATGTTCTCGCTGCCAGATGTTGCTGTGGACAGGCGGAGAATGGAGGACAAGACGGCTATAAGAAGAGAGAAGATGATGAAAAAGTACGGAAAATGCTTACGGATGGAGTCTAGAATGCTAAATATAGATTTTTTTTTTAGAGGTTGTGTGAGACGGAGATTATTGTGGAAGCAGATTTGCAGTTCTGTGCTTGTTGGACTCGTGTGGACTGATGGATGCGATTATGTTTTGTAAAACGTGGAATTTTAAAATGTTTTAACAGGTTTTAAATTAAAGTATTGAGTAAGAGTACCGACTCCTGTCTTTTGAAACTTTTAACCTTTGTTCTTGTCATTTATTCGTATAGGCTTTTAAAGCTGCACTAAAGATATTCCTGACATCATAGTCGATTGCTGTGACATAACTAAAGCCTATAGCCTATTTCTTTTATATATATATATATATATATATATATATATATATATATATATTTATTTCAATATATACCACCCAAACTTTCTTTTTTAATAGGAAACAAGTCATGAACCACTTAACATACAGGCTTTATTGAACCCTTATATAATTACAGCCTTTTCCTAATATTTTCTAGATTGAAAATTACTCAATTTAACAATTTAACTTAAAAGGATAGTTCACCCAAAAACGACAATTCTGTCATTAATTACTCACCCTCATGTCGTTCCACACCCTTAACACCTTCGTCCATCTTCAGAACACAAATTAAGATATATTTGATGAAATATGAGAGCTTTCTGACCTTGAATATAGACAACTTTTATCCAAAGCTACTTACAGTGCATTCAGGCTAATCTTTTTTACCTAACGTGTTCCCTGGGAATCGAACCCACAACCTTTTGCACTGCTAATGCAATGCTCTACCACTGAGCCACAGGACCACACTAAAATCATCAAAAATATCTTAATTTGTGTTCCAAAGATGAACGAAGGTCTTAAGGGTTTGGAACGAGATGAGGGTAAGTAATTAATGACAGAATTGTCATTTTTGGGTGAGCTATGCCTTTAACAAATAACTTAATCTCTCATTTTCTTATTGCTAGAATGTTGGTTTTCTGCTGAATGAATGTTTTCTGTTTCTCTCATTTGTTTAAGCCTTTACCCTGCAAAGGTGGTACTGTTTACCTAAAACTTTTAGATTACCTAAAACTTCCTTAGCTCCCTTCCTTAGAATTTTCTTCAGGAAACTAATCTGTAGTATGCCGTATTTTAAAAGTATTTTAAAACAAAGCACAAGAGCACAAAAAAAGTATATTGGGAAAAAAGGAATTTTGGTTTCCTTAATTTGCATACAGTATTCATAAAATGTGCAGTATTCACATTCTTTTCAATTACTTTAGGTAACTGCAAATTAAGGATCCATTTATGTGGGATGATAACGAGACAAGACATACATTAGTATGCAGTGTTCTTTTCCTTGTCTCACTGTGTGGCTTTCTGTAATGTGATCTTGTGAGATTTTGAATACACTCGAGAGACTCCAGGTAACCTAGTTGCCCTCTTCTCCAGCCTGTTCAGGTGGTGTGTGAGGTCTTGTGGCCAAACTCTGGCAGGTTCTTTGCTTTACTGCATTCGGCAGCACTCTAATGGAGGTGGAAGATCATTATGAAGGATTGTTATGAGGAGCAGGTGGATGAATTTAACAAGAACTCAGCTGCCAGTGATGTGGTGACAGCTGAAGTTGAAATAACACACGAAACTTGAGACAGAAGTATTGCCCCTCTCTTATCAACCTCTGCTCTGTTTTCAAGCAGACAGGCATCATTAGACAGGAGTTAAAGCCAAATCATTGTTCCGCTCGGACTTGTTCCTGTGCAGGAAGGAGCAGACGCTGATGTCTAGAGGTGGAAACCACTGCAGCACGACACCTTTACAGGTCAAGCACTCGAGTGTGAACTGTGCTCTGCTTATCATCAAACAATCAATTAGTTGGATTTAGGACAGAAAGAGACCGTTATACATTAGGGCAGTGCTTCCCAAACCTGTCCTGGAGGCCCCCCTGTCCTGCACTTTTTGTATGTCTCTCTTATCTAACACACCTGTTTCCACTCATCAGCTCATTAGTAGAGACTGCAAGAACTAAACTGGGTGTGTCTGATTGGGGAGACATATAAAATGTGCAGGGCAGGGGGGCCTCCAGGACAGGTTTGGGAAGCACTGCATTAGGGTATACAGTAAATGTTAGGCCTATGTATCGACTCTGATTCTCAAGGATTTCATTCAGTATTATATATATATGTGTGTATATATATATATATGTGTGTGTGTGTGTGTATTGATGTTGGTTTTCCTGGGCAAATAATGATGTTTTCCATTGCATGAGTAAAAATAATGCAATAATTTGCTGTAATCGCAGTGACCGTAATGCACACAGAAGTACATCCTGTAACCCTGCTATCGTAGGATGTTTCATTTACTAATATTTGCCCTATAGCAAAACATTATCTTGAATAAACAGTACTTCTCCCAACTCAGTCCTCCTGTTTAGTATGTTTTTCTTTGTCTCGACCCATTTTATGGCTTTAAACACACATGAGGGATCTTGTCTTCCCTGTGTTTTCTCTCAGCAGTCTAAAAGCACACAGTTTCCCCTGAACCTCGCTCCTCACCCCATTACTGCAGCCCCATTGCTCTCGCTGAATATCAAACAACAGGACACCTCTGTGTCTCTTACCCTGCAGTCATGTCCACAGCCAGAGAGACATTAGGGATTTAGAAAATAAGAAACGGTGAAGCTGAAACAGCAGCCCAGCGCTGAGCTGTACGTACGTTTCGAGTTCATTTGAACTAATGAGGAATTGCGAGGTCTGTATTACTGCAATTATTTCTGATGCCATATGAACTGTACAAACATATTTTCTTCTGCATGTAATTTATTTATTTTTTCTTACACGAGATGGGCTAAAGAGTATGTTAGGGCAAGAAAATATTAGCTTTCACTTCAGTAGGCAGTAGTTTGTTTATTTTAAACTCTTGCTCATAGGAGATTCTTTAATATATATTTTATTTTTGGCCTCATTTAAAATAATTAAATGACAGTAATGAAAATTATACCCTGAATTAATGGCGTATGTTCATTTAGCATTCAGTTCAGTTCATCAAACAGTGTTCTGGACAAACACCATGTTGGATGTTTTGTTTGTGAAGTCAACCTTTGTTAACTTGGGACGCTTACGGATGATGCTAGCTTTCAAGAAAAAGGATTTCCATGTCATTAGATGTCTGACACAATGACACATTAGTAATTTATTATACAAGATAACGTCATGAAATATTTAATGAAATATGTTTTAATAAAATATTGACTAGTATGGATATGGATCTATTATTGGCATCTGTGGGTCTTTGAAAAGCATTAAACTGTCTTTCTTTTATAAAACGTCTTAAATATAGTATTAAAAAGGGTAATTTATTTTTTTCTCTGCGGTCTTAAACAGTGTTGTATATATGAGTGAAATGAGATATTCAGGCGTTTTATACAAATACTGAAACTAAAAACAAAAGCATACAAAAAAAGCGTTACTTAAAATAAACATTAACTGAAATAAAATATATATTAAAATAATATATATATTTATTTCAGCTAGTTTCCAAGACATTTCTCATTTAAATTTAGTTAACCTTGATGTACTAAAATAACTTAAACTAAAACTGAAATAAAAATGAATAAAAATACTACATATACACACATTAAAAAACACTTATTAAATACATATTAAAACACACACACACACACACACACACACACACACACACACACACACACATATATATATATAACTACTAAAAATTACAAGAACACCTCAAATAACTTTAACTAAAATTAAAATGAAAACACCTATAATTGATTATTAAATATTTTTTTTAAAACTATTATTATATGTTACTAAAATAACATAATGTCATAAGGCAATTGCATTGTGTTTCCCTGATGAACCCCACTAATTAATGACAATTTAATTAATAACCATTTCACTTAATTTTATTGTATTAAATAAATATTGTTCAGTTAACAATAACAAATTTCAAATAAGGTCTTACTTCTGTTAAACACGCAGCTATCATAAAAATGATTCCAGTTTTTTTTTTTATTGTCAACAATAAATAAATAAAAATTAAATAAAGTGATAAATAGATTTTACATCTCTGTTTTAAGGTCCCTATATATATATTTTTTTTACTATAGTTCCTAGTTTAAATGTTCAAATATAAGAATGACATTGCAATACAGAATACTTTGCCAATTATGTTTTATTTTTGCAAAGTTTGAGTATATACCAACCTACACTACCTAAAAATACATCTTTAGTGTTCGTATATTTATCCCTTGGCTCGTCTCTGCCTCAGACACACAGCCCACAGAATGTTCACTGACCATTTGATATATACACACAATACAATATATATTGTTGAGAAAACAAACAAACAAACAAACAAACAACAACAACAACAAAACTGCCTTTTCAGGCTTTTGTGGTCTGTTGATCTTGAGAAGACAATGCAGATCTTGAACCTGGAGCTCCAGGCTGTTCCTGGAGAGAAAAATGTCTGAATTAACTTCATATATCATCTTAAGATGTAACTTGATGTGTAGCTTCAGGTTAAACAATCAAAAAGCCAGTTTTTTTCTTGAAGGCATTTGAAGTGTCACTTTAGTGATGGGTGAATGAAATTGTCAGCATGATTGTGTCGAACTGTAAGGCGTTACAAAGTTAGTGTAAAAAATAATGTGCATGATGTATTAACTCATTTTAAAATGATAAAGCCACAGGCCATGTGCTTCCTCCACTTGTTAATTTGCAGCTCACATCATTAATCTGTGAGAAATAAGTGGATGCTGTGAATTAAAGTGCACCGTTTGGCATGAGCATTACTCCTGCACTCGCTAAATAGAGATAATTGACATGAAGTGATGTATTGCACGTAATGTACTTAGATTCTGGATACCATCCAGTACTTTATTTGATAATGATAATATGCATGTATATATTTCTAGAAATTGATAAGCATATTACAGACATGAAGTACTTTACTTACAATCCGCAATTGTAATTGCTATTATTATTAAAATTATTAATATTTTATTTTTTTATAATGAATTAATACTTTTACTATAAATTAATACTTTAAAAAATGTCAATGAAGGCATTTATAATGCTAGTATTGCAAATTTTTATTTTTATTTTTTGTACAATTTTATTTGCTAAGGAATCCTGAAAAAAAAAGTATCACGTTTCCGCAAAAAATATTAAGCAGCACAACTGTTTTTAAAAATGATAATAAAAGTTTATTTTTTTATTTATTTTTTTATTTTTTTTGAGCACTAAATCAGCATGATTTCTAAAGGATCATGTGACACTCAAGACTGGAGTAATGATGCTGAAAATTGAGCTTTTCCATCACTGGAATAAATTCCATTTTAAAATATATTAAACTAGAGAACAGTTCATTTAAGTTGTAAAAATAAATTCAGTTTTGGTGAGTATATAAGAGTCTTCTTTCATAAGCATTAAAAAGGGTACTGACCCCAAACCTTTGAATGGTAGTGTAGCTTTAATTATATTCAAATGTTTAATTAAGTAAAAACAAATATCTATGTAGTATTTTACAGTGTTTTGACTGTATTATTCTCACAAAATGTGATGGCATCTTTAACTATGTTGTAATGGGGGCGATTTTAATGAGCTAGTTTATTGAACTCAAGTCTTCTCACCAAAAACCCATTAAATGATGTGAAAGGGCTGGATAAATCCTTCTGTTAAAACACATCTGTTGTTCACACAAACAACAGTTTGTGTGTGTGTTTGTTTGAATATTGCTGCAATCCACATTCCACCTCCAAAAGAGCTTATCTAGTTAACAGCTTAGTCTAGTAGCTTAGCAGCTGAATTTACAGCATCCGCAGAGGTGTTAAAGATTTCTGCATTTTTCTGCTAAAAATGTATTTAAGATGTGCCTAAAATACAGTGAACTGATTATGACATCTGCTTAAAAACTTTCTAATTGCGTCACATTTTCTTAGCCTTGTACTTTACATGCCTGAATGGTTAATGTAATGTTGTTCTCTCCATAGACCATCAATCCATAACTATTCTGGTAATTAAAGGGATAGTTTACTCAAAAATTAAAACTTTGTTAAAATGTATTCAACATCATGTCAGGTTTGGAACAACATAAAGGTAAGTAAATGATGTCAGACTTTTCTTTTTTTGGGTCCTGTTGCCTTCTTTTTTTTTATTTTTATTTTTTGCAGTCCATGTGCAATCTTTCTGTAATTTGTCCATCTCAGTGTCTCTCTTTCACTCACTCCATATCACTCTCATCTCTGGCTCTCTGTAGCGCTCATCACATTCCCATGTGCAGGACTTTCCTGTCTAACACTATCAGATCTCTTATCGGGACAGAGGTGTTTTGATGAATCTTCACGGTTCACTCTCACCAGCCTCTCCTCAGTTGTTTTGTTATATCTCTCTCAGTTTAGATTAAGTAATCCAGCGGCTTCTGTATCTCTGTTTTTGCCACTTCTGCGTTCTTATCTCTCACAGTCGCTCACATGATCAATGCTATCAGCTCTGTGTGGCTGTGATAAATTATGCATGCGTTCCAGTCAATGGCTGAGTTGTGGTTTGGGTAAGAGACAGCGGTGATAGTGAGTCTTAATCAGCACCTAAAGTGTGAGAACTCTTAATGTCCACCCCGAGGGCTGCGAAGAGCAGCGTGGCTCTTTAAGAGTGACTTATATGGAAGCCTAGGCCTTCGTTCTGCATCATGTTAAGCTGTTATGCTATTGCAGGCATTATGGGTTCAAATCCTCACTGTTCTCTTCATCATTTCCTGCCTTGTTTCAAATGTTCTGTAAAAAGTGTTAAAAAATATAAAAAGTGTTAAAAATATAACCCATACAGTTCAATAGTTTGAGGTCAGTATGAATTTTTTATCATTTTTTTTAATAAATAAAATTTTACATTATTACAAAAGTTTTTCTATTTCAAATAAATGCTGTTCTATTCAACTTTCTATTCATTTGAGAATCCTGAAAAACAAACAAACAAAGTATCACGGTTTCCACAACAATATTAAGTAGAACAATTGTTTTCAACATGGATAATTATAAGAAATGTATTTTCTAAGCACCAAATAGCATATTAGAATGTTTTCTGAAGGATCATGTGACACTGAAGACTAATGCTGGGAATGATGCTGGAAATCAGCTTTGCGTCACAGGAATAAATTACATTTTAAGATATATTCAAATTGAAAATTTATTTTAAATTGTAATTATATTTCACAATATTACTGTTTTTACTGTATTGTTGGTCAAATAAATGCAGCCTTTGTGAGCATAAGAGACTTAGTACAAAAACATTACCATTCTCAAACTTTGAATGGTAGTGAATATATATATAAAGTGTAGCACATTGACGTTTCCATGTCAAACATTGGTTGTTCTTCTAAAAAATATCCTGTAAAATGCTAGACAAAACCAAGTCTTTTGGCTGATTATTTTTTCATAAGACATATCTTGAGTGCAGATGTTGTGAGCTTGAAAGCTTCTGCACAGGAGACTGAACTTTCAATCGATTTTAATGGACTTTGGCTTTAGCAAGTTAATGGCTTAAAACGCGAAAACGCACAAAAATGTTTCACAAATTATGGGTAAAATAATCAACTTCTGCTTACATTGAACTATTGTTATCAGTGCTCTTCAGGACTAAATTAATTATACATTTATTTATAATTAATATTTACATTTTCACAGAACTCCCCTTTTATCTTACAGGTGCTCCTATTGGTTTACAGCACCTGTCAATCACTTGCTCTTCTTCTGGTTTTTCTCATCTTCCTTTGGTTTGTTTTTTTGTTTGTTTTTTTCCTGTTTATTTCCCAGATGCCTGCAGGACATTTTGGTTCATCTTTGAATTCATTTTTTGTTCTCAGTCGTGACAGTCTTTTATGGTTATGTGAAGATGTTAATGACTTTGTGAAGTCATTATTCCATGTGCCAATTCATCGTTCCAGTTCAAACCTCTGAGGTGATGAGAGTCTTGCTAGATGCCTTGAAAATGTGACATGATTTAAACCTCCTTCTGACTCCTTGCAAAACTGAGTATTTATAATTTTATAAAGATGACATTAGACAGAAAGTGTAAAAAACTTTTTTTTTCACATAAAACTACTATTTTTAATGATTTTATTACAGAACATATTCAATTATTAAAAAGTAATAATGATTCTGATTATATAATTATTCATTTATGTACTCATTTATTTATTTGTTTGTTTTTAGACACTTTTTAACACTTTTTACATTTCTTACTCCAGCTTACCATTATAAAAGGTGGGTAAAAAATGTCAATCATAGCAAATACAACATATAAATTGCACACCCTTCTACAGTAATAAAAAAAAAATCTCTGAGGTTCTTTTAATCTGTCACTCTATAGTCGATATACAGTATATGGTCCTTTTCACAAAATTGGATAAAATGATTCATATAGCACAATACTGATCAAATGTTTGAACATAGTGTCTCATGACGAGCTATTATTTCCTCAGCCTGTGCTTCCATCTCAGTGATGTTTCCGTGATGAAAGAAATAATGACAAAATTGCTAACCGCTCTGGAAGACGCATCATCAAAACATGCCTGTGGAGATCAGCGTAATATTTAAAATCAAATTACAGCTGAAAACACCAACTCCTTTTCTTTTTGGCTTGGTTGTTTATCTGTATGTTTGTTGAGGTTATGTACTGTGAGAGTCTCTTAAATGGGATTGTTGCAAGCCAGATTCAAACCTGAATCACCTGCTAAGTGTCACATTGTGTCTGGAGCACCTTTTTTTCTGGCATCTTGTGGCTCTAACCTTTTTTTTTTGTATATATCCCTTTTTCCACTTTAGAAGTGAAGGAGATTGTCCTGAAAGCTCAGATTTTAGCAGGAGGAAGAGGTAAAGGAGTGTTCGACAGCGGCCTGAAAGGAGGGGTGCATTTAACCAAAGAGTGAGTACCTTCCTAGACCCATTTTCTGAGAAAGAATAGATCATGCTTTCCTGTATTTCATTCCTCTTATATCTCCTGTCATTCCTTGACACCCTGTGTTTCTCATCAAGAAAATAGAGCAGCACATCATTGTACCCTCAGCGTTTGTGTTGTCCTTAAAACTCAGTGGTAATGTGGAGTGATGGATTCCCCAGCTGAACAAATTAAAAGTGTTATAGAACCTTTAAAAATGTTGTGAAAAAACCCTTGAGAATGAAGGAGACGTCTGAAATATAGCAATCTCTGAAAACTTTACCAGAAAGCCATGAGTTTTCCTCAAGTAGGGTCTGATTTATGACTGAATGCCTGTGTCGTGTATCACTGTCATGCAGTGTACTTTGGCATTCGGGATGAAGAGAATCGTCCAGAGAAAACACTCTGAAACGCAGCCTGATCGGTTTTATCTAGCAAATGAGCACAGCGCTTTTTGTGTCCCTGAGAGATCGTCGAGAGTTTGCTAGTGTCTGTTTCTTAAACTTTTTTAGTTGGCCTGTACCATTGTTATTTGTAGTACAATAAAAAGATGGCAAGAAATGCGGAGAGATAGAACAGCATGATCAGCAAATGAGCCCAATTTAAACCTGCATTGCTAGCATGAGCACCACGGCACATTCAGCACACATGCATAAATTGAATAAAATAATCGCAGCTGCATCAAAAAAAAAAAAAAAAAAAAGTAAAACAGTCTGGGAAACCTTGCATCAGTTTGATCAGATATTATCATGTTTACTGCACGCAACAATGAACACAGCGTGAGCTGCAATGTCAGATTTGGGAAAAATGACTCCTACGAACTAATTCTCGTAGTCAAAGAGATTCACAGAACCGTCAAGCTTTTTCATGAGTTAGCAATTCGAATCGGATATATATATATATATATATATATATATATATATATATATATATATATATATATATATATATATATATATATAATTGGTTATTTAAAAGTCACAATGAATTTAAAGTGTAAAAATGTGTTTCTATTTCAGACCTGCTGCTGTTGGAGAGTTGGCCGGTAAGATGCTTGGCTTCAATCTGACCACCAAACAGACCCCTAAGGAAGGAGTGAAAGTAAAAACGGTACGAAGGAAAGCACCTTGTTTATCTCTGGCATAATTTCTCTTTTTTTAATGTTGTTTCACTAAATAAATAATCACATTTGCACTTGGAAATGAAAATATCTTTTTCTCTCTCTCTCTCTCCATTCTCCTTGTCTTCCTGGCTGCAGGATAAAGCTGTATATTAGAGTATAATTTAAAGATGCCGGTTTTTCCCCTTTCTGTCATTTCTTTAAAGAAATCTTCTTTTGCTATTAGCTGAGTTGGTTGTCATAGGTCATTGAGATGAATAAACTGTGTGGGTCAGACATAAACAGCCATTTCCATGTGTCTGTAACAAGCAGAAATGTCATTTTCCTCCCTCTTTCTTTGCTTCCCTCTATGTCTGACACCCACACAGACCGGTGTACTCCTACCAACAACCCGTATGTTTATCACTGTTTATCTCTCTCTCTTCTTCAGGAGGTAATGATGGCTTTCTGCACTTAGCACACATTTGTCCTCTCGTCTTTAAACACGGCCTAGAGCTCCCCATTATCACCCGCTTTTATTCCTGCAAGCTTCCCCTCATGCAACCGCCCCAAAACTTTTTTCACAATGACGGCATCACATTTTTATCTTTTTCCTGCCCGAGAAACAGCCACGGGGGGTGGAAGTGTTGGGAAGAGTAGGATGGATTCATAAAGGGAGGTGGTGAGGAGGAACAGAGGTGGGATATCAGCAAAAATAAATAAATGCTTTAGAAATGCCAGCCCGAGCGTGTGGCATCCCCCCACAAACTTCTCTCACAGCATTTGAGCCCTCTGGTTTCCTTCTCACATGGATGCGTTATTGTATAATGAGGTTTTCTTCATGAATTCTGAATACAGTATTGGTTTTTCGAGAGGAAAAATCTGTCCTCCTCTAAGCCTTCAAAAGATGTTGTCATACTTCATAGCATATATGAGCAAAAATTTATATATATGTATATATATATATGTGTGTGTGTGTGTGTGTGTGTGTGTGTGTGTGTGTGTGTGTTTGTGCTCATAAATAAATTGCTCATATATCATATGAATCATATCCAAGTCCTAATCATACAACACACACATATATGCACAACTGTTTACAGCATTGAAAATAATAAGAAATGTTTCTTATTTTTAGAATAATTTCTGAAGGATCATGTGACACTGAAGACTGTAGTAATGAAGCAGATAATGCAACTACCACCACAAACATAAATTAAAAAAAAATAATAGTTTTTTTTTTGTTTGTTTTTTTTTTTTTTTATAAGTTTCATGTATGTGTATGTCTGTTGGTTGTTTGGTTTTTGGTTGAAATAAAAACATCAATTTGTAATATTTATTTGTTACTCTTTATAGCTCTCAGCCCTGGAGGGAGTTGAATATGGATGAGGGTTTGAATATGGCTTTTGTTAAAAGGATGTAATTGTGTTGTCAGTCTCAGAGAGGAATGAGCTGTCAGTGTGCCGTCAGGACTCTACATTAATGTGCCATGTTTCACTCAACTATGTTAGCGCAGTCTGTCTTGTTGGCCTTCTCTCTTTCCTTTCTGCCGTAATAGACTGTGAAGCGAGGAAATAGAGTAAAGGATAAAATGGATGGAAGGACAATGCAGGAAATAGAATGAACCGAGGGTGCAAACGTTTGCCTCCTTAAACTGAAAGGGATAAAAATGGACATGACTGCGGGAGATTGGAGTGTAGGGGAGGCTGGGGCAATTGTAACACTCTACATTTCTTCAGTCATATACAAGTAAGAGTGATGACACTTATTCAGCACATGCTCAGTAGTGCCTAGTGTCCCCTACATCCTTTGTGTGTGTGTTTGTCTTATATTATCAGTGAAGATGGGACAGTAGGCTGTTTTATACTGAATGTAAAAATGTTACAAAAACACTAGTCTCCTCTACATTTTTTGTGTTTGTGTGTGTGTTGTTGTTTTGTTTTTTATTCTGTTACTGAATGCAAAAAAAGTTACAGGCACAACTAGTCTCCCCCACATTTTATTTGTGTCTTTTTGTTTTGTTTTGTTTTGTTTTGTTTTGTTTTGTTTTGTTTTGTTCTGTTCTGTTCTGTTCTGTTTTGTTTTGCTCTCTCTCTCTCTCTCTCTGGCAGAGTGGAGAGGACATTAGTCTGTTAATGAATGTAGAAATGTGCCAAATATGCCTAAACTCCCATTTTTATTTTATTTTATTTATTATTATTATTCTGTTTTAACTTTTTTGTGTGTGTATGTGTGTGTGGTTATGTTAACGTTACAAATATGCCTAAATACCCCTCACATCCATTTTATTTTATTTTATTTTATTTTATTTTATTTTATTTTATTTTATTTTATTTATGTTTGTGTGTTTTTTTTGAGTATTTTTTTGGCCTTGAGGAGAGGACATTAGTCTTTTACTGAATGCAAAAAAAAATATATAAAAAAATGGTTTGTGTGTTCTCTATTGTTTTAGCCTTGGCATCATTTATTTGTCAGTGAAGAGGGAACATTAACACCTGAGAAATAAGGTGAGGGTGAGTAATAAGATCTGCGTGTGTTGCTGGCGATACTCAAACCTGGATAATCTATCGAAGTGTTATAGCTCTTTTAAGTTTTATGGAACATATCGAGTACACAAATGCCTGCACCACACCTCTGTCTCCCCTTACTTTTCTTCCTGGTTCCTTCCTTCCTCCTCTTTTGTGTCACTTTCCTTTCATCACCTTTTTATTAGTTGTTATCTTCCACTTGTCATTTCTCATTGAGCTTAACAATGGCTGATTATCCTGTATTAGAAACAAGACCCGCAGCCAGTAAACTTGTGCCTTTTAACAGACCATAATGAATAGATAACACACAGTGATGAATCCCAGTCTAATCTGGTGTTTGTGTGTTTTTGCTGAGCAGGTGATGGTTGCTGAAGCTCTGGATATCTCCAGGGAAACATATTTTGCCATCCTGATGGACCGTTCCTGTAATGGACCCGTGATGGTGGGCAGCCCTCAGGGTGGTGTAGACATTGAGGAAGTGGCTGCCACCACACCAGAGCTCATCTTCAAGGTATCTCACTTGTATCTTTTAACTTTTGTATCTTCTCTCTTTGTGATTTTGTGCTCAATGGGTCATTTTTTTTCTTGATGTTTTGAAATAAACTTGCTTATAAAAAAGATGTACAGAAATCTAAGTTTCTAAAAACAAAATATAGTAGCAAATATCCTGTTTATTTATTTATTGAATGAACTGTTTTAAAAGTGAAAATTTTAGAATTGTTAAATTGATCTGAAAAATGCATGGCAATGTTATATATTAAAAGTTCTGGTTCTGTCTAGAATTAATGTCTAGGTATAGGTTAAGATTTTTTTTTTATTATTATTGTCTCCCACAGGAGAAATTTTCTTTGTTTAGTGAACTGCTGCATCACTAAACAATGCCAGAGATTATATATATGAATACATAATAAATAATAAAAAATAATAAATAATATCCAATGCATTACAATACATTTACAAAAAGAGCTAAACACTTCAAGCGCAGATAATCACACTGTTGGCATACCCATTGAAATATATAAAGCCAGATCCTTCACTAAACGCCATTTAAATCGCAGGGTTTTTTTTTTTACTTTATAGAAAAATATAATATGCTTAACATTTTAGAGTTGAAATGCCCTGAAATCTCTTTAAAAATGTAGTAATTATAAACCACTAATGTCTTGAAAATGGCATGGATTTTAATTTGTCAAAAAGGATGCATACTCTCTTTTTTTTTTTTTTTTTTTGCGCAGAAGGCTTAATTGCACATAAAGCCTTGTCCACCATTATAAGTAAACCACAGATAAAAATAAAATAAAATAGAAAAAAGATGTATGATATGACTCCTTTAATGGACGACTTCCACAGATAGACTCATATTAAGACACCTAGCAGCTGTTTCTCATTCTTGTAGCTGTTTGTGATGTCTTTTTTTCCTTTATCTCTCTTGTGTGTCTGTCTCTGTATATGAGTGATCTTTTAGAGATGGCCTTATAATTGCAAAGCCATTGTAAGCCATTGTTCTCCGACTCTCGTCTTTTTCTCGTTTGAGGTTGGCTGCGTGCCAACGCTTAATTGCATCTCTCTTGATTTTAATACGAACATCCGCTTTGTGTCAAATTTTGGCTAATGGTAAGTTTCCTCTTGCTTTCTCTCTTCCATCTCTTGCCTCAGGAAGTCATAGATATCTTCGAGGGGGTCCGAGACGACCAGGCGCTACGTATGGCAGCTAATTTGGGATTCAAAGGACCGTTGGAAAAACAGGTAATGGGTTTGGATTGAATCGCTGCCAAAGAGATTGTGCCATTATAGTGTTGGTCATTAACAGAAGCACAGCGGCCCTCACCTTACACCCCCCCCCCCTCCACCGTCCGCTATGTCTCCATTTCCACTCATGGAAAAAGTGAGAGTAATGGACATGATGACTCTGCCAATAAAGTCATTAAACATTTCTTGTACGCTTTTAGGCCTCAGCAGACATCACCGGTTATCAACAATTCGTGCTGGTACATCGTCCACATAAACTGCTACATATAAACAGGTTACAGATTTGCTGTGACTACCTTCACCGTAAACGATAAGCAAGTTTAGATCTCTAAAATGCAATGACATTTATACCAAGGCCTCGTATAGGGTCTCTAAATGACTCTAGCACAGGAGATTCTGCACCGGTGTTTGGGTTTAATCTCCTGCTTCCTTATTTTCCCTAAATGTGTGTTTAATCATAGCCTGTCACTGTTCTTATACCTGCAGATATGAAAACAATATGTCAGATAATGTATTTTAAATATTGATAAATCTAGCATTCAGATTACTGTACATACTATTACCTGTTGCTCTTTATATTTTTGAGAATTTAAGAGATTGCTGTGATTAAAAGCATGAAAATCAATTTTGCAAAATCTAAAGAATTGTTACGGAAAGTCAAAATATGACTAATTATATCTTACAAAGTACTGTAGAAATCATCATCATGGAAATCTGAAAAAAAATTTTACTAAAAGAAAATATTATTACAAAAATCTTTCACGGAAGTGTTAAAAAGTATGAAATATGAAAGTATCACACAATCTAAGGAAGTATCACAAATACAAAAATATAGCAAAATCTACAAAATTGTCAAATAAAGTTGAAATATGAAAATGTATTAAATGTATATTTAAAGCTTTAAGTTTAATGAATGAATGAATAACAATATGATTGCAGACAGTTATTTTCAGATTAATTTGTTGATATATATATATATATATATATATATATATATATATATATATATATATATATATATATATATATATGTATGTGTGTGTGTGTGTGAGTGTGTAGAGAGAGAGATTTTTATCTAATTTCTGTAGAATTCTGTAAAATCTGTACATATCAACAATTACCTAACATCTATGAAACCTCTTAAAATGTTTAATATTCACCTCATCTCCCTTCATAATATATAGTGGAAATGTTCTTATTAAAACTAACGGCAGGTAGAGTTTGTAAAGAATCTCTTGTTCACTCACAATAACCACTATAAGAGTCTGTATTAGTTCATTTCATAATAAAATTATATTAACTTAAAGAATCTCTCAACATTGTTTATCTGTATACAAGTGTGTGATTTTCTCTGTATAGACATCTGAGAAGCTAGGCATTATAGAACTTACTGCTAGATGTCTGGCTTGTCGGTTTGGCTCTTCTAAAGTCATCCTTTTACTGTGCATCTTTTGCGAGCATCTATTTGAGTCAATGCTAATTAGAATGTTTGGGATGCAGTATTCCGTTAACTTAGCTTCACCACTTTGATGTGCTGCGATATGACAAAGAGCCGGCGCTCGCTTGTGCGTGCTGATGAGAGCGGCGCTACAATGTTTTCTGTCAGCATGCACTCATTATCAAAAGAGCTTCCATTGGCTATGAAAAAGGGAGATGTCATTTTAGCTCTTAAATGCTTTGAAAGTAGAATTTGTTAGGATGACATGCTTTCAGAAAGCACATGAAATAGCAAAGTGTAAAGCAAAAAGCAGTCGGTTATCTCTCCTGTCTTAACCTCTCGTCAAACCGATTCAGATGCTGCCTTTATTAATGGAAAGAATAAACAATTGTAGATAGATTTATGGATCTTTTAGAAATAATAGCATTTACCTTTTGTGAATTTAGGAGATTGAGAGCATTAAAGTCTACATTGATAATGAAATGGTCCTGAGTTGTATTTATTTATTTTAATGAAAATAGAAAAAAAAAAATCTGGTTTGATTAAAAAAAAAAAAAAAAAAAAAAAAAAAATAAATAAGAAAGCATCAACAAAGTTTTACAGAAGTACAGAATCTCCTGTAACTAGCAACAGCATCTCACTATCCAATTTCCAGCCTTTTTTCAGTCATAAGGCTCATTTGCATAGCCGCTGGGAATTGGAGAGAGCTGCTGGACGTTTCTGTGTCTCTCAGCAGGGAGACGCATTAACTGCCACCACAACTCCCCGCTGAGTTAATGGCCCTGCCGACTCCAAATCAATTTGTGTCATGTTTGAAGTTTTCCAAGGGAACTTCTCATTGTCTTGGCAGTGACCGTTCTGACCAGCAGAGCAAATGTCCAGTCAGAGATGCATCCTCATTATTGGACTGTGTACAGTATATGACCCAGAGTGTATATACGTGTTTAGCCGTGCTTCAGAGATGTCAAGGTAGTTTGAATGGCTTCTGTAAGCTCTCAGAGCTCTGCCGCAAGTGTGCAGCTGGGTAATTAGTGCTCTCTGTGGTTCTGTCACAGGCTGCAGATCAGATTAAGCGACTTTATGAGTTGTTCCTCAAAGTCGACGCCACTCAAGTCGAAGTCAATCCGCTCGGAGAAACACCTGAGGGACAAGGTAAGGCGTGCGTTCGTGCGTGCGTGTGTGTTTGTGCATGAATGACAGACAAAAACACTTCCTCACAGATTGCATAAGAGCTCCTGTAAAAATCCAAATAGGACCTTGCAGCTTCCAAAGATAAATGTCATTTCATATTAATGGTTATCAAACTCATGGAAATGGAGAGTGCTGCCTCAGCAAAACTTTACAGCGCTTTACCTATGTAACACTGGCACAGATATGTCCTTAATATGACCAAATACTTCTCCCAATACCATTTACACTTGCTTTTTTTATATAGGTACCTGTTAGGAAATGATGTAGGATGTTGTAAGGTTTATAGGTATGAAATTATATACAGTTGGTCCAGAGAGGGTAATGCCTGCAGTATTAGCCTGTCAAATTAAAGAAGGGGAGAGAAATCATTTCTGCCCTGCACCATAATGGCAAAATGATTTAGTCTTCATAGGGGCCCGTCACAAAAGTGCCGCCACCTTTTTTTTCTTTTCTTTTCTTTTCTTTTCTTTTCTTTTCTTTTCTTTTCTTTTCTTTTCTTTTCTCGTTTTATTTTATTTTAACTTTTTATACTTATTTTTATTGTGTCTTTTCTCATTTTATTAATATTATTTTTAATACTGATTTTTATTTTATATATATTTTTATTTTCTTTTTTTGACCTTTTGTTGTATTTTGTCTGTTCTTTTATTATTTCATTGCTTCTTTTTATTGTGTTGTCTTTTCTCATTTTATTTAATTTTGAATTCTAAATGTATTTATTCATCTGTTGTTCTTAACTCTATATTTTATGTATTTGTGTCTTTATTTCAGGCTTTCATTTATTCTTTATGTTAGGTTTGTTTGTTTTCTCTATGAAAATGATAATAAAGCTTTTCAGCAAACATTGACATTAAATGTGGTATTTTTCTTGACAGCATCATCAAAACAAGTCAACAAATGGCTTTGGCTGTCTTTAGATGTATTGTTTACTTTATTATTATTATTTTTTTAATTTGTCAAAAGTGACAATAACTGTCTGTCTCTCCAACTTAAATCACTTTGAAAATTATTATCAGGCTGCATGTTTTCAATAAATATAAAAAAACAGCTGTGACGCTGTTTTGGCAGCTTGTGTGGTGGGGAAACTGATCCAGTTCTTTGTTGCTGTCTGGCTGGCATGACTCTGCTTTGCTTTCACCTTCTTTCTTTATTTGTTCTATAACCATAATTCCCTGCAAAAGTAAGTAAAACTCTCCTGGTAACAGTGTAAGTTGAGTTTGATAACATCTCGGTGAACCCAGTGTACTTCCCTACAAAGATTATCTTTGTTAGTGAGTGCCAAGCCCTTGTAGGCTCGAGAGGCTGCAGAACACTTCAAATGAGAGAGTTGCTGGGTCTAGTCACATACAGCCAAGACAGTCAAAGAAAACTCTATTCCCAGGCTAATTTTCTGATACAGCTTCTGTATTTGTGTGGCTATTTGTTGTATAAGATGCTACCACTGTTCAAAATGAGATATATAGACATACATGGCACCAGGAAAAATCATGTCGTAACTATGGTCTTTTGTCATTAGAGCTGTATGACCGTGTTAACTTATATGCAGCTCCCTTTCACTCAGTGTAAATGATTGGATTTGGACCTGCTGTCACCAATTTGCCACATGCACTACATACATATTTGAATAATAACAGATGCTTTGAGAAACTCATATTGAACAAATTGAGCATGTCTGAATCGTGACCAACTGTAAAATAGAAACATTGACCACTGGAACGCTCTTCTTAATCAGTGAATGTCATACAGTACAGTGGGGGAAATACGTTTTTTTTTTTTTTTTTTTTTTTTTTTTTAATTAAACAGTTCCAATGCAGCAATTCACATGCAGTTTTGACCAGGCATTGGCATTAACTGAAATTAAAATATTACAACCCATAAATATATGTATATGTTATATGAGAATGTAGTCTGGTCAGACAAGTCAAATATTTAACTTTTTGGCTATAATACCACAAGCTATGTTAAAGAAGAAATGGCTCTAAAAATACCATGCCAACAGTGAAGGTTGGAGGTGGAAGCATCATGGTATGGGGCTGTTTCTCTTCTCATGGTATTGGCAAAAGCCATATTATTGAAGGGAAGATTAATGGAAGCATGTACTGGGAAATTCTTAAGATGAATCTGTTGATGGATGATGAGGATGAGATATAGATGGACCTTCCAGTATAGGACAACCATCTAAAACATACTTCAAAGAAGACTTAAAGGGGTCATATGATGTGATTTAAATTTTTATTTTCTCTTTGGAGTGTTACAAGCTCTTGGTGAATAAAGAAGATCTGTAAAGTTGCAAAGACTACAGTCTCGAAAAACAAAGAGAGATTCTTTAACAAAGTTAAGACTCTGCCACCCCCCCCCCCCCCCCCCCCCCCCCCCCCCCCGCCTCCCCCCCCCCCCCCCCCCCCCCCCCCCCCCCCCCCCCCCCCTAAAACCTACAATAATGTACAGTATTTGAAAAATAATGTGTTTTTTGAACATTAAAGCATGTCAACTACATGGGCTGGTATGATAACCTTAAGCAAAAATATCACGGTTTCACGGTATTGTTTTTACAGCTCTGAAATGTATTATTTTTAAATGACTCGGTAAAAAATATACTGTGTCCGCTGGACACAGTATATTTTGTTTTCGAGCAACATACAGAATATTAGAAACAGTAGAATTTGTTTATTTTTTCTTTGATTTGATTCCTAAAAAAAACAAAAAAAAAGACTGACATCTTTATTTAACCTAAATCTATTTTAACGATCTAAACGCAAAGTGTAAAGCGCACGGCGCAGGTGCACTCAGGGCGTGTCCAAATCCACTTTTGCTATTTTAACGACGG
The DNA here is from genome assembly GCF_018340385.1 of Cyprinus carpio. Classification (NCBI taxonomy): domain Eukaryota; kingdom Metazoa; phylum Chordata; class Actinopteri; order Cypriniformes; family Cyprinidae; genus Cyprinus; species Cyprinus carpio. Next base: position 10,681,615 of record NC_056582.1, on the reverse strand, counting down.
AAAAACGGTCGGCGCGCGCGGGCGCATGGTCTAAATGGGTTGTCCCCATTCTCTTAATGAGTAATGGGTGTTTTTTGGGCGTAACGTGCAATAAACCAATCGGAGTCTCATCTTCCATTCCCTTTAAGAGCCAGTTGCGCTCGTGCCACGACGGATTTGCTATTTACACGGCGGAATTTGGAAAGCGCAAAGACAGAACGCGTCTGATAGCCTAATTCTGATACATGCGATGACTATTCATTATGACATGTAGGCATTTTTATATTTAATTAGCCTACAAAAAATTCTTATGCATTGCAATCCTTTAATTTTTAATATTTGGCATGTTTGTGTGCTGCTGTGCGTCCCTGTGTTTAATAAACAGCTTGTACGCGCGTTGTGTTTTTTTTTTATGGATTGTAATATTATTATTCTTTATCTGTGTCAATTTCTTGAGTTAATGTCAATGTCTGGTCAAAATTTCATGTGAATTGCTGCACTGTAACTGTGTTTAATTAAATTATTAAATTCAGTTTAATTAATGTTGACGTGTTGCATACTTATTTCCCCCACTGTACCTTCTGAAATGTATCCCAAATGGATGGGTTTTTATAAAGTCATATAATAATCATTAACTTTTTTAACTAAACAACAAATTAGCCAATATGATCAAATTTGAGATATTCAGTATTTTAAAATGAACTGCATTTAAAATTAAGCTGCATTTATTTTTGACCAAAATACATCTTTTCTATTTTAATATATTTTAGTATATTTTAAAATTATTATAATCCTGTGTGGCAAAACAGAATTTTCAGCATCATTATTCCAGTCTTCGGTGTCACATGATCCTTCAGAAATCATTTGTATTATTATATGTGATGTATTTTTTTGGTAAAAAAATAAAATAAAATAAAATAAATAATAATAATATTTTGTAACGTTATAAATGTCTTTACTGTCACTTTTAATCAGTTTAATGAATCCTTGCTGAATAATAGTATTTATTTCTTTTTTCAAAAAACAAACAAAAAAAATTAATAAAAATAAAATGAATCAATAATTAAGTAAATAAATAAGAATAAATTAAAAGATAAAACTGACTGACCGAGGTATAGATATTTACATTTAATCCTTATAAAAATATCAAATTGATTTTAATCCAGAAAGTATTACAGAATTAATGAGATTAGAGAAAAGATTTGTTCAGTTTGTTTGTGCAAACTGCAATTTTTGTACTTTTAAATAACATAAATTGACCTGTAAACTTGAGCTGAAATTTGACTTTACTTTTTATGCTGTATGTATATATTTCCCCTGTATGACACAAAATTGCAGGGAAATACAGTATGTGTCACTGTGCCTGAGTTCCAAAACTTTTCTGCTGTCTGTCCACAGTAGTGTGCTTTGATGCTAAAATCAACTTCGACGACAATGCAGAGTTCAGACAGAAAGCTGTGTTTGCCATGGACGATACCACCGAGAGCGACCCCTTGGAGACCGAAGCAGCCAAATATGATCTCAAGTACATCGGACTGGATGGAAACATAGCCTGTTTTGGTTTGTTTTAATATTTCATATACATTAGCTTGTTATAAAATACAGTATACTAGATTAACTTACACATTAAGTAATGAACAACGTACCAAATTAACTTATTCAAAGCATTCAAATTTCAAAAGTTTCAGAAACCTGTTCCACATCAAGCTCATGTCTCAAGGGATATTTCAAATTCAGCTTTAGAAATGCTCTTCTTAGTAGTTTCCAACACGTTTATTTTGGTCTTGAGAAGACGATTTTGTGAAAGTGTTACCAAATGGGCACCGATCCACTCATCATCTCCAGCAGCTCTCTAACAGCTCCATAAGGGACCTGCCTGAACCGATGGGCTCTAATTAGCAGGAATCTTCCGGAAAAAACGACTCAACCAAGATGATTGTTAGTCTACACATTTAAGTGGTCCCTCATTATAAATGACAGCTCTTACAGTAAAGCGCCAAGAAAGAGCCGTATAGACAGGAAGAGTGTAGAAGTGACTCTAACTGACCTTGTCGTGTAGACACTAACGCACTCACGCACGATTTACTTGCAGTTAGTTTGCACCTTAAAAGCTTTGTAAAGCAGCACAGCGACAGCTGTTCAGCTGAATTTCACTTTATTGAGTGGAGTGTTAGAGCCTGTGCCAACAACACATTAGCTCAGCACTGAAGAACAGAATAAGGGGAGATGTGTGAAGCCGGGAGAGGTGGGATGAACAGGAAATGGCTGAATCAGTTGGCTGCTTTACAGCTCAAAGCAGGACGACTCACCACACCGGCTAACAGAGATACAACAACCACTCTTGACACCCTGTATACTTTTAGTCAAACACTATTTGCTTTCCTTGGAAAGCAGTGGGCAGCTGATTAAGAGCTGAGTTGTGTTTTCACTATAGGGTTGGGATGTTTTTTTTATTTGCCTGTGTTTTTCTTGTAATTTTGTTGTACGCACAAGGCTGTAGTATTTATAATTATGTATATAGTTCATAATTTGGAACCAACTTAAAGCCATTACCTTTAAGAAATATTTTTTGAGAATTGTGCAGTTATTTACTTGCATTACGAACTTGTATGACGTTTTTCTTCCATGGAACACAATACATTATTATTGCTGTTATATTGAATATTATCTAATTATATTGCGAATCATTATAGTGTATATTCTTTTCAATAGAATAAAGGTGATTTAGGACTGAGTTGTGAAATGTTTAAAGAGTCATAACAGTTCATACAATAGTTTTGTATGAAGAACATATTGAAATTCAAGCTGTCTTGACGATTTAAAATCTTGACAAGATGGAGTTAGCAATGTCTGAATTATTATAAACTAATTTTCAGATCCTTTCAATAAATCAGTTGATCCATTTTGTCCCAATGATTCTTTCACAGATCTCACATATGTGATTAATGATTTCGACTCACTATCTTAACGACTGCTTTAGTTATAAGTGAATGATGACTTTAATTTCCATATATTCAACAGGCAAATTTATTATATGGCTTCAGAAGCCATGGGATATTTTATTATATATAGCTGTATAGATATATTTGTATTTTTATGTTTTATACTTGTATGATATTTTTATCATGCATTTATGTCACCTTTGAAGCCTGAAAACTCCTGTCCATTTAAATTATAATTACATACAAATAAGCGACTGGCACATTATTAACTGTTTATTATTAACTGACTGGCACATTATAAACACATTATTAACTCTCCTTTTGTGTTCCTTGGAAGACAGAAAGGCATACAGGTTTGGAATGACATGAGGGTGAGTAAATGTTGATGAAATGATCCAATTTTTTTAATATCCAAAACATGATCTGTATCCATAGTTAATGGTGCTGGCCTTGCTATGGCAACATGTGACATCATCGACTTGCATGGTGGAAAGCCTGCTAACTTCCTGGACCTGGGTGGAGGTGTAAAGGAGAACCAGGTGTACGTAGCCTTCAAGCTTCTCACTGCCGATCCCAAGGTAGGAATGGCTCTGTCAATCCAAACCAAAAATGTAAATACCCCTCAAACACAAAGTTACTTTACTTCCAGCATAAAATATTTATATAACAGTGTTTTGAGAGTGTGATAAGAAATAAAAAGTTAAAGTTGATCTCCTTTAACTTCATTACAGTTCTCAATTTAGTACTACTTTTCCGCTCTTTGAAGTTTCCTCCATCTGAGATTTTGTTGACTCCTTAGGCACCACAAAAGACTGTGGGCTTGCGGCCCGAACCCAGTTCTTTTTACCGTCATTATGAGCTTCCTGTCTGATCGATATCTTCGCTACAGTCACACTTTTCAGCTCTGGAATTGTAAACACACCAAGACACAGACACACACACACACACACACACACACACACATACACACACCTCATAACTCATCTTTTCTGCAATTCTTTCCTCCCCCAGACACACACTTGCTGTTGATTACTCGCTCTGGAGCGTAAGGTCCTTTTTCTTGCAGCTTTTACGAGCTGAGGAGTTGTTTCTCAGATAATGATCCTTTTCCGAAGCAGACCAGAATTCTTGGCACGTTGCTGATAATTTGCTTGTATTTGTTGTAAGCACACATGTCAATATGCACTTTATTTGGTTTCAGCTCCGTGTGTTTGTATTCAGGATGCACACTGATATCTTCATAACAAAGTTCTGTTTACAATAATGGGAAACATGGAATTCATCTAGTGTCAGGTTCATTGTGCGTCAGTAAACAGGAGTGCTGGGATTTAATAGCACACCTTGTTTTCTGAGTATTTCAGCTCAAAGCAGGAAGACTACGCACATGCAGAGAGTGATTTCATCTAAAGATTGCATCACTACATATTCATAGGGTTCTTCTCAGATGGAAGATGCACTTTTGTTTTTCTATGAATTTATCAACAAAGAAAAACAGAGAAGAAAACCATGAAATCTTTTCCAGAGAGTCAAACATTCATCGTTGCCAAACAACACACAAAAAAAGGATCTATGTGATAATATTTTGCCCACTGAATCAAACTTGATTAGAGAAAGAAGATTGTGTTGAATATTTCTCTACAAGGTGAAGTGTGTAGTTCCAGTCTCCTCCTGTCTCTCCAGCCCTCCTGTCATCAACGGGGTACCTGAAATTTTCTGAACTCTGTTGGGGTAGAGTGGCGGCCCTCCCCTGCAGTCACACAGTTTCCATTCTGGAGCCTCTGTGTACAGCGATTTGCATTTCACAGAAGCGTTCAGAGCCACCCAGGCTCCGTGGAAGGAATATTAATCGGAATGTTAATTATTGGATCCTCTGGCACTATTAAATACGCAGTTGCCTTCTATCTTCCATCGGAAATATTTGATTTGTTTGTTATGGGAATCTTTTCCCTTGCCTCCTTCAAATCATTCTCATTAATTTAACAATTAATTGGTGGTAGGATTCAACCCACCCACGCCTGTCAAAAAATCCTCCAAAAGTGAAATAGAAAACCAATAACTCAAATGGTCCTAAAACCGACACCTGAGGAATACTGCTTCTCTTGTATAGGAATGTATTCATTTAAGGAATGTTCTGGGGTTCAATACAAATTAAGCTTAGCTGACAGCAGTTGTCGCATAATGTTGATTACCACAGAAAATAAAATATTTTTTGTTTGTAAATTTTTTTTTTTTGGGAAAATATACTTTTAATGTGAGAGAAAAAACCAAGGTAATACACATTAAAATACACTGTTTATAGCCACTAAAATAAATATTATACATGTTAACATGAGACAAACAGACTTACCTACTAAACTGTGTAAAGTAATAGCTAACTTTAAACATTATCATGACAACTTAACGCCTATAATATACATGCAAAATGATTGTGCAAGGATAGCATGAAGAGATGTTATGTAACTTCCTTATTAACATGAAGTAACTTGAAGATATTACATTGTTGATGAATTACTAATTTATCCACCTCCACTGTAGTCCTACTGTAAAAGTGATTTAAAAACTTGTATAGCTCAAATAATATACATTTCGTAAAAAAAAAATTAAAAAATGTTAAAACTGTAACACAAAGGAGAGATGCAACAATTTTCAGTTTAGGGTTGAGTGAAATTACAAACTCGATTCCAAAAAAGTTGGGACACTGTACAAATTGTGAGTAAAAAAGGAATGGAATAATTTACAAATCTCGTAAACTTACATTTTATTCACAATAGAATATAGATAACATATCAAATGTTGAAAGTGAGACATTTTGAAATGTCATGCCAAATATTGGCTCATTTTGGATTTCATGAGAGCTACACATTCCAAAAAAGTTGGGACAGGTAGCAATAAGAGGCCAGAAAAGTTAAATGAACATATAAGGAACTGCTAGAGGACCAATTTGCAACTTATTAGGTCAACTGGCAACATGATTTGGTATAAAAAGAGCCTCTCAGAGTGGCAGTGTCTCTCAGAAGTCAAGATGGGCAGAGGATCACCAATTCCCCCAATGCTGCGGCGAAAAATAGTGGAGCAATATCAGAAAGGAGTTTCTCAGAGAAAAATTGGCAAAGAGTTTCAAGTTATCATCATCTACAGTGCATAATATCATCCAAAGATTCAGAGAATCTGGAACAATCTCTTTGCGTAAGGGTCAAGGCAGGAAAACCATACTGGAGGCCCGTGATCTTCGGGCCCTTAGACGGCACTGCATCACATACAGGAATGCTACTGTAATGAAAATCACAACATGGGCTCAGGAATACTTTCAGAAAACATTGTCGGTGAACACAATCCACGGTGCCATTCGCTGTTGCCGGCTAAAACTCTATACATCAAAAAAGAAGCCATATCTAAACATGATCCAGAAGCGCAGGCGTTTTCTCTGGGCCAAGGCTCATTTAAAATGGACTGTGGCAAAGTGGAAAACTGTTCTGTGGTCAGACGAAATTTGAAGTTCTTTTTGGAAAACTGGGACGCCATGTCATCCGGACTCAAGAGGACAAGGACAACCCAAGTTGTTATCAGCGCTCAGTTCAGAAGCCTGCATCTCTGATGGTATGGGGTTGCATGAGTGCGTGTGGCATGGGCAGCTTACACATCTGGAAAGGCAACATCAATGCTGAAAGGTATATCCAAATTCCAGAACAACATATGCTCCCATCCAAACGTCATCTCTTTCAGGGAAGACCTTGCATTTTCCAACATGACAATGCCAGACCACATACTGCATCAATTACAACATCATGGCTGCGTAGAAGAAAGATCTGGGTACTGAAACGGCCAGCCTGCAGTCCAGATCTTTCACCCATAGAAAACATTTGGCGCATCATAAAGAGGAAGATGCGACAAAGAAGACCTAAGACAGTTGAGCAACTAGAAGCCTGTATTAGACAAGAATGAGACAACATTCCTATTCCTAAACTTGAGCAACTTGTCTCCTCAGTCCCCAGACGGTTTACAGACTGTTATAAAAAGAAGAGGGGGATGCCACACAGTGGTAAACATGGCCTTGTCCAAACTTTTTTGAGATGTGTTGATGCCATGAAATTTAAAATCAACTTATTTTTCCCTTAAAATTATACATTTTCTCAGTTTAAACATTTGATATGTCATCTATGTTGTATTCTGAATAAAACATTGAAATTTGAAACTTCCACATCATTGCATTCTGTTTTTATTCACAATTTGTACAGTGTCCCAACTGTTTTAGAATTGGGTTTGTATATCTGAAGTAATCAACATTATGCAAAATAATATTGTGATATTTTTTGAACCCAGAACAAGTACAGATAGAATTGCAGTGTTGTACAATTGAGGACTTGAAGCATGGAGATGATGCTGATGTACTTTCAGGCTGCCTTCCTTTAGAGTCTGCAGGGAGGCAAATGCATTGTATATATTCACTCCTTTGATATACAAGATTTATTTTATTCTTTATCACCAAAGCTACCTTCACTGACAGCTCAAAGGAGGCACTCTTGAACTATCTCCCACTCTCACTTTCTTAGTTTCTCTCCTTTTTTTCATTGGACATGGGGCATTTGCTCCCTGAGTTTTTATTCTTCCCATCCCAACCCTATTAAAACATACTCTCTTTTTATATTTATAATGCTTAGGTTGATAAATGAAGGCATTACCATAGAAGTATGTGCAGAGTGGACACATTTTGTAACAACAGGAACACATAAGTCAGTCTCCGTCAATAGGCATTGTTCAGGCTCTTTATTTACGACACTGAAACGCAGAAAAAGAGCGATGGAGAACACTTTACTTTTAAACTTTGTCAACACGCACCATACACTGTGCATAGCAAAATTTTATCACAGAACATGAATTAAACATTACACATTTGCCACAGTTTTAGAAAAAGCAGAAAGCACCTGCTAGTTGAATCCAAATGGAAACAGCTAAACAACGCCATTATCCCACCCCCTCCCTCCGAAGTTAGATGTGGGAGACGTGGATGGATAGATGTTTTGCTCGTGGCTATTTGGTCCCTATGCAGTGTATTTTGGAGTAGGAGTGAATTAGGGCTGAAGCGCGTCAGACGTGCTCCCAGGCACTGGGTGTTTGATGAAGGTGCTTGGCTGGGTAATTGTGACCGGTGGGGATTTCACCTTCCCTGGGTAGAGAAGGCTGCAGCACTGGGTTGTGTGATGCGTATTTGAGGTTAACTAGGAGCCAGCTCTGGGGCTTGATATTATTTGCTGGCCACTGCAAGGTAAATCTGAAACAAATGCTGTTGTGTGTCAGTTCTGTTGGTCGAACCGCTGTGAACATGAATGTTAGAGGCCACGTTAATGTGTTATCTTGAAGATACAATACAACTCATTCATTCTGTCCTGGAGATGACATATGTTTGCTCAGGGCATCATGGGATTGAATATGCCTCTCTTACACTGAAATGGTGCTGGTGCTTGACCAGGGAATCTGCCAGCCTCTCTCAGAACTGGTCCATATTGAAAGACGGACAATGATGTAACTGACTCCATGAAGTGCCCACATTTTTTTTATTTTTTATTTATTTATTTATTTTTTATTTTTTTTTGCAAAGTTGAAAGGATTGAACTTGTAACATACATCATCCTGTGATGCAAGATGCTGTATGTTGCAAGTTTGATACTTTCAAACTTGTAAATGTTTTTTTTTTTACAAGTTTGAAATTATTGGAAATATTTTTTTGTAACTTCCAAAATAGTTTAATTTCGCTTCTGTATTACACTACATCAAAAGTTATAACAAATAAAATGTATGATATTTGAATTAGATATTTATGATATTTGTAAATCATAACATTTAATTTTAGACCAACAGGGAAAATAAAGTGGAGTTTATGAGTTATGAGATTTAAGAACATACACTTTATATAGTATTACAAATAAAATTAATTAACAAATAATATTTGTAGGGATGTAATGATGCACCGTCAGCCGGTTGAAAGTCAATTTCGAAATTATAATTTATAAATTATAATTTAGGTTAAAAACTGCTGGGTGGAAATAGCCCAGGCAAAGCCTTGGTTTGTTTATATGAAGAGATTTATTTTGATTGTGTTATTTTTTATTTGTTTATTTTTTATTTTATTTTGGGATTTGTTTTACAATTTCATATTTCAATCTCACAAAGAAATGTTGAGCATTTTTGGCACCAGCAGATTCAACATCTTTTCATTTATAAAATGTCTTAAAACTGTTGCTCCACCCCAAAATAAAAACTGTCATTAATCACTTACCCCACATTTCGTTCCAAACCCGTAAAAGTTTATGAAACAATTTAAGATATTTTGGATGAAATCGGGAGGCTTGTGACTGTCCATAGACTGCCACCAGCAGTACTGCCAAGCTGTCAAGGTCCAGAAAAGTATGAAACACATCGTCAGAATAGTCCATCTGCTATCAGTGGTTCAACTGTAATTTTATGAAGTGACGAGAATACTTTTTGTACATGAAGAAAACAAAAACAATGACTTTATTCAACAATTCGTCTCCTTTGTGTCTTTCCGCATAACTGTAGCACCATTTTGGAGAATATGACTTTAAACGCAAGCAGCTTACGCTCTTTCTGTATCAGCCATGCTGCACGAATGCACTGTTTTCGTTCAAATCCAAGTGTAGCTACACATAGAAAACATATCCTTGTGTCGCGGCTGACACAGAATATCACGCAGTTTTGCGTTCAGCAGAATTCTCCAAAATGGCGGAATCGGTAATCGTGAGCGTTACAGAGGAGACAAATTGTTGAATAAAGTCGTTATTTTTGTTTTTTTTTTGTACAAAAAAGTATTCTGACGATGTCTTTCGTACTTTTTGGACCTATGTAATTTACTAGGCAGTCAATGGGACAGTCGCAAGCTTACGGTTTTCATCCAAAAAATCTTGAATTGTAGTTCCGAAGATGAACAAAGCTTTTACGGGTTTGGAACGACATGTAAGTCATTATGACAAAATTTTCATTTTGGGGTTGAGTATATACAATTTTTTTATTAAAAAAAAAAAAAAAAAAAAAAAAATTAAAAGTAAATCGTATTGTGAAATCAATATCGTGAATCGCATCGTGAGTTAAGTGAAATGTTACATCTTTAAATATTTGTAAATAGTTTTATTTTAAATGGGAAATGAAGCAGGTTCGAAAATGAATAGTTTATATATGAATATATATATATAGTAATATTTATAAATAAATACAAATCTTTATAAAATTAATTGAATAGCGTGTTTTTAACATGTTATATATTATAGTTTATTAAGTTTGGGGTGTGTTTGATGTTTGAAAAATTTCTTATTTCACCAGGGATGCATTTTATGATCAGAAATATGGTAAAAAAAAAAAAAAAGTCACATGATCCTTCAGAATAAAATAATATGCAGATTTTTTTGAATGTCTTTTACTTTTGAATGTCTTTTTTTTATATTTAATCATTTTTATGTCATATATAAAATGTTTTATTTCAAGTATTTTTTATATTCAGTTATTATATTATATTTTATAATTTAGATTATATTTTATGTTCCATTTTAAATGGATTCAAACTTATTTTATCCGAAAATGTGTCATTTCAATACGTGTTCTGTTTCCACAATCACCCATATCTTATCCAGCATCCTCAGTGGATGTGCTGCAAAATCCTATTGACTTGTTGTGTCCTGCTTCACGGCCAGGGACTCTGGGAGGAGCATGGGGAGAGCATGCTAGTGAGTAAAATGGGATGGAAAGATATGGTAGGGTAATGAAAAGTGAAAGAGAGGTTCATGCTGGAGGATGAGAAACCCTCTTTCTGCTCTCCTCATTATTGTCTACGCCACTGTCTGCTCAACATTAAACACAACTCTGGCCTTTATTTATCATTACAAACACACAAATATACTCTCGCTTCCACCTTGCACATACTCCATCATTTGTATCCTTTGGGGCCTCCATGCCCTTGTCATCTCCATTGTGCTGGTGATGTTTGTGTATAATGATCAGCCGTCCCTTCTCGGCTGTCTCAGGCCTGGGGGAATCACATTTCCCATTTGTTCCAAACACAGGCAATAAGAGCCAGCCCAATCTCCCAGCCCCAACATGGCCACCTCAGTAATGGAGCTCATTTCCCCTGCGCCTGGCTGTCTGGCCCCGGTCCCCGCTCGACGGAGCCCCGCATCGCCAGATCCTCGGCCCCTGCACTCAGACCATTAATGCTGACTGAACAATGTCTAGCTGGCAGGAGACACATTTATTTTGTGTTCGGGCTGCTGAAGCTCAAGGAACAGTGAAGTATATATATAAGCAAACCATAACTAATCTTTCCACACGTGCTGAATTCGTATGGTGCCCGCAGTCCTGCATCATTCTGATCCCTGAAAGGAAACACGTAGCCCATGTTTTCTGTTATGCGATTACTCGCTAGTAATCAGTCTACCTGGTTTGGTAGACCCGCAAAACAAGTTAGCTCCTAAGTGGTCGGGAGTTTGGGGTTTTTCAATATTGTCAACACTTGTTTCAAAGCTTTCTTTCCCCCCCAATGAGTATGATGGATGATGCTTTACAAAAACCAATAAAACTAAGCTCTGTTCTTTCTGATGTGCTAGCAAGTGAGCAGCAAAGAAGCTGCTTTCAGTATAACCTTGCGTGCATGAAGTCTCTGGAGTATGCTTGTTTTGTTTTGAAAATGTTCTTCACGTAAGGCGTTTCTCAAAAAAGGTTTCAGAGCTTGTTATGCAAATTCGAGATTGAAAAATGTGCTCAGAAATGCAAATCCTGCATTTTGGTTTTTCCAAATGAGGCAATATCTGTTGGATTTTCAGTAAGATCTCTTGGAGGTAGAAAAATAGTTTTTCTTTTTTAGTCCAGGTAATTATTTAATCTTCACAGCAGAACTTTCTGCAGATTTAGAGGGGATGCAAACTGTAAAATGACTTAATTAGTTGTTTGAGCTCTGGGGTCTAATGGGGTGTTTTGCACTGTAGTGGTCCGAGTCTTAGGGCTGAAGATTAAAGTGATTTATTGTGAAGTAGAAATGTGGTGAGATCACAACCCTCCCTGTTGTGTCCACCTTCTGCTATATTGAAGCAGTGATGAGATAAGAATAAACTATAATTTGCAGTCATTGGCCAGTTACAACCAGAAATGTGAAATTACCTTGCTGACACAATAAATAGCACTTTGTAATGTTAAATTTAAAGCTAAGGTGTATAATTTCTGTGCCACAAACTTTAAAACTAATGACTGGTTTCACATAGTGGTCGACCGATATAGTTTTTTTTGACAGCCAATGGCAATATAATTCCCCAAGGCCATTTTTTAAATATCGGCCAACATATTGGCATTGGCGATATATCGGTCAACATAGTAGTTTTAAACATAGTTTCAAACACACCTCCAGGTTGTCCCACTCCAAACTGTTTTATATAACATAGTTAACTATAAAAAGTTTGGATCAGTAACATTTTTGTAATGTTTTTGAAAGAAGTCTCTTCTGTTGACCAACACTGCATTTACTTGATCAAAAATACAGTGAAAACAGTGATATAGTGAAATATCGATACAATTTAAAAAATCTGTTTTCTATTTTAATATATTTAAATGTAAGTTATTTCTGTAAAGCTGAATTTTTTAGCAGTCATTTCTCTAGTCTTCAGTGTCACATGATTCTTCACATGAATATGCTGAATTGATGCTCAAGGAATATTCTCATTATTATTATCAATGTTGAAAGCAGTTTTGCCGCTTGATATTTTTGTAGAAACCTTAATACAATTTTTTTCAGGATACTTTGGTGAATAGAAATTTCAAAAGCCTTTATTTGGAATATAAACCTTTTGTAACATTATAAATTACTTTACTGACACTTTACTGTCAAATTTAATTAATCCTTGCTAAATAAAAATATTAATATCTTTAAAAAAATAATAATATACTTTGAATGGTATATTATATTATATTATATTATATTATATTATATTATATTATATTATATTATATTATATTATATTATATTATATTATATTATATTATATTATATTATATTATATTATTAACGAAGAAGGTAGAGATGAAAGGAAGAAAGAGAGTGGAACCATGGTGAAAAAGGTAAGGAAACAAGCAAGCAAAGGTTACAAACTTCTTTAATCTCATTAATGGACATATGACATTAACAATTGCCATCAACCTCCACCAAAATATCCATGTTCATGTCCACATACAAACACATCGTTCAGTGGGCTTTGATCTCTATTAGATCAAACAGCACCAAATATCCCTTTTAGTTAGAATGCCTGCATTTTAGCAAAGAATGAATACATAAATAACCCCCATTCAGAATAATATCAGTGTTGTATTGTCAGTATTTAATAAAAGAAGGTTGTTCTGCGTAAATGTTAGCTTTTGATATCAATCTTTTAACCTGGGCCTCTGATTTTTTTTTTTCTGAGAAACCTCATAGAGGACTTTATATCCAATTTGTAAGAGAGCCTCTGTTTGTTAGCTTTTCATTGACTAATGCAAGACCTTATTGGAAGAGACACTCAACAGATGCTTTTGATAATTTGCTTACAATTGTGTCATCTTTTTTTTATTATTATTAGTCAGAAAGGTTAAGTGCTGCCTGCCTCAATCTAGACTTTCACTTTGATCTGTTTAATGGTACAGCTACTCTTGCAGGCTCATTGACATTTTTGGTTGAGTTTAAATAACATGTGCATAGGTCCATGTGCAAGAAGATGGTGACTGAAATTTAGTAGTGGCTGTTTGGTTGTCCTGTCCATTTATGCAATGAGAAAAGACCATTCAAACAGACACTATGCTTTTTATAGACGTTCAAATATCAGAACATACTGATAAATATGGTGCCTGTTTTAATATACTTTATAATATAGTTTATTCCTGTGGTATCAAGTCTGAATTCATCAGCCATTACTACAGTCTTAAAGGGATACTCCACCTCAAAATGAAAATTTTGTCATTAATCACTTACCCCCATGTTGTTCCAAACCTGTAAAGGCTTCGTTCCTATTCGGAACACAATTTAAGATATTTTGGATGAAAACAGGTAGGCTTGAGACTGTCCCATAGACTGTCAAATAAATAACAGTGTCAAGGTCCAGGAAAGTATGAAAAGCATCGTCAGAATAGTCCATCTGCCATCAGTGATTCAACAGTAACGTTATGAAGCGACGAGAATACTTTTTGTACACGAAGAAAACAAAAATAATGACTTTATTCAACAGTTCCTCTCCTCTGTGTCTCTCCAAATCAGCGTAGCACTTTTTGTGTCTCTCCAAATCAGCGGGGGTAAGTGATTATGTGTATGTGTATGTGTATGGCATGTGTAAATATTTGTGTGTGTGTGTGTGTATGTATACACTGCCCATATAAAAAAAAAAGTCACATATAATATTTTTGTTGGATTTAGCTTTGATATGAAATTCGCTGTTTCATTTCGTAAGCTTTCTGCAATGTACTTTATTCCCATCCAGAGTTGCATTAATTTTTGCCAGGATCTTGTATTGATGATGTTAGAGTTACCGCTGCAAAGTCTTCTCCAGCACATCCCATGCCATATGATTTATATATAATATATATATTTTGTTTTTTTTTTTTTTATATAGCATATTCCTGATATTACTTTTTGTTTGGTGTTATCAAAAATGGTATGGTGAATTCTGAAACTTCACTGGTATTGGCATCGATTACCAACACTTGGTATTTTTTCAACTCTACTTTCGTGTACAAGGACACAAGTAGGATCTGTCCCAGACTTAAGTTGTTATCTGTATACTAAACCTTTGAAATAATGAATGATGCTGGGTTTATCTCGCTCAACCATCCCCATGAAATTTTCATTAGATAACCTTACTATCACTCTGTCTTTTACCATAGGTTACACTTTATTCATTAAGTGCAATTCTGGTGTTTTATATCCTTGTCTAATTTGGTTTCTGTATTGATTACGGTGTATGAAGTTTTTCCTTTGGGCCACTTTGTTTTTCCCTTCCGACACAAATCTTGGTCAGATAAGGTCTGTTGTATTCCTAAGTGTACAGCTGTCCAATACAGATGCTAAATCTGATCTGGTCGTACACAAGCGCATACATCACACAAGAGGGCGCAAAGTGAAAATGTTGTTCCGATATTTCCCTGTTATCTCCTCCGAATTATTTCCTGCGATCATTACACACGTGGATCAAAGGAGGCCTGCATTGCCTGAGCTCTTCGTTATCTGTCCCTGTGTCTCTCTTTGTCTATCTCTCTCTCCTAAGTTAGAACGTGTTTTAAGGCACTGTATCGATGAACAACCTGGAGCTCTTCTTGATATTAATTAGCTTCTCTTTCCTTCATTTATCAATGGCTGCCAGATAATGGTGTGCCAGGACCCGAGAGAGCATAGCAATGAGGATAAAGAAGTCATGAGGGGAAAAAACGGGTAAGAAAGGACTTGGTTATGGCAGAGAGTGGTAATATGAATGATGAAACATTCTAGTGTTGTTTAGTCACTTCCTGTCATTCTTCTCCTCAGCTTACCTTGGGTTTGTGTGTGCACGCGTGTGCACGTTATCATATATTCATGTTTGCCTATGCAAATTATTCAGAGTTTAACCAAAAGACATGATGAACCAGAATTAATGAAGCACAGCTGAATTACACTTGCAAAAATGTTTAAATTGATCCTTTTATGTCATGTTTTCTGTGAGATTTTTCACCAAGGCTGCATTTAAAGTGAAGTAAAAACAGGAATACTGGAAATATTATTACGAAATAATATTACACTTTTTTTCAGGATTCTTTGATAAATAGAAAGTTCAAAAGAACATCATTTATTAGAAATCTTTTCTAAAAATGTGAAAGTCTAAAAGTACTGTCACTTTTAATCAATATAATGTATCCTTTACTGTACATTATTTAATTGTAAGCTTTTATGAATCTGAAGCTTTGCAGTGCGTCTTTTGCACGCGTCACATCGCATTAATGTGATTATTTTATCAGTTGTCTATGGGATTGCGGGTTTCATATAGTGGTAGATCATAATGAAGAACCTCTCCAGAGCACTTTATCTTGTATGCGTCAGGAGGAATGCATGTTATGCAGTTCTTCACATCCTTGAGATGAATGCATGCCAACTAAAGAATGTTCCATAACATAACAAAAAAGAAAAATCGAGAGTTCTGGGTCTTTCTACTATTAATAAACTATATCAACTATAAGAGGGAATGAAATGTAACTACAGATACCTAAGAAAGGTACAAGGTTCATCTAATTATGTTAGACATGTTCCGTCAGCTCATGCCCGTCACACACATACACAAGGCGATGTCGATGAGGTGCTCAGCTGTAGGGAGCCTTGTTGGGCTTTCGGGCACTTCCTGCTGCTCTTTTCAAGTGTCAAAGGACTAATGGAGGCCTGATGAAGCAGATGAGTCCTTGCCTGGAGCTCTCCCAGAAACACACACACCCAAACACTCATGTAATGCTGGGGCCAGATGCTGATAGCAGAACAACTCGGGCTCATATACGCACATGTGTAACAATAGAAACATAAATTCTCATCCACACATCTCTTGAAAATTTGCACCTCCATTACTTCCTTAACCAAGAGGGCGACGTGAATTACGGGAAGCATGTGTAGTCCTCAAATTGAAAAATGCATGAAAATATGCGTATTACCGCTGAGACTAAGAAACCATCTGTCCTCTGGTCTCTTAAATGATGTTGAAATTACGTCGTGAAAACGGTCTCAAATTCAGTTACGTTCATTACATGCTGTTTTCCACTTCGTTTAAAAAGATTGCTGTTGCATTTAAGCTCAGCTTGCCATCCGAAAAACATTCCCATAGAGGACATCTCAGCAACATAGCCAGCTTTTTTTTCTTATCTTGAAGGTTAATTTTGAAAGGGATTGAATTGTCCTGAGTGCCCCCTGCCTCTGATGAGTGTCCGATTGATCTATCCGCAGGGACACTCTCCGTTCGTGTCCAGCTTAGGCCCGGCAATAGTATTCGACACAATCATGAAAGAAGTGGCATTTCAGTAGCGCCAAATCAGGTCAGACAGCCTACACACACCGCCTACCAATCATCGGTTTATACACTTTGCATATTTATTTATATTTCCAGCCATGGATTTTCACCTGCTGTGAACCTCGCCGCTGTCCTTCTCCAGAAAGTAGCGGTTGATTGAAAACTCTCTCGTCTGCTGTTCTTCATCTGGAGAAGATCGATAAAGGAGCTGAGATTGGAGCTACACTAATTGAGTCGTTCTTTTACTGTTATTGCGTAGAGAACCGTTTTGTCATGTCAACGGTTGTCCCAGATACAGCAGTACTCTCTCTTTTTTCATCCTCCCTCCATTTCTATCCTCTCATGTCTCTCTCGGAGCCTTTCTCATCTTCCGCTCTCCCTCACAGGGACCAAGGGGAATTAAGTCCATAATGAAGTGAGTCTGTCGCGGCCCAGCACTTCTCGTTCCCACCAGCAAAAGTGCGGACCATTTCTTCTCAGTCAAACTCTAATTTTTTTACAAAACATTATACCATTGAAAATGGAAAACCATGCATGCGTGGTGAGCTGAACGTTTCGTATTTTCTGGAGAAAGTTTCCTAGTTCCTCTCCAGGTGTTCCACAATGGATGGTCATATTTGGACTCCAAAGCACTGCCGGTGAAGAAAAAGTTATTACTTCTCCAGCTTCTCTGTTTTCTTGTCTTTTCCTCTCTTTTTTTGCATGACCATCCATCAGATATCGTAACAACCATATTTAAATGATTTTACTAAAAATGTCATACAAAAAATCATTTACTCATGTCATTATTATGGTACACATCAGTGGCAAGTGGTGACTTTTTTAACCAGGTATGCTGAGTACAAAGATTATGATACATTATGATAAGTAATATTCAGAGGGTGGAGAGATGGGGGATTCCCTCACTCTATATGTCTCTGCATGGACTGAATGATTTTTTTAATTTATTCTTTTATTTTCTATTCCCAGGGAATAAGCTCCCACCAGGGTAACAATAATAGACCATGCAAAATACCAAAAAATTAAAAAAAAAAAAAAATTCTTTAAAATATTGCCAAGTAACATTGCAAACAACAATAAAATCAGAGAAGGACTTTAACTGTAAGCGACACAAGTATACAGAAAACAAAGGTATTGTTTCCTATTTTTTTCCTAATGTTTGTTATTATTATAAATTTTATGTGCATTTTTATAAACCTTTTTTTTTTATTGTTTCCCGCTTGAACATTGTCTATGACCAGATATGATTTTAGTGGACTTTCAAACTTTGATTTGCTTGAGAAAGCTTGAAAATATGCGGTTATGATGTTTTTTTTGTTGTTGTTTATTTTTTTCATATACTTTAGTCGAGTTAGTTTTGCATCAAACACAATGTAATTTTCAGCAATTGATATCTGGCAGCAACAGCTAGCGCATTTTTCTGCTTGGGCGAGTGCTTTGCGGACAGCTTACCTCGCGCATGAAATCAGCCGCATACCAGAAAAACACTGAGAACGCACTATAAACCTGAAAATCATAGCGATAGACCGGTGGCAAGAAAGCTGTGGAGAATCCGCTCACCTGTTTTCAAATAAAGAATTTTACATACTTATTCCCAACACTTTATTAAGCTTTAACTCACATCTCAAATGACAAGGGATCAACTTACAACCTTTTTTTAATTAATTAGCGGTTGAATTCATTCTCTCAGACAGCCTGGGTATGCGGCACATTTGCAGCTTATATGAACGGAACGCCACTGGTATAAATACTGTATATATATCAGTGACTATTGTACTTTTTTAACCTTGTAGGCTGAGTGCAACAGCACAGTTTTCTGCTTGGGCGAGCAATTCGAGGACAACTTTTCTTGCACACCAGAACAGAAATCACCCACATGCCAGCAAACCAATGAGAAGGTGCAACGATAATGACAATTCATAGCAATTAAGTGCCTGTGGATCCGCTTTCACAATCAAAACATTCAGTAGTTTGGCAAATAAATAATTTACAGAGAGTTGCATACTGTATGTATTACCAAAATTTTATTATGTAAGCTTTATGTTACACCTCAGGTTACAAGGGAGTTTCTTGTAATGTTAACAGCTTTGTGTATGTATATACTGTCATTTGCTAATTTACTAACTGATGATGTTTTTAATATCTTAAATTTATTTGGTTATTTAACTTCTGATTTTCTGAACATAATTTTCCAAACAACAATTGCAATGTAAAGTACAAAGGACAGTGTATCAAATCATTTCATGAATCATTTGTAGACAGGAAGCAATGAATGAATTGTTTTGTTTTTAATTATTGTTCTCTTGTGCGGCCTTTTATTGAATTTTGTTGTGATAAAACCCAACTCACTGTGTCATAATTCAATTATATGACATTTTCTCCCTTTTCAAATGTATCTTGATTAGTAACTCCGGTCTGTCTCATGCCTCATAAAGAATTCCAAGCTTCAGTTTTATGAGTGTGTCACTTGCTGTGGGTTACCTGACCTTCAGCAATTCCTGCATTACATTATCACCATGAATATTTGAACTTTTTAATGATGAGGTAGCAATGCGTATATTTAGCAGTACCATTCTGTACATTCAGTGTTGTCAGAAGTGTCATGGCCATTCAAACTGAAGCATGTGCTCTCTCTAAAATGCAGTGGAAATCATGCATTTCTAAATGGTCTAAATCTCTAAATTTATGATCATCTCATGCATGTTCCATGAACTCTGGTTTACCTTTACTTTTCCACCGCATATTCTGTATAGATTATTAGTATTGTTAATGTTACCATAACAGCAAGAAGATTGTGTGTCCTGTCAGAAAAAAATAAAAATAAATAAATAATAAAAAATAAATAAACACACAGTCCACTGACTAAAGACGTTAGACAACCCAGCATGGCACCGCACTGCGTAACTGGCGTGTTTGTCTTGTTAACATCTAAAAATATGCTAAGCAAGCTTATTATGTTGCCAACTTTACTTAATAAACCTCCAATCTTCCAAGTCATTTTTGCATGAGAGTCTGGAGCAGAGATTGGTGGGAGAGAGTCATTTTCACGTGTACATGATATTTTTTAATTCAGTTAGCTAGTTTACTTGGCAGTTATTGTTCTAGTTAATGCATTATTTAACAATTGCACCACCTCTTTCAATTGGATAGAAATTCATTTGATTGCACTTTGTCCAATGATTTTCTGAATGAGGTGTTTTCATTCTGAGTGAGCTGTCAGTTGGATTATTAGCCTGCATGTGAACGTAGCTACTGATTCCTACTAATAAGTGAATTATACACTCAGAGACTGTGAAGTGCATTGATTGGTTTTTCATTCTACTCATTAGCGTGGATCATGTCCAATACTTCCCTACTGACAAAACAATAACAATGGGCAGAGTTTGGATCCTGGGGTGCATAAAGATGAGATCCAATTTGTCTAATTTTCATTTCACCAGCTTGCAATGCACTTCCATCATTATATGAACACCTACGGTTGACAATTCCGAACATGATACCCCAGACTATTTAGTTGGCGAATATTACCTCAGTTGCTAAATGGGACATTAGCAAGGTTATGATGTGCAGTCCTCCTGAAGTAGCTCATCATATCAAAGAGTTTCCAGTTATAAACCTGGTAAATTCACTGCTGTCTGTTTAGCTCCCTGTTGATTGAGTTCAATGCAATGCTAACAATGCAGCGCGACGTATGAAGGTAGACAGTAGGAGACTCCTTAGACTTCTCTGGTCTCTTTCTTTATACTGTATATTATTACACTAATCATAATGAGTTTGGGACTATAACGACTTTATTATTTTATTATTTTTTATGAACATTTCAGTGATGGTGTGTGTATATATATATATATATATATATATATATATATATATATATATATATATATGTATATACATACACACACACACACACACACGTACTGTATACATACACATACATAGCAGAATTTGTTCTGTTTAGTCGTTTTCACTGTTTTTGGTCTTAGATCAATTAATAAAGGCAATGTCTTCCAACCCCCTCCAGTTGCATCATTAGCATTTCCAATCCATCCTTAAATCTGCCTCCAACCGTTCATACACTCATACCATCTTAGGGCATGAACACTTGTGGTTTATTGCTTGTTCAGAAGCAATGAAGCAGATGTTTGCGTTCCTTGTTGCCAGTCACCTCGAAGCCCTCAGCATGAGGATTACATTGATGAATAAGTTCAGGAGACCTCTCTCTCTTTGCTGACAGCTCTAAAGTCAAAGGCATTATGGTGCTTTCAGCTGTGCTTTATAAAGCAGAAAGTTGACTGGTGTTCTTCAATCCTTCATTATCTACTAATACAACTTCAGATTTAAGCTAATAACCCATTACTGTATACTAGCCACAGGGGTTAGCTCGTGTTAGGGTTAGCTGACTGCATGTGTGTTCACAAACAACCACTTTGTGTTTAAAATGAACCTAGTAAGCCTGATATCTGAATGTCTGCCAGTAAAGATTTCCATTGCCAGTTATGGCTCACTAAAGTGTGCAGTATGACTTTAAGTTAAATGTGAGTCTTGCACTGCAATTGAATGTAAATTTTGCCTCTGTAATTTAATAGTAAGCTAGTCATTTGTTTGTGAGACCAAAGAAGCAGAGATGGTTTGAGAATGGAGAGCAGAACAGTTCTAATCAATTCAGATTAAAGCTGTCCCATCACAACCCACAACACATCATCCCATGCTATATGTGTCACTTCTGCATAATAATAAACTATTGCCTACAGCACTGGTTCTCAACAGATTTCACTTCAGGACTCAAGTTTTACACTGGTCATCACAAATTGTGTTCATGTTTTGCAGATGAGGGCA
Source organism: Cyprinus carpio (assembly GCF_018340385.1). NCBI lineage: Eukaryota > Metazoa > Chordata > Actinopteri > Cypriniformes > Cyprinidae > Cyprinus > Cyprinus carpio. The sequence continues at coordinate 10,659,822 of NC_056582.1, read as the reverse complement.
TGTCACAGAACCTGTCCGTATACTGTAGGGACGGGAATCTTGAAGTTGACTGCAGATTGTTTTGATTTACAGTCCACTGGGTTTTGTTTTGGTTCCTAAGGACTTTTTTCTAATTCAGAACAGTTCAGTTTGGGTCAATTAAAAATTAGATTTGGTAACTTTTTAAAAAGGATTTATATGATTCTTTTTGACAAATTAGCACTAAAATAATAGAGAATTGTTTTGGCCGTTGACAACTTACAGGGTTAGTTCAAACAAAAATGAAAATTCTGTCATTTACTTTCCCTCCCTCTCTCATGGTGTTCCAAAACCATAAAACGTACAGTAAGTGATTCTCACGTGTGAAGCAAACTCAGCTGAACTTCTGTTTTTACCATGTTTGATGTGCTCTTTGTATGTGTATGTACTTTCAATGGATAGACCAAAAAAAAAAAAAATAGTTTGCAACGATATGAAGGTGAGTAATTGTTGACGATTTAATTTTTGGATGAACTCTCTCTATAAGATAAGAGATGTGTTTTTTTCTCCCTTTTTAAAGTTGATAAGCAAACATATGACTGGCCCACTGGGAAAAATCTTGGTGTTCCTTATTTTCAGCCTATTCCTATATTCAGATATTCAAAAAGATAGCACTTGTTGAAATAGTTGTACTTTGTGTCTTTCTGCCTCTAACTTGCACACAGTCATCTTTCTGTTCAGTTTAGGTACTTTATTATATGCCACTTGCATCTTCATCTTAGTCTAGGGCTTGATTTGCCTGTAGCTGATACTTTTGCGACAGTTTCTTGCACTTATTATTAGTAGGGGGCCAGGTGGAGACCCTGGTCCTGAAGTGACTCTCTGAGGACAAGGGCCTGGGCCTGTGCCATAATTAAGCTAATGACAGAGCCATCACCCTCAACCAGGACTCCTCAATCTTTATGTCACATCATATTTTGCATCACTGTAACCTCAGATTGGTTTTGCAACCATATTAATTGGGGTTGGTGTAGTTTTATGCTTATATCCCACTTATATCCCGCTCACTCTCTCTCTCTCTCTCTATGATATGATGAAGCATGCTGAGATGTGTTCACTGAGATTACTGTCAGCGTAATTTGGCTTGCAGGGGCTTGGTTTGATATCAGGCTTATGTCTGATCAGCACATCTTTTTTACCTTGTAATGGAAAGACGATGAGAATTGCATGAAATTTCTTTCATTATGTGGCTGCTGAAGCACGCGGTCTCTCATAGCTCAGGTCAAGCCCTCACTCTCTGTCTATCTGGCCTGCCACAGTGGTCAGTTTCACACTCAACAGAGATGATTTCCAGTCAAACAAAACCATGTGCCAGACATTAGCCCCAATCGTTGTATTTCAGCAGCTCCTCTGTTAAAAAAAAAAAATAGAAATCAATAAGAGAAAACATTCAAAGCCATGTTACTTCCCAAATGGCCATTCCACAATGGGTTACTACCATAAAGTGACATTTTATTGAGGCTTTCTGAGCAGGACATGGAAGTTGAAGGTCAAGTTCACCCTCCAGAGCATTTTGACATCTTACAGTAGTAATGCTGCTTTCTCAAATCTATCATTATTTACTATTACTGCCATGCACTTTGTCACATATGATGTTAACAGCATTAAATTACTGCATATTTTATTGGCAAGATGTCTGAGAAACATGTATTACCAAAGGCTGTAGACTAAAGGCCCATTCACACCAAGAATGATAACTATATTAGTGTCATCATCAACTGACTCTTAACGGTCCATTTATTGCATGTGCATGCTGTCATTATGTTGTCTGCCACTTAAATGCTCAAGCTCATCAAAGTCTGATGGATTCTGATTGGCTGCCATTGCCTTTATTGTTCATCAACTGGAAAAAAATAGAGTGATTCCAACAGTATAGCTCCTCTGTATCATTATAGTTGTGTTGTGGACTTCACTATTTTCATGTCATCTGTGCTGCCAAGTTATTACATTTTGATGAAAGATTATGATTTTTTTAATAATGTGCTCCAATGTATTTTGCACAATAAGACCAGAAACATGTATTGAGAATACATAGAGTCCATTTTACTTTTGAACTTTCTGGACTTAATTCTTTCAAAATCAAAATGGGAACACATTCAAGCCACTGTGAGGATTCACAGTTATGATATTATGCCTTCTAGTTGTTGTTGTTGTTCTACTTCTGCATTCCTTTGTGGAGATGCTGAATGCTCTGGCCAGTACCCAGTAGAGTACCTGCTTTCTGATCTTCTTACAAAATTCAAGGCTGGTCTCCAGTTAAGTAACAGTATGTTCAAGGCTTCTTTTGGTGCCATTGCACTGTAACCACCCAGCAAAAGTTCAATCTGAAAATATTTCTGTCTCTAGAATTGCAAATACTTTGTTGACAGCTGGGATTTCCAATCCTCAGGGAGAACAAGTGACAATGTTCTGCAGTTGTTATGTGCGGAGGTGTAGGAGTTTTACAGTCTGATGAAGAAAAATAGAAGGTGAATGTGCCCCATGGCATCTGTTACTGACGCTGTTTAAGGAGGCTCTACATTTCTAAAAAACAAGCAGCACCTCACATAACCACTGATGTTAACACCAGTGTAGCCCCCTCAACATGATCACCCTGGGATAGAGCTGTAGTCAAGTCCAGCTTTGTCGAGTCCAAGTCAAGTCCAAGTCCAAAAGTTTCGAGTCCAAGTCAAGACTGAGTCCAAATGAGAGAGTGTTCTAGTGTGTCTAGTAAGAGCTTGATTAGCTGGTTCAAGTGTGTTTAATTAGGGTTGGAGCTAAACTCTAAAGGACACCGGCCCTCTAGAACCGAGTTTAGGGCTGTAGGGTCAAATTATTTTTTATGTACTTTATTTACATTTTATTTACTTTAAAATGCTGCTGTTTGCTGACATTATGTCTGGGGTCAGAAATTAAAATGACTGATGCCTTGGCACAGCGCACACACGCAAATCTCGGGTTATGACGCATTCACGCGGTTAAAGCTAGAAGGGATAAGTTTGGCACTACTGGGCATGCGCACATAAATGCAGTGTAATTTTTGTCATACTGTACAACATTAATTAGTATTTCATTATTGTAAAAGGTAAGTTTAAGGCTGGGGTAGGTGTAGTCGTTAATAAAACACAATCTAAAATCTAAATTAAATTTGAAACATCTAAACTTTTCAGAATGCAGCAAGTGCACCGCTGGTCATGTGACAAAAATCAACAAATCAGCTTCGTCCTTTCCCATAACAAAATTGAAAGCTAAGCCAAGATGGAGAAACAGCTGATCATAGCTGTACAAGGATAGCCATTTTTTTTTTAATAAATTTATTAGCAGAGCTACTGCAAGGGATTTTTAGTGCTGGAAATCCATTTATTTTTTGCTGAAACTTCTGCGTCTTCATGGAGAGCAGGTCATGGTTGCCTAGCAACGGCAGACGCCAGGGGAGTGCAAGCATAGAGCGCAGGCTACAGAGTACTTTGGAAAAAAGGAGAAAGCGGCGCGACATGCAAATTTGGTTTTGTTTTGAAGGCGAAAACCAAATTTTGCTGGACTTGGTCGAGACCAACAAGAACATTTGGCGAGTCCAATGACCAAGTCCGAGTGCAAACACCAATGAGTCAGAGACAAGTCAGAGACGATAGAAAAATGTTTCAAGTCCGGTCTCGGTCCGAGTACTACAGCCCTCCTCTGGGATTCTTAAGATGGTCGTAACATCCATGCATTCAGTGTTCAACATTTTGGTTAAATTAATCAAACTGTTCTTGCAATTTTTCAATGGATTCTTACATCCATTACTCTGTGAATAGAGCTTCCTTTTTTATCTTCCTCCTGAATTCAGCTACATTTTATGTGGTTTTCTGTCTCTCACATTTCCCATTTTCTACACCACTTCTGTCACGACCTGTCTGCACTCCAGCTCCTGTGTTTGGAAGTACAGAAGTGATTACATTGTCCATCAGCAGCTAGAATGTCCGCATCAGCCTGTCGGATTGATGTTTGACAGAATAATTAGAAAACTGTCCACTTCCGTAATCACTGAAGCTCATCTTTTAGGAACGCTTTCAAAGGCCTCCATCAGAGGCTGATGGGAAGGTAACCTGTTGTTCGTGTGTATGTTTGTGGGTAATACTGAAAAGGAAAATGATTTATGAGAGGTAGATGAGAGCATAGTCGATGGGAGTGAATGTGAATTCTGGTCCCTTTTAAAGCAAGTCAGGCCATCTTGGTGATGCCCCTGGGCAGTGATTCCCAGTCATGCAAGTTCAGCTCCTGTTTACTTGATTAAAGAAAGACAGAAACCTAAAACTGTTTGCTCAGCTTGTGTTTCAGTCACAATCAGTGAGATCCGAAAGTCTGAGAATTGAAAATGCTTCTGTGTTGCATGTTTCTAATGTATTATATTTTACTTTCTTTACAAATTATTGGCACTGTAAATTTAACACATTCATTTTATTTAGTCCAGAAAAAAGATATGAGTTTAATCATAACCCCTTTCATTATCTTGACATTTATATTGTGCATATTTGCTTTGACAAACAAAATGTTAAAAGGCATTGCAAAGTGTGTCCTTTATTAACTTAGATCTAAATCTTGGATGGACAGACAAAATGGATTGTAAAATGGATTGTTGTGGACAGTAGGATAGTGATAGGCTTATGTCCAGTATTTATATAGGGGTTGGACGAAAAATGTAAACACCCATTATTATAGGGGATAGGGTTAGTCAATATTCACCTTAAAGACACTGTTTCCACTAAAACTGACCAAAAGAAACTCACAAAGCCAACATCCATGAAAGATCTTCACTTGCTAAAACTAAATACCACAGCAATGATAAAATCATGGTAAAACACCTTAACAAACAAATATTGCCTATTTCCAGGTGTTTGCAATATTGTGTCCAACTTCTGTATATCAAAGAGATTAACACCTTCAGATTCTACCAGTCTCATTAACCAGACTTAGTTACATGAGAAGGGGACGCCACCTGTTGAGAGTGTGTCCCTCTTGCTGCACTTTAATGGCTGTTGGACAGGGGATCAGGCTCAGTGTGAAAACTTCATTGACTCATGGATTGAGGGCCACAGCTCATCTCAACCTGAGCTAGACTATTTGATCCCTTTAATACCTGAGCAAAGCTGCAATGGCTAATTTATAGGCTTCTGAGCTATGCAGATTGAAGCTTCAGTCCGCAGGTCTTAAGTGTCTGTCAAGGGGCATTTGGTCCTGCCACGGACCACCAGGGAATGGAGAGACTCTCACCCATTTTAACATCTCCGTGCTCTTTACACACTTATTTTTAATGAACAATTGGAAATAGATACACATTTCTAAAATACCAGCCTAGTCTTACGAGGTTAATGTTGCTTAGTGATGTTTATTGGTCAAAGCACAATTTTCTGTACATTTCTGTAATTTTTTTAAACAAAAGAAATATGCTTTTTAAATATATTTTCATACAAAAAAAAAAGACATACAAAGTCAAAAGGCTTCAAAGGAAGGTCAGAGCATCAATAAGTTTTCTCAGAATTTGGTGGTGTGGAAAAATGTCAAATGGTGATGTTTCCTTGTGCCAGTGTGTTAACATGACATTTTCTGATGCACTGATAGGAGTTCACATGCAATCGGTGTGTCCATTATTTCAAAGATTTGATGTTTATGGATCAACATGTTTTGTGATATTTCTGTATGCCTTAAGCAGCCTGTGATAAAGAAAGGGGTAGGAAGGAAAAAGGGAGGGGGAACGGTGAGTGAAAGAGAGAAAATTCTATCAATTTTTAAATTACTCATTTGGTTTGGGTGGAGAGGCAGCAGAAACCAGTCACTGCATTTCAATAAGTGCAGTGATACAGTGATTCACACAGATGAATCACAAATTAGTGGTCTTAAAAGGTCCTATTTTTAGAGTGGGCTCTGCTGAGGGCCAAAGCTCCATATCAAAATAGTATTCCATCTATCTGGATTAAAACGCTCTGGGGTTATTTCATCCCTGCTAAATTGCCTTGCATGCTAAACAGTGGCAGTAAAGTGAGTTATCCAGTCCCTGTGCACACTTTCTTTCTTTGCTTTATCATCATGGCTATAAATGCATATGGCAAACACAGTGTGCACACACACACGTACTGTATGTGTGAGGGATTACAGTATATTTGAAAAATATATTAAAAAGTCTATTAATGCCCTTAGACTTGCTCTTATTAATTATTAATTACTTATTACCCTCAAATGTCCAATAACAGGAAATGTATTATGATATAGTGAGTTGCATTCGGTTGGTTATGTGGTCATCTATATGTCAACCTCTATTAGTTACATAAAAAAAAAACTTATAATATAAAAAAATAAATAAATAAAAAGTGCAACTCTTGGAAGTTTATGAGGGAAAGGTTATTGAATGCACCTTGTGAAATATATAATCCATATATGACTATAGATAAGAAGAACTGTGTAGACTTAATAAACACAAAGTATCTTATACTATTTACTACTTCACAAACTCATTTCATACATTTTTAATAGAACATAATTGATTGTCGCTTCCCGTCCTTGTCCGGCAATAGCTACCACTTCCAGCTAATGGCTAATAGGCTTACTTTTACGGCTGTTGTTAAAGACTGGTGCTGCGGCCATTAGCAAGTGTCATTTTTTTTTACAAAGGCTGAGACATGTCTCTAAACTGTAACTAAAAGAGGCTGATTTGCCTTGCAAAAAAGCACACAGCTGCCCTTTAGATGCCTCATTGGCTCCTAAGGTCCGGAGCAATTGGAATCTGAATCATTTGGATAATTGACCTTCTGCACGAATACATTAGAATAAATTAATTTTGATTGGCCACGGAGCGTCGCGAACAAAGTAGGAGGGACTGTCTTTTATATGCAGTGTTGGTTTGTTGCGATGAATCTCAGAGGTGATTATGTATGCCATTCTGTGTGCATTATGCATTTCCTCAATTTAATAAAGTAATTCTGGCTCGCAGCAAAGCTCAGTAACGCAGTCTACTTGCGGCAGAACTCTATGATTGAAGTAGATGTTGGGGATGTCTTATGCGGATATGCACTGCTATAAATTTTTCTTCCCAGGCCTATCAAGGGAAAACTGTATACGCACACAGTCTGTATACGCACAGGTAAGCTACAGTACAGCTAGCAGATCTCAAGGCCAGCAGTATGCGGTGTGTGTGCGAGGGCCGTGTGGCCTCGGTTAAGTCTGTCTGCACTGAATTTGGTTGTCTGACACAAAGATTTCATGTGTGGTGTAGTAGTTGATAAATTTCACTTCAGGAAGGTTTAGGTGAGTTAGATGCAAAGGTGCATGCACCTCCATGTCGACAGCAAACAGCATGTGCAAATCACTTTACTTTCATAATGTGACTTCATTTATCAACCAGGAATGTAAGAAGCAGACTTTCATGTTTTAGAGTTTGCAGTCAAATGCAGGTTGTTGATTAGTGAATAGCAGCTATTTTTTTTTTCTTTTTTTTTTCTTCAGATTTAGTATTTTAACTAAACCAATGGCACCAGTCCAGTTGGAGCCAAAAATCTTTATTTTTTTAAATCTAAATATATATATATATATTTTTTTTTTTATTCAGCAAGGGTGCATTACATTGACCAAAAGTGACAGTAAATACTTTTACAAAATTACAAAATATTTCTTTGTATTTTACTTTCTAAAAATTTCAAAAAACTGCCTCTTCATTTTTTTTTAATTATCATCAGTACAAGTACTAAAATAAATGTCAATGGAACAATTAAGGAACTGAATCTCTTAAATTCTTTACAATTCCCATCTCTAGTTACAACTGGGCCAGGTGATGTCAGTAAAAAAGGAAAGTCATGTCATATGTATCAAGAAGGTAATTTGTGTGATACTTTACTTCACTTTACATCTCTCCATGTGGTAAAACACCTGTTTTCTGTAGTTGTGCCATGCAACTGTAGTGTGCAACCACCTATATATACTAAAGTAAGAGATATAATACCATCAACAAGTTCCTAAATTAAAGAAATGACAGCGAGTCAGATACCATAGCTGTTCTGATACGAAGTACAATTCAAGTCAGTTCAAATTTAGTGAGATCCCAAGGCTGAAGGACTTCTTAGGTCTGTGAATGTGTAAGTTGATTCTGCATGCATCTTCCTATATTTAGCAGGATTTCTTTTCCACAGTGCTTTTCTGCTCTCCTGTATTCAACAAACAATATTGTGATGTTGCATGTGTTCATTTGTGATACATTTGCTGTCTGTTGAACATCTCTGTTCCCCTGTCTCAATGCTCTCTGATCGACACACATTAACCCCTCTGAGGGTGTTATGAGATATTTATGTCTGTCTGTCCCTGACGACTTGTCTCTCTCCGGGATGAATAATGTTCCTGCCACTGTCTGCTGATGTCAGCCGCTCAACACAGCGTCTCTGTGTGTGTGAGCATGAGCGAAAGTCTTCATGAGAGAAAATGAAATCTGCCGTCTTGACTGACATGTGTCAGCTTTCTCGCCATGCTTGGTTGCTCGCTATCATTTTTTGTCCCGTCATTTTATAATTTCTGCATATTTTAAAGTGTCACTGCATGTTTTTGAGTGTCACAATTTTTCCACTCTCATTTTTTCATTGATGAAATATCAGGACAGCTTTTGTATGAAAGATGTTCTGTCCCAAATCATAGTGAGCTGCCTAGTGGCTACATACAGTAGGGAGTTGCCTTTTAAGGAAGCATTATAACCACCATGGAACCCTTTTAAGTGACTGATTTGGACTCTACATCAGTGGTTCTCAAATAAGACGACTCTGAAAACTTGGGGCCACAGGATGACTTTTTTTATAAGTTTTTACATTTCTAAATTATTATTAATATTCAATAGTTTTTGTTGTTATCATGTTTAACAGCTAACAGCTTGATACTCTAATATGCAATAAAAATATGTAGAATACGCAAATATTATGTAAAGTAATGCAATTTTAATAACACTGAACTTTTTTTGTTTACGTTTCAGTATTTAGTTAGAATTTTTCACTGAGTCCACCAACAGGGTTTTTTTTTTTTGTTTGTTTGTTTTGTTTTTTGTGCAGAGCTTGTTGCAGTGTGTTCAGGGATTTTCTCCAACACAAAGGTTACTCATTTTGGCTTAAAATTTGACTAAAATTGGGTGTTTAAGAGCCTTTCACATCACTGTATCCATGATGTCTTGAAATGCCTATGATATTTTACACAAATTTTATATAAAATAAACAAATTTAATCATGCTGAACTGATTTTTTAAAAATTATTTTTCTCACTTAATCCACCATAATAGAATTATTTTTTTACAGAGCTCATTGCAGTATATTCTGGGATTGTCTCCAACACAAAGGATACTTGTCTTGGCTTAAAAGTGAACCAAAATTAGTTGTCTTAAAGGCTACGCCATACCCTCGATATCTCAAAATGCCATCTCACTAGACAGCTCACTATTTTGGATTTTGGAAAAGAGCAGTGATGTATGAATTTTGAATCAGTTTTCCATTTCTCCATTTCCACCTCCATATCTGCAGCACATTGTCTTTCGAGACCTTTGAGACCTCTAGATTTCTCTCATAAATGAACCTGCATCCAAGTTCAGATTTTAAATTGAGCTTTGATGGGCATTCGCTTGGCTTCCGTGCATTTTTTTTTTTTTTTTTTTTAGGTGGTCAGGAAGAAACATAAGACTTAAAAACATAAGACTTAAAAGCACAGACATAGTAGGGTATGTGTGTTTCATAGTAGGGTATGTGTGTTTGTACACAGAGAGACACACAGACAGCAGTATGCTTTTATAGCCCCTTTATGCCAAACAGCACAAGTCATGATGTCCTAACCAGGCGTGTCCGCACTGAAAGCGAAAAGCAGCTTGGGTCAACTGTCACTTTAATTAAAAGTCTTTCTTTTGGGTGAACTTTTGTTTTAGATCTTATTTTCTTGGGTGCATATAACAGAAAATCATATCAGCAGTCGAAAGTGACTTTAGATGAGAGACCATTCTTGTCAAAAGTTGAAAAATTACAGGTCTGAGGAAAAGGCCAGTTTATTGATCTTCCAGTAAAATGATTCAAATCTCCACGATTAGATCTCTCTACCAACAGAGTTGAAACTTGCTGCTATCATCGTCTCAAGTGTTTATGCATGTGCATTTTGAGTTATCAAAACCGTTATGAGTGTCCCCGTCCTCATGAAGCTCAGTCTGTCCTTTTCTCTATTGACCGTATTGAGTCGTGTGTGTTGAGAGAGAATTGAATGGCGTGCCGTCTGAAAGGATAGTCTAGCTCATCTCTGATATGCTTCAACCTGAAACGGTAGCTGTCACAGTTCACAACCCCGCCACTAAGGCACAAGAGACACAGACCTTGAAGCGGATATGGCCATCGCCAGGATTCAATTCACTAGGACACACCACATACCCCTCCGTCAATGTCTGTAGTCTCTGGCTGCAAATCCATTTCAGCTTTGATTGGTTTCTTTCTTTCCTGCAAAGATGGAGAGAGCAGGCACACACGTCTGACCGCAACTTCATGTGGTGGGGGGATGAAAGATGTTAGCACAGTGGGAACCCATAGCCGCTGTTGATTTTTCAGTTTTGAGAAGGAAAAATAATTAATTTCGTTTCAAGAGCGAGTTATTGACGTCTCACGGAGAAGAAAGATTCTTAGAACAAAGAAAATTGAGGGACCTTCAGGATACAATTGGACCCTGTAAAATCTGTTTTATTTCTTCCCAAACATCCATATAAATATGTTTTTTGCATTATGGAAATCATAGGGTAATAAGAGTCACTGTGGTACCAACATGAATCTGTGTTTTTGAGAAAGATGGGCCATCCCAAATGTGACCATTTCTCCCATGCGATTGTACATCCTGAAACTTGTGTTGACCAAGATGCATTCGATACGTTCAGCTCCAGCAGGACAAGTTGGAAGAAAGATCCCGTTAAAGCTGTCAATCAAAAAAAGTTGACCGGCAGTTCTCAAGTGTCTCCTAACACAAAGTGATACTCGGAATAGCTGTGTCAAGATGTGTCTGTGTTTTGCGAGCTGATTTTTTGACATAATGCTTCGTCTCCTTCACTCTGGGTGAAGAGAGAAGCTGTCATGCTTCAGGAGGCTGGATAATTATTTCTCTCTTATCCCCTGTGCCAGGCCTAATCTGAGCCCTCAATAACAGCCTGGGGCCAAACCACGTCTTTCTGTCCCCCCATCCCTTTTTTTCCCTTTCTCTTTGCAACAGAGGAATGGCAGAATCACTGGCAATGGATTAGCAGAAGGGGAAAAATAGCCTCTAGATTTGATAAGATTGTGCCAAATGAAGAGAGCCAAAAGACGGAGATATCAAAAAGGAAAAAGCATATTAAATTTCTTATCTGTCTTTGCTGTCACTAAGCTTACACTTTGCCAAAATATGTGAATATTATTTTCATATCTCTATGACTATGCCAAGTTTGGGTGACTGATATGAAGAGATATGAAGCCCAATCTGTTCACATGGCACATGTTAGAGCATTTTGTCCATTAGAAGTGTTTCCCAGCTCTGATAACGTGGCTTTTTTCCTCAAAAGCTCTGACTGTTAATATTTAATGCTAAGGAAGCAATTTGTATGATATCCATCTATAACCGTCTACACATTAATAGAAACGCCATTATTTTGCCTCTCTAATGTGCACAAACAAACAATTCCCCCTTCGCTCCTCCTTTCAGCTGCCCCTCATCATTGGAAAATGTTGGGTTTTAACCTCTGACTTCTAGCTTATTGAAGTGTTCCACATCAACTAAGAGACTAAGGTGCAAAAACATCCGAAAGCTAACGCAAGAAACCTGTGTTGCGCAAATAAACCAGAACAATGGTGCTAATATGGTATGACGTTTTCACTCTTTTAAGCATTAACAAAAGACCGATGCACTTCCACAGATTGATTAGCACTGGTCAATGTGGTAGACGGCCCTTTCTCTGAGAGCACAGCTGCCAATGTGTGGTTGGATGATAATGCCAGGGCTCCCCGAGCACACCACAGGCGTCCTGGCGCTGATAGCGGCACTACGGTGTTTATAATGAGCAGCTTATTAATGGAGATTTGCCTCCTTTTTTAAATCAAACGGCTTTTGTTTCATCTTGTTTTTGGGATTATTGTTCCAATGCTTTAAAACACATCACAGAGGGACGTTGGACGAAACTAATGACAGACCAGTGGGTGCGTATGTTCAAGCAATTGGCCAAACCCGCTGCCAACGCCAGAGCTGTCTCGTGTCACAGAGAACGTTCCCTGAAACAAAAGATACTCCAAAGCAAACAAAGATGAAAAGGCCTAATCAAAAGTAGGCTGGTTTCTTAAAAGTGAAAACCAACAGGGACACTATACTGATGCAGTCTCTCACAGCTTTCTTAGAAGTCATGATTCATGTAAACTAAAACAAGCATGTGATACTAGACCCACTGGCAGCTAATGCAGACAAACAGCAACTCTGAGAGCAGCAGAGATAGTTTACTGTGCAACTTTAAAAAAAAAAAAAAAAAAGAATTTATAGAGAGGTAGAGAAGACAAATCAATGGTTTTGAAGCTTTTTACTCTGAAGCATTCTTTGTGCTACTGTATTGTACTGCTTATTTTGATTGAACAAACATGTTTTTAACTTCAAACTAGCTTAATCGGCTATAAATTGAATCTAAATTGAGATTGCACAAAGAATAGATGAATTGGATTACTGCAGATATGAATAGCAAGAACTGGTTTGTTATCTAAGTGGACAGCTGACATTAGCAAAATAAACTTAAGACAACTTCATGTTTAGCATATACAGGTGCATCTCAACAAATTAGAATGTAGTGGAAAAGTTCAGTAATTCATCTCAAATTGTGAAACTTGTGTATTAAATAAATTCAATGCGCACACACTTAAGTAATTTAAGTCTTTGGTTCTTTTAATTGTGATGATTTTGGCTCACATTTTACAAAAACCTACCAATTCACTATTTCAACAAATTAGAATACGGTGACATGCCAATCAGCTAATCAACTCAAAACACCTGCAAAGGTTTCCTGAGCCTTCAAAATGGTCTCTCAGTTTGGTTCACTAGGCTACACAATCATGGGGAAGACTGCTGGTCTGACAGTTGTCCAGAAGACAATCATTGACACCCTTCTCAAGGAGGGTAAGCAACAAACATTCGTTGCCAAAGAAGCTGGCTGTTCACAACAGAGTGCTGTATCCAGGCATGTTTAACAGAAAGTTGAGTGGAAGGAAAAAGTGTGGAAGAAAAAGATGCACAACCAACCGAGAGAACAGCAGCCTTATGAGGATTGTCAAGCAAAATTGATTCAAGAATCTGAGTGAACTTCACAAGGAATGTACTGAGGCTGGGGTCAAGGCATACAGACGTGTCAAAGGAATTTGGCTACAGTTGGCGTATTCCTCTTGTTAAGCCACTCCTGAACCACAGCCAACATCAGAGGCGTCTTACCTGGACTACGAAGAAGAAGAACTGGACTGTTGCCCAGTGCTCCATGTCCTCTTTTCAGAAGTTTTGTATTTAATTTGGAAACCAAGGTCCTAGAGTCTGGAGGAAGGGTGGAGAAGCTCATAGCCCAAGTTTCTTAAAGTTCATTGTTAAGTTTCCACAGTCTGTGATGATTTGGGGTTCAGTGTCATCTGCTGGTGTTGGTCCATTGTGTTTTTTGAAAACCAAAGTCACTGCACCTGTTTACCAAGACATTTTGGAGCACTTCATGCTTCCTTCTACTGACCAGCTTTTTGAAGATGCTGGTTTCCTTTTCCAGCAGGATTTGGCACCTGCCCACACTGCCAAAAGCACCAAAAGTTGGTTAAATGACCAGTGTGTTGGTGTGCTTGACTGGCCAGCAAACTCACCAGACCTGAACCCCATAGAGAATCTATGGTGTATTGTGAAGAGGAAAATGAGAAACAAGAGACCAAAAAATGCAGATGAGCTGAAGGCCACTGTCAAAGAAATCTGGGCTTCCATACCACCTCAGCAGTGCCACAAACTGATCACCTCCATGCCACGAATTGAGGCAGTAATAAAAGCAAAAGGAGCCCCTACCAAGTATTGAGTACATGTACAATAAATGAACATACTTTCCAGAAGGCCAACAATTCACTAAAAATGTTTTTTTTTTTTAATTTATTTTTTTATTGGTCTTATGAAGTATTCTAATTTGTTGAGATAGCGAATTGGTGGGTTTTTGTTAAATGTGAGCCAAAATCATCACAATTAAAAGAACCAAAGACTTAAACTACTTCAGTCTGTGTGCATTGAATGTATTTAATACACGAGTTTCACAATTTGAGTTAAATTACTGAAATAAATTAAATTTTCCACGACATTCCATTTTATTGAGATGCACACCCAAAGTTATTTTCTAGATCAATCTGTGGTCTGCTACGTAGTGTCATTACCTGTAGTGCATTCAGACATTTTTTCATGTCACTGTCATAAGCAAAGCTTTCAGAGTTGCATATGCTCTACTTCACCATTAATGCATTATGCTAGAAATTTGCTTCAGAATGTGGGAGCCTGGAGGTGCAGTCTGACATTCCAACAGCAAAATGAGTTTGTTTGCGAAAAATAAGAAAACAAAATCCTGCCCCTCAGACAGTTTCTATCGCATTTGTTCTTTTTCTTTCTAAATCCCACTGGCAGCTTGAGTGAAGTGCACTATATTTTTACGAAGCAGCATTTACTCATGTACGAGAAAGCATAAATCATGCCTACTGTATCATTAATATACATAGATGTCAATAGAAAATGCATGACTGGAAGAAATATGACTGTGCACAATAAAGGCTGAATTGAAAAATGCGCTGTTGCTGCTGAAGACACTATTGTGTGGAGAATGAGGCCTTGTGCTGTTGCTCCTGGATCTGTGCTGCCCTCTAGTGTCAGTTTGAGGAGTGTAGGGAAAACCTGAAGAGCAGCAAAACCTAAAGCTGCTGGGAATGACAAAGAGCTTATGTGACTCAAATGTGACACGAAATTACATCACAAATCAGGTTTAATTGGATTTGCTTGGATTTGAATAACATACATTTTTATGATCTCTCTCTCTCTCGCTCTATGTATATATATATATTCACCTTACATTCATCTTTAATTTGCTGTATTTCAGTAAAATATTTGTATCATTCATGCATTTCAAATTTTCTATTTTTTTTTTTAATTTAAAAAAATATATATTTTTGTCACCTTAATTTTTTAATTGTTATTTAACTGTATTTCAATGTGACAAATAATTTTTTCTACATACTATAACCTTACTTTAATCACATATTTTATTCTTTTTTTATTTTGTATTCTAACAATTTGCATTCACCTTAAATTTCCTGTATTTCAAAAACATATTTTTTTATTCAATTTATTTCCTTAATTTTGACCATCCTATTTTTCTCCACATTCATTTTATTAATTTACATCACAAATTTCATCACTTTTTATTTATTTTCATTTGATATTTTAATATTTTATTGTTACCTTGAGTTTGCATTATTATTAATTATATACCTGTGTTTCAGTCAGATATTTTATGTACAGTTGGACCCAAAAGTCTTGAGACAACAAATTGAAAATCTGGGATTTAATTTTGTATCTAATAAATAGTTTGTTAATTTTAATTATTTCATTTCAATAATATAATACAATTGAATCAGCTTTTCACTTCATTTTGGGGTGCTGATAATATCGTTTGTAATAGAAAAAAAAAATGAATACATATTTGTTTTCAGACATTTTAAACCTGGTGATTTTAATGCTGTAATAGTTGTAGTCTGTCACACACAGTCAGGGTGACATGCTTCAGACATCTCAGATTGAGCAGAGCTCTGAATTGAAAGGTCTGGGTCAAGTATTACTCCCTTTGGCTAAGCAGTGACTGTATCTCTACATATCATGCTTCTTCCTGTCCGTATCCTGTTAGAGTTGTGCATTAATGTGTAAACTGCAGTAGCTCAGATGTTATCATTGATGGGGAAGACGCAGTAGATGTAGACATTCTGCAGTCATGGTAAATGCCTGCCAGTTCCAGCATCGGAAGCTGGAATTTACAGACACTTTCTCTTTCGGTCTCCATCCAGCCTGTCAGATCCACTACCAGACCCCACACTCATCTGCTGTGTGAGAGGGAATGTGCTGTTTCAGGGTCACATGCTGGAAACTCTGACACTGGGCGCCCTTTACTCTGTCAGCAACACTACAGCAGACATGTTTTCCTTCATTTGTTTTAGTGTGGATTTATTTATATCACAAGTTGACAATGAAACACTAGATGCCTGCAATATCTCAGGATGTAAAGATGTGGATATGCCATCTGGCAGCTCAGCCAGGTGGGGATGTACCTGTTGGTGGAGGTATTGTCTTGCTTGTCTGCAGGTCTCGGCCTGTATCTATTTCTGTCTCAGTCTGTTCACCTCTATTTTCTGTCTGTCTGTCGTGTTTATTTTTGTTTTTTTTTTTTTCCACTTTTTTTTTTTTTGTGATGTTGTTTTTTTTTTTTTTTTTATTGTTTTGTGCCTGGGTTTGTCTTAGTCAGTAGTAAGACCACTGACTAGGGAGTCTGCCATTCTGGGCTGTCAAGATGATTGCATTGCACTGAACCTGCCTAAAACCTCTCAGAATGCAATGCAATGCAAAAAAAAAAAAAAAAAGTGCATCATCTAGTCACTATATTTAGTTATTTAAAATGTTTAGTATTGGAAAGCATTAAACCTTAATTGTGTTTGATTTGTTATGTATTATACAGTAATCTGAGTTGTTATTAAAATTAGGATATGTTTTTCATTTTTATATTTATTATTTTTGTTTTACTGTAATGTGCGCAGTGACATAAATGTTTAATTTCACAATGGTACAATAATATCTTCTTAATTACACATTTTATGTTTATTATTATTCTTATTAATAATAATAAATACACAGTTATTATTTTAAAGTAACAAATGTTTGTCTAAAAACAGTTTATAGTTGCCTTATTTCATCTTATTTATTTTTTTATATTGTTGTTACTTTTTATTATTATTATTAGTAGTAGTAGTAGTAGTAGTAGTAGTAGTAGTAGTATTAGTATTATTATTATTATTAGTGCTGTCAAACAATTAATCGTGATTAATGGCATCCAAAATAAAAGTCTGTGTTTACATAATATATGTGTGTGTACTGTGTATATTTATGTCTGTGTTTACATAATACATGTGTGTGTGCTGTATATTTTTATATCCATGGCCCAGCACTGTTTCAGCGCATATATATATCTATATATATATATATACACATAAATATTTTTTATTATTTGTGTGTGTATATAAATGTTTTTTTTTTTATTTAAAAATTTTTATTTGTTTTTTTAATACATGTGTGTTTTTTTATACATAATAAATATACACAGTACACACACACATATTATGTAAACACAGACTTTTATTTTAGATGTGATTAATCACGATTAATCATTTGACAGCACTAATTATTATTATTATTATAGATTTACTGACAATGCAAAATAAACACACCCCATAATGGAATAATTGCTTTTTTTTTTTTAATTATACATTATTATTATTATTACATTTTTACTGATAATTTTACTTAATGCAGGATAAGTTAATAATGTTGCAGTCCTTTTATATAGCTATGACGATGATGCGTAATGCAGAAACAGTGCTCAATTAAAATGTTTAAGCATTTAATGTAATGTGTGACATAGTAATAGTGCAACAAATAATTGTTCATAAAATCGCAGTGTTTAGAAAACCTTGCCTAGTGCCTGAATTCATGTTCAGAATATACAAATTCACAAAATAAGGAACTCCAGTTTCTAGCCAGCAAGGCGAATAACAGGATTTATGGGTGAATCTGCCAGTATCTCTCTGATCCTCAGATTTCCTCTCTAACCATGTAAACATCATTTCAACCGAATGCAGCCAGAGTCACTGCCACAGATTGGCATAGATAATGAGTAAACATGCCAAATTAATCCGATCTGTTGACTTGCTAATTTAACAGAAATGAATTGAATTGTCAATTTAAATTGTTACCTAGTAACACATTCACACCAGGATAACACATTCATGAGCTGTTAACAATTTGGTACATCTATGGACATACATGTGTGTTTGCACACGCTAATATCCCTTTGATTGATGCTATAAATTTATGTAAATTGTTGTTGGATTGTGTGAAGTATAATCTGCTTATTTTCTTTTGAGGAATTATGGACATTATATAGCATTGTTAGCACAGCTAATATAGCGCTAGACTCAAAAATCTAGTTTCTCCTCAGGTGGAATGCTCATTTCAGGACTTAATTAAGCACCTCAAATCTTTTTTCCAGCCCCATGAAGGTTTTTAGCATGCTAGTGCTAATAGCCTATTAGGCAGCTGGTCTTTATTAATATGAGGTTCAGGGCTTTCTCCAGTCATGGAAATCCTGAAAATATTAGAACTGTTATAAAATTTTATAAATAATAGAAAGTTTTATAATTTTTCATGAATTTTCCATGATTGGCTATCTCGAATATAAGCTTTTCTTGTTATCCTCAACTCTAAACTGTTTAATTGCATTGAAATGTATTTATTTTTATGATTTTTAAAACATTTGCTGGCTAAAATATGTGAGAACCCTGAAGGTTTTGCTTTTTGCCTTTTATCTTCTTTAAGGGGTAGTTCACCCAAAAATAAAAAATTACTCACCCTCAAGCCATCATAGGTGTATATGACTTCTTTCAGATGAATACAGTTGGCATTATATTAAAAAATGTCCTTGCTCTTCCAAGCTTTATAATGGCTGTGAATGGGTGTTAGTGTCCAGTAAAGTGCATCCATCATAAAAAGAACTCCACACGGCTCTGGGGGTGGGGGGTTAATAAAGGTCATTTGAAGCAGATCAATGCATTTGTGCAAGAAAAATATTGTATCTATATTTAGAATTTTATAAACCAAAATTTGTAGCTTCCACTAACTGTTGTACACATGTTCACTAGAGAGTGGAGCTCCAGCGGATGACGTAGGATGACGATTACGATTACAGTTTATAAAGTTTTAAATATGGATATTTTTCTTACACAAATGCATCGAATCACTTCAGAAGGCCTTTATTATTAACCCCCAGGAGCCGTGTGGAGCACTTTTTATGATGGATGGATGCACTTTTTTGGGCTTCAAAATCTCGACCCCTATTTACTGCCATTATAAAGCTTGGAAGAGCCAGGACGTTTTTTTTATATAATCCGATTGTATTCGTCTGAAAGAAGACAGTCATTTACACCTAGGATGGCTTGAGGGTGAGTAAATCATGGGGTAGTTTTCATTTTTGGGTGAACTATCCCTTTAAACAATGCATTTAAAAAAAAAAAATAATAATAATAATATTTGCTAACATGTCTTGATCCATATTTTTTTCAACCTTTTTCTCCACAGGTAGAGGCCATCTTGGTAAACATCTTCGGAGGAATTGTTAACTGTGCCATCATTGCTAATGGTATAACCAAGGCCTGCAGAGAACTGGAGCTCAAGGTTCCCCTGGTGGTCAGGCTTGAAGGTGGGTGTGGCCAAACAATAACATTTATATCAAAATTCGCAATTTATGAATCAAAATTTGTCATGTAACTCTTAGTTTTTAAAATGTGCCCTTTAAAACCATTGCCTGTATTCAAGCCCGTGTCTGTCAAGTGTGTAGTTTGTTGGTTTTGGTTAGCAAACGTATCACGCCACAGCATTTGCTGGTGGCAGTGAGAGGAGCAGAGGAGCCAGGCACCTTTCACCTGTGTATGCTAATGCTATGCGCTCATGTGACACTGGGCCTCGGCCTGCTCCCATCTGGCCATTAGGATAATTGGCAGAAAACAGCGGAGTCATTTTGCCCGGAGAGAGACATATACTCCACTCCATTAATTTTCTGCCCCTCGTTTGTCCATACTGTACCCTGTCTTTCTGAGGACCGCTTAAATATAGGACAAGAGCAGCATTAAGATATTAAGCACCATTAAATGCGTATTGTTTGAAGTTTCTGATAATATTTACACTTTCAGAATATTACACTTTTGAATATTTTAATAAATATATTTGTATTCATTATTTATATAAATAATTAATTAATAATGGAATTATTTCAGTTTAATTAAAATAATTGTAATAATGCATTTAAATTAAATTATTACAAATAATTTCATCTTTTTTAGGGTGAATTACTCCTTTAAATTAAATGGCTAAAAGCCTTGATATTATACATAGTGCAAAAGTAATTACTGGCACCCAATTTTCACAAAACATTTTCCATCCAAATGAAAATGCCTTGAAGCAATAGTGGCTCAAATTCGCCTGCCCTCTATGGAAAAGTGAATTAGCCACAGTGGCCTGAAAGGCCTCAGTAATGGGTGTAAGAGGCAGCATGCTGCTTACAGATCGATCATCTATTCTGTCTCTCTGTCTGTGGTTGTTGATGTCTGACAGATCGCTATAAGATGGTTCCCAGCTTAGAGTTTAGTTGTATTAGCTCCCTATTGATTCAGGCCCATTTCTTGCCCCAGAGTCTCCATAAGCCCCACCTTTCCAAGAAAGACTTCAGGTACATATGAGTGTGTGTGCATGTACCTCTACTTACTCTCATCTTCCAACTTTTCCACAATCAGCTCCTTTATATAGACACACAAAGAGCATCCTGTTTGGGTATAAGATCCTGGTTTTGTTCTTCGACATGCTGGATCAATGGCTTTTTTAGGGTAGCTTTTAATTAAACATTTGTATTATTTTATATTGTTTTATTTGTCGTTGTTTTGATTGTAATTCTTTTCATATTTTTGCTTCTTGTATTATTTTATACAGTGTCTTTGTTTTATTTGTTTTTGTAAAGCGCTTTGAGATTTACATTTAAAGGAGTAATCGAAAATAAAGTTTATTATTATTATTATTACAGTTGGTCCAAAACTCTATTTTGGTTACCAGCAATAGTATTCTCTACATATGTATATATGTAACCCTGGCCCACAAAACCAGTCTTAATTACTGGGGGATATCTGTAGCAGTAGCCAAAAATACATTGCATTGGATCAAAATGATATATATATATATATATATATATTATATATATATATATATATATATATATTTTTTTTTTTTTTTTTTTTTTCTTCTATTTTTTTTTTTTTTTTTTTTTTTTTTTTTTGAATATAAATCATTAGGATATTAAGTAAAGATATTTTGCAAATTTCCTACCGTAAATATATCAAAACTTTTTTGATTAGTAATATGCATATGCATTGCTAAGAACTTCATTTGGACAACTTTAAAGGCTATTTTCTCAATATTTAAATTTTTTGCACCCTCAGATTCCAGATTTTCAAATAGTTGTATCTTGGCCAAATATTGTCCTATCCTAACAAGGATATATAACCATATATCAATGTAAAGCTTATTTATTCAGCTTTCATATGATGTATAAATCTCACTTAAGACTGGTTAAGACTGGTTTTGTGGTCCAGGGTCACATATGACTAAAAGAGGACAAAAAATATTTAGAAAGCTTCTATCTCAATCATAACAGAGCAGATATAATGAAATTTGGATTTGTTTAGACTTGACAGTATTGTGCATTTTAGTAGATATTTACACACATTACCATTCAAAAGTTTGAGATTGGTAAGATTTTGTAATGTTTTTTGAAGGTTAAAAACAGTAAAAATTTGTTACATTGTGAAATGTTGTTACAGTTTAAAGTTTTAAACTGTTTTTGTATTTTAATATATTTAAAATGTAATTCATTACTGTGATATTAAAGCTGAATTTTCATTAGCATTACTCCAGTCTTCTGTGTCACATGATCCATAAATTATCAATGTTTAAAACAGTTGCGCTGCTTGAAACGTAATTACTGATCCCAAACATTTGAATGGTAGTGTCAAGATAATACTGTATATATTAAAACGATAACTCACATTTCAGTAGATTTCTGATAAAGCTTCTTTCAAAACTCATTATTATTATATGCGCATGCTTATTCATAATCATATTCTGTCAGTTCCATAATGAGTATGTATGTTTAAACATTAGATATTCTAATGTAAGCTTTGTTCAGAGGCATAGGCCAGTTCATACTGATTCATTCTGCTTGGTTTTGGTGTAAAGTTAGTCTCTTGCAGCACCTAGTGGCAGTGAGCGAGTACAGACCTGTGTGTGTGTCAGATCCTAGATGCTGAGATCAATACAGTATATGAGACATTACCACATACAGAACTTATTCAGACACATTCATAGCATGCAGAGATTTGACTCACAAAAGGCCATCTAAGATCCACCAGTCAGAGCAGTCCAAGAAAAAAATACCTTTCAGTGTGTGTGTGTGTGTGTGTGTGTGTGTGTGTGTGTGTGTGTGTGTATGAGTATTTTTGTTTAGGTTTGCTCTCGCTGCCCTCAGACGACTCAGCATTGTCAAGCAGAGGCGGTCGGCAGATATTCTATACTCCCAGCCCTGCTCGCTAATGAAATTATACAATTGATTGTTTTGTGCTGCCAAATGTGGGAGACGTGTTAGAAATGAGTTATTGTGCGAGTGGACAAAAGCACTGAAATATCAGTAGTTAAGTGGTGCTGGTAATTGAATTCCTCATGAAACTGCTATTGATTAGAACATCCTCTCTCCTCTGAGAGAGCGAGTATTGTCATAATTACACTGCAGGACAACAACACCACACACACACACACACACACACACACACACACACACACACACACACACACACCTGTACGTTTAGTGGTACTTGTACATTGGCATAAAGATATTTTAGATTTATAAGTGTGTAGCTTAAACTTACTGTAACTCAGATATACTGTACAAACAAATAAAAAACAAAACATATTTTGGCACATGTAGAATTGCAGATCCAATCTGATAAGGTTCAGATTTTTATGCAGGCCAATATGCAGGATGATGCATTCATGCAAACACTTTTTACGGCCACATGGGTCATAAAAGAATGGATATTTGGAGTCGTGGTTTAGCAGTTTGCATGTAGATCCATGGTGTTGAAGCGCTCATGTGGACGATGCAAGTTCTAGCCTGACTCGCATTATGATCTGATCCTATTCCCCCTTTTCTTTTATTTATTTATTTATTTATTAATTCATTTATGTATTTATTCATTATCTACACTAGCACCTTACAATGTAAACTGTATAATGTAAATTTTAATTCATAAATACATAAAAACAAAAATACATTTACAAATTTATATTTAAGATAAGTGTCGATGAACTTAAAACAAAATATAATGTCTATAGAAATAATATTGAAAGTAAACAGAAATTAAAAGTAAATGGAAAATGTTTAAATATGATTTCTTTTATTATTATTATTATTTTAAAAGTAAATTTTGCACGTTCGCTTGGCTCATCGCCAGCGAAAATCTCTTGGGTATGAACACAAAAGACGCGTCGAAAAACGTCTGCGATAAGCACGCACGATAATTGTCCTGGTGTGTACGAGGCTTAAAGTATATAAAAAAAAAATTGAAATTAATCTTTTTTTATAGGCTTGTTTTTGACACACACATTATGTGAGTGAGAGCTTTTCTCCCTAAGCTCCACAGTCACCTGTGAAATCAGCACGTCTGTCATCTACAGCTGTTCGGTGATGCTCAGCAAAGTCACACACCTCTCACATGTGTCTGTTATTCCTTCACTTACATCTCACAACTTCCGCTCCCTTTACTTCTTGTCCTTCTGCCTTTTCTTCTCAATCTATCTTCATCCTTTTGACCCCTGTGGATTAGTTTTCTGATTTGTTTTATGGTGTTGGCCCCAGGCCCTGGTCCTGTGGGGGCCAGAGTTCAGTGACATTCAGAGTTACTGTAGAGACCACAAGGGCAGCCCAAGCAAAATGATACAGTGCCTGCTCAGTCGGGACGTCTGCAGCTGGCACCAACATGTCCCCCCGGCCAGTGAACGCAGCACTTGCATTTCCAGCCAATGGAACGAACAGCCCCATTACAATTCAGCCAATGGAACATTTCCTGTCCTTCTCAGCCAATAGAACGACCCCAAAGCATTTTCAACACTTCTGCTCCTTCAAACCAGCAGAGACACACTCCCCAAACTCAGCCCTGCCAGGCATAGCATTTTGAGAAAACAGTGACTTTTTTTCTCTTTAACTTTAGCCAGATTTCTTTGTTAGGCCTTAATGTAAGGATGGATACTGATCAACATGATTTATTTTATTTTATTTTATTTTATTTTATTTTATTTTATTTTATTTTATTTTATTTTATTTTTAAATTTGAATTTATATATTTTTATGTTATATATATTTATATTTTAATATAACATGAATAATATTTATTTTATGTTATGGGTGATATTATAGACAAAAATTTGTATTTTTATTTGCAAGTATTTTTTTATAATATGCAGGTCTAGACATAACTAAATTATTTTAGGTTTGGTTTTTGTTTGGTTTTTGGGGGTTTTGTATTGGTTTTTTTTTGTTTATTTTTTTTTTTTATTTTTTTTTGTTATATTTATATTTTGAATTATGTCATTCATCATATTTTAGACCTAAACGTATTTTTTTAAATAAAAACATATCAAGCGCACACACACACACACACACACACACACACACACACACACACACACACACACACACAAATCTATGTTTTTATTTTCTAATATTTCATATTGTGTGGACCTAGATATAAGCAGTTGATTTTAATGAACAGTCTGGTATTATACAAACTATTCAAGTTTGTCTTTGGATTGGATAATAATTATAAAGATATATATTTATTTAAATGCTTACTACAATTTGTATTATTTGAGAACCTGAGATGAAAATACTTCATATGTATGTTTAAGCTAAAAAACATGATTGAGCACACAATGGCGAAAACCCAGTTTTAACTATCATGGGAAGTGGGAGTCCAGTTAAATATCCAACAGTGGATATTATAAATATCCAGTATTTACCAATGCCAATTAAAAAAAAATATCCAATGGAATATATCATGCATCCCTGGTTCTGAGAATGTGTGTGAGTCAAAATGAAAGTGAAGGCTTAAAAATCCCCATTAACCAAAGTGTTCTGATGTTCAGGAACCAATGTTCAGGAGGCGAAGCGTATTCTGTCTGAGAGTGGGCTGCCCATCACCTCTGCCAGTGACCTCGATGATGCCGCCAAGAAAGCTGTTGCCGCCATTGCCAAGAAATAAAGGCATATATGCATAAACACCATTCTTATACACCTCACCTACAGAGCTGTGGCCAGAGTCACCATGACATAAACAGAGCCTTACACACTTCATGCACACACACACACCTGAAAAGCTTCCGGGTGAACCACAGAAACATACAGTACTAGCCTGCTAGAGTCATTGGGCATCTTGTCCAGTTTTTCCAGGGACAATAGTGTGACAATAGTTGTCACTGGTCTCAACTTCTCAAAGGGTCTTAAATATGGGGCAGTCTTGGGGATGTGACTTTTTAATTGTTCAATAAATAACTGTGTTATATTCATTGCCTTACTTTAAGCCTTTTAATGGAAAGTTTCCTTTATTGATCATAAGTGTGATTTATTTTTATTTTTATTTATTTATTTATTTTTTTTCTAATTAAACTTAAATAGCTTAATTGCATTCCATATTAATCCCCAACAATAAATCTTTATTGCCTTAAGTAAACCATGAACTATTAAAAGTGTCATATGGTGGAAGAGCATCTAGGTTTTTTTTTTTTTTTTTATATATGATTGAACTGTGAAATAAGTCTCAAATCTGATATTGATTTCTTAATCTCCATATGATATCGCCGTCCCAGTCTGATTTAAGGTTTATTTTGTTTATAAGAATGTGATAAGACTTTTTTTATGGGTATAAAATGTAAAACTCTAGATTAAGTATTGTTTGTCTACAATATTTCTGCCTTGATAATTGATTGAACAGTAAATTCAATACTGAAAAAAAATCTCTATTACATGTTTTAAAAAAAATATGTGATTCGTATATGCATCATAATGTATATTCACTTGCATTTAGTTTTTTTAAAATACAGAGTGGTGTAGTTTTTATACTGTGCCTGTCATGAAGATGTTTTCACTTGCATTTAGTTTTTTTAAAATACAGAGTGGTGTAGTTTTTATACTGTGCATTTTCAAAGTTAATGTATATTTAAAAATGAGTTAACTGTTGAAAATAAAACTTATTTCAATAAAAAAAAAAACGATTTTTTTATTATTATTATTTTAATCTTATTTTTGATTGAGCTTTACAGTAATTGTCTGTAAATGAGAGTACCTCAATAGAAATGTGTTTTTAAACCACTACTGATAATTACAGCATTAGGCTGTGTGTGTGAGTGTGTGTTCAGAGGCGTTTACTGAAATCTATCCCTGTCAGTGGGTTGGAAGATTTAATGGATTATCTGTCAGCTGATCCGAGAGGACACCTGGACCGGATCAAGTGCCTCGAGCAACAGACCTCTGTCTCACTTTCTCCTTGTCATCTTGCACTTTTTCATTCTACCTTACGT
Source organism: Cyprinus carpio (assembly GCF_018340385.1). NCBI lineage: Eukaryota > Metazoa > Chordata > Actinopteri > Cypriniformes > Cyprinidae > Cyprinus > Cyprinus carpio. The sequence continues at coordinate 10,633,311 of NC_056582.1, read as the reverse complement.
ACGTGCACTTCTCACTCTTCCACAGTCAAATTGATCTGCATCCGCGAGAACCCCGAAACCAACCTACGCGGCCTGCAAAGTGCTGATTTTTGACCAAGCGATGCCATGTCATGTCGCACGTATCCACAAAGTTACATGTGAAGGTGAAGTGCGGATGGGTGTAAATCGAGGAGATGGTTCTATAATTGCCTATTTCAAGCTCTTCCTTCACCATGTCAAATACAAGTGTGTTGATGGATTAGACTGTGGAGTGGAGTCTTTTTAGAATATGCTCTTGTGGCATCATTGTATAATTCAGAGGTCATCGAAAGTTTGTCGGGGAAAATAAATGTAATGACCAAAATTAACACCGCTTTCTTGTATAAATATAGATGAGCTGAAAACCCTAAAGATGATACTGACTGTGAAGACAACAGATAATAATAGCTAGCTGTCATATAGTAGTTTAAAAGCTATTCTGTATCCTGGTCTCATTACGTAAACTGCATTTTAAAGAGCCATCTTTCTTTATACAGCCTTGTAATTGTTCAATTGGAGTTTTGAAAGGATTGCGTTCACTTTTTCCCCTCAAAATGGATGTCAAAACGGTAATTGCCACTTTGGGAATCTGTCTTTTGAGTTTAACGTGAAACTGATCGCCAGCATCTTGGTGAAAAGCGCAATTTTCTCCCTGGACAGTAAGGTCAAGTCATCCATTCAGGAATATTGGTTATTTATTGTGTCGTTTAGAGGTAACAGCCACAAATTTATTAGTTTATAAACCAGCAATGTGCTTGTAGATGACGTGTCGCTCTTGTATTTGGGTTGTCAGACACATGGGCTATTCACTCATTATGTGCTGCCAGTTCAGTACATTATTGTGGGAGTCTAAAATGGATGTCTAGAGCTCTTTCATATGAGTTTAATACTGTTCGGTACTTCTCAAGGTCAGGTAGAAGTTTCCTGAAAACTTGCCTGAGAAATAAGTCTGCCATGGTTTCCTGACCTCTCTCTGTCCTTGAGCTTTAGGAGGTATCGTCGTCTAAAGGACGTCATTGTTAAGCTTCACGAAGAGGCTTGTCTCGTGGAGTCTGTGCGGCATTATTGCAGAGAGCCATAAAAGACAACGATGGACATGTTTTACAACAAAGCTAAAGGGAAAACGTTAGCCGAAAGCGCTCTCAGGTGGTTGATTTTGTTATCGAGTCAGTGCTTTATATTCAGGTCTCATGGTTTGGCCATATAGCACAGATGGGCAGAGAAATCCATTTCCCTCTTATAGAATTGCAGCCTGGGATTCTGTAATTGCAGCATTTTAGGATCGATTTAAATTACTGTCTTTGTCTCCTTAAGGAGTTGAGTTTTAAGGTGGAGGATGACAAGGAAGTCAAAATTACAAAACCTTGACATTTATTCTTTGTATTAAAATTTTGTTTTTGTTTTCAATTGCTGAAGTTTTACTCACTTTTTCTGCCTGGAATAATAGACCTGACAATCCTTTCTCTATTCCAGCTTTTTTATTTTTGTTTGATGCAATGACTGCAGTTATTTCTGTTTTATATTTGTTCATCATCAGTGTGGCTTGATCATGCTTTCCTCTTATCAAAACTTTTACAAAATGCAAATAGCTGTAATCTATACATATAAGGTGGTGATGATGATGATGATGATGATGATGATTTCATGCTGAATATTAGGTGGAGAGAACTTGGATGAAAAAAAGACATTCATATATATATATATATTTTGTTTTTGTGTGTGTTGATTTTTTTTTTATTTATTGTTTTTTTTTTTTATTTTGCTGTATGCCAGTTTGATGAAATTAATATGTCAAATATTTTGCTGTATGCCAGTTTGATGAAATTAATATAGTTAACAAGATAATGATAATGTGTGTGTGTGTATACTTAATTCATTTATTTTGGTGTATGTAGGTTTTGTGCATTGCCAAAATTTGGGGTTTTAAGGGATTTAAAGTCATTTCTCATGCTCCCAAGCCAAGTGTGACCATATATAAGCCATATCACAAAGCCATTCTGGTGCTGTATTCAAATTGGATTTAATAAAACAACAACAACAAAAACTTTAAAAAAGCATTCAAACATCATGGTGATTCCATATTCAACTTATGGATGATTTTGTTACTTTACCCTTAGTCTATACTTATTTTATTGATGGTTGAGTTTTTTAACTTTTCCTTGGATAATTTTTTATGTGTCATGTCTTTTATCTGTCCATGTCTGACTGAGTTAGAGTCAGTCTTTTCAGCTACTCCTGCTCTTATAGTTTCATTATTGCCCTTTTTCTATAACCTCATTTATGTTGTAAAACTTCCAACTGGTCGTCTCTCCTTTCTCATTCTCTGATTTTATTCTCTCCCCCCTCACCAGCTGGGGCTGTATATTATCCCCCTTTGTTAATGAGCGCTTAATGGTCTTTTATTAATTAAACGACGATGCAACAAAAGGTGCTGACTGAATAAACTGCTGGCAGTCAACCGTTCCGTCTTTTCAAATATTTGTTAGTTTCTTTTTGTTTGACAAACTTTCTTCTGCTGCAGATTTTTGACAGTGATTTGTATGTGTATTTGTGAGTGCTTCTCTGATCCAATTAACTACAAAGAGGTATCCAGAGAGACGGCTTCAATAAAGAGGAAATCAACTGATGGCTGACACTAATTAAAAGCTCATTTCATGTGACCTCTGAAAAAGCCTCTCTAATTAAAACAGAAGTGAAAGCAGGAGGGTTTGGTTTAAAACGGCCCGATAATGAGATATTAGAGCGTCCTGGTGGAGTTTGGAGCAGGTGCGAGGATGACATAAACACACACGCAACACAAAAAACGCACTGGAAAAACAGCCGACACGCTGCTGATGCATTCAGATCAGATGGCTAGAGAAATCCAAATAAAATTCAGTGGTTTAACTAATCGAACTGTTGAAGTCTTCTATGATAATCTGCTAGCTATTTGTAAAATGTAAATGTTTTGGGTTAAAATTTCAATTCTGTTATGTTTATACTGTTCCTATAGGCTTATACCTGAAGAACTCTATCCATTAGCATCCAGGATCATTTTGGCTGCATTTACACTGCAGGTCTTGATGCCCAATTCTGATCTGTTGACTATAGATTAACCTTTTTTTTTTTTTTTTAACCTTTTTTTTTGGACAACCAGCTTGCATCTTTTAAAAGTGACCCATATCTGCATTTATTCTATTTGAGGAAACAACTCCCCCATTGCACCAATGAAGGGTCATATGATCAAAGTTGGTGTTCACCTATGTTGATGTCAATCACCACCAACAGTTTTTCAATGACGAACGGCTCTCATTGACTGGGGAATAGCCAATTCATATCAGATTTATTTCCACATGAGGCCTCAAACTGATCTGAGAAGATTGGAATCCATGTCCTTTTTTTCCTGCTTAAATGTTTGTGGGTCATATCCCATCTGTGCCACATACAGTAGGAGGAAAAAAAATGGAATTGGGTTAGGCTACTTTTTCGGTAGTATGAAATATGTTGGAATTGGGTTAGGATGAATTTATTTTGTGTTGGTTTTTTTTATATTTTTTGTTTGAGTGGTTTACCATTTAAACAGCCCTTAATTCTTATACAAAATAAAAAAAAATATAAAAAAAATTAATTGAAAGTGGGGTGTGGTGAAAGAACGCCATTACATAGTATTTTACATCACACAAATGATGCATGTATATTACTAGGTCATGTTTCATATTAGCTTCACTTCTATATCAGCTATGTACAAACAAACAGAATAAAAGAATAAAAAATACAGAAGAATACAAATCAGTAGGTAGGTTGACGTCATTAAACAAGTAGGGATAATATGCAATGGCTGGAGCAGTGGGTTATGTGCAAAAAAAAAATAATAATTAAGGGCGTGCCGAGAGGTAGGGGGGCATGGATATAAGGTCTAGTGTAATGTGTTCCATAGTTATTATCAAGTTAGTTAGATGGTTGGGGGTTGTTTCCTGTTGGTCGTTTCTGTTGTACCTTGCACCTTTCGGCAACGCTACCCTTTGCCGCGGTCCATCCACTGCTGACCTGCAGCTCTTGATAAAAGTTGCGATGATCATCACACAGTCTTCTGAGGTCAGATATTGATTAATAGATCTGCACTTTCAGACAAAAAGCCCTAATGGACATTGTTAAGCAAAGCCCTGTTATCACAAATAAGCATGAGCAAAGGTGATACAATATATGTACAGGTATTTGTGTCATTATTCTTTTTGAAATAAGGCGATACAATATATGTACAGGTATTTGTGTCATTATTCTTTTTGTTATTGATTTATTTTTTGATTATGAAATTGTTGTTATTGTATTATTTTTATTGTGACACTTTTAAAACGTAGTATGTTTCATGAGTACATGTACAAATTGACAGAAATGTAAAGCAGCTTTACATAAAATTACAGACTTTCTACAATATATTTAGTAGTTGCAATCAAACTTCAGTGATGTTTCAGTATGTTTGTTTCAGGGTTATATCTGAGGTCCAAGCAGAAATGTTGAATCCCGTGGTAGAAACAGAGAAACAGAGATATAATTAGCATAGCAGCTGTTCCAATCAAGTAAAATTGATTTGTTTAACCCAAGCTAAAGAATAATAATGTGCATTTGATCAGATATAACTGCAGTACAAGATTATGAGATGCATTATTTGAATGCTTGGCCGAAGGGATGTGTCTTTAATCTAGATTTAAACAGAGAGAGTGTGTCTGAACCCCGAACATTATCAGGAAGGCTGTTCCAGAGTTTGGGAGCCAAATGTGAAAAAGCTCTCCTTTAGTGGAATTTGCTATCCTAGGTACTATCAAAAGTCCAGAGTTTTGTGACCTTAGGGAGCGTGATGGATTGTAGCGTGGTAGAAGACTAGTTAGGTGTTCCAGGAGCTAAACCATTAAGGGCCTTATAGGTGAGTAATAATATTTTGTAACTGATACGGAACTTAATGGGTACAGTAGCCAGTGCAGAGACTGTAAAATTGGGGTAATATGATAATATTTTCTTGACCTGGTAAGGACTCTAGCCGCTGCATTTTTGGACTACCTGTAGTTTGTTTATTGAGGATGCAGGACAACCATCTAGCTGTGCATTACAATAGTCCAGTCTAGAGGTCATGAAATGGGAACTATATGATCAGAAAAAGGACAAGTTGCTGTCTAAACACCCAGATTTTTGACTGTAGAGGGAGTAACAGTACATCTGTCTAGTTGCAAATTGTCAAAAGACAAGAGATTCTGTGTACTGATTTTTTTGGTCCAATAAAGTATATCTCTCTAGTTGCAAAATCCAATCTTTTACATTTTTACACACACTCTGATAGCTTAATTTAGATAATTTATTTCAACTAATAATCCAATTAATACATATTAACATCTGATAGCTTAGATAATTTAGAAGTTTCATCTGGTCTTGTTGAGATTTATAGTTGAGTATCATCAGTATAACAGTGGAAACAAATCCGGTACCTTCTAATAATATTACCAAGGGGCAACATGCATATTGAAAATAGCAGAGGACCTAGGACAGATCCTTGTTGCACTCCATACTTCACTGGTGATAACTGAGATTACTCCCAGTTTAAATAAACAAAGTGGTAGCGATCGGACAGATAGCATCTAAACCATCTTAAAGCCTGCCCTTGAATACCTGTATAGTTCTGTAATTGATTTATAAGTATGTCATGATCTATGGTGTCGAACGTAGCACTAAGATCAAGTAAAACTTATTTCATGATCTATGGTGTCGAACGTAGCACTAAGATCAAGTAAAACTATTAATACGATATATACTACAACTGAAACCTGACTGAAATTCTTCATACAGATCTCTTTTTTTTTTTGCAGGAAGGAGCACAGTTGAGCAGACACAACTTTTTTTTAAAACTTTAGACATAAACAGAAGATTTTAAATGGGTCTGTAATATGCTAGTTCACTAGGATCTAGTTGTGGTTTCTAGCTTGAGTGGTTTTTGGATGTGACCTAAAGATAACGACGAGTTAATAATATTGAGAAGCGTTTTTTCTGCTACATGTAACAACTCTTTCAGTAATTTAGTGTGTACAGGATCTAATCAACATGTTGTTGGTTTAGATGCAGTGATAAGTTAATTTAGCTCTTCTTGTCCTATAGTTGTAAAGCACTGCAGTTTATCTTTGGGTGCGATGGATGAAACTAAAGTATTAGACGCTGTAGAATCTACATTTGTTATAGTATTTCTGATGTTATCTATTTTTATCAATGAAGAAATTCATAAAGTCATTACTATTAAACTGTGAGGGAATATTTATTTCGGGTGACGTCTGATTATTTGTTAATCTAGCCACTGTGCTAAATAAAAACCTTGGATTTTTTTTGGTTATTTTCTATGAGTTTGGATATGCTCAGCTCTGGCAACTTTTAGAGCCTGTCTATAGCTGGACATACTGTTTTTCCATGCAATTCTAAAAACGTTCTAAAACTAATTCTAAAAGTTAGTTTTTCTCCATTAGCGCTCAAGATTATGAGTTTCTTTCTTAAGATAATGGGTATTACTCTTGTACCATGGCACAGTACGTTTTTCTCTAACCTTTCTCAATTTGATGGGGGCAACAGCTTCTAATGTATTAGAGAAATCTCCAAATCTCCAAATCTCCAACAAGCACTCTATCAACATTAACCAATAGGTCTTGTTTAAATTGTTTAATAAAAACTGTATGCAAAAGCCTAATTTACAGTCTTTTAAGCATGGCCAAGTTTAAGCAGTAATAAGATTTCTGTCTGATCCATGACATCTAGTAATGTTTTATATTTAATATTTGTATTCTATATTAATATATTTAATCATGTTTTATAAATCTTAGGAATAATTTACACAAGCATTTTCTTACTGTGGAATGATGCTTTTCTAAATATTGTTACTTTTGCTATAAACAATTTTTTTTTTTTTTTTTCTTGCAGCTTGTACAATTCCAAATTGAATTCTATAATCAGATGTGGTGCATAAACCCAGATGTCACAAACACACTTGGGTGGAATAAAAGGACAGGTGACTTTCTCTATTTCCCCACTGTTTCTTTAATCTCCTCCTACCTGCCCTTCTGCTCAAGGTGAATATATAAAGCTTGTGCATGTCAAATGTCATTGGGATAAAATAACTGAGCATGTGGCATGGTGTAGCGGGTGCAAACAGAGGAAGAATGGGATGTCAGCAGTGGTTTGGGCCATCTGATGAAGCAGGTCTGTAATGAGCCGATGAAGGCTACATATACAGCGCGGCACCACTCCACAAATTCTGAAGGTGATGAGTGCTGGCACCCTCACCCGTGATGAGAGCTCCCTGCTGCTTTGCACTTTGATATGTGTGTGTGGTGACGAGAAGGAACGCGTTTGTGAATTTGTTTGTTTTGTTTAGTCTAGAGGGTTTACACTAATAGAATGAATGTTGTTTTAAGCTACTCACACTCTTGCTAGCACCTGGTGCACACTGGAATGGTGCGTTGGGAAATTCTGCCTGGTTACATCACTGCAGCTTTATCCAGTGACGAAGGATGCTCTAAACAAAGGAAAACAACTACTGACAAATTTAAAGAACTTGTAGAACTTTGTATTAAAATAATAAACCTTTATTGGTAACCCTGTTCAATAAGGTCTCATTTGTTAAAGGGATAGTTAGAAAATAGAAAAAGCTAACTTTCTTATATTCTTTCTTATATTCTAGATTCATCTCATACAAACTGAAATGTTTCAAGAGTTTTTTGTTTTAATTCTGATGGTTATGAAATTCAGTATGTCAAAAAAAAAAAATTAATATTCAATTTTGAGCTTGATTAGTTTGATTAATTTTGAGTATAAATACTGGGTACCTCCTGGGCTAGTTTAGAACATGCAACCACAATTATGGGAAAGACTACTGACTTGACAGTTGTTCAGAAGATGATCATTGACACCCTCCACGAGGAGGGTAAGTCACAGAAGGTCATGGCTGAAAGTGCTGGCAGTTCACAGAGTGCTGTATCCAAATATATTCATAGAAAGTTGACTGGAAGGAAAAACGGTGGTAGGAAAAGGTGCACAAGCAGCAGGGATGACCACAACCTTGGGATGATTGTCAGGAAAAGCCGATTCAAGAACTTGGGAGAGCTTCACAAGGAGTGGACTGAAGCCGGAGCCAGCACATCTAGAGTCACCACGCTCAGACGTCTTCAGGAAATGGGCTACAGCTGTCACATTCCTAGAACCAAGCCACTCCTGAACCACAAAAAAAAAAAAAAAACTTAAAAAGCATCTCACCTGGGCTAAGGAGAAAAAGAACTGGACTGTTGCTCAGTGGTCCACAGTCCTCTTTTCAGATGAAAGTTAGTTTTGCATTTAATTTGGAAATCAAGGTCTGGAGTCTGGAGGAAGACTGGAGAGGCACAGAATCCAAAGTCCAGTGTGAAGTTTCTTAAGTCAGTGATGATTCGGGGTGTTGTGATGTCTGCTGGTATTGGTCCATTGTGTTTTATCAAGTCCAAAGTCAATGCAGCCATCTACCAGGAGATTTTGGAGCACTTTATGCTTCCATCTGCTGACAAGCTTTATGGAGATGCTGATTTCATTTTGCAGCAGGACTTTAGCACCTACCTACAGTGCCAAAACCACTTCCAAATGGTTTGCTAACCATGATATTACTTGATTACTTGATTGGCCAGCCAACTCACCTGACCTAAACCTCACAGAGAATCTATGGGGTATTGTGAAGAGGAAGATAAGTAACATCTGAAAAACAATACAGAGGAGCTGAAGGCCGCTATCAAAGCAACCTGGGGTTCAATAATGCCTCTTCAGTTCCACAGGCTGATCGCCTTCATGCCACGCCACACTGAAGCAGTAATTCATGCAAAAGGAGCCCCAACCAAGTATACTGAATTTTTAATTTTCCTAAGCTGTTAGTCGTAACCATCAGAATAAAAAACTCTTGAAATATTTTGGTTTGTTTGAAATGTTTCTGTTTTATTGCAATGAATCTAGAATAATTAATACAAGCAAACAAATAAAGAACTTTTCCATGATATTCAATTTTTTTTAGATGTACTTGTACATGCATATTTATAATAATTATATTACAGTTTTTATTATTATTATTTATTATTATTATTATTATTATTATTAGTTTTGGTACTATTTCCACAAGTAAGGTGTATATTTTCAAAACATTTAGTACAAAAATCCTGAAAATTTTATCATAAAAAAACTGATCACACTTAAAACTTCTGTAAACTTCTTATGTTTCAAAACATAAGATTATTGTAATATATACTGACAACATTTGATTTAATCACCAAAACACTTTTTGTTTACTGTCAATGAATGAATGAATGAATGAATGAATAAGCATTTTTAAAAGGGGAATTTTACAGTACATTGCCATTGAATCTGGTCTTGAACTTTGTTAATTGCTATATCTTTAGAATTAAATATAAGAAGTGCCAAAAGAACTACAGTATGTTCACACTGCAATCATTAGTGCTCAATTCAGATTTATTGCTTAGATCTGATTTTTTTGTTGTTCACATTAATATTTTTAAATGTAGCCAATTCAAGAGCAGGCGATAAGTATGATGAAGATGAGGAGAAAGAGAGTAGGTGTTTTTTTTCTTCTTTTTTTATTCTTCTAGTATTTACCTAGCAAATTTAGCTTGTATAGAGCTGACTCTGTAGTACACCATAAAACAACACCTCTTGTCTCGTCACTGACTACCTCTGCAACTTTCTGTCATTCTCTGAGTGATGAAAGAAATACCGGTATGTAACATCTTTGAAGTGAATCCCGACAGAGTGGAATTATGATGAATGTCGATCTAGAGTGAAGTAAAATCACATGAATTCCCTTTAGGCTGTTCAGATTTGGTCACTTTGAAAAACGTCTGCTCTGAATCAGATTTAGTACCACATATGGAAGTGGCCCAAGTTAGAATCGAAAAGATCCGAGTCCATGTGGTTTGTGCTGTTCACACTGTCACACTGTCAACTAAATTATCTGAGTAACATTTAAGCAAAAAACAAAAAAACATAAATGTGAATGTAGCCTTAGAGAAACTTTCCATTAAAAACTTTCCCACTGTAATCCAACACCTGTGTCAAACAGGTGCTTCTCATGACCCTGTCATCTAGGCCTGCATGGCCCTCAGATAGATCTCACATCAGCCATTTCCCCTAAATGCTCTCATTACTTACATCCACTAGATATTTCAGACACTTCCAGTTGTAAAATTCTCCATTACACGGGTCAAGCAGGGGCAATGAGAGATGAATAACTGTCTGATCATCTGAAACGTCTCCACTGGAATATTTCCCTCCTGCTAAAATATCTGTCATCACTTTGATTGCATTTTAGAGGAGACTTATTCACAGGGACAAGTGTGGGATGAGAGTCCTGCCTCTGCACATTTATTCAGCAGTCCATTGCAAGAATGAGAAGAGAGCGCAAATGAAAACCTGAAAGAAGAAAAAACGAAGGGGGAAGAAAACACTCAGGTCAGTATTTCATCTCCCTGAGATTAAAAACTCATCTCTCAGACCGGTGCAGCGTTATTTAGGCTGATTTGCAAAGCTCTCCATGCAAATTGCGAGGTGATTAGTTGTCGTGTTGGGCTGGTGGAACAGCGGAGGGGTTAGGACACTTTGTCCCCCCCGTCCAATTACAGCTGCCTGTAGCACAGGATGACACCCCATCTGCACGCCCATGTCATTAAGAGAAAAGCAGAAAGCCCTTCCTCACTTACAGGCTCTGTGCAGTCTAATGCAAGTGAAAGAATTGCACGACTGTCATCTCTGTGTCTTCCGTCCTGTCTGTGCCCATGCCATCCTCTTTCACTCAAGATTTAATAAAGAGTAAAGCAGGAAACACATACAAACACTAGCCACTGGATACACATCCATTGTAATTCCATGACAAAAGTTTAGGAGATAATACTTATTACAATAAGCTCTTAGACAGAAAATTATTTAGTGTAAAAAAAATAATGGCAGTGAATTGGCCAATTTTAAAAGGTTAGTGTAAATTTTGTCATCATTAACTCACCATATCTTTTGAAATATGTATGAATTTCTTTCTTCTGTGGAACACAAAAGAAGATATTTAGCCAAATGTCCCAGCTGCTCATTTCTGTACAGTGAAAGTAAATGTTGACTATGGCTATCAAGTGAGATTTTATGTGAATAATGATAGTCCCCATCCACTTTTATTGAATGAAAAAGAAAAGTTGGAATATTTTTTTAAAACATAGTAATTTTAATTTAGATCAAACATGAAGCTGGCACAGATTTTTAATTTGATGAACTTTGCTTTTAAATGTTCTGTTCATGCCAGAAACAAAACAAACAAACAAAAAATCTGCAAGTCTATCAATGAGTTTTAATGTGAAAATGCACCTAAGTCTTAAGGATATTCAGTATAACAATAACAATATTTAAAATGATGCTGATTGTTTTACCAACATTGTTGGTTTGTTGGTTTAAAAACTCAAAACTTAAAAAAAAAAAAAAAATCTTGGTTTGATTATTTTACTTAATGTTGGATAATCAATAAACAGTGTGTTGGCTGCTGTTTAGAGAAGGTCAGTCTGGTTGACAAACAGTTGGTTTCCTGTCTGACAGTCCTCAGCAATCAGATCCCTATCACATTACGCTGATGATGTGCTCTTACATATGAAAAATTCAGGAACCTGTCTCCACATACCATAGATTTCATACTTTCCAGCCATCTTCACTTTGTTTTGCTGAATAAACATTATCTCTGTATATGTACTGTATGTACATACATGATTAGCAAACATTTTGTCATATCATCATACATTCTTAGGAAAAAGGCACTTTGTATGCAGTATTTTATATTCTTAAACAATGCCTTTATAGAGAAGTGGTTGAATAGACACTACTTGATTACTGTACAGGAGAACACTCTGTTATAACTCATGTATTATTATTATTAATATGTTGTAGAATAAAATGAGAAACTTTCTTAAGCTTGTGTTAACCTCAGACTTTTTTTTCACTCGAGCTAACTTGAGTTTCTTCCCAGCACTCTGTTAGTCAATGCTGCAGATTTGCATGTCAAAGGTCACCAAACTAGAACCTGAGATGATTTTGTCCAAACAATTGCAACAAATATGCATATAATAAACTGGATGCTATATTCAGCTATGAATATGAAAATAATCTGCCCCCATGAAATAACCCTGAAGGCGCACAGTAAACATGCAATTACAGTAATGTTTTTTAAATCCCATTATTAATCATTAAGGGCATTTCCTTACATCCTCTTATGCAATGAAGTTTGTAACCAGACAAACTGACATTTTGGAACAGTATAACCGGTTAAGTCCTCACTTACATGGACAGACCTTATTCTGTGATGTTCATCTTACAAATGCAAGCAACTGATCCTGAGTCAGTGATAATTTAGTTTTCAGGGGGGTTACTTGCCCAGTTAGAGCAAATTATCTCCCCCAACATTTGAGAAGATGTTAAATGAGTCTGCAGCTTCTCTTTGAGAGGCAAACACTGGGGAATAGATGCGAATGTGATGTAATAGCTCTCTGAAATTCGAATGGTTTCACAAATCATTATAACATTCTGCCCGATCCCTTTTTAATGAACACCCACAGTCGTGGAGTAGCAGAGATGAGAGACGAGATGAGATTCTATATTCATGCTGGGTTGTTGTCTCATTAACCTTAAATTATGCAAGCTAATGCAGTTCTAACTACCCATCATGAAAAGGCACTTTCTTCTCTTTTAAAATGGGTGAGAAAAAGTCCTTTCAAGTTGGACTTGATCTCCGAGGGTCATGTCTGTTTTTCTATTTAAAGCTCCATTCCGAGAGTTTCTCACTTTTAATGAGTCTGCTGTGTTGGATTCATGCCACAGAGGTGCAGCTTGTAAAATACACAATTTGTTGTATATTATAACAATATTCACAGGTCACTGTCACACTCGCAAGGTTATGTGAACTGATTATTCCCTGTCTTGCTTCTGACCATTGATAACTCAACTCCAAGTAATAGCTTAAGCCATCATGCTAGTAATTGCCCGGGGCTTTTCATTTAAAAACTAAGAATATTTATCTCTGTTCTTATCGGTGGCTTGACTGGATCAATATGGATTAGAATTTCACACAGAATCGGATGTCTCCCTGGGTAATTTACAAGAGTAAAACCTGCCAGTATTATTTTTTTTAAGATCGGTATTCATTACGTTCTACATGTGCGCTTAATGTATTTTTGTCAGATTTAAAATTAGATACCTATAGTATTGCAAATTTGGTTATAACAATTCAAACTGACATGTTCAAAGAGCTGAGGTGACCTGATTATTGTTTCCGGTTAATGTAGATCCAATTGTACACTATTGCCTGTTTATCTTTCAAATACAGACTGAAATAGTGCCACTTAAAAAAACAACCTGAGGACAGTCTTCTGTTCTGTCTTTTAAAGGAAAAAGTTCTTGAGTTTAGCCTGCACTTTCATGAGATTGGGTTATAATGTCTTAAAGTAACTGGGCAACTAAAGTTGCAAAAGTCTCTACCACTGTTTTCCACATCTGTAAAAAAATACATTTTTTATTTTTTGGCTGACTAGCCTATAGATATGCTGTTCTGGCAGACAACCTTCAGAAGAACTTTTGATAACTTGCTGTATATGCGGTGGTTTTTAATTCATGCTGCCATTCCTAGGTCAATGCTAAGGCCAACTGTTTGGCCACACCAAGCCGACTTCAAAGAACTAGCGGCGACGAAACATGTTATATTAGAATGTTTTTTGAAGAATCACTGTTACTGAGGACTGGAGTAATGATGCTGAAAATTCAGCTTTGCTGTCACATGAATAAATGACATTTTAAATATATATATTAGAAACAGTTATTTTAAATTGTAATAATATTTCACAAGATTGCAGTTTTTAGTGTATTTTTAATCAAATAAATGTAGCCTTGGTGGGCATAAGAGACTTTTTTCAAAAACGAATATATATGAATACAAATACCCAAACTTTTCTCTAATTAAATGGTAATTATTCCAAAAATACTCATCCTACAGCAGCCCCAGTGTTAACTCCAGTGCGATGGTGTTTTAACACTCTGTATCATCTCTGTATATCTTGTCTCCCCAATGTGTCTCTGGCACATTCCCTCACTTTCTCATGCCCCACTATTCCATAGATGACGATACATCAAATATTTATAAAAAAAATAACCTCTGAACACAGTCATTAGTGTCAAGGTTTAATATGGTGCTAATTCAGCAATTCCCACCTCACTGGCAGATCTTTCCAAAGTAGAAGAGGGAAGTATGCCAGCGAGATCTGCTTTCCAAACCCTGACTGCCAAGGGCAGAGCAAACAAATTAGACGCTACACACCCTACCTTGCAAAAACCGTTTGGATTTCTCCCCCTCTCTTTCCTTCTGCCAAGTCTGTTTGATGTGATGATCCTATTTTTTTTTTTTTATTCTGTAAAATGTTAAACCCTTCACAGTTTGCACTGACAAGTGTACAAATTAGTTACCTTAAAGAACCTTTGTATAGCAACTAGAGTGATCTCATTTGTTTTCATACTTAAAGTGTGTGTGTGTGTGTGTGTGTGTGTGTGTGTGTGTGTGTGTGTGTGTGTGTGTGTGTGTGTGTGTGTGTGTGTGTGTGTGTGTGTGTGCATTGACAGAATCTAATTATTGTAAACATTAAAATGTTCTAAAATTAATTAAAATAAGTAAGTTTTTTAATGTTTTGTTCACTAAGGCTACATTTATTTGATCAGAAATACAGTAAAAACAGTAATATTGTGAATTATTATTACAATTTAAAACCCCTTTTTTGTAATTAATTCCTGTGTTCAGTAAATCCTAATTATTTCAAGCCTTTGACCAATATTGTAAATACTTTCAGTATGCTGATAAAGATTTCAGTGGCTTTTCAAATGTATATTAATATATGTGTGATACCACAAAATTTTACTTTCAAATGCTTACAAATCCTACTGAGATCATGTCTAAATGCCATAGTCTCAGAAGTGTCTGCTGAAACTTCTCAAACTGTGACCCCACAGCATTTCAGGTTATTAATTACTAGCCAATTATTTAAACAAATACGCAACATTAAGCAGCTAATTTAGCCACTTATGCCAGAGCAGATGAATGTTGCGGGAGTGAATGAACAACCATGACTAGCATAGTGTAATAAGTGGACAGACCCAAAGAAGAATGAAGCCAAGCGCTGCACGCTTCCCCTCAGCTAGCTAGCACACCTGTAGTGCACGCTAATCACCTGGAATATTAGAAGCCCGCTGCATTGAGTCGCATTGGGCAGCATTTTGCATATGTCCATGTAGCCTGCTTTAACTGAACTTAGTGAGTTTAATTAAAGGAAGAAAAATGTGAGCGTTTAACTGCAAAGTGTGCATCTGGTGAGCCAAACAGCAATTTGTCTTAAGATTGTTTTATTTTCCGTTTAAGCTCAATTGTTGTTATGCCAAGTTGGTTTTCGTCATGCTGCAGCGTTTTCGGCATCTTAACGAAACTTAAGATTAGTGAAACGTTCCCAATGAATGTAATGGGATGATTGGGGTTGGCGTGACAGGAGATGTTCTGTCAGGTATATTAAGGTGGATGTTGCAATAATTGAGAAGCATAAATTATTCAAATGATTTCAAGCTAATTTACATTCAGTAAACAGTGGTTGAGATGACAAGCCGTCAAAGGGTTTACCAAAGCAAAGGGAGCGGAAATGATTCCAGATTAGCAACTAGCTAAAAGATTAGGGTCTTTCTCAAATAGCCAAACTGTCACTGCAAAACCATAGTAAGCAATATTTCTTCCAAGGTGAATCACAGCAATGCACAGTTTGGTTCTAAGAAAAGTATTTGAAAAGTTACAAAGGTACAAAACAGTGTACATTTAATGGAATTGATGTAAATGATTGATGTAAATCATAAATACATAAAAAGATGCCTCATTAGCGGCTGTTTATTTGCATCTATATATGACTGTCCGCCATATTGGAATGGTCAAAGTTGGTTTGTGAACACTGAAGAGCAAGTTGAATGTATGTCTGCAACCATAGTTATGTACATGTATATGCAGTGACTTAAGCAGATGATTTTGCTAAACTAACACAATACAGTAAGACAAACATTCTCACCTGTGGAAGGTTATTCCATTTCTTTAGGAATTTAAATCTCTGCATTTTTTTACAGAGGCTGTGCAATGTTGTGGCACCTTAAAAAACTTTTTTACTGTGAATGACAACTTATTGACCATTCCTAGATGGTGGACATGTCAACATGTCTGGAGTGGTCACATGTGGAATCTACCTATACTTCTTTATGATCTCAATGGCTACTTTTGAATTGCTGACAGTGGAAAGAGATGTTGTAATTACTGTACGTCATCTACCCTCTAAAGGGACTTCTTTAGTGCACATACAAAAAGCTTTGTGATTCTTTACCAACCAAATAAACAGTTATTTTATCTTACAAAACGTAATTTTAAAGTATAAAACAAAAGAAAACAGATTGAAAAATAATTAAAAAAAAATGAAAAATACACTATTGAAATAAATCTTTGGTTGTTTTCCTGCAGTATTTACTTGATCTAAGAATGTGTTACAGTGTTCGTTTCCCATCTCACCGATCATAAGTTTGTGTGTGTGTGTGTGTTTGTGTGGCTCTGTGCAGTGTCATATTTCATACACTGTCATGCTCATCAAGTCCTATGGTTTTAAAATATCTGGTGGTTGATGGTGTGCTAAATTAGAGTCGACATGGTAGGTTGAAGCAGCTTTGAGGTTATTGAGGAGCCTGGCGGTCGGGTCTGTATTTTAAGCTCATTACAAGCATCAGCTCTCATGTTCTCTGAGAGTGAAAGTGATACAGAGTCAAATAGAGAGAGATAAAATTAATAACTGAATAAATATTAGTCAGGGTTCTTCTCTGGAGGGGCCGCCAGTGTTTCTTGATGTGACTGAGAAAGAAAAGAGTGACTCTTGTGAA
Organism: Cyprinus carpio; assembly: GCF_018340385.1. Lineage (NCBI taxonomy): Eukaryota > Metazoa > Chordata > Actinopteri > Cypriniformes > Cyprinidae > Cyprinus > Cyprinus carpio. The sequence continues at coordinate 10,616,301 of NC_056582.1, read as the reverse complement.
AGAGAGAGAGAGGGAGAGAGAGAGAGAGAGAGAGAGAGAGAGAGAGAGAGGAAGAGGACATAGTGAACACTCTCATGGGGGAAAGTATGGTATCTAAACCTCTGAAGCGAAAAGCAGATCTCTCTCTAGAGGACACTTCTACTGTGTTTCACATTTTAAGCATGACAGCATAAATCATCTTCAGTCTGCTGACTACTTCTTCTGTCGACTGCCTCGCTCATAGCCCACATATGTTAAAATACTGTACAGCAATAAAAAGGCATTGCATTTTCTGAAAAATGCCACTCATAAAAATGTTTTATATCACTTTAATGTTCCTTCACTCATGACCTTATAAGACCTCATAATAGCATTCTTTACGTATATATTATTTTACAGTAATAAGCTTTATATAGTTACATAAAAAATATATATAGTAAATAATAAATGGGTTTGTCTACTGCAAAGTTGGTCTACTTGAGTTGTCTACTGTCTACTTAAAACAGCTTGTTAAAATTAAATAATTATTAAAATTTGGAATGCTCAGGCAGCAGAAGATTCACCTCACAATTGATTTCATTGAAGTGTTTGTATTTTGCTAAGCTTACAGTATGATACTAATTTTAATGATTCAGAATTTGTCCTGTATTGAATATGTTATACATTTACGGTTAAATGTAATACTGTAAAGTGACAGTAAAGACGTTGTATTGTTTAAATAAATATGTATGTTTTAAATAAATGCTGTTCTTTTGAACTTTCTAAAGAATTGTTTTTTATATTATTATTTTTTTTTTATATAATTTATAAAATAAAAAAAATAAAAAAATTAAGTAGCACTGCTGTTTTCTATACTGATAATGTAATAGGAAATGTTTCTTGAACACCAAACTATGCATTTAAAATAAAGGATTTCCTGGGTCTCACTTGTGAAACAGACATTAAATTACATGCGTGTTAAGGTTAGCGTTAACCCTGCTCCGTAATGCTCACATCGTATCATTTTGGGGTAAAAATAGAAAAATAATACTAAAGTACTTTGATGTACATGATTCATTTTGGGGTAAAAATAGAAAAATAATACTAAAGTACTTTGATGTACATGATGTAAATTATCATTTTGGGGTAAAAATAGAAAAATATTACTAAATTTATTTGTTGTTGATGATGTAGTTAAGAGATTGATTGTGCACAAAGTCTATTTTAAAAGCATTTGAATGTAATATATTAGGTCTCTGCTACCAGAGACGGCACTAGTTCTGAACCTGCGGGAGAAGCATAAGTTCTAATTTGGCCAAAGAAAACTTGTAAAATCTATATAATTCTATATTAATTTGTGCATTTTGAAAATGTTTATTAAAGGTGAAAAAAGTCTTAAACAAAACTCTGAAAAGTAGTCATTAATTTATTTTTTCAGGCAGCATTTTTTGTTTATGGTTCTAATTTAAATTTTGGCTTTCAACATAGCATTTTTTTTTTTCGTCATAGTTAAAAAAAAAGAATGGACACAAAAGTACACTGACCCAGACAGCACAAACATAATACCTACCCTTTGGACAGGCCTTCATGTTGGAAACGCTGAAATGTTCTGGAACAGAGCTGTACACTTTGACAAGGAAAGTGAATGTTTTTTTTTTTTTTTTTTTTTTTTTTAATAAACGTAAACTGGTTTATTGCAATATGAGGAATAGTATACAAGACTGGTTTAGTAATATGATGTTTAAGTGAAATGTTTTTTATTTGCTGTTCATGTCGTGGAGCAGAGCTGAACCTGTCTGTAAGCAAGACAGGCTCATTTTTCTTGCTGTCAGATGCGGGAGCATCTCTTGTTCTGTCGCTCACATTTGTACAAACATGTCTGGCACAGTGGTGACAGGATCAGGTCTGAACCTCATGTGTGGTGGTCCTGAGCAGATGACAGGCCATCTCACTGACTCATCAACTAAAAAATATTCAGCTCAGATGAACAAAACTGATGTAAAGTTAAATTTACACACATATTAAAGCACTGAAGCACAGCTATTTGTCATTTTAAAAACACGAAACAACCAATATTTATTTATTTACGATTCCTTAATACTGAAGGCTATTTGGAAAGTCTTTGTAATTTTTTTTTTCTTTTTCTTGTGCTTCTGTAAAGTTCACTTAATTTATTAGGATTTCGTTTTAATCCCCCTTAGTAGCAAAACAGAATTCTTCAAAAGTTTTCAATCTTTCTCAGAATGTAAGGGATAGTATATAATAATATATTACAAATGAACAAACTAACCAGTAATGTTTCCTACAAAGCAAAAGCTCTTTGTTTAAAAAATATCAGTTTAGAGATTCATTGTAATTTAATAGTTTTTCAACAGTATTTTATTATATGCCTGTGGCTGACTGCCACCACAGAGTGGTCAGATTGGAAGCTCATTGCTCATTGACTGCTCTGTAAAGGGTCTTCATGGGACGGCTGGATCTGTGACTTTACTCCCCAATTATCTCCATCTCATCCCACCGTCCCAGCTTCAGTGGGCTCTGCAGTCGCTCCTGCAGCTTGGCTTCTCTAATGGACCCCTCCACGCACAATCTGCCCACAGTCACTGCAGCATATGCCAGTCAATATAACAGTATGAGCCCTCCACATCGGGCATGGGCTGTGCCTAATTAGCCGCCCCAGCTGTTAGAGGAGAAAATGGAAATGGGTCTTAATTAAGAAATTAGAAGTTGAGGAGTCATCAAGTTTCATTCCTCAGTCCCAGTTTTCAGGACTCTCCTGATGTTGCTTCCTTTTTTTCTCCAAATACTCTTTCTCTTTCCTATAAGAATGTGTCTTGCTTTCCTCTTTCTCCTTCTTCATACTGCTCCCAACCTCCCCTGGCAGCCTGCCTGGTGGATTCAGACCAGCACTGAGCAATTAGTAGCATCCACTCAGGATCTGGGCTTAGCATGTCGTCTGTACCAGAATCAGTCTGAAGCCCTGATGTCGTCCAGCTCTGATGGATGTTTGCTTGGACACCTGTCTATGCCAGGAGGGGGGAGCAGGTGATAGAAAGGAGAGAGAAAATAGTTTCTGAATTTCCCAATTTTCTCACTGCAGCCTTGACACACTCATTGTTCTGTCATTCTATCATCTGTCCATCTGTCTAGCTAGCTATAGGGTGTTGAAATTAATAGTTTCTAAAATGCATTGCGATTTGGACTTGGAAGATTCTGCATCAATGCAGTAATAGACTGTAACTGATTATAGCCTAGTGACGTTTCTCTGACGTCATTTGTCCTATACACACTTGTTGCGCTAGTGTAAAATGATGGAGAGAGGCGAAACACAAAAACGAGTAATAAAAAATGCACCCACTATTTTAAAAACCGACATCTGGGCATATTTTGGCTTTTATGAACAAACTAAGCACAAACTGGGCAAGACACTTGCTATCAGGTATCTATAACCTATAACACAACCATTTGGTATGTCATCCAAGGTGCAATGCGTGCTTGTAAATTGCGTGTCGACTCATGCACTCTAGAAAGCTTCATCTTTTTCCAGCGTCTGACATATTTTTCTCCAGAAGTTATGACAGATAAAAATGTATTTGTACTCTTTTAAACTAAAGTTGTGTCACTTGCGCTGTACTTTTAAACAGAATTTGTGTCACTCGCACAGTGCACGGACCCTCGCACACACGTGAAAACTGAAGTATACCTTGGCTTTGAGGTGGAGCTCAGGAGCTCCTCCACATACACAAAGCAGAGCCAAATTCATGTATCCTATGCATCTGTCCTAATTCAGGTCAAGTCCTATATTAATGAAAAAAGAGTTTTACATTAGTTTTCAGAAGATGAGAGCAATATCTTTCATGTAGAATCCTTTCAGCATTTAAGGGGATTTTCCACGACTGGTGTGAGTTCTGTTAAATGCCATTGATCTCTATTAAGTGAAATGTCAGCTTCAGCGTGACCCTGATGATGCGTTGAGTTCATTTATCTAACTGCTTGTTTTCATTGATGAAAACATAGCCATGTGCAGTTATATTGAAAATTGAGAATGCAGCACATAGTGATGCATCGTGATTTTGTAAATATGATTCCTTCATCAACCCATGTGTCTGGGATAGTTGCCAAATGTCTTGCTGCTAAGAACCTGCTGTACTTCTCTGTTGGACTTCAGTCTTTGGGTGTAGGTTCATATGTATTCACCTGCATTGCTCCTCATCAACCCATCACACCATATGTCTCTGCATCAGACGCAGATGGAAGCCTCTGTCACCTCTTTACCTGTTAGACACACACTCTGCATCCACTGATCCATGTGTACATCTAGACCCATGAGCTGCTTAACGGTGCCTACCCTAGCCAAAGCCCTTAGCACCCTGGGGCCTGGTCCCCTTCTGTCCACCCTCTTTGATTTCCAATATGTCCGACTATGCAGACAGATGGCGAGAGGGTAAACACTTCCTCCACGAGGCATCGTATACACAACCCTTTTGGTCCACTGAGTCCCTCAAAACTGGCACAGGATGGAGTGCAGGGCAAAAATTGGGGTGTAATGTAATAGAATATTTGATTGGCCTCCACAGAGTAGGTTACTGGGACTCGTGCCACGGTTAATGCGACTGTGTTTGGCTGGCATTCCTTCTCCTGCTTCTCTCCTTCCAAATTTTATTTGATAACCTTGCTGTTTCGTACTCTATTCCTCCTCCTCAGCCTGTCAGAAAATGCATGCTTAATAACTAATGCTTGGGCTGGATGCTCTGGCCTTTCAGATAGTGGAAAATCAGCATGTCAGTCTTTGAATGAATTATTATGGCCTGCTGGACATCCTCTAGACCTGGCAATGAAAGTGACATGTCTATGGAGTCTATGTTTGCTTAGAGTAGTGCAGCTTGTGCAAACTAAAATGTGTGTGTTTGTAGAGACAGTGATTAACAGCATTTAATCTGTGACAAACAGATGAACTGTGAGAAGTATCAGTCTGCCTGAATCTGCTCATTTTTGCTGACTTTAGACGATGCATGTGATTTGCGAACTAGTTAACCTCCATCATTTCAGTTAATCAGCTCAGGTACTAAATGAAAAACATGAGATACATTAGTTTGTTTTTTCGTGATGTGAACAGTCAACATTAGAAGGGTTTGATTCATTTAAGATGACCATACATTCTCTTTTTCCCGGACATGTCCTAAAAAATGCCTCCGGCTGGGATTTCTAAATCACCCAAAACATCCGGGTTTTGGCTTTTTCTACAGTCACCATTCATTGTGTGTGTTTTTGCATTGCTTTAACCTTTGTCTTTAGGTCCCGCCTTCTAGCATGCCACCATTGGTCAGTCATGTAGGCAAACATTGGTCCCCCTCACCTCCACCCACTATGGGTGTCCATCTGCATCTGCCCCCTCTGTCCTCTTCTTTGAAAACTAAAATATGGTCATCCTAGATTTATAGGTTAATCTCATCATACCTTTTATACCCTGGAATCTGTATTGGCTTTGAATATAAACACATGAAACTACAACAATGTTGGTAAATATTGACTGGAAGCCATTTATTTTTAATGAGCATTGGCAATTTGAGGCATCATGACAACTTTATGCAAATGAGCAGCTGACACAATGTGGAAACTAATCTACCTTCTCTGGCAAATCTTACTATTTTTACAAAGATTTGAATGTACTGTTACATTTACCATTGTACAGTGAATTTTCTTGGGTGAAATCCAGTCATTTCAATAGGAATCCATGTGATCTGCAATTTTGTGTGAGGATTTCTCCATGCAGAGTTTAAAACAGATTCTCTGTGTTGATCAACAGAAAGCTGCTTGGTCTAAAAGTAACATCTGTGTGAGCATTGCTTGCTGCATCATCACACTATTGACAGTGGACAATGTACATATTTAACTTTTTTTTTTTTTTTTTTTTTTTTTTTTACAAATTGCAAATAGGCAATCATTAGTATCTAAAAAAAAAAAAAAGGAAGCAAGTTATGACTTTTGACCAAGGGCATTATCTAGGATTTTCCGAGAGGATTTTATCTCTTTAATTTGCCTGATTTAAATTTTATATATTATATTATTTCTCCCAGTGCTTGAAGTGGAAAAAAAGAAGTGCCCAGGTCCTTGTGTGTACAGGTCCTTCTCAAAAAATTAGCATATTGTGAAAAAGTTCATTATTTTCCATAATGTAATGATAAAAATTAAACTTTCATATATTTTAGATTCATTGCACACCAACTGAAATATTTCAGGTCTTTTATTGTTTTAATACTGATGATTTTGGCATACAGCTCATGAAAACCCAGAATTCCTATCTCAAAAAATTAGCATATCATGAAAAGGTTCTCTAAACGAGCTATTAACCTAATCATCTGAATCAACTAATTAACTCTAAACACCTGCAAAAGATTCCTGAGGCTTTTAAAAACTCCCAGCCTGGTTCATTACTCAAAACCGCAATCATGGGTAAGACTGCCGACCTGACTGCTGTCCAGAAGGCCATCATTGACACCCTCAAGCGAGAGGGTAAGACACAGAAAGTTGGTGTGCAATGAATCTAAAATATATGAAAGTTTAATTTTTATCATTACATTATGGAAAATAATGTAATGATAATGTTCTTTCTTTATTTCTTTCTTTCTTATATACAGGTCCTACAGTGTGACATTTTATGTTTAATTTAATGTTACTTTCTGCTTTTTTGTAGTTGTTTGTGAAATTTAGCAATTTCTGAGTGAAACCTTTCAACACCATTTTTTTCAGTGTATAAACAACCTCTTGCCTTTATATATCAGAGACAATAGCAATAATGTCACCTTCACCTTGTGTCCTCAGCAGTCTCTTTAACACACACATACACACACACATCACAAGCAGATAGATCCTCATGCTGTGCCAATACCATGTCACCCTTCATGAATCACGCAACTTAAACAAATATACAAGCTTTGATTCAGCAGAGTGGAAGGCTTTTGGCCCTGCGGGCGGCTGCACACTCAGTCATAATGTCCAGTGGTCATGCCCGACCCCCTCTGGCCTCTCACATTGGCCTTACAGCAATTTACTCACTTACACAAACACACACTCCGTCTCTGACAGGACAGCAGGGGTCTTTGATGGGAGCGAGTGTGTGAGTTTTGGGTGGAAGTCAGACAAGGGAACATTTACTCCCATTAAGAGCATGAGTTCTCAAGAGCACATGAAGGGCACGCTGCAGGAGTCTCTCTTCATCTCTCTTTCTTTTTTTTTTTTTTTTTTTTGTTCATCTTATCCATTTAACAAAGGCAGCTGCCCATTTTCTGTCAGAGGATTTGATCCATCCAGTGATTTCTCTGTATCTATGAGCTAACTGTTACTTTAACAATAAGACTTTATGTTTGTGTACAGGAGCTTGTAATGTAAGGAGTGCAAATCCAAATCTTTATCAGATTCTGTAGTGTACAGATTTATTTCTATTCTTTGAGGTGTAAAAGTAGATGTTCACCTCAGTGTCACTTCCACATACATTAAACCCTGCTGTAAGGTGTAGAAAATACTTGACCCTACAAAATTCACTGACAACAGGAACAAAAAGTCACAAATATTTCTTCTTGACAGCAATGAGACTAAATGGAGGTCAAATTGAGACTTTTGTTTTAATATCCTGCTTAGCAGGTTTTTCTCCTCAAAAAAATCCCACTAATCACATATTCCTTTAACCAGGGTTTTGGGGGTCTGTGAAAGTACAGCAAGAGTGTAACAGTCCTCTTTTTTCCTGACCAGTCCTGGCCGGGATTTCCAAATTGCCTAAAATAGGGCCCTATGAAAGCAGTTTTATTTTTTTACGAAATTACATTTTATTTTTTACTAAATTCAGTTTTTTCCTTTGGGGACTCCATTTTAATGGTTAAATTAAAGTTTATTAATAAAAAAAAAGATGTTTTGAAATCATCAAACATATCATTTAACAACAATTTATTAAAACTTTAATAAAAATATATATATTTTAGGGTCCTATGAAATATGTTTCATTTTATTTATTTTTTTCTGGCATAAAATATAGTTGTTTCTTGTAATCCTATGAAAATTATACCCTTTCATTTGTTTTGTTTTTTTGGCAAACAAAGTGCTGTTGAAAGATGTACTTTTAAAACATGGAAGAAAGCTTGTGTGATTATTCCTTAAAGGAACACTCCGACTTTTTGGGACTTTAGCTTATTCACAGTATCTCCCAGAGTTAGATAAGTCCATACATACCTTTTTTATTTCTGTGCGTTCTGTAAGTGTTATTTGACGCACCCACCGCTAGCCTAGCTTAGCACAAAGACTGGATGTGAATGGATAATGCTAGCATACTAATCCCAATAAGTGACAAAATAATGCAAACATTTTCCTATTTACATGTTGTGATCTGTATAGTCACAGCGTGTACAAATAACAAGGCTATATGAGACAGAGACCATTTTTAATCATATAAATACTGGGAACTATATTCTCACTAGGCGTAGGAGCACAGCTTACGTTACTTGGGCGGAGTGGCTACTTGGGCGGAGTGATTAGCGCAGCACCCGGAGACGCGCCGTGGTGAGGAGCAGAGAGTTCGCTCAGAGTTGGAGTAATAGAGTCAGCAATTACTAGATGGTACATTTATAGTGTACAGTCATGGGTGTTCGCTGTATTGTAAAGAGCTGCGACAATAAACAGGGGGAGACCAGGTAATACTATGATGTTTCATAGAATTCCAACCAAAAACGCTGACCTGATGAATCGATGGCTACTTGATGTTTCATAGAATCAAACACACCTGTAAACACCATCACGAAGTATTTCGTTTGCTCTGAACATTTTACTGTAGACGACTATTTTGAAAAAAATGCAAGTTGCCACACGGACCATGAAACGTGTGCTAAAGGATACAGCCATCCCATCGATAATAAAGACAGGACAAATTGGATCACCTGTTGCTGCGGTAAGTGTTCCGTTATGTTTTGAGATGACTAACATTAGCCATACTGTAACAGTGCCATGCTAATGTAATATAACCTTAGAAGGGACACTATTACGTGAATAGGGGATCCGTGTATCCCCTTTATTGTTATTATTGTGTTGTCATGAACACACTGTATCGCTCAATAACAAATGAGCGGCGCTAAATGTAACTCTCAGGACTAATACATTCAACTTGCTAATGAATTGGAGGGGGATGGGCAGTTTTCTTTTTTGAGAAAATGTTTGTGAAATAGTAGGCTAACGTTACTGTCTGTGGGTTCATTGTGCAAAAACTATTTGCCTTTTGCTATTAATTACTTTCCCCATATTATTGGCTATTGTAATGCAATTATCTAACATTACTGTATTATATGCTGTTGAATATATTTGGTCAGCTGTAATAAATTGCATTTCAAATATATCAATTCCTGTAATAATTATTTATACATTTTCTGTGATAATTATTAATCAGGATGAGATGAGTGTTCTACAGCACTTTGTAACTCCTCGTCTGTGTATCCTGGCTCAAAACTATATGGTTCTGGATCTTGGTTTGATACACAGTAAAATAACTCTGAGTCTGACAATTCCTCAAAGTCAGCCATGATCACGAGTCACGTCTAGCTAGTTAGTCACGTTTGTTTTGTTTACGGAACCATCAACAGGGCGTCTTGTGTGCTGCGCTAATCACTCCGCCCAAGTAGCCACTCCGCCCAAGTAACGTTAACTGTGCTCCTATGCCTAGTGAGAATATAGTTCCCAGTATTTATACGATTAAAAATGGTCTCTGTCTCATATAGCCTTGGTATTTGTACACGCTGTGACTATACAGATCACAACATGTAAATAGAAAAATGTTTGCATTATTTTGTCACTTATTGGGATTACTATGCTACCATTATCCATTTACATCCAGTCTTTGTGCTAAGCTAGGCTAGCGGTGGGTGCGTCAAATAACACTTACAGAACGCACAGAAATGAAAAAGGTATGTATGGACTTATCTAACTCTGGGGGTTACTGTGAATAAGCTAAAGTCCCAAAAAGTCGGAGTGTTCCTTTAAAAAAATAAAGTTTTAATAATAATTTTATTGTTAGTATTAGCAGTAGTATTACGTTAAGATATACATTATACAGTACAAAAGTTATACATTTCTGTCACAATTTCTTCAAGTTTAACCTGACTTTTATTTTGACGGGTTGTTGTGAAGAGTTTTGTTTGTATGATTTTTGTATGTTTTTGTAAAAGGAAATGGTCAGATGCTCATGAAGTTCCTCTCTGGAGATGATGTTCATGTGTTCAAGTCCGTATTTAGTGAGTCACAAGCGCTTCAATATGTGTAGTAAAAGTCTTTTTGCAGCTTAATATTCACAAACACTAACCCATATCGCAATCTGATATAAGTGATCTGATCTATTTTCGATATTCCACATTATACATTTTAGGCAAAACATTAGCTTATTATGGAAGTGTGAGTTGATTTGAGACAGTATGAAGTTATTTGTTGATTATGAATGTGACATTTACTCCTGTGCTGAAAAGAAACTAAAAGTTGGTTAGGAGAATTGTGAAAAGTATTAAATCATTGTTCACAATAAAAAATGTAACTTTAAAAATACACTGCAAGGTTCATATTACTGTTCTGCTTTGTTAGGTTCCCTGCCAGTATTTCACCCCTCAGGTCTTTACAAGGAATACTGTTGGTTTCTGTCAGGCTGTCTGTGTTCCTCGAGGACTGAAGCATTAAACCCATGTCTGCCTTGACCTTCATTGGGACTAACCTGTGTGGTCAATTAGTAGCCAGACGTCTTAGTCACACGCACACATATAACACACGATAACATCAAGTCTTTTCTTCTTCCTTATTCACCATATCTAATGTCTGTCTGTCTATCTGTCTGTCTGTCTGTCTGTCTGTCTAACTATCTATCAAATGCATAGGTCTTATACAGCAAATTTTCTTGGACATCATGTGAATGTGCTCAGAGGTTTTGTTAGGAGACATCCTCTGTCCAGTCTTTAGTCCATGATGAATTGGATCAGTGTCCTACTTGGACTAATGGTCTAAAAAGAATCAAAATGAACAAAAAGCCCTGAGGGTCTGGTGGAGTATGAGATTCAATGTCACTTACTTTTGAAGACAGACTGTACGTCCCCTGTCGCAACCTGATATTTTCTGGTGTAATTTTTAAGGCAGGACAGGTAGACTACATAGACTAAAAATCTGCCTTTAATATATACAGTATCTGCTTCATAAAGAAAATATTTCATTTGTATGCATTTAGGTACAGAAAAATATATCACTGTCTTTGGATTTCTAGAGCTTTCTTATGATGCTTGTAAACATGCATATACAATATTATCGGCTTTTCTAAATACCATACAGAAAACATTCGAAAATATTATACATTGTACAAGATTCTTCCTGAAATCCATCATTTTTCCTTTTGTTTAAAAAAAAAAAAAAAAAAAAAAAAAAGGCTATCATGCAGACAGCCAAAGAATTTCAGAAACAAATGAGAAAGAAAGTAACTGGGATCTATCAGTCTGTAAAAGGATATAAATCTAAGCTCTAAGATATTTATGATTTTTTGGTACTGCGGTGAACAGTGGTGGGAGTTATTATTAAATGGAGGGCAAAAACATGGAACAGTGGAGAACCTTCCCAGGAATGGCTGGCCAAAATTACCCCAAGAGCACAGCGACAACTCACCCAAGAGGTCACAAAAGACCCCACAACAACATCAAAAGACCTGTAGGCCTCACTTGCCTCAGTTAAGCTCAGTGTCCATGACTCCACCGTAAAAAAGAGACTGGGCAAAAATGGTCTGCACAGCAGAGTTCCAAGACGAAAACCACTGCTGATCAAAAAGAACATAAAGGCTCGTCTCAGTTTTGCCAGAAAACATCTTGATGATCCCCAAGAGTTTTGGGAAAATACTTTGTGGACTGACGAGACAAAAGTTGAACTTTTTGGAAAGTGTGTGTCCCATTACATCTGGCGTAAAAGTAACACATTTCAGAAAAAGAACATCATACCAACAGTAAAATATGGTGGTGGTAGTGTGATGGTCTGGGGCTGTTTTGCTGCTTCAGGACCTGGAAGACTTGCTGTGATAAATGGAACCATGAATTCTGCTGTTTACCAAAAATCCTGAAGGAGAAAGTCCGGCCATCTGTTCGTGACCTCAAGCTGAAGCGAACTTGGGTTCTGCAGCAGGACAATGACCCAAAACACACCATCAAGTCCACCTCTGAATGGCTGAAGAAAAAATAAATGAAGACTTTGGAGTGGCCTTGTCAAAGTCCTGACCTGAATCCTATTGAGATGCTGTTGCATGACCTTAAAAAGGCGGTTCATGCTCGAAAACCCTCCAATGTGTCTGAATTACAAAAATTCTGCATAGATGAGTGGACCAAAATTCCTCCACAGCGCTGTAACAGACTCCTTGCAAGTTATCGCAAACGCTTGATTGCAGTTGTTGTTGCTAAGGGTCGCCCAACCAGTTATAAGGTTTAGGGGGCAAACACTTTCACACAGGGCCATGTAGTTTTGGATATTTTTTCCCCCTTAATAATAAAAACTTTCATTTAAAAACTGCATGTTGTGTTCACTTGTGTCATCTTTTACTAATATTTTGTTTGATGATCTGAAACATTAAAGTGTGACAAACATGCAAAAAAAAAAAAAAAAAAAAAAAAATATATATATATATATATATATATATATATATATATATATATATATATAAATATATATATATATATATATATATATATATATGTATATATATATATATGTATATATATATATATATATATATATATGTATATAGATATATATATATATATATATATATCTATATATATGTATATATATATAATAAAATATTTTCCAGTGAAAGCATGTAAACATTTTTTTAAAAAACCTTGGATCTTCAGAAAGTGTATTTTGTTTTGATTTACTTTATAAGTGAAAAAAGTGTTGTAAGACAAAATGAAAATGTTTTCAACTGTAATGTTTCAATACATCTTGTTTTAAGGCTTTTACTGGAAATATTTGTATATATATATATATATATATATATATATATATATATATATATATATATATATAGTAAATTTCTTCACTGTACTCATGTGGCTCTCTGGAATATTTGATTCTGATTGGTCACTACACTAGTAGCATTCTATGTAAATGTCTCTGTATCTTAGTGGTCTCTACTTGTATATGTTTTTAATGAAAATAAAGACAAAAAATAATATTTTATATATATATAAAATAATATATAATAAAACAAAACTATTTGTTTTTATTTTTTTTATTTGTTAGATAGCTGTGTACTAAGTGGAATGTACATTCATACGGTCATCGTCACATACTGTAAACCCTTTATAACTTGCGTTAATGTTTGTGTAATCAGTCAGTCTGAGTTCATAGCCACCATCATCATTAAGTTTTAACAGTTCTAAACTTTTACCCTCCTGGGAGCTAATTAACATCCCAATGTTAACACAGCTCTGATAATTGAGAGTCAGAGGGACAACTGTAATATATAGTGCTGTGTGTAGACTGTAAAGAACAATCTGACAGTGGCAGGAGCTTTGAAAAAAAATGCCTCAACCAGTCTAAGCCAACCAAGCAACACAGGAGACAGCATCTATTTAGAACAGCCATATTTAAATATGAGATAATCATTCATGTCCGCAGTTTGAATTCATCCATCACTCTTAACTCCATTCCTGCATTACCAAAGCAATGCTTTTAACTCAGTAAGCAATGCTGATAATTGTTTTAAATGAAAATTGAATGCAAATGGTGCTCAGGTGTTAAATTAGGTCTTAAAATTATCAAATGAATTATTTATTCAGAATATTTTGTCCTCACTATTGTTTTGACATCTGTAATTATTTTAGTAGCACTGTATGTTGTTGTTTGATGTTTAAATGAATGGAAAGTTGCCATTAGGCGGCAAAGTATTGCCTGCACACATACATACTACAAACATTTATAAAATACACAGAGGATTCGCACCGAGCCGGAACTGAACAAAAGGGATTATGGTCCCCCCTTCTGTCACCCTCCGGTAACGTGGGTAAAAATCCTTTGAGCAACTTTGGCGCAAATTTATTAATGTGATTTACATAAAGTTAAAGTTCCCGCAGCCAAGCGGGGCACTCTAAAATAAGGCAGTGTGACAGAGTCCATGCGTTATATATGTCATGCCTACGGCTGGAGGACTCTCTGGGGAGCGCTGGCCTGAAAATGACAGAAAGTGAGGAAGGAGCCCAGATACAGCGGAATCACTCATTTTCTCCTCCGTAGGAGAAAAAAAAGGGACAAAACTGCTCTGTAGGGCTAATGCCCGAATGAACATTTTTCTATTTCCAAACAATCTCAGGAGCAGTGCTTTTGACCTGAGATGTGCACTAAAATACTGACTGCATAAAAGACTGCATTTGGTCATATTGTAGTTATCAAAGTTTAAATACACAATTTGAAAGTTTGGGAAGGAAGGCCTATTTTATTCATCTAGAACTCTTTTGATCAAAAGTTACTGTAAATACATTTATAATTTTACAAAAGATAAAAAATAAATGCTTTTCTTTTGAGCATTTATCGAAGAAACCTTGAAAAAGACAAAGAAAAGTGGAACACGTATGATTTTCAATCACAATGAATTAAGAAAGTAACACAGAAAAGTGGTCCATTCAATTTCATCAAGGTCCATCCATTTTGAGATTTCTGGTCTCGGCACTGATGCAGTTCAGCAGGAAATAATGCACAGAGATACAATATTCTGAAGCACACAACAGTGGTTATATGTTTTAAAGGAATTCACAAAAGAGAAAATGAAAAAAAATAAAATAAAATAAAATAAAATCTCTACTTTATTGAACTTGGATTAAATCATCTGACTCAGTGCTCATTTACATTAATCTATAAATTGTCACATTTCTTAACAGGTTGATAATGATCAGCAAGCCTTCAGGAATGATGACACATTTGACATGATATGTGGAGTGGCAAATATCACAAGAGCAGGTGAGAAAAATCCTCAAGAGAAACCGCAACAGATCCTAACATAACTCCAGCACGCAACCTTCACACAGCAAGACAGAAAAACAAGCTTATTATGAGGTCATTTATACCCTAAAATACACAGACTGATGTGAATGGTAATAACTGAGTACATAATGTTTACAAATAATTTGATTATTAAGTTACCTCAAACAATTGGGGGCTTTGTATGGAGTCAGTTAACAAGTTTTTTAAAGCACATAACAGTGAATGAATAAGCATTGAAACAACATATGTTTGTCCATGCTGCTGTGGTCCTCTGTTTTTGTCAGGAAATTCATAAACCACAGCAGCATATTAATTACAGGGACAGGATCCGTGCTATATTTAATATGCACACTGCATCACTGGCATTACGCGACTTTGTTTTCCACTCAGGCCATCGTGTCAGCAGTAATCAAATCTTAATGTTGACAACAACACCTCGCCAATCAATTGCACGGGGGAAATGGTCACATTTTCCCTTCTGAATTTTAATCCTCTGTCTCTCTAACTGCTTTTGGTACCTATACTGAGACTGGGTTTCCAGTGTTAATAACAGTGGCCTTAATTCCAAGATTGTAATATAATGTTTTGGCCCAACCAGCCAAAAACTCCAGATTACTATTGAGGTTTCTGTATTTTTTCTATTTACCTCGACTGACATCAAATGTCTAAAGTACAAAAGTAATTTTGTAACAATTTACAACCAAGCCCCGTTAGTTAACGTTAGTTACTGCATTTAATAACACTAACAATGAGCAATATATTTGTTACAGTATTTATTCATCTTTGTTAACAATAATAAAAATGCAACTGTTGGTTTCTAAGTTCATGTCATCTCAATAGTGATAATAAAAAAAAAAAAAATGAACAGATACAACTTTTTGGAAAATAATCTCAAAACCTTAAACTAGATTAGAAACAACTTTGAAAAGCATCGTTGCTCTAAATTTTCTTTGTGTAAAAATACTTTTGTATTTTCTCACAGAAGGTCAGTTCAATATTTCAGTCTGTGGCTGGTGTTTGATTCCACACTGTTTTGGGAAGAGTTGTTTGTTTTAGTATTAAAGATCACAATTTTAAATCACTACTGGTGTTTCTTGTTTTGAGGCGAGTGAGATTACACTGACATTTCACTGATGATGTTCTTTCTCTGCAGCAGACTGAACTGTTTCCCTTAAATATTCTAACAGAGAAAACACCTGTGACCAATTCACAGAAATCTGCATTTAATACTATTCCAGCTGTGTTCATTTGTATGATGGAGCAATACTGACCTCTAGTGACTGACACATCTATCTTTTATAGTTTATACCTCACTGAATGTTTTGACATTAAGAATTCAGACATTATCTTTAAAAGGTAAAGTCTGTACTTGGACAAAAAAAAAAACAATCTCAGATAACTTATAAAAATCAGATTTTTCTGAAATATGTTTATGTATACATTATGTTTGAGGACACTTCAAGTAATGTTAACCACAATCTTATTTTACTCATAAGCTATTCTTAAAAATCATAAGAAATCATGTTTAAGGGCTGTATTTCGTCTTTGGGAAACCTGTTTGGAAACAGTAATTTTGCATTTGCTGCATGCTTCATAAATCGCTTAAAGCAAAACTGAAATGAGATGAGGCTGCCTTACAAAATATATCTGATAATCTGTGTCATGTACATTTAACCTGAGTTTTATACAGATATCTATTAAAACTCAGCACTTTATGCATTTTAATTACTGCATACCTGAAAATATAACTCATTTTTATATTTTACAGTGCCCCCTCTCTCTCTGTTGGTGAATCTTTCATATGACATATTAAGGTAAAAAAAAATGTCTCTCCTTAGGGACGGCCACACTTACTCTAATTAAACACTGATGCTGCGACCTTATTGTGCCAGGCAGTTACCATAGAATCCTAATACATCTTCTGTGTTCCATGTCAAACTAGATTTCCCTTCTCCAATTCACAGAGAGAAGGGGGAAAAAGATGCAAGGTCATTGCCACAGAGGGCCCAATTACATGAAATAATCTCCACCGTGAAAACAAGCTCTGCTGAGAGTGACACAGAATACCTACAGCATTGTGTATGTGTGTGTTTGTGTGAGTGTAAGGAAGTTGCTGAGACACGTAATATAAGAAGTGAATATGCTTGTAGCTGTCAGTAATCAACAACTTGATGACAATGAGGTCATTTTCTCAAGACAATGAAGTAATTACAGCTTGATATTAAATTTATCGTACCATGCGGTCTAGATCTTGTTGCTCAGACCGAGATTAAGTTATGCACTGAAAGCAGAAATTCTTCAGGATGCACTTTTATGAATATTTGCATTTGTTTATTTCAGGTTTAAAGGTTTATTTCACTCGCAAATGATCATTCTGTAATCATTTACTCATCCTCATATCATTCTAAACCTATATGATGTTCTTTCTTCTGTGGAATACAAAAAGAGGTGTTTTGTAGAATGTCCAAGCAGCTCTATAATTACGAAAGTGAATGGGACAAATGCTCCAAAAATAACACTATGAAAGTGCCATGCCAATATCTTAGAGAGCAGGGTGGCCAATGGATGATGTAAAGCCAATAGAAACCCAAATATTTTCACACTATTTAATTTCAAATATTAAATAGCACATGCATAACATTTTCTGCAATGGTATGTATATTTAGCTGTAGATAATAAAACATAACTTCTTACTTAAATTATTAGAATTAATAAAACATTTTGGGGGAAAAAATAATAATTTGTACTTAAAAAAATAATAATAATAACAATGAAACTTTATTTTATTGCACTTTTTATAAAATGCAGCTCAATGTGCTTTCCAAGCCAAAATACAAGCAAAAATAAATAAATAAACATACTACACTGACAATGAGGTTTCACACAATTGCAATAAATATTGATATCAATATAAATTACATTTATAAAATACATTTTATTCATGCTTTATGCTTTAGATAGCAGGTACTTATTATTGGTATTTGTCTTAATATTTGTCTTTCAGTTATTGGACAGAACTGTTAATCAAAGACAGTAAACTAATGATGACAGAGAATGAGAGCTCATGCGCAACTCCACACTTATCAGGCGAACAGAAAAACTTTGAAAAATGCCAAATATCGGCCCATAATATCAACCTTGGCAACATATCGGTCATCCATTCCTACTAACCATTTACATGATGAGACTCTGAGTAAATGTGAACTGTGAGAGTGAAAGAGGCATGTAGAGAGGAAGTAGGGCTTGGAGAGTTTGCCGATACTGGCCATAATGTTGGTCCACTCTTCATGGAGGGTCACAGAGAGCGCCCGTCACCAGCTGCCACAGGGGGAAAGACATTCATTCATCACACCTCCATATGGCGCTTCATTACAGTCACCTGTTTTCACACCTGCCTAATGCCAGCTGACCTTTTTCAAGATCTGTTTACCATGCATTAATTACTGTAGATATCAGGAGAGACTAATGCTGATTTGAGAGCATTTGAACTGACAGGTTTAATCACTGTCTGAGCAGCGCAGTGATTCTAATGAAGGATCATCGAGGAAAGGAGATTCTGACAAAAAGGGTTGGCAAGTGAAGACATTGGAAAGGATGCAAAAGAAATAAAGAGAATTATAGAGAAATAAAGTGCCAGTGCAGTTCTGTCGTGCCCCACATTTGTGCCTTAGCCCAGCGCAGGACTGATGAGTCTTGCACTGCGGTGTCACTGGGCCGCGCACCATCATGCCACCTCCTTCAAAAGCACATAATAAATACACTCCATCACAGCGGCCCAGGCCAACCGCCACACACACACACACTCACACACACACACACACACACACACACACACACACACACACACACACACACACACACACACACACAGAGAAGGAATTAATTATAGATCTACATTAAATTACTTTCATCTCCTCCCCTTTTCCAGAGATGGGACACACACAGTGTGGTGACTGATGAAGCAGTATTTCAATACCTCCCTTAGCAACATGCAGGCTGGAACAGGCACACACACACACACACACACACACAGAGAGAGAGAGAGAGAGAGAGAGAGACGCTCATGCTTCTCATCTTGTTTGCTGCTCTCTACTGCTTTTTCAACTTAAAAAGATCTTCCCTGAATGCCGTTTATTTCATCTGTGATCTTTTATCGCTCCACAGAGAGGTGTGAGAAGACTACAGCAAGTCTAAATGCTGATCTCAGCATGGCGGTCTCATAGGGAAACGTCTCTGCAGCAACTTTTTTCCATAACTCAGTTTGGAGGATTCTATCAATGCACTGGCAATCCTTGGATATTATTATTATTATGTGTAAATAAACACTGTTCTTTTATTCATCAAAGAATCCTGTAAAAATGTATCATGGTTTCCATAAAAATATTAAGCAGCACAACTGTTTTCAACACTGATTATAAGAAATGTTTCTTGAGCATCAAATCAGCATATTAGAATGATTTCTGAAGGATCATGTGACACTGAAGACTGACTTGAAAATTCGGCTTTGTTATTATAGGAATTAATTACCTTTTAAAATATATTAAAATACAAAGCAGTTATGTTAAATTTAACTAATATTTCACAATATTACTTTTTTACAGCATTATTGATCAAATAAATGCGGCTTTGGTGAACGTAAGAGACTTCTTTCAAAAACATTCAAAAATCTTACAGGTCTCAATCTTTTGAATGGTAGTGTAGATAATTTAAGATTTAAGGTGAATTCAATAAGTAAGTCTTATATTGACAGATTCGTGGAATTCATTCAGTGAAAGATTTGTCAGACTTATTCAGAACTCCTGAGTCTGTGAGTCTTTTTCAATGGTTCATTACAAGAACCAGCTCGTGGTGTAGGCTATATGTGTTTCTGCGGAGCAATGACAATTCAGTGAATTAATTCATTGAAGGATTCATCAGTCTGATTCAAACCACCAGTTGCTGAGTTTATGTGTCATTTGAATGATTCGTTACAAGAACTGACTCGTAAGAGTCAATTGTACACGAACCAGACAGGTTGTAGTGTGTGTGTGAGGAGCATCGCAGCTGAAAAGCAATGCTATGTGTGAAACATGTAAGTAAAATTTATGCCCACAAACTTAATAACTGAATTTGAAAACTTACATTTTTCTGATATAAATACAGCACCATTTTCACACTTTGCCCGACCCACTTATTTCCACTCTGAAAACAACTGGTCTCTTAACGAATCATGAAGCAGCAAGATGTTTTAACATTATACATGTGCTCTGAATCCAACTTTTTTCTCATCAGTGTTAAAAATGGTGGAGTTGATCTGGGATAAGGTTTTTTTTTTGGTGGGGGGGGGTGTCATAGTGTGTATTAATTGTGTTCTGGCATGGGTCATTTCATAACCTTTGGACACAAACTCATAAAAAGGAAGGCTCCGTAAAAGCCAGACCATGAAGGACAACACTTACAAACCAAAGCACTAGGGGATGGATGACGAGGGTGGGGGACGTAAAAGATGAAAAATACAAAGGGTGTGGAGGGGTCAGGGAATCAAGCAGAGACGAGCACCCTCAGCTAGTATGCAGGCCTCTCTATATCTCAAGGGCTTTCTTCTGCGTCCTTTGCCTTGTCCCCAGACCTTGAACAGGGTCTGCCTAATTTATTGGCTTTGCAACTTGCTGAATGTGAGAGAAAGTGTATATGTGTAAGACGGAGAGAGAAAAAGAAAAATACAGTAGAGAGAGAGAAAGAGAGAGAGAGAGAGTTTTCAGCTTCAAGCAACTGGTTCAGAACATCTGGGACTCACTTCATCAGCTAGTCACGCCCTTACCTATGACATTTCAAAACTTGTTACGCAGCTTTCTAAGTGGCATGAAAAATTGAGCAAAGCTCCAAACAGTCGTGGCTGCATAATAAATCCTGATCTTACACCACATTTTTGTCCTTTGGAGAGATTTTTTCCCCCTTTTTATTCTAGTTTGCCATTCTATGGTAATTATCACAGTTTCCAAACATTCAAAATATTGTATTTCAGGGTTTCTGGTTGAAATGAGGTTAAACATACAAAGAAAATTGTTAAATGTGAATCATTAAAGTGAATTTTAACAGTTTAAGTCGTTATCTAGTTTCTGAATTTACGTCATACTAATGTATTTTAAGGCAAAAATTTTTTTGAGTTGGAATGAACAATTTTGAAAATGCAGTTTTAAACAGAATTAAATATAATTAGCAGGGAAAAATTAATTAGCCATATTTTTTGCACAGGAGACAGCTCATTGAATTTCACAAATGTGAAAGACGTTTTTTTTTTTTTTAAGAAACAATTTACATATTTGTTAAAATACAGTTAATTAATAAAGAAGGGAGATAGTTTTGCAATTTTAATGCCACTCTGTGTTGTTTTCTGTCTTCTGACAGCTGGTGTACGTGACCTTTGATCTTTGCTCTTCCCCTCTTTTTCTTCATTCAGTGTTTGTCTCGTGAGTCGTGAGCTGTGAGTCTGCCTCTCCCTGTCTGTTACTATAGTCATTCACATAGAACAAGAAACAACATGCAATAAGAAAAACAGCACCATACGGGTCATACATGTTCCATTAGTCATTAAACCTGCCTACCATACTTCCTGGTAGGTGTGCCAAATGTCTTGTGTGTTGGTGTGTGTTTTTTAAAATTAATTATCACTTATTTTTTAATTCAATTCTTTTTTTAGGCAATATTTAAGTGTCATGCTGAGACATTTAAATGTTGATGATGAGAAACAAAGAACACTAAATTTATATTGCATATTTGTGCCCAGGAGAATGTACAAAATATTGAAGGGACATTAAAGATTGCTGGAAATACTGTAAATCAAATCAAAGTTTATTTATAGAGGACTTTTTTAAAACAACCATTGTTCACAAAGTGTCTGGGACTGCCTAACATATAGGGGCAAGTTATTCCAAAGCCTTGGGCCTGAGACAGCAAAAGCCTGGTCACCCCTGCTTTTCAGCCTTGTTTGAGGTACAACCGAGAGTAAACTGTCAGCTGACCTAAGTGCTCTTGATGGATTATACGGTTGTATTAAATCAGAAAGGTAACTTGGTGCCAGTCCATTTAATGACTTATAAACTAAAACTAAAACCTTAAAATCAATTCTAAAACTAACAGGAAGCCAATGAAGAGAAGCCAGTATGGGTTTAATGTGTTCACACTTGCGTGTCCCTGTTAACAGACGAGCAGCAGCATTTTGTACCATCTGTAACCGTTTAAGGGAAGCCTGATTAATACTTACATAGAGGCCATTACAATAGTCAAGACAGGTCGAGATAAAAGCATGTATGACCCTTTCAAAATCATTGAAAGACAAAAAAGACTTGCATCTTGATAACTGCCTCAACTGAAAAAAAAAAAAAAAAAACTATATTTAATTACTGAATTAATTTGTTTATCCAATTTAAAATCACTGTCCATTATAACACCCAGGTTTTTAACATTTGGCTTTACATATGATTTTATAACACTCGACTCTACATCACATGTGTTGCCAGATATCATGACTTCTGTTTTTTCTTCATTGAACTTTAAAAAATTTGAAGCCATCCAGGCCCTAACCTCCTCAAGACAGACCAGCAGTGGTGCTATAGAGTTTCCATCTTTCCGATTCAAAGGGAGATAAAGTTGTGTATCGTCTGCATAACAATGAAACAAGACGCCGGATTTCCTAAAAATGAACCCTAACGGAAGTAGATATAATGAAAATAAGATAGGTCTAAGGATGGAACCCTGAGGGACTCCACATGAGAGAGATGCAGAGGATGACACAAAATCCCCAAGGTGGACTGAGAAACTTCTGTCAGACAAATAAGAACTAAATCACTCCAGCGCAATTCCCCGAACTCCAACGCAATGCTCCAACCGAGAAACCAGGATGTTATGGTCTACATTGTCAAATGCAGCCATAAGATCCAGGAGCATTAGGACAGCATAATCACCTGAGTCAGTAACGAGTAACAGAAAAACGAGTAACAAAAAAGTCATTAAAAACTTTCAACAGGGCCGTTTCTTTGCTGTGGATTGATTTAAAACCAGACTGAAACACTTCCTGCAAACCATGTTGACTTAAAAAGGATCGTAACTGAGTAAAAACAACTTTCTCTAATATTTTGGAAAGGAACGGAAGTTTATCTCACGGTTCTGTAGAAGTTCTGTAGGTTTTCAACAAATTATTAAAGAACATCTTGCTAAAGAAAAAAAAAAAGAAAGTTTATATTTAAAACACAGAACCTATATGTTGAATCTATATAAAAATACTTAAAATTGAAATCAATCTTTTAACCCAATAATGAGAAGCAATTCCTAACAGATCAGTCATGCCTTGGGAAACACTGTTATTGCACACTAAGAAACTCTGACATGTTATAAAATCATTTCTGTACGCATTGCTACTGCAATTAAAAACCGTGAGATAATGAGTTTTTCCACTGTGCAGAAGATGATGAGGGCGTTATCTTTGCCCTTCGCTCTGCGTCACACCAAACAAGCAACCACCAGAGTTTGATTGATCACATTCGGTGTTTCAGGGTGTTTGCCAATGACCAGGGCCCTCATTAGGGCCTGTGCCTGATTGGTGGACTGGTAATGAGTCTCCATCTGGTGGTCACCCCTCATTTTTTTCTTTTTGTTTCCTAATGTATTCATTGGTTAATTATCACACAGGTAAAAGCATTTAATGAGTGAAGGGCTGATCTGAGATTCATTAAGAACACAGAAAAGCAAAAGGCTAATTACTGCAATTTCCTGTCTTCTTCCTCATTAGTTTGACCCACAGGTTTTGGCAGAGGGATGTGGATTCTGGTCATAACAAGGAGCTGGGACGTAAAGGGGGAACGCAATGACTCTGCCCTCCAGAGGAGAGAGCTAAAAGTGTGACTGTGATTATGCATGTGGATGGGTGCTTATTTACTTCATTAAACATGGGTTTCAGAAAGGGGTCACACCGCAGAACTAGTAGGCCTAGAAAATCCAACTCATTATAAAACACAAGGATAAATCTTTTGAATTGGCCACTTCCTGTCCAAATACAGACCAATACAACTTGATTAACTGTGCCACCGAAACCAAACTTTGCCGTTAGTCTTTTTTACTCTCAGTCGACATCCACTGGCTGGGGTTTCATATATAGAACACTTTTTGAATTGCTTTGAAAGCAGTTATGTATGAATATGTGAATTATTTTGTCTTCCCCTGTGTTTATATCCAGAAACTTATAACGAAAGCAAAGGAAAGTGTAAAGAGACACTTCATCCATTCCTGCTGATATCCAACATGCTGCATCAAGTATACTGTAGACCCCTATATTCAAATTCACCA
Organism: Cyprinus carpio; assembly: GCF_018340385.1. Lineage (NCBI taxonomy): Eukaryota > Metazoa > Chordata > Actinopteri > Cypriniformes > Cyprinidae > Cyprinus > Cyprinus carpio. The sequence continues at coordinate 10,591,998 of NC_056582.1, read as the reverse complement.
AAATAAGGACATAATTTTTCCCTTTACGTAGTACAAAAAAGTTATTTAGAAGTACATTTCTCAATACAGAAAAGTCCTCAATAATAGCCAACCATCTGAGGTATGATGTAATGTGTTGGTAACACATACAGAGGCCTCGGTCAGCAGTCTAGGGTCCGTTGGGCAGTTCCTGGCGTTTATTGTTGGCCGATAGGGACGGCGGTGAAGTAAGCGAGTGTGAGGCGAAAGGAGACTTCATTACGCCTCCAGCTACTTAACCTCAGAAAACGGTCCATAATTTGTGCATAGAGCCAAATCCTCAAGCGGGCGTGCACCGCAACTCAAAGCGGCGTGACTTGATTCACAGCAGTAAATAAGCGTGACCAATTACTGCCTTTCTTTCCCTCCTTGAGCTCACCGCGAAATCTCACTCGCCGACCATAATCCAATTCTGCTGGAATGTCTTACAATAATGACACCCTGGAAAGCGTTACAGCACCACCTCTGTGTACTCACATTAGGCAGGGAGGCAACAGAGAGAGAATAACTGTTTTTGGCTCTGCTCTGATTTTATTTGTTTTGTTCCATTCCAACTACTTTATTAAGCCTCAAGTGTGACCTTTTCCTTTGAGGGAAAAGTGAAGAACTGTAAAGCCACGGTAAATGTCATTGTCCTGCCTGAGACTAGTGGTTAATACCTATGGCGAGACAGGGGATAGGAGACATTATAGTTGGCTCAGATGAAGAAAGCTTTGAAGATTTTTTTTTTTAGCTTCGGGGTGAAAAGGGAGAAAAACAATGGCTTACTAACCTTTTGGTCATGTACCATAAATCATATTTCTGAACCATCAAAAATCTTTTTAAATAATCTTACAGACACCAGACTTTTTAACATCAATGTATTTAACATATAAATGTTATAGTTAAATGTTAATAATTAAGGTTCTACTCCAACTTACCAGAATCTGAATGATCGCAACACACAGATAACACTTATACCATGTATGAGTGTTTTTTTAGAAAGACTAAAAGCTCAAGCTGCTAAAGCTCAACTTGATCCAAAAGCACCAACCATAATGACTGCTTTGGGCTGCTCTAAAATCTATATCTGCTGGAAGAAAAAGTGATGATATTTATAATGCAATTTGAGTCATGTTTGATAAATCACTTTTACTACAGTGTGCTTCATAATAGGCTAACACACTCTGTCATATCAAAAGAGTTCATTAAATATCAAGTTGAGCCCTTCAAAACATAATGTTTAATCGTTGGTTTGGTTGAAAAAGATGTAGAGATGACAATGAAAAAGAATGAAAGCCTACTTTTGGACTAAAAATCAATCCTAAGCTGAAAATGAAGTATCACTCAACATAACTCAGCCATAATATGTATTGAAAACTCTCAGGATAAAGTCAAACAGATAAAACATTGCTGATTTAGAGGAGCCAGAGCACAGAAGAAGACTGGACTTCCTGCCGTGGCAGCATAACCATGTGCGAGGGGCCATATGGCTTGGAAATACACCCCAGTAATCATCAAGAAAGGCAGTAGGTTGAAGGAGAGCCCAAAGCCTGTAAAAAAATAAAGATTGAAACCAAATGAGTTCCATTTCCGAGGCTAGTGTGGCCATTCCTAAATGTGGTGTGGTCTGTGATTAAATTAAGACCATTTCTGCTCTGTGCACATAAGGGTTCCATCTCATTTCACTTTGGCAACTAAAAACTCATTAACGGAAGCTGAAATAATTTCAAAAACGATTCCTCTACTTAAATGGTAATAAATTAGAGACTCTGGACAAGTCATTGAGCGCTGCCTCCTTCACCAAAAAATCCAATTTAATGTCGCTTCATCTTCCAAATGAGCATCGCACTCGTCTTCACCTACAGAGAAAGATGTACTGTAGGTAAAGGGAGAGAGAGGTTTCTCATTACAAAGGTCTCCGTCGATAAACCCTTGAATATGAGTCTTCTTGTCTTGATGACATCACTAAAGTTTTTCATTAGGATTGATGTGCTTTGTGCGATTGTTCATTAAGAAATTCAGAGATAATTGAGATCATGTAGTGCCACATCCCAAGAGCAAGGATTTAGGGCATTGCAGGCATCAGAGGCAGGCTATCTTTTACTGTTGTCAGCATGATGCATGTGTGAAAAAGATTGAGAATTCCAGGAACTGACAGCTTTAATGTCAGAATGAGGCAGTCAGCATTTTTCAAGTTATGAAAAATGGTCCTCTGGTGACGTACATCAGACTTCTCTCATTATTTAGTCTACTTAAACCCTGTCCCTTTCTTAAAATCCACTGCAAGACTGCATTCAGATCTGCCTCCATCCAATGAGCAACCGTTGCAAGTACCCGGCCTTTTTATAAAAAATAAACAGTAATCCCAGACACTCATTCAATGGAAGGGATTTTTTTGTTCAACTTTTTTATCATCGAAAATTTGTTTGATGAAATTTTTTAATTATTGGTTTTTTTTATAAATCTATAGGGGTGTTTAAAACAAGGGCAATAACTAATTGTACTTATTATGTAAGAATAACAATGTTTACACAACAACTGTAATGATGAAACAGTGGAACAATATTGTTGAAATCACTTTCAGAACATTTATTTTTTTCAGCTGATAAATGTTACAAAACACTGACAGCCAATCAGAATTCATGACTATAAAAAGCTTAAGCATTTAAAGTGTCAGAAACACAACACAAAATTGCAGTTCATATATAATAAACAGCGTTATTATCTACTGGTGTGGATGCTAATATAGTTATGGTTATGGTTTATGTTCTTGGTGTGAATGTGCCTCTGAGTTTGATCCATAATAGTGATACTTGCCTCTTTAAACACCACTAATAAACAACCCACATTTTATTATTATTATTATTTTAGCATTTAGCTAATTTTGAATGAATGTTCATTCCAAATGATAATCTCAAGGTTACTTGTTGTTTGGACTGAATCTCTGGACTTACAGAAAAGCGTTCACCGTCGCTGCTGCACTTTGGGATGCCATGTGGCCACAGAGGCCACTAATTCCTTCTTTATCTATACTCCTGTCCTCCGTGGCAGGTTGTGAGAAGGTAATGAGGCTCACTGGGCAGTCCTTCAGGGCTGGTACGTGCAGTGCACTCCTGTCCTGGGGCAATGGGATGGCACAGACGTAATTACATTCAGAGAGTGAAAATAGGAGAAAGAGAATGAGGCAGAGGCCTACAGGCCACGATCTTTTCCCTGAGCATGCATACTCAGTGTTCCGGGGTGGGACAGTGGGACTGTTGTGATCTGTGGAGACATGTTTTAGCAGTTCACAGAGACCCAAAGGCCTAAATAATGAGAAATCTGGCTTGCGCTAAATAAAGCCCAACGACATACACTCCAGAGTGCTCATCCACTCCCCCTCTGGTGATATCAACCAAAACATGTTTGGTTGTAGGTTAGACAAATTACTGTCAGTCTGTATATTAGTGGTGGGGATTTTTCAGTGACTCTTTCTGCAGGTTACATCATTATGCCTGCAGGCAGAGTATTTTGAGTGAGTGGATACATTCACTCAATCGATTCATTCAAACCAACCATTTATACGGGAACTTTGAGTGAGTATTTGAATTGTTTTAAAAACACTAACTCATACAGGAACAAAATGCCACAACTATGTGTAGTGTCCAGAGATTTATTTGCATTTTACATCTTGAACTCTACATCTACAAAATGATGAATAAGGATTGTGAATCAGGTTTGTTTTTGCTTTTTTATGCTTTTTTTTTTATGAAGATGGTTGAAGCTTCATATATTAAAGGTGTCATCGGATGCCCATTTTCCACAAGCTGATATGATTCTTTAGGCTCTTAATGAAAAGTCTATAACATACTTTATTTAAAGTTTCTCAATGGCAGTGTAAAACAACACCCTTTTTACCCTGTTAAAAACAGCTCTTTTCAGAGCAAGCTGTTTTCTTGCATGCCGCTTTAACTGCTAATGAGCTCTGCTGACCCCACCCTTCTTTTCAGAGCCGCTCTCTGAGAGACGGTAAACTTTAGCCGCATTCATCATTATACTTGCTAAGTAGCACATTAATAGGAAAGGTGACTGCTATGTTCATTATTACATCCAACAACAAAACACCTCAATCGCTTAGGAGACATTCTTGTCTACATCTGCTTCGGTGGTGAAACAATGGCGGACTGATAACAGCTCACTCAGGGCGGGTCTAAGGTAAAACGCTACTGTCAATCATGGGAAGGGCTTGTGTCTGTGTGACATCACACAGACAAGAAGCTGAGAATGGTTTGATTTGAAAAAGGGGTAATGATTTTATTAGATAAAAAAAAAAAAAAAAAAAAAAACACTGGGTGGATTTAAGATAAAAAAAAGTGGTTGTGTACATACACTGCCAACACACATTTATGTTCAAACAAGTAAAAAGTAAAAGTGTAAAAGTGCATTTCACATCCGATGAGCCCTTTAAGTTGAATCATTATATATTCAGTTACATTTAATTGTTATATATTCAATTGTAACTGTACAATATTTGTACAAAGTTGAACGCTACATTTTCAGAGTGCCGTTTCATGCAGGAGATGCTGCAAAAGATATAAGACATGAGTGCAATGGTTAAACACATCCATCTAGCATGTTTACATTGAAAAACAATGGAAAAGCAGTATAGTGTAATGGAAAAAAAATGTGTTCTGTCTGCATTGCAATGTGTAATATTTGTGTCTAAAATGTAAGTTACTGGATATTACCTTCTTGTTTACTGAACCGATTGTTAAATAAAAGTACAACTGTGTGAGTGTTTTAATACTGTAGCAACACCTTACATCACTAGCTCTGAATACCTGCCTGCTCATAACTGCTCACATGAAACGGCGAGGGAAAAACATCGAGCAAAAGAAAAGCATTTTGATGAAAAAGATTTGTTCAGCACCATTATGCCCATAAAGTCTGAAATATCAGTCACCTAAAAGATTGCTTCTCAATTCATCTCGTATCCTCTCCAACTGTAATAAAACCCATTACTGATGACACCTATTAGATCACAGTCACGTTTCATACTGAAGAAAACAACCCAGAGCAAGAGAAGAAACTTATCAGCCAAATGATGCACATCAGTCTGCTAGTTTTTTTTTTTTTTTTTTTTTTTTTTTTTTTTTTTTTTGGTCTTTTTTTTTTTTTTTTTTTTTTGATGCATAAAATGTATGTATTTTTTTATAATTTTTCAAATTAATTTTTTTTTGGTATATATATGTTTTATATATATATTACTTATTACGCTACGCCTACAACCTACGTCATCTGCTGGAAAACCACTCTCTCGTGAACACGCATACGACAGTTAGAGCTAGAGATTATGGTTTATAAAGTTTTAAATATGGATATTTTTCTCACACAAATACATCAATTAGCTTCAGAAGGCCTTATTAGCTTATTAACCCCTCAGAGCTGTGTGGAGCTCTTTTTATGATGGATGGATGCACTTTATTTTGCTTCAAAATCTTGACCACCATTCACTGCTATTATAAAGCTTGGAAGAGCCAGGACATTGTTAAATATTACTCTGATTGTATTCATCTGAAAGAAGAAAGTCATATAAACCTAGGTTGGCTTGAGGGTGAGTAAATCATGGGGTAATTTTTGTTTTTGGGTGAACTATCCCTTTAAGGTCACCTCAATCCTTTGCAATTGCGGGATATTTTCTACTATGAGAACACAAAATTCATATGACTGATCTTTTAAAGGCATTGTGAAGACAGTTAAATTTAAAATGTAAAATTAATTGAAAAACACACACATTTATTGTAGACACTTAAAAAAGTTCTTGTTTGACCCCTGAGACAGAAAATCAATCATATTTCATCCACCTTACAATATCACAGTGAAGAAAAAATAAAAAAAGAATACAATCAAAAAACACTTCCACACGAAGGTGATTACTACATGTGCGTCTTTGCAGGCTTACAAAATATACAACCTCTCATAATTCAGCATCTCTCATAACCATAAGGAAGATTACACCTTTGCAAGACATGGATCATTTTCAAAGATTACAGTTACCAGCCGACGGCGGCATGATTATCCTTCATTGCAAATGCTTACAACCTTGAAAAGCTTTTGTGATTGTTCAGGTTGTAAATTACATAGGAAACCACATGTCCTCATGAATAAGCACCAGACAGGAGTCCTTACAGGAATGGAAAAAACAGAGATGAAAAATAAAAGCAAAAAAGTCTTTCATTTCACATTCATGCTTTCCTGGCATTCTGATTGTCTCCATCATTATGGATTTAGTTCTCATGTCATTGCTTTCTAAACAAAATAAATAGCAGTTGTGCCTTTGTCTCGTTTCAGTGAGGTGGGCTCTCCGGAAGTATCAGGGGTCTCTCTTCCATTACACTTCCAACAGCCTGACTGCCAAAGTCAAAGCTGCTCAGGTGAGTTCATGATGGAGCTCCAGCTGGGAGCATTTGTTTTGTGTGTGTGGTAGAGAAGCAATGGAAGCGTGTCTGATGTATTCCTGCCGTCTTTCTTCCACTGCATATAGGGTGACATTGGGGAAAGTGAAGCCAAGGGCAGTATGATGAAGCCCTGTGCCTTTACTATTACACACGGGACCGCTGGGTCTTGCACTCATTTTCTCCCTTCTCTTGCGCGGGAAAATTTTGATTTTTTTTTTTTTTTTTTTTTACGTGTTCTGTCTGTGTGCTGCTGCCATAATAGACACTTTATACGGTATATTAGATATGTAATATGTTTGTCAGTATCGTTTGTGTCTTTAAAAATAAATTCTAAACCACAGTTGTTGTTTTTTTTGGTGGGGGGGGGGGGGGTGTACATTTGAGAGCAGAAGTCTGACAAGCTCATTTTCTCAATTGTCACAGTTTTGGAGAGAGTGAATATTGAGTTCTCCTCCTAGATTGATTATAAATAGGTTTTCTTTGAATAATTAATTAGTGCATACCCCAGAATGAGGGAGAAGATGTTTAAAGTAGATGGTCATTTCAAAAGTGAAGCCAAGATGAAAGCAGAAACTCCAGTCAGGATCGATATAATGGCAAGCTCAGGCTGATCTGTGGGACATAACCACTTCAAAGCAGTGAAAACAGCACAGCCATTCCTTAAAAACTGATAGGTGCAAAGAACCGAAAGGAGCAGTGAATGAAGTCTGAGTTTGTACTTTCTTTCCCCCATTAGTGATTTTATATTAAATGATAAATAGCTGCATAGATCACTACAAATATAGTAAAGCATTCTCCTTGCTTTAAATCCAAAGCTTCTTTCTAAATATGAATGAAACATTTTAAAGGGCGCCGTTACAGTATACAATGCAGCTAATGTTTGCTGAAACAATACAATAACTTTGCTAGTAGTACCCAAAAAATAAGGTTGTTTATCAGCCTTACAAAGTTGTTGTCAACTTCCTATATAAATCCTTTACTTGCTGTAAAAATACAATACCATTCATTTCCTTTTTATTGTTTTATTTTTCAAATGATGTGCAAGGTGAATTTCACAGTAGAGATCAATGAATGTTTACTAAACTCTCACACCATACATACAAGCAAACCAAATACAGATAAATTTAACAAAATGCAAAGCAATAATACAGAAAGAAAATAAAACACTGTTTTAACTTATGTGGATAAATTAAATGCAAGCTATGACAAATGAAAGAACTGGCTGTAAAGCATTCACACCTGCAGCAGCCAACAACATAAAAGTATAATTTATAAATTCTTTCAAAGCTTTTATTTAACATCTAGGTAGACTAGTGAAAGTAGCACTGCCATAACTTATCTTCTGTAATGCTTTGTATTCTTAAGACTGATGCAATCCCGAAGAAAGAAAAGAACAAAATCTAAATGTTAATGTCCATGTTCTGTGATTCACAATTTTTAAACAATAAAATCAAACTCTAAAAAACCTAAGAGTAAATATTAAAAATCAAAGAAAAAAAAAAAAAAAAAAAAACACACACACCCCACCTAAAAGGAAAAAAAAACAAGAAACAAAAATCAATTTTTCAAGTTAGAAATAAAGAACAAAAAAAAAAAAACTGTGCAAGTTACAGCAAACGTATGGTACAGTATATTACACATACAACAAACCATTTAAATACAGTACTGTGTATCAACAATAATCCTGAGAAGTGTCCATTTCTGGTTCCCGTGCTACTGAGTGTAAATATGTGAAAGGTAATGTGAATGGTACGGGAAGTCAATGAAATCTAATGCTTTTTCTTTTACTTAAGCCCTTGATGAAGGTCCCAGATGAAGCTCGCCCGACATGAGAGTGCATCAGCTGTCCTTTTTAAAGCCGCCGTTTACCATGTCCTCAGTCTCTGTGTCTGAAAACATAGCGCTGTATTCTGAGACGCTTTCAAGGGAGGAAATAATGTAGTGCAAAATCAGAAACCTGCGTGACGAAATAAACATGAGGCTGGAGAACCAAAACAAACCCAGAGAGACAACTTATAAGACTGACACCTTTTGGAAGTGTCAAGCAATGACAAATGGCTGTAAAATCACTGCATCTTATGTACAAGATTGTCAAAAAAGCAGCACCAAAACCAATTCTTCTTCTCCATAGTTCAAGACTGGAAGATAAGGGGATGGAAAGAAATAAAGAGTGTTCATTTACAGGGCATGTGTGAGCTAGTATAGGAGGACTTGACTTTTGCAAAACTGACCTTTCCTAAAGACAAAGCAACTTAGTGCAGAAGCAAACTGTACTATAAGACTTCATATCGGCTTTGCTCACTCCATCACTGACGCCTGGGCTTTTCATGTGAACGGTCACTGTAACATCCCTGGATAACAACACATCTCACTGAACGTTAACCAACCCATAGCAAAACAAAGGCCATTTTTCTGGAATTATTCACGATTTTACAATTTCTATTGTACTTTGTCTAAAGAACAATGACAGAACACCTGTTATTGCTGCCTTGGGGTGCAGGCTAAGACTCCTTGAACACGTTTTGGCATTTTGGAGGCATCCATCTTCAAACTGCACTTGCAGGTTTCAGATACGAGTCGTCAGTAAATGACAGTGGAATGTAGGGCATCCACATTTTGGCTACCTCTTCTCCAACCCTATCGATGTCCCCTCCTGATCTGAGCTGTTTTGGCGGTCAACAAATCGCCCACTTTTGATTTCAGCTACACATAAAGCTGGTATCCTTTTTTGTTCTCCAATATGGAGACTGAGTAAAACCTTGTAACCTCACTAAAGATCTGGCTGGTGATGCGAAATTGCAAAGATATAGATTTCGATTTGGGAGCTGGGCTCAAAAAAAAAACATCATAAAAGCAGAGTCTAAATGAAAATTAAAAACTGCTGTAATGTTATAGCACATGGGTCGACTTAAAAAGGAAAACCAAAGATTAAGAAAACAAAATAGAGCCACCTATGTGTGCATCTTGGCAAACAAATTACTTTTCATTGATAATCAAAATTCTCGAACTAAATTCTTAAGCAAACCACAGAAAGTCTCTTTGTAGGTGGCATGGATCAACTTATTCATCTGAAAACCTGAAAGACATGACAATTCAAAAATTCAGTATTCACACTGAGCAAAAACGCTCATCATACCCGTATGAATATTTATAGCTTTACATATTTATTTTTCCACCTATTATTCTTTTCTTGCTTTACTCAAGTGTTGACATACTGCTTGTCCTTAAGGACATTAACTGCTCATGTTCGCCAACGATGCATGCCAACAACCCAAGCCAAAACAGCAACAAAACCTTTAAAGATATAATGGAGCAGAAACAACTCAACATCTGCAAAAAAAAAACACTAAAGATAATTGCACTTATGATTCACTTTTCTAACTGTAAAACAAGCGATTCTGTGGGTGCTGTGCGCACAATTGTCGAACATAAAATACTGCGTTTTTTTTTTTTACTTTTTCAAACAGCACCCGAGTTAATTGATTGAAACCTTTAATGCTTTAAGACTTCCCCTGCAGTTCTGGTGTTAGGGACACAAACAGCACCATGTATTGAGCAGTACCACCATCCCTTCTCCAAAAACATTAATCAGCTGTCTCAAACAGCACCCCTCCTCGAACTCACAGCACTTTCTGAAGACACTGAGGGTATAGTTTGGCCACCACACACTCAAAATGGCGGCCAAGGTCCCAGAGGCGGTCCGGCGTCTCATAGACCTTTGTCCATTGGTCGGCTTCATCGTCATACTGGTAGAGAGAGTTCTTGCGGCTGGTACGGAACACGAGTTCTTCTACCATGACTTGCGTAGCTCGAACAAACAGATGCAATCTGCCCTGAAGCAGAAGCACCTTGATGTAGGGGCTGGTTGCTTGCTCGAAGGGGAGGTCTCTTTTACGGCACCAGGTGTTCTGCTCGATGTCGTACACCTCGACAGTAAACGTGCGCTGGTGGTTCCTGCAGATGCCTGCTATGTAGTAGATGCAGTTTTTGTACAGGGCTGCCAAGCCTTGAGTGCGGGGAACGTTCATAGACGGTAAATGCCCCCAATAGTCTTTGCGGGGGTCAAAACAGAAGAAGTATTCTCCTAGGACAAAGTCATAATAAAAGAATGATCAATATCCAAACTGATGGCCAAAATGATTAAATATGTAATTAATATTGCAAGTACAATCTATATTATGTAGCACCAAAATTACATTACTTGACCAAAACCAAAAATTCTGGACTCACAGGGCTGAAAGGAAAACTTTTAGTTTTTATTAATAATTAGAATTCAGCTTTATTTTTCTATTTTTGTTTTCAATTTAAACTTCTACATTTTTAGTCAATCTGTAATGTTTGTCATTTTTATTCGTTTTTGTTTTTAAAATTGTTACTATTTAGGTTTATTTTTTATTTCAATTTTAGTTTTTATTTTATTTCCGATTAGTGATTTTAGTGCTTCAATAATTAGAACAGCTGCCTTGACATCTAACTGAAATACTTTTTTTTTTTCATCTAATATTTCTAATAAACTAATTTCCCTATTTTAAAAACAAAGCCTTACAAGGTAAAATATAAAATAAAGAATGGAAAATGACAACAAGGGTGAAGATAAATAACAACAAAGATACACATTACAAATACAAATAATATACAAATAAAACAAACAGTACTTTATTTTTCAGCTACAGTAGGTGTATTTAGCAGTAGTGTAGCATTCAAGAAACAGAAATGAACAAATATAGATATAAAAATATAACACTATATACATCAACTATAGATTGATTCTTATTAAAGCAACTGTATCAAAGTTCTTCAGTCAAGAACAGTAAGTGAGTTTTCTCTTTGTGTTTTGTTGTTTTATTGACATTAATGGGATAGTTAACCTAAAAATTTAAATTCTGTCATCATTTACTCACTCTTAAGTTGTTTTAAACCTGAAAATTTTTCTTTCTGCTGTACACGTGCTTTAAAGCACATGCAAATAATGTACTTTTGTGACTGCGGATAAGTACAGTGTCCTGTGAGTGTAACTCTGTCACTGAGTAAACATTTGATGTGAATGTGTCACGTCGTACAGTATATTGAGAAAGAGGCACCAGAACTGCTACTGATAGAATGTGTGCTGTGGTGAAATACTACGATATTTCTTCAAAAGCTTATCGTGGAGACATTATAATTGTCCATGATCAAAAATTGTCATATCACACACATATAGGAGCATTGTTTTTGTGTGCATGTTTGTTTGCGATACAGACTTTTAAACAGTCTTTATTTCAACTGATACATGCATAACAATTCAATACATAGCTTAGCTCCACAATATAAAAACTAGATTGCAACTGATCAGCTCATACGTTTAAGTTAAGTATTTTCTCTTTTGACTGATAAATTGCTATGGCATTTTCTGTTGACAGTTTTCAGTGGCTGAAATTTTGGTGAATCCCTAATATTGAGTGCTAGTCTAGCTCTTTTGTGCTCACAGTTATTGCCGATTTTGCAGAAAGAGGTTAACCCACCTGACCTTACCATCTAAGCAGAGCTAAAAGACATGACAGGCCAATGAATAACAAGGATATATGTGTTCGCACACTGTGACGACCCTGATTTCGGGTGACTCCGCAATAACCCCACTCACCTTGCAGCACATAGATGCGGTCCTTATACTCTACTGTGCTGTGGAACTCCATGGCCACTGGCATGGGACTGACCGCTGTCCAGCAGTTGTCTCTGGCATCATAGCACTCCACAGATTTCAAAGCATTTCGTCCATCCCCTTCATACACTCGACCACCCAGAGCGTAGAGTTTCCCGTAGCAGTGTATTAGCTTGCAGCCGATGCGCGCCCGCAACATGGGTGATCGCGGGAGCCATCTGTTGCCAGCATGCTCATACTGCCAGAAGTCGCTCTCTGCACGATGGTCGATGCACACCTCACTATTGCTCGGTCGATAGCCTCCGGCAATGAAGATGTCGTTCTCTGATGAGACCAAAATGCCAACCTCTCTGAGGTCATTGGGAGGCTTGCACAGCTTGTACACCTTCCCGGCAGCAATGTCCAGGCAAGGCACGGTCTGCTTCTTCCCTGAGTGCTTGTGAGCCGCGTCGAAGCAGATGACCATCTCTGATGCAGTCATACCCAGCCGCTGTGGACAGCCATTGGTCCCGTTGAGCTGACCCTTATCAGAGGAATCCCTGGACAAGGCCAGGGCGAAGGCTGGGGGTATACGGCTCAGAAAGGCCTCGTCCAGCAGTGGCAAGCGGATGCATTTGGCAAAAACCTCAGGTAAATCCACCTCCCGACGCGAGCAGTCATACTCCAACCAGTGCACGATGCTTTCATACACGTGCTCCTCTTTTTCCACGTTCAAATCATCACTGTTGAGAATGCTGACCAGCTGTTCTTTGGTCAGATGAAGGAACTCCGGCTCTCCCATCACGCACAGGAACTTCTTACGGATGTAATCCTGTGAGCGCTCCCACAACTCCTGGTGGCCATAAGCATCTGCGAACATGAAGACCCCAATGCAGTTCTGAGGGTCCAAACGGCTGATCATGAACTGGGCACATTGGTCTTGGAGGGCTGGGATCTGGAAGATGCTGGCAGCGGTGAACAGTGCCTGCACGTTAGACTCCGTGAGAGTGACACGTGAGGTGTAAGCATAGTCCAGAACCAAATGCATGGACTCTGATTCAACACCAACAATCCGCACCTCCCGCTGACTGCTCTCTGTAAGGCCACTTGTGAACATGGATCTGACAAAAGATCAAACAAACACTATTACCATGTGAACACAACAAAGCAGTGTCACCGACTGCATTTCAGAAGTTTACCAGAGGAAAAAAGAAGGCTATGGCAATCATTTTTATGACAATAAGCATTTAGTTAACTGTGGTATTCCAATGTGTGATTCAAGCGTGTTAAAGTCTAAATAAGTGGCACTCCAAAGATTATTTTACATTTAATGTGTAGTTTCTTAAATGAGTGTTCCTGGTTCAGTACAAGTTAAATTCTATGTAAAGAGGCTCTTGGATACTGTCCAAAGAAAATAGAAACCAACTTCATTTTAAAAGCCAAAAATGATTCAATCAATCAATTATTATGGAATGAATCATTCCAGAGTTAACTGGTTTACATGGTCATGACATGGAAGTTGAACGACTGTAATTAACTTAAAAACAATGTCTACAATGATTTAATCACATTGTCAAGCTGCTATATTTTTAAAAGAGTACATATTTTGATGTTTACTGTCTGCCTTGTATATTTACTGTAAACAATTTTGTAGGGACAAATGATGCCAATACAGCTTGTCTTGTATTGAACCAGAAACATTCCTTTAAAGTTTTTGTACATTAATCCTGATAAAGTATTACAAACTCTAAATGTCTAATCAGTTTAAAGCTTTCATATCGGTGTATAATAAATAACTGAACAGTTAAATCCTTATATAGCATATTTCCAATAAATGAAGGGTCTGTGTTTCGCTCTTAGCTTCTATCATTTCACAATTTCTCAACAAATGTTTCAAAAATTGTAGATACGTAAAGGTTTAGAGCAGTGATGTGTGCAGGTGCTACCTGAAGTATGGGCTGATGGCAGCGAGGACATTTCTGTGACAAGAGAATGTCTTGCCATGGTCCACTTCCACGACAATGTCAGTCAGCTGAGCTTCGTCGTACAAGGCTTTAAGCTGCTGGAGAATGTTACAGGCATGTAGGGCATCTACCCCATTGTAGCTTGTGCTTGCTGGAGTCCCATTCTGTACTTGTAACAGCTTTCCTGTGTCTACAAGACAAAAGTGTTAGGCAGTTGAGATGATTCCCATTCTTACAGCGACAATTAAGAGTAAGTATGACTCTTTTGCAGTCAGTTTTAGTTAGCTTTTAAACTGAAATGTAATATGGGAATGTTACACTTTATTTGACCCTGATTTTTTTTTTTTTAGAACTAGAGCCCAAAACTTTGAGTTTCAATGCAAAACTAAAAGAAAGAAAATAGAAAAAAAAAACAAAAAGATTTAAGAGCTCAGATGTGCAAAAAGTCAGTGCCATCCAAGTTTACTTGCTAAAATTATTTCAGAGCTGTTCAGAAAAATAAATAAATAAAATATCAACAACACTTTTTGTCCATTGACCAACTAACCAACCACATCCCCCACATGGTAATACTATAAAACTAGTTAAGAGCAGGAAAATAAGCAATATGGTCTACAGAACTAGTATTGCTTTTGACAACCTCAGACATCTAATCCTCTCCAGATAATCTAATTAAAGAAATGTATTTTGTTACTACGAGTAAGCGAGATTCGGTGCTTAACTTATTAGCTGTGCTAATCCAAGTGCTGTTTTACCGGTTAGCACAACATCAGGCTAGTCCGGTCTCGAGCCATTCAAGTCCAGGCTAGAGCCATTTCATAGCACTAAATAAACCGTGACAACGCTTTAAATATCACGAAACCACACAGTTAACCGAGGGTTAACGTAGTTCAATGAATTGTATTGTAACCCAGCGATTAAATAAGCGAGTGTTTACACAGTCTCTCGCTGAGCTAGTCTCGCTAGCCGCTACCTCTCCGTACTTTTCTGCCTAAATCCAAACAACCACCGGAGTTCGCCGTTTATTTGAACGAGCCGCCTAACTTTAACTCATTCCGTCAAAAGAAAATACTATCACAGATGAATAACGCACAAAGAGGCTAAACAACTTTTGGAAATAAGTTTGGATTTTTAAGAGAAGATCTAACCTCCACTGGCAGCCATTCTCCCCAATCTGTCTCACGGCGACTGGGAAAACGTCACTAATGGAACAGAGCCCCGGAAACAGGCAGCAGCCAATCAGCGTCGCTGAACGAAGGTGACAGCCAATAGCCTTTCGAGACCGTCTGTTTTCGCAAAATAGTTCAAAGCAATTTCAAGGGAGTTTATATTCCATTAGGAACGTCTGTGCGTGAGTTTGTGATATGGATAACTGATATATATATATATATATATATATATATATATATATATATATATATATATATATATATATATATATCTATATATATATATATATATATATATATATATATATATATATATATATATATATATATATGAAGATAAACCAGTATTTAGGATGTATACAGTATATAAGTAATTAAGTAATTAATAATATCCAGAAATTAAATATTTAAGATTATAGGGACTAAATATATAAGTTTAGGAATAGCTCAATGAAAATTATTATTCGGATTTCTGAATACTGGTTTGGAGATGTGCCCCTCATGTATATGGTGGTTACAGCCCTGAAATACAAGAAGTGACAAATCTATTTTATCTTAATTTCTAAAGTTCAAACTTGTCTAGTTGTCTTTTGTTCCAGCTGAAAGTCTGTAGACATTAAGTGCTACCTCTTCCACAACTTAAAGCTATGATGGTAAAACCTAGCTTGATAAACAGAGGCAACCCAGCTCCCACTCTTTCTTTTCTTTTCAGATTTATTTGTATAGTTCTTTTAACAATAGTAATTGTTGTAAAGCAGCTTTACATAATTTCAGGCCCAGGCCCCCTGTGAACAAACACAATGCCACGGTGGCCAGGAAAAGCTCCTGAAAGTAACGAAGTGTTGGAGTAATCAGTGGTTTTGGGGAAACCTTTAGATCAGCCTGTATCATCCAGATCAACTGTAATATGTTCTTCAGTTACTGATTTCTGTAGCTCACATGCCAGAGACATCTGTGCAACTTCATACAAGCGTGGGTAACTTATGTTTTTGGATAACGCTGCTAATTTATGTTTTAAGTGATTTTTGTAGTTTTTTTTTTTGTAATAAATTCACTACCCTGAGAAGTTAATATTAAAATAATTAAATAACAGATTTGTGTTCATGGTATACTGATGTCGGTTAATGGTCACACGCAGGTAAACAAATAAAATATTTTATCTTTTTTAGTAAGTGTTTTTTTTGATTGCATTTATTTTAAAAATTATTTATTTTAATTGGACATTTTTATGATTTCATTATTTATTAGAATTTTATCAACTCAGGAACCCCCTTGCAAACCCACGTTTGGGAAAACACAGTGTAGCCCGATGCCTTTTTTTTTTTTTATCATTATATTAAGTTTTATAGTTATATTTTTATAGTTTTTGTAATTAAAGCACATTTTTTTGTCAAATTCTCAGTTGACATTATAATGCATCCTTATGTTTTATTTTAAAAAAATTTATAATTCCTTTTATCATCAATGAATAATAAAAATTACTGTAATACTGTTATACAATTAATTTAGCACAATGTATGGAAACTTTAAATAATTATTAATGCTTTTTTATTATAATAATGTGCCTTAGCAAAATAATCATAATAAATAACTATATATATATATATATTTTTTTTTTTTTTTTTTTTCTTTTTCTTAATTTGGAGTGAAATGTTGTACAGGTTGTGTGAGATACACACAAATATCTACACCCCACAGACCTGCTAAATGATAATTTAAAGTCTTGATGAAACGGAAGTAGCAACAGATTTTTTTTTCCATATTGTGATGTACATCCCAGTGAAACTGATTATCGAAAAAGAAAAAGAAAAAAAAGAATGCAGGGTTGGTTCTGTCCATTGTGTTTAATTGGATGGAGGCAGATCTGAATGTGAGCTTGCTATCAATTGTAAGAAAGTCTATTGTTTTACCGGAAGATTGAGTTATGACATTCTAATTAAAAATGACAAGATCAGAAAATACTTAAAAAAAAGACGATCATGAATCATTCATAATAAGATCAATAACATGCATTTAGAAAATATATGAGGTCAAATTTTCATTTCTTGTCAACTTTTGCTAAGCTATTGCTAAATCTCTCTCACTAGATTAGCTGCTATGCTGTTCTCTATCAGTTCAATGAAAAATTAGGATTGTTTCAAGGTTCATCTTCAATTATACAGATCTCTGTAGTTTACAGCATGCTATCTCACACATTGCAATTGTTCAAGGTAATTTATTTCTCAAAATCAATAGTGGTTCCTGCTACATTAATACAGGCAGCCTGGATATGAATAATTTATTCAAAATAATATGCATTATTCATATTTGTTTCACATAATAATATAAAACAATGGACTTTGAATATATTAGATGTGCTAATTCAGTTTAAGTCATCTATCACAACACTCCTGTTCTCATTGCTTCCTGATTCTTGGCTCTCTATGCCCTTATCTCAGTCCAGAGGATAAAAGCACATGTTTTGGCACAGCTTGAACTGTGTTCTTTTCTTCCTGTCAGTCTAGCACAGACTAGAGATCCATTTTGACACTAACACTGCTCAAAAAGGTGATCCAATAAGGTATAACTGCAGTCCAGATAATCGATTTCACTTTTTTTTTCCAATTCCTCTCCTCCATAACAACTAGAACAGGGCATGAAATTGCACTGAAATGAAAGGTTTTCTGTTGCCTTGGATGTATAATATATTTTTGCTTATGTTTACGTTCCTATAGCCTGCTACTTTTATATATAGTGCTGGAATTCCTGATAACAGCACACCATATCATCATATATCCTTGGGACCTCACACTTTGTACTAACATCAGAGAAAAGCAGATTTACTGATTCAAAATGCGAACAGGTCAAACTTGAAAAGCTGTATTCCTTGCAAAATTCTGAATATGCCCAGGACTGTGGAAAGCAACAATCACACTATAAGGTTTTAACCTTGCAATATTCCCTCAGGAAAGTCTCTCCTGTCCAATATAGCAATGCTGCTTGATAAGCTGCTGTACATTTTATCTGGAATTGCTTCAGGCATTTATGGCATTTCCATTTCAGCTTTTGTCAGTAAAGACATTTGCTTTGTTAGTCAGTCACATTTTTCAATGCATTTTAATATGCATTCACACCTGTCAGGAACAGACAACACTAGTAACAACAAATATAGCCTTGTTACTTTGAATTGCATCTCAAAGGAATTTATGGCATCATTAGGGTTAGGGTATGTAGTAATCAGGAGCTGGATGTGGAGCACATAGGTCTTGTAAGTCTTGTATTGCCCTATTGCAATAATGATGGCTGGCAGTACAGTCTCCTGTGAGTGAATCCAATTTGATTTCACATTCTGAAAGGTCTGTTTATATGAACCCTCAGCTTCACAATCTGTATTCACATTTTTGTTGCATGCACATTTACGTATTCCAAAGAAAACTTAAGTTTATACACAGTACCCCACCACATTCATAACTGGAGAAGACCACCGTTATAAAAAAAATGCAGGTTTACTTTGCATTGCTTTTTGCACGTTTCGCAGTAGTTTCAAAGTGAAATGTCCAGTGAGTGGTGTTAAGATGCATGTTCAATAACTCCATAACAGATAAATGTGACTGTGCCAACATTTTATTATGCTGGTTCACGCATATATCATGACAGTTTGGAAATTAAATGCCCAATGAATGGTGCAAAAAGGTTAATGCTTATCACTTTGAAAATAACATTCCACCATATCCTAAACCTAACCAATCATTTTAAAGAAGGGTGTGGGGGGGGGGGGCATTTGCAGAAGCAACCATGTCATCTTACATGTTTTTGAGCTCTTTTGTCAAACCGTATTTTGCTCGGCATTACAAGTGCAATGCTGTACCAGGTGAGCTACTGAGCAAGTTTACTATATCAGAAAAGTCATACGAAGCAGGATATGTGATTAAAAAAACAAAATGTAATAATGTAATCAATTTGCGCGAAAAGAAAAAAAGTTGTTGATGATTTTCTTCAGCTGAAAACTGTAGCAAACTTTTTGTACGAGTACATTTTGGGAGTTTTTGCCTTTGCTGAATGTTGTATATGGAAGCACAAATGGTTTACGATATTTGACTGCAACAATTTTGCAGTGATATTAACATTTAAGGCCACTGAAGTGATTTTCAGAATAATCGATAACTGAGATTCAGGATGATGTCCTCTACTGTATTTAACAGGAGCGAGTGAATCCACGGTATAATATGATAATAATACATATTAAGCAGTAATAATGCATAATAAGCAGTCTGATATGCTATACCATGGATAACAGTATTATATCTCAGTTATTGAAGCCCTAAGACTGGCAGAAGCAGAATCCAAATCTGCAATACTTATCTTGCTTGATCTGTTAAAACTTCTGTTAAACACTAACCACCAGATCCTCCTGTCAGCCCTACTGGCAAATGGCATCTCAGGAACCGCACTCCAGTGGTTTGAGTCTTAAATATCAGATAGGTCCTTCAAAGTATCTTGGAGAGGTGAGGTGTCCAAGTCGCAACATCTAACTACTGGGGTGCCTCAGGGCTCAGTTCTTGAACCACTTCTCTTCTCTGTCTACATGGCATCATTAGGTTCTGTCATTCAGAAACATGGCTTTTCATACCACTGTTATTCTGATGACACTCAACTGTACCTCTCATTCCATCCTGATGATCCGACGGTAGCTGCTCGCATCTCAGCTTGTCTAACAGACATTTCTTGCTGGATGAAGGACCATCACCTTCAACTCAACCTTGCCAAGACAGAACTGGTTGTGGTTCCAGCAAACCCATCGTTTCATCACAATTTCACCACCCAGTTAGGCTCATCAACCATAACTCCTTCAAAAACAGCCAGAAACCTTGGAGTTATGATTGATGATCAGCTAACTTTCTCAGACCACATTGCTAAAACTGTCCAATCCTGCAGATTTGCTTTATTCAACATCAAGAAGATCAGACCCTTTCTTTCAGAACATGCTTCACAACTCCTTGTTCAAGCTCTTGTTCTGTCCAGGCTGGACTATTGCAATGCTCTCTTGGCAGGTCTTCCAGCCAGTTCTATCAAACCTTTACAATTAATCCAGAACACGGCAGCAAGATTAATTTTTAATGAACCAAAAAGAATACACGTCACACTTCTGTTTATCAATTTGCACTGGCTGCCAATATCTGCTCGCATAAAATTCAAGGCATTGATGTTGCCGACAAAACCACCACTGGCGCTGCACCCCTTTACCTAAATTCTTTACTTTAGACTTATGTTCCCTCTAGAAGCTTGCATTCTGAAATTGAACGTCGCTTGATTGTGCCATCCCAAAGAAGCACAAAGTCACTTTTACAGACTTTTAAATTAAATGTTCCCTCCTGGTGGAATGACCTGCCCAAGACAATCTGAACAGCTGAGTCCTTAGCCATCTTCAAGAATCGGCTTAAAACACATCTCTTCCATCTTTATTTGAGCCTCTAACTTTAGCACTCACTATTCTAATTCTATTCTTAAAAAAAAAAAAAAAAATCTAACTAGCTTTCTAATCTTTTTGTATTCTCTCTGTTTTCATTTCATTTATTATACAATTAACAAAAGCAAAAAAAGACCTCTAACACTAGCTTGCACTATTCTTTTTCTATTCTATCTGTTTTCTTTTGATTTATTATATTATTTTAAAAGCCTTTGATACGTGTACTGCATTTAAGCTAACTGAGACTTGTTATAGCACTTGTATATCATTGCTCTTTTGTTGATTTTGATTGCTTCCATTGTCCTCATTTGTGAGTCGCTTTGGATAAAAGCGTCTGCTAAATGACTAAATGTAAATGTAATGTAATGTAATAACAGTGAAAAAAATAAATAAATAAAAAACTTATTTTCTGTTTGACTAAACCTCTTCATATGTCTGCATTGTGAGGTGGAGGAAACGTGCGCAGAGCGCAATTGCACTTGGTAATAAATTGGCCCACCAAACACCTCTCAGGCTGTGAGATTATCTCACTTCTTTCACTGTCTGATGAAAGAGAGAGAGAGGGAAAGCGACAGAGAGAAAGGTGCACAGGGAACACAGATGCCTGAGCTGCAGCACTGAATTGCAGAAGAGACGCTGTAGGGGAATGAAATGAAAAGCAAGAAGGAGAGAAAGCAGGGGGTGTAATTGTAGTTTAAATGTATGTTTTAGGAAGAAATGGAAGTAATAGGTTATTATAAGCCTCTGGGGACCCGTGTTAGAGTATCTGCAGATGCTCAGACAAACCGTTCAGTCTCCCGCATCTTCCCTCACCACCTGTGATGAGGCAAATAGGAGAGCGATGGGAGGCAGCAGTAAATACCTGCCCGTGCTTCCCACCTCATGTTTAAAAAGTGCCTCTCTACCCCCCATATGTGGAATGAATATGCGAGCATCTGCGAGTAGCATGTCCATCACTCGTGGCTCCATCTCACGGAGAGAACAAGCTTCCTGCCCGGCATGGAAATGGATCTATGTGTGTCTTAACAATGGTTATCATACATGCCGGGGAGCCACTTATTCAAATGACTGAACAATTATTTCTGAATTTGTTTGCAGAGGAATGCTGAAGATGAGAGGATAGCCTGCTAGGCTAATGTGTTACACGGAGTTTCCGCAATGACATAGGAACTTGTCGATTAAGTTGCTGGGCCTTCTTAAATCTATCTATCTATCTATCTATCTATCTATCTATCTATCTATCTATCTATCTATCTATCTATCTATCTATCTCAGTCAGTCAGTATGATAAAAACTATGAAAAAGGTTTGGTCCAAAAATTACACTGTTTGTGTAATATTTGTGTGTGTTAAAATACTTACTCATATAACAGCTTAATATACAGAGACATCTATGAGTAAAACAAAAAATCCTTGCAGAGCTTTTCATTTAATTCCTCCACAGCAAATGTGAAGTGTGTTCATGGAGTGTGCTCAAGAAACCTATCTAAAAACAGATATATACAGTCATATGTACTGTATATTTCATACAGTACATACAGTTTATCTTGCTGAAAGAAACCTAATGCCACATTATTCATTTGTAATACTGACAGTTTCTCTCTCTCTCTTTGGTAATACTTCATTAGGTTTATTGGCCGCACTGAATCTGTCCTTCAGGTTATTAATCCAAATAAATAAGGCACAGAGGAACCTGCTGTAAGGGAACTCATTTGTACCTGTCGAGCTGATGGATCCAGTTTTGTACAATCATGCTTTTTTTTAAGCATCCTTCTAATTGTCTCGATCTCTCTCTTCTTCTGTTCAGCCTGTCCTCTCAACAGCAGTAAGCCCCATGAAGCTCAGTTTGGGTGCTTAGCTCTGAGAACAGAGAGTGAGGGAGAGGGTGACGGACCCCCATCTGAGAGGTCTCCTGCTCTAATAGCAGAATCGGATTAGAGAAAGTCTCTCAACACGAGCGGTGAGCGACCGTGTGTGAAAGCTCTGGCTGTTATCAATATCTCTGCAGCCACACGGAAAGATCCTTCAGCAAATCCAATTGCATGCCATGAATTCTGAGGTCCCAGCAGAAACTTCTCTGGCCTTTTTTCATTTTTTATTCCATTCCTTGGGAGAATATTCAGTAATCATGTCAACACAGAGGCAATCACACTGTCCTCGAGTTCAGGACTGGAGACAGAAAATGCAACTTTAGTACTTGATCTTCATGCCATACAGTGACGGTATGCCAGTCAATCTAATAGACCATGTCTCATATGTTGCTTCACTTGATTTGCTTACTGAAAGCAATACCTTTCATAATCCACACATCTGGATTTACCTTTCCTGCACATAATTTAGCCCAGTATACATATTAAAGTGACTCCAACTTTGGATATAATGGAAGTTATATGTTTTTATTTCACAAACATTATAACACAGCTTTATAACCATACTGCTCGGCATGCCTGTTTTTTGGCAAAATAATACCTTATTAATATATTCAATACCATTAATACAGGACTTTTGAACTCTTTTCATAAATATAAATCCATGCAGACATGTGAATATATATATATATATATATATATATATATATATATATATATATATAATCTTAGGCTATTAGTATTTTCATCAAAAAAAAAAAATCAATTTTTTTTCTTAATGTGCAATAGATTTTTTTCTCTCTTTTAATGTTATTTTCCACTAACCCCAAAGCATCCCCTTGTGGCCCCCAGTTTAAAAAACCCTGCATTAATCTACACAAGGATGACCAATATTCATGACCCCACCCTCCACTAAAGAGGACCTTAGTGGGAATGTCTCGACACAGAGATCTTCCGCCCTTAAACTATAGCTTTCTTACAACCCCTGTGTGATACATTAAATTGGTTCAAGTCATTTCCAGTGTATGGTACATTAAATGAAATAAAGTTTGCTATGAAGTAGCTGAGAGCACCACAGCTGAACTCATAAATATGACACAAGTGTCCTTATTATCTTGACCAAAACACATCATAGTAAATAGTCACAGCACAGTCTCAGTGCACGGCTTGAAGTGTCCAACTGCCCTTGGGAGAGTGAGACAGAAAAAATCCTAGACAAACTCTGACCTAGAGAGCAGGGGGGGGGGGGTGCTGTTTTTTAGAAAGCTCTGAGGGAGAGGGTGGTCGGCATTACTATGTGATTGATTCCCTGGCTGTGTTTCCAGAGGGCTGGACTGATCCCGGGTCAGATGAAAATGTTCCAGCTTAAGATCACACCCTGGATATAGATGCATCTGAACCAGCCTCAGGCATCCATTCCTTTAACAAGGGCACTGTAGCTTTACTGCCCTTGCAACAGTGTTTCTCTGCCATGAGAAGAAACACAATACTTTATTCAACAATAACTTAGCACATCTATTGTGTAAAGAAAAATATGGCATTTCTTAAAAGGTTTTAGCTAAATTTGTGAAATGGCCAGGTAGGAATAATGAGTTGTAATGTGTTCAGTTATTGTATAAAAACGATTAATTTTCACATGCAACAGTTCAAGAAAGTTACTGTATGCAAACACCAAATTGGAAAGGCCGGGGCAAGTTGTCACACATGTAAGATGTTAGACTAAGCCTAGTCCTAGATGTTCTCTAGCAGTAGTTTTGTACGTAACTCTATAAAATTATAATATTTTCTTTAGTATTATATTTTTTATTTATAATTAATTGTATGTGCCTTTTCTAACTGTGACAACTTACCCCGGTAACAATATGCCATTGGGGCATGTTGTCATAAAAGGTGTGTATACCTGTGTTCACTGAACAACAACAGAAACATTTGTCACTTTAATAAGAAAGTGTCTGCTAAAAACATGCAAAGTACACTGTAAAAAAAAGTCTTGTAGTTTTTACAAAATAATTTTGGCAGCTGTGGTTGCCAGAATACTTTTGTAAAAAATACACTGTAAAAAAAAGTCTGTAGTTTTTACAAAATAATTTTGCGCAGCTGTGGTTGCCAGAATACTTTTGTAAAAAATACAGAAAAAAAACTGTAAACACACAATTACGGCCAAAAACTGTAAATTTTACAGTATAAAAACTGTAATTTAGAAACTAGAAAATTTGAATGTAAACCAGTAAATTCGACAACGCACACTGCTATTAAAATCTGTTTTGTACCTTTAACATACTGACGACCACCATAATAATGGAGAAAGCCACATGAAGAATCAAAGCTCATCGCAATTAGCTTCACCACAAACAGAAGTATATATTAATATATAGAAAGTGCACATTCAAGCAAACATAAAAACACTATCATGGTGACACACTGACGACAAACAATTCAATAAACTTTCATTAAACAGCAGAAGATGTAACATAAAGCCCAAATGTACAACTGATAACAAAAACTATTAAAAAACATGATTATTTAAACAAAAAACTTTCAAATGTGGAGCGTCACACAGGGAATTCTGGGAATATCAGTTTACAGTTTTTGACTGTAAATTATACATTGATTTGTTCTTTTTTTATTTCTAAAAACTGTAAAATTTAACAGCATTTTTTACTGTAAAATTACATGAATGTCTGGTTAGATCTTTTACAGTTTTTCCCTGTATATAGTACAGGAACTTACTGTTAACCTATTAACACTTTTTTTTTTTGTAGCGTTTTTTTACAAAATTGTACAGTTAAAATGACACTTATTTTTTTACAGTAAAAACATGCAAAGTAAAGAAAATGTAAGTGGAACTAAATGAAGCTATACTGTAATGTATTTTGTCCTGAGGCAGATGTCTTAGAGTTAGAGCCACCCTATTAAGGAGAAAGAAATCATCCAAGAATATATATTCAATGCAAATGTAAGTGGAACTACATGGGGATTCTATATTGTAATTTTATAGCGATATGGATGTCCTGATTAACATGGTAATATCTTAGATTATGCCGCATAGACACTGTGTCAAGTTACTGGACATTTGAGGAAATTAATTATAGCAGTTTCTGCATCAAATTGAGTTTATTCGGGTTGAAATCAATTGAGCTCAATAAACTGTAGTTAGGCTTCACAGAATTGAGCTGATTGAATAACATTGAGCTGAATTTGCTGCTGGAGTTAATGTGAAGTGAGTTGAATTGATTGGAATCTACAGTAGTAGAGCTGAACTGGGTTTGTGCAGAAGGAACAGAAAATACATGATGGTATCTTCATCATGCATGCTATCTTTTGATTTACCAAAAATGCTAGCCAAAAAAAAAAAAGCCCCTGTTTATTCTTACTGGAACATTAACATTTTGAAAATGTATTACCCTCTAAGACACCAGATAAATATTCATACATTTCATAAACAGATCAGTTCACCTAGTAAAAAACTAGAATATATAAATTGTAATGCTACAAAACAAAAAGATTATTTTATGAGCATTTTCAGGATTTCCCTTGTTGTAGCAAATGCCAATCTGCAAATGCAGTTCTAAAAGGATTCGAGGATTTCTCGCCCTCAGGCCATCCAAGATGTAGATGAGTTTCTTTGTTCATCATGACAGATTTGGAGAAATTCAGCATTACATCATATGCTCACCAATGGTTCCTCTGCAGTGAATGGGTGCCGTCAGAATGAGAGTTCGAACAGCTGAAACAATAATCCACAAGTAATCCTCATGACTCCAGTCAATCAATCAACATCTTGTGAAGCAAAAATCTGTGTTCGTAAGAAACACATCCAGTGGCATTTTAACTTTAAACCATCACTTCTTGCCAAATAACCAGTCCATAATCCATAATAACACTATGGAAAAAAGGCCCATTTCTGTTGTCCTCTTACATAAAAAAATAAAATAAAATAATAAAAATACAATTGTTTAGAACTGTTTGGGACTGTTTTTTCTCTTGTAAACAGTACTTGATCTGTGAATATTTCTCTCCTGATTCAGATGAGATGACTTTTTCACTGGATAGAGGACTTCAGCTCATGTTCCTGTGGCTCAGTGGTGGAGCATTGCATTAGCAGCGCAAAATTTATGCTAAATGCATAAATGTAAAATGTAGCTGGAAGCAATGATTTGAAGTTAAGAATGTCTTGATGGATGTGTTCATTACAAACACGCAGCTTGTCACTTCGCAATATGTTAATCAATGCACTGCGTCATGTGGAGTATTGTGAGGTTTCTTTCAGCTGTTTGGACTCTCATTCTGATGGCACCCATTCACTGCAGATATCAATGATGAAGAAAAAAGTTCTTCTACAACTTGGAAGGCCTGGGGGTGAGTAAAATTTCAGCCAGTTTTCATTTTTGGGTGAATTATTCCTTTTATTTCTTTCGAATTCACTGCATCTCATCAGGCAACACACATGACGGTGTCCAACAGAGGCCCGTCTGTGGCTGCAAAGCCACTCAATGGGGCGTAAAGAAACATGCAGTCATTTAGGTAAAGGTCATTTCATCTGACAACATGACAACTGTTAGTAGGGGCCAGTATTCTGATATTTATGAGCAGGCATGTGTGTGTGTGTGTGTGTGTGTGTGTGTGTGTGTGTGTGTGTGTGTGTGTGTGTGGGTGTGTGTGTGCATATGTGCATGAAAATCCATCTTTTCTGAAAGAAAATATGTTTTGATTCCCTTTACATATTCCATTTGAATCCAACCTAAACAAAAAATGGAACAGATTTAGTCAGAATAGGTTTTGTGTTGTTGGATAAACATTTTCAGCTTCCTCTTTCCATTTATACATCTATATCTTATGCTTAAATAAGCCCATCACGGTGTGTGTGTGTGTGTGTGTGTGTGTGTTGGTCTCTGTGTGTGTGTGTGTGTGTGTGTGTGTGTGGTGGGTGGGTGTGGGGGGGGGGGTTGTCTCTGTGATGGAAGAGGAGCTTTTTATAAGCAGCGATGGCTGTCTGGTGCAAAGTCGTATAAGGAATACTAATGACGGGTCTTTGTGTGGCAAAGGCTCTGACCTGGGAAGAGAATGAGCATGCAAACATTGCAAATTTAATGGCAGTAATACAAAGACTGAAATAAATACATCTGCTAAACTGCACTGGAGGGACTACACCAGGCGTTTTGATGGTCCTTCAAAAAATATCAGTGGATAAATCTTGAATAACTTTTCCTAATCTCGTTCTCTCTCTATTAGTGCTGCGGTGAAAGTCTTAATCCCTTATGCCCAACAATGGACATTGAGGCTAGACTTTAATATGCAGCTGGGAGAGAATAAATTGCCCATTGGAATGAATCTATCTATCTCCCATTGACTCACTTTGGACATGTTACGACAAGGCAATCTGTTACGGAGATGAGTTTTGTGCTTCTCTAACACTGATGGTCTTTCAGACATCATATTCTCATATTAGAAAACCTGAGTGGCATATAAATGAGTTTCCTTTAGATCAAAGGTTCTCAAACAGGTGGCCGGGACCCACTAGAGGGCCTCAGCAAACTTTTCTAAGGTGCAGGATGAACTAAAATTATTTATATTAATGCATTACTTAAAATAGAATTAATATTATTATCATTATTCATAAATGAAAATGTTAATCTTAATTACAGTGCCAAAAAAACAAAAAAACAAAACAAAAACAAAGATGTGAACTGCATCATATCAAAATGTAAACTGAAATCATTCTTCATTTTCCTCTTTAACTATTTAACTATTGTATATTGTATAATATATATATATATATATATAATTTTTCCATTGCAAACAGGAAGGTTAATGAAAAAAAGTCACTGTAAGAAAAACACTTTTGGTCGCTCACGGACTGCATAAGCAACAGTTGAATTGCATCTCTGTTATGAACTTTGTAAGTAATCAGCAACAGAAATACCTAACACATCCTCTCAGGAGCACAGGAGAAGTCACAGCGTGATACCTTCAAAAAGTAACAGTGTTAAACCAATACACACCTATGCTCATAATCACGAAGAGTGAGTATTAGGAAACCCTAAGAATGCAAATGTCATTGCCTTTGAGCGAAAGTGCAACAGTGCCATCTGTCGGTCTGGACAAGAACAGCAGGCGCGCCTCTCAGTAGATCACGACGGAAATAACACGCGACTGTCTCATTCTGCGCTATCGCAGTATTAGCGTATCTGACAGGTAACTTGTTCACTGATGATTGACATGCAGTGATACGTCTAGCTCGGAGACTAGGGGTTAAAATGATGGATGGCTTCCTGCTCAAGATATCAACATTAACACCATAGGGACGCTTCCAGCTACAAATGGACCGGGCCGTTTTTACTATTAATCACGTGGCTCGAGCTCTCTCGATTTGCATGCAGTGTCACAATCTAATACATGCATTCCCCGGCTATGCATTATGAGCCGTGAAATCTATTCCACCGGCCTGCGATTGAGCAGCCACACTCCGCAGGTGTCGCATAAGCATATAGGAACTGGAAGAGGATGGTAGAAAATGCAGTAATGATAATGCGATGCAATGGGCTCTGACGTCTCCAAAGGCGCAGACATTTTAATTTCACCACCACCTTATTCCTGAGGAGCTGGTGAATGCTGGGATAGGATTCTTGTATGTTGAGATGGGATCGCGAATAGTGTATGGAAGTAAAGAAAATATGTGAATTAGAATCTGCATATTTGCATGTAGTGGGGTCCAAAATTCTAAAACCACTTTCAATTTCTGTCATATTCTGCTTTGAATTAAACATGACATTTTGACCGAAACAGTAGGCCTATCTTCTTGTAAAACATAGGCTAAAATGCAGTTACTGCCTTTTTGCTTTGTAGGGCAGTATAGTCCAATCATTTTCGTTTTATTTGGAAATTATGATTTTTATGTTGATTTTTTTCTGTTATTGAGTGTCTGATTTTTCATTATTATTTATTTTTGTGGAAACCATGGCACATTTTTTCAGGATCAAAATTCAAGTTCAAAATTCTTTGGAATAGACTAAATCGACTTTGTAACATTTATTTATATGACAAATTTAACAACGTTATAATAAATATTTTAGGAAATATTCAATTTATTCTTTCCAAATACGCTCACATAAGCAAAATTTCACTGAATTTATGATTATTATTTGAACAATTTTAAATAACATTAGATCTTTTAGGTCCCATGTGTACATATCCATACACAAATACACATAAACCTTACAGTACAGTATAAGTTGTACTGGGTTATGCTGTAACACACACACACACACACACACACACAAATATATATATACAGTATATCAGTCCAGATGAGAGAAGTTTATTGCAAACACGACAGAAAAAAAAAAAAAAAAAAAAAAAAAAAACTGATTTACCCAGCTTAAATTGCAGAGATATTGCCTTATAAGTTATCATTCAGTTGCTGCACTCATATGGTAAGTCTGTTATCTCCTCTTAACTCGTGCTCACTCCGAGCACAGAGCCTAACTCTAACGCACTATGACAGTTAGAGATGAAATAGAAATTTTGCTATCAAACACCTACACAAAGGGGAGATGACCTTTGATCAGAAGCGTGGTTGATGTTTTGACATGAAATTTGCATCAGAGGGGCTGAAGCAGCAGTCGGCGCTTCAAGTGGTTAATGATTCCTCCTGTCAGAGAGACACAGAGATCAAAATCCTTTTAGGGAATAAGCACACCTTTAATTCGGCTCCCTAGCTGATGCCCACCACTGCTTTCTTTATCTCACAGCAGTATTGCTTTGTATGAAAACGAGGGAGTTTATTTACCATGATGTGATCTTATTTTCAGACCACCCTTCGTCTGCAATAGGCATTTTATAGTTTATTTTAAACTAGGAACATCTGAAGAACCTGTAGGTCGAGTAAAGTCATTGATTGATCTTTGAAAGGGAGAGACTGTTTAATTATTCAAGCGAGCATTTCATTTTCACCTGATTAAAGTACACTTGCCATTCAGATTCTCCCTTTGAATCAGAGCAATAGCTGTCTCCGTCACCCTTAAAACCAAATTTTTCATTTGTTCTGTTCTGGCCAGTGTTATTTTTGTCATTGTTGATGTCTCTTTGGGTTACGGACATAAATGCAGATGCGATATGTAGATATATAAATAATAATAATAATAATAATAATAATAATAATAATAATAATGCGCCACTGCGTTGAATAACCTATATGAAATTGTTCAGCTATCTATCCTATAATAATTGTTAGTTTAGCGAGCCAATAACTGGGTAAAACAAACTAACCTCAGCAATAAGTCAGGGAAAAGCAGGATGGTGTGCAAAAGTGATACAAGAGACATAAAACTAGCATGGTTATGCCAGTGAATAGTTCAGTTTGGTATCACTATACAGTCTACAGTGTCACATGATCCTTCAGAAATTCTTTTAATTTGCTGTTCATAAATCAGGGGTAACCAAACTCCTGCAGAGTTTTGCTAATCAAAACACACCTGAACCAGCTAATCAAGCTCTTACTAGGTATACTTGAAACTTCCAGAAAGGGTGTGTTGAGACAAGTTGGAGCTCTGCAGGACACCAGCCCTCCAGGACTGAGTTTGGTGACCCCAGCATAAATGATAATGTCCATAATATTATCTTACAAACACAACACAAAGACGTTTCATTGATTTATTAGTCACGCTATACCTGTCAGATCAGGTAACATGAGTTTATGTTTCCACCGAAAGCACATCTTTTATTGGACATGTGCTATCATTTATACTAGATATATGTATCTCAGCTGCGTGACAAGTAAAAAAAATCAGTTGAGGGGACAAAAGCAATACCGAGGTTAATAAAACAGTTCCATCATGTTTGCAGTTGTTGACATGAGGAAAGAATAACATGTTTTTTCTCAAAGTGTTCGTCTGTCAGGTACTGTACATGTCAGAGTGCCCTGTAATTCAATATTGAAAAACAGTTTATATCCACACAAAATGACATTTACTCAGCTATGCATGGAATTGTGTAAATGTCAGAACAGAAGAAGAAGGGTGCCAAAGAAAAAATACACTGCCTTGATTAAAGGGATAGTTCATCAGAAATTGATGATGCAGTCCAGTGTTTTTCGGACCTCATAGACTTTCATTATATGGAGAAACATACTTTAAAATATCTTCTTTTGTGTTCCGCAGAAGTACACATGAAGGTGAGAAAAAGATGATGTTGATGGGGACCATGTTTTAGTCTGGAGTTTGAGAACCCATTAATAAGATGTCTGTCATAGGGAATGGGAGGAGAGGGGAACCCTAAGTCTGCCATAAGATATGCATCCCATTGGTTGATATCCAGCAGTGATGCAGACAAATGAGTCCTACACGCCTCAATCGATGAGAAATGCAGAGTGAGTGTGCTTCTTCTGAAGGGCCCTCCAAAGCATGACAAACATCTTAATCAGTCTCAAAAAGGAATAGTTCTTCTAAAGAACAGACAGAAATATCAGACAGCAGTCAGACTGACAACATATGCTCTCGCTGTGAGAGGAAATAATGCTGTAAAGCGTCATTTCACACTGCATGTACTTATCCAGATACGCCTGCAAATACTTCATCAGTGCACTTAGAAGTTTACTGCAAACTAGAGTTGAACTTATAGAGAAAACCACGGGGGAGAGGGGTTGGGGTGTTCTGATCCTCAAATTTAGGCCTGAAAGCTATACAAAACTATATATAAGCCTTGGTTTTCTATCTTAAAAAAATTGTTAAGAACTAGGATTGTCAGTAGCACTAAATATAGAATACATTTTAAAGTAATAAATATAAATAAAATGATGCAATTCATCTAAATTATTATCACAATTCCCAACCAAAACCTAAAGTTTAAAAACAATTAAACTCTATTAATATTCGGTAAATTAAATGCTAAGTTATGTTAAACAACAATATAATTCAATATTGGTGACTTCAATAATATTAGCGTTATGGTAAGTGTTCCCGATTCCGGTTTACCTAATTAATGCAGCCTAACAATACTTTAATGGATTTGAATTATAGAAAAGTGATCGTGTTTTATGTGTATGCCAGGTTAAAGAGATGGGTCTTTATAGATTTAAGGTATTAAAAAATTACTTTCTAGGTATTATCAAATGGCCAGAGTTTTGAGATCGCAGCGGACGTGAAGGACAATAATGTGATAAGCGCTCGCTCAAGTACTGAGGAGCTAATCCATTCAGGGCTGTATAAGTTAGCAAGATTTTAAAATGTATGCAATGTTTAAAAGGGAGCCAGTGCAGAGTTGACAGAACCGGGCTAATGTGGTCATACTTCCTGGTTCTAGTAAGAACTCTAGCTGCTGCATTTTGGACCTGGAGTTTGTTTATTAAGCACACAGAGCAACCACCCTGCATTTCTGCATTTGACATTGAGAGCATTGGTCATAATTTAGATGGATTTTAAGATGGAAAAATGTGGTTTTACAAATGCTAGACATGATTGTCAAAGGAAAGGTTTCTATTAAATAGCACACCTATATCCTAACTGATGACGAAGAATTGACAGCACAGCCAGACAGTCTACTAGATTATTACATGCAGATGACTATGGTCTGATAATTAACACCTCTGTTTTCTTTCTTTTTTTAGAATTTAGCAGCAGGAAATTACTAGTCATCCAGTTTTTTATATCAAGAGAGCTGGTGTGGATGTTCTTGGCTATATGGCTATATGTATTGATTTAGACAAGATCACTTGTAATAAGTAGTTTTGTCTGTAACTTTGGCTCAAGTGTCTGCCTTAGATTAATAAAGCTTGTTAAAGTGCTTTTTAAATGGTCATTCCGTCGTCATACCGTCTCAAGTGGCCACTTTTACTGTAGTGAAGGACATTAATGTGATGTTAACATATTCAAAGTGCTTATTCCTTTGACATCTAACAAACAGGAATCACATCATAAAGTCAGATGAAAAGATGCTAAGCTGTGAGTCAGAACTTTTAATTGTACTCGAATATAACAAAAACATAATATATTTTACTACTTCAGGTTACCGTCAATAGAGAGATTAATCATGGAACACTAAAGCCATCTGCTGGATGCTCGCATTCTGTTTTTGTTGCGATTTCACTTGATGTTAAAAGGATGGTTCATCCAAAACTGAAAACCCTGTCTTCATTTACTCACCATAATGTTTTTTTTTTTTTTAAACCAGTATGATTTTCTTTCATCTGTGGGACACGAAATGATGTTTAGCAGAATGTCAAAGCTGCTTTTTTCCATAAAATGAATCTCCAACAAAAACAAAAGGCACCTCTCTTGTACGAGAAGGATGAGGAAAAGAGCAAATTTGAAGTTGAAATGCTGATCTATGTTCAGTTCAAATAAGTTGCGTTTGGTTGTTTGGTTTCAAAATATACATAGATATCAAACCTGACATTGATATCAAACTTGGGTTGTAATGTCATATAATAGTGAGTTAAATTCTTTAAATATGATAAATCAAACTGGTTCAGTACTGTATTGGGAGGAAAAAATGGAAAAACAAAGAAAAGAAATGTCCAGTTGTGAGGAAAATATTGAGAAGCAAAGATGTTTTATGTATTGATAGTTGTCACAAACATATTAAGCAAGATAACTGATCATTAATTTAGCATATAAGAATGATTTCTGAAGGATCATGTAGACTGGAGTAATGATGCTGAAATTTCAGCCTTTCCATTTCATTTTAAAATATATGAAAATAATATTTCACAATATTACTGTTTTTACTGTATTTCTAATCAAATAAACGCCGTCTTGAGACTGCTTTCAAAAAAACTAAAAATACAAATCTTACCGACCCCAACATTTGAACAGTTTAGTGTATATTTTCTCTTCTCCAAATTGTTCACAGAGTTGGCCAGTTGCAGTTGTTTGGCAAGTCTTTGCATACATATGGATGTAGGCAGTTACCATTAGAGATCTAAGATAAGTGCTTTGGTATGTTTCGTCTTTGCATACATATGTGTGTGTGTGTTTGTGTTTGTGTGTGTGAGTGTGGTGTGTGTGTGTGTGTGTGTGTGTGTGTGTGTGTGGTTTTCTGAGTGAGTGTGTGTGTGTGTGTGTGAGTATTTTGAGGAACTGCTCTGCGGCTGTGATTCTGTTAGACCAACAACTTTCAGATTTCAGCGGCAAAGAACTCAAGCGAAGGGCAAAAGAAAGTCTAAGGCAAATGATTGTCCTTCAGAACAAGCCTTTTATAACTCAATTCTGCCTTCACGATGTACACAAATCATTATAAGACGCTCAGCAACAGTCCAACACGTTATCCATATAATAAAGCCCCACAAACACCATGAATGTGTGATTTTAAAACATATGGTACCAATGCGGACATACACAATTTTAGATTTGGTTGAAATATACAAATCAGGAAGTTTGTAAGTGTCTTTCCTGCGGTCCTCCAGAGCAGAATGGAGTGATTGTAATGCATGGCAACACAACTCCTGTCCACCAGAGGGCAAACTCTCTCTACACATTTGTCAATCAGGCTTCTCATTTGAATCTTATCTACATATATAATATAAGTTTCACCCTCTGTAAGAGTTTGTTTTCCATATGTCCATACAAACATTTGCAGGAATGATAATTACGTGAAGTATAATGAATAATCTAGACAAAAGTCACCTTTTCTGTCTACTTCCTCTTCTGGTGTTTTTGCCAGGTCAGAGGAACTTGAGAAAAATGGATCATACTGAAAAAATTGAGTGCTTGACAACACATATGGGACAAGTGTCTTCAGTCCAAAATCCAAAAACTTTCTCCTTTCTAAATTTGAAAGTAATAGTTTTTGCAGAAAGGAATAAATCGGAAACTAATGACACAAGTTTGGTTCCTACATATTTGAAACCATTTTGGCACCAATGTGCCATTTTATCATTGAATTTTGACTTAAACTTCTTGTATGATTTTATAAATCTGGAAATACAGCACTGAAAAATGTTTCAT
The DNA here is from genome assembly GCF_018340385.1 of Cyprinus carpio. Lineage (NCBI taxonomy): Eukaryota > Metazoa > Chordata > Actinopteri > Cypriniformes > Cyprinidae > Cyprinus > Cyprinus carpio. The sequence continues at coordinate 10,556,557 of NC_056582.1, read as the reverse complement.
TCATCCAAAAAATAAATAAATAAATAAATAAATAAATAAAACAGGGTAATGATTTACATCTATATTTTTTAAGTTGAGCCAATTAAAAAAAAAAAAAAAAGAAAAAAGAAAGAAAAAAAAAAGTGCCCTAAGAGCAAGTTATTTATTTTTCATTGGCTCAAGTTAAAAAAAAAATATATAGATATGAATAATTACCCACATTTTTTTAATTGGATGAATGAAACATTTTTTTTTCAGTGAGCATACTGTACAAGTCATATAGACTTCTGATGTATTTTTATAATTCGTTTAGGAGCTTGCCATTACTGCTTGTATAGAAAAAAGCTACATGAACTTTGTTCATAATATCCTCTTTCGTGTTTCACGGGAGAAAGAAAGTCTCATCATTTGGAATGACTTGAGGGTGAGTAAATGATGACAGAATTTTTCCCTTGACATTTGTTTTGCATTATTGTCTCTCTGGGTTGGATCTGAATCAACTACATAGCATGATGCTTAAAAGCTCAGCTGGACTCTTCAAGCATATTAAAGTCAAATTCCACACAATATTTGCCAAATGTACAGTAGTAGCCACTTCAATAACTCGTCCTGACATGTGCGTGTATTTGGTATAAATGTATGTTGTTATGTGGTATGTGACGTCTATCATGTGTACAAAAAATATGTGGTAGAACATTCCAAGTACAGTAAGTGGCTCGGTCCAGAGTCCCCACAAACAGTTCCTTAACCATAAACATGCCTCTAACTTCAAATCCAGTTATTTGTGAAGGCGATGAAATGACAGGGACTGGACTGTGATGGAAAGCATGCTGTGTGGTTACAGTCAGTGGGGCGTTCAACTATGACAAGTGGAAGCCAAATGCAATTTACTGCTCGAGTCACTTTCCTGAGTATGTTCCTCTCATTACTGATCTGAGGCTTATAAGTATTTTCAGCCCCAGGCAAAGCATGTCTTATAAACATCACAAAGTTAATAAGATGTAATTATAAGAATGAGTTATTATAAAATTGGTAGCCAAGTCTATGACATTTAAGAGATCTGACGACAATAAGGGACTTAATAAAATAATTCAATAAAGTAAAAAAATGTGGTAAGTTCTTATAGTATCTGTTTTCATATTGGTTTTAATATTGTTTTGAAAAGACAGAGAAAATGTAATGATTCTAAAAATATTGTGGTGTAAAAAATATATTTTTTTCTTACATTAAGTACATGTTAGTGTACACTGCACACATTTTAATCATTATTTAAAAAAAATGTTAGTATAAAAAAAATAAAAGCTTGTAAATATATTTTTCAAGGTAAATAGTGTTTATCAACATCATGAATTATTAATTATTATGTATTTTGGGGGATTCAAACCATTTTTTATTTTTTGAAATTAGGGTGTATTGTTGTCTTTTAGTTATAATTATCTTTTATTATGAGAGACATTTAATAATAAAATAATATTGCATTCACATAACATTTCTGAATTTAGCAGACACTTTCATCCTAAGTGACTTACAGTGCATTCATGCTATATATATATATATATATATATATATATAATATATATATGTATATACACCCTGGGAATTGAACCCACAACCTTTTGCACTACTAACACAATGCTCTACCACTGAGCAACAGGAACACCAAGTATATTAGTAGTAATATCAATACTATAAAAGTAATAAAAATACTATGGCAAACTACTTATTTTTTTAATTGTATTTCTATTCAAAACTTAAATTAATTTAATGAGGTTTATTCTTCTTCACTTAGCTTTTACAGACAAAAAATATTATAAATAAAATTAAAAAACATGCTGATCTTAGAAGAGATATTATTGCATGTATGAACTATATATTTTAATGCATTTTGAAAACAGATAATAATAAAAACAGACAAAATAAATAAATAAATAAATAAAATAAGCATCATGTCATCGACCCATGCAGCCATATGCTGATCATTGGTTATATGTGTTCAAATCTTGCACATCCATCATGTGCAGGTGTTTTTAAAGGGCATGCTGCAGCCTCAAAGCTATTTAAGCAAAGTGTGTGTATGTGTGTTTTATATTATACACTCTCATATTTCCAAGCTATTTGCTGATGCAGCACAAGTGCTACAGCAACACCTGGTGTGTAAGAAGACTTCACCAGATCCTGATGCTCTAGTTTCTCCCAAACACACACACACAGACACACACACACACACACACACATCCATTCATTTTGCCAGTAGGTCTATATGCAAATACATTTATTCAAATATTAATGCATGCTAGATCATGTTTTCACCAAGCATACACACACATAACCCCCAATCCTCCCCCCATCAATAATTGTTCTGCTGTTACTGTAATATATTCATATTTTACAAATCAAGCATCTAAACTCCCCATCAATTCCTATCTAACTCATTTAATTCCTAACTATCTAACGCAACACTATCTAAGTTTGTTCATTGCTGCAGGCGTCCATGTTAATGACCATCTGGACACAGCTGCACATTTTCCAAAACTCTCCCAAGTTCTGAATCTTGGAATGCTTTGAGTGTGACCTGTTCGCTCGTATTCCAGACAAGTGTAATTCCCAACAGAGGGTGTTGGAGAGAGCTGATTGCCAGAACAAATCACAGGAATTTGTGGTTGAATGAATTTAAGTTCTTTGTTTTTCCATCAATTACACGGTAAATTATGATGATGATGATGATGATGATGATGATGATTAGAGGTTTCTTATTGTAACCACGTTCAAAACTATTGAAGCCCAACTGTCCCTTATCAGCCCAGGGGACAAAATGGTAAAGCTTTGGTATAAAGGTGCTCCAAAAAACTTTGCACACTTAAAATAATGTCTACTTATAAAGTACATTTTTCAATTGTGTAAAATCTTAAAACTTTGATTATTTTCTGGTTTATAGTGCGCAAAAAAATAAAAAAATAAAAAATAAAATAAAAAAACCTTTTAAAATGTTTTATTCATTTTGCATTATTTTTTTTATTATTTTATTTTATTTATTTATAGGATTATAGTGCAAAAATAATGCTACTTTTATTCATTTTGCATCTTAATATTTCTTTGTTTTATTTTGTTTAAAATCTTAAAATATTGTTTATTTCTAGTTTTATTGTAATAAAACTGCATGGGGACATGAAGGTTGAGGATCCAGACGCAGTATTTATTAAAGGGGTAATCCACAATCAAAGTCCAAAAGCAGGCAAAGGTCATAACACAGGGTATCAGTCCAAATTATAACAACAGCACAAAACTAGGAAATGAGGCTCAAAACTGCAGTTTAGACACTAGAACAACTTAGCAATGAATGACAGCGTCAACCGGGCTTATATAGGGTGAACTAACAATGCTAATGAGACACAGGTGCAAACAATGAATGCTTATGAGACCGGGCAGAGGATTATGGGGAATGAAGTCCTTGATGGAGTGCCCTCTATTGGCCATCAAGGGCACTCCAGCTAGTGACTGTGACATTTATAGTGCAAAAAATAAAAGGTAATTCATTAAAATAATAATAACAATAATGCAAAATTAAAAATATCATAATGATTCTTTTTTAATTTTCTTAACATCTTAAAACTTTGTTTATTTCCAGATATAAATATTTTGGCCTCAGATTTTTTGGACCCCATTATGCAACCCCATTATACAGTCCCCTAAGCAATTTTGTTTTTAAACACATTTTATTTTAACACACGTTAAACTTTTACTTCATTGAACTAATGGAATATGGGCCCAGTGAATGCGATCTTGTGCTTGTGGGCATGTATTCATTCACGCTGCTTAATGGACACATTGACTGCTAGTCTTGGATACAGTGAGAAGAGGGTGACACTTAAGGAGAACATCTCCATCCCATCAGGGATAGACAAGCCTCTATTATCTCTCGCTCGCTCTCCTCTCTCCCGCTGTCCCTCCATCCAGTGCGATCCATAATTGTCTCTTTGTGTACTGTGTGAACTCTTCGGCTTCACTCTGCTTCCCAGACCACAGCAAGCTGCCAAACAGATGGAGTCTGTGTTTATGTTTGTGCACAGGACGTGCGTCACTTCACAAGATATAGCCAGCCTCATTTCAAAACCAATCACAGAAACCTCACAATCTCTCAAAGAGAGCAAGTGTCAAAACCTTAAGGAAAAAATTGCATCACAGAAGAGTTGGTGTGTTTAAATTGTATCAATGTTTCAGAGCATCTGTACAGCTCTGAGTGGAGCTGGATTCAGAATATCAATATCATTATATGATTATATGATAATATATTATTGCTATATTATTATATGATAATATTGTAAATGATCTCCAACATAGTAGGTGGCAGTATTGCACCTGAACTAACGAACACTTTATTTTCACAACAAGGTCATTTTGGGGACCTGAAAATAGGTTTCAAAGTGCAAGTTTTTGAAAATTTTACAATTATTGTCTCTGTGTAAACAGAACAAAAACACAAATTTGATGTCATACACATGCATTATGTGTGTAGTCTATAGGTATGTGTGCATGCACGTGGTGTTTCTGCTAAAAAATTATAAATAAAATATGATTATATATTGAAGAAAATCTAAAAACAACAACAACAACAACAAACAACTTAAGATTCTATCCTGAATCCTATCTTAGCACTTATCTTAATGTTCTCTCTTAAATGGAACTTAATTTATTCAAGCTGGGCCTATGTTGTCATGTGACAAGAAACCATAAAACTGGGAATGATATCAAAGAGTGGACCCCTGCAGACCCTCATGAGTGTGTTAAGCCCAGTCTACTAAAAATATGAGGTAATTTGATCTTTGTATGACATGGCTATGTTAGTTGAAGTTAACATTGAAAACCATCTGAGTCTTTATGCTATTTGTAAATGTTTAATTAGTCTACTTTTAACTTTGAAACACATTTTTCAAATGAAATGAAAACAAAACAAATAAATAATAATTATTGTATGTTCTCTCTTCTGTCATTCTAACCTGAAATAGAATCTGGGGCTAGTTACATAAATATTCATACTGTATGTTGAAACAGCCTGAAGAACTAGTCTGACTAACTAGTTGTTAGCCAAGGGGTAACGAGTGTAACTTTTCAAATTCAAATTAGACCAATCTACCTTTTTATGTAACAGATAAAAAAAAAAAAAAAAAAAGTCCAGTCGTATAACAAATGTGATGGCTAACAGGTAAGACAAGTCTAAGCAGTTTATGCAACCGCCCAATGGCCTAAATCACTTGAATACATTTCTATGGAGGGCATGTATAGATACAGTACACACACACATATCTTTTTACTTAATCTAGTATATTTTACTTAGTATATTTTATTGCAAAACCACATAAAGTCTTATTACTAAATGGTAGCACACGCTAAACAGTAGTATTGATACATGCACGTCTTTTTTTTTTTTTTTTAAACAAGCAGCATGTTGAATATGTAATGACAGGATGACACGAGTTGACACTTAGAATCATTAGTGAAGCTCATTCTCACTGTTTGTGATTCATTCCACTGCAGCGTTATGCTGGAATGCACATGTGCTGCCTGCTAGCTAACAGGTGCACTGCAGTGGCATGATTTCGTGAGAACACGCAGGCTGTCAGGACCTGCTTAGCCAGGTGCAGTCTGCAGACAGGTCCAGCTGTACAGAATCCATGTGCTAAACCAACCAGAACCAACCGGAAACCTCTATAAAGGGCACGGATCATGACCAGCTGTGTGAAGCCATAAATTTGGGCTTAAGTGAGAGGAGTCAATATGTAATATTAACTATAGGGTGACCAAACATGCCATTTTCCCAGGACATGTCCTGGCCAGGATTTCTATATTGCTTAAAATATCCAGGTTTTGGCATTTGTTTCCTGTTTTCATACTTAATGATCGTTTGACCAATAACATGCAGACATTGTACGTAATCGACCAACGTGGTGCGTGAGAAGGTGGGATCTACAGAGAAAGGTCAAAGCGATGCAAATACTGTACATATTAGCGTTCAACTTGAAGCAGCACTGAGCATACCGACCCGTGTATGACATCAAAGTACCGTGAGAGTGATTCAATAGCACAAGAAGCCGTCTGCTCTCTAGAGCTCTCACGGTACTTTGTCATACAACAATTGGTCTGCGCAGTGCAAACAAAGCCAAAACATGGATATTTTAGGCAATATAGAAGTCCTGGCCAGGACGTGTCCTGGGAAAATGGCACTTTTGGTCACCCTAATATTAACCCTTTGACTTTCACTGCTAAAAGGAGTCAATGAAAACAATATTTTTCTTTAAATTCTTATTATTGGACACATAAAAAATGGCCTCAAGCCATCAAGCTGTTTGTTTGTTTGTTTGTTTTTACAAAATTTATGTTTTTTCCTAAACAATATAAAACTCTACATACGTACAGTTGAGATGTATGTTTATGGTAAATCTTGCTTTACATGTCCAGTATTGCTTCATGGGTTTTTTGAATAAAATAAACTTGGAACATTACATGGTTCTAGATTGCATGTTGTCAGTACCCAGATGTAATTAAATTGGTTTAAAAGGGGTGTTTAGAAATAAATAATAAATATACTTTATATTTGTATATTGTGGGTAATGTAATATCCAGACAATTTTCTGTGATTTTAATTCATATAATTTGTACATATAACAGGTACATCTATCCGTTTCAAGGGACTTTTATACACGTGTTACTGTATAAACACTCTCTTCGACCTAAAGAAGAACTTAGTTCCCAACCAATAAAGAGTATATATTCTTTATCAGGGATGAGCAACTCCAGTGCTGGACGGCCACTGTCCTCCAGAGTTTAGTGTCATCCCTAATCAAACACACCTGCAAGTCATTTTCAAGAAATCCTTTAGACTTCTGTTAGGTTTTTATAGTATGTTTGATTGTGGATAGAGCTAAACTCTGCAGGATAGTGGCCCTCCAGGATTTGCCCATCTAGTATGAATGCAATCCAGATTCTGCCATGTTGGCATTTTCATGTGACCTACAGTGTAATTTGTATTGCTTTCATGTCATTTATGAAAATTGGTAAATTGTCCTTTGTATGCATACATCAAAATATTGCAGGTAGTAGTATGTCATTGAGGTACTTTTGACAACTAATACTGTGAATAGTTATAATTACTGCGAATTCAGACATGCTACTCTCCTAATGTAGGCAAGGTATTTTTTTTTTTTTTGCCTATATAATAAGGAAATTATTAGTGCACCATTCTGATAACACCCACTTTTCTTTACCTAATCAGTTCCGTTCCCATACAATATGGAACATAAAATACTGCATGAATGTATGTGAGAAACATTTCTGCAATTGTATTTTAAATCCCATTAACATTTTTACAATGTCTGCTTGAGTAAAAAAAAAAAAAATATCCCCATGCACATCCTCATAAACCACTCTCAGATGCCCCTGTAGTCACAACTCAGTCTATAGCCCTGTTCAGATGGGACTAGTTTTGCAGGGGGTCGTTAGAGAAATTTGTGTTTCACAGATATACCTGGTGATTTTACCCTTTGCAGACATATCAACCATATGGTCACACATATTTTTGGAAACTTATGGCATACAGGTGTTTCTGTATTTCTCTTATATTTTACCATATTTCTATTGTTTAGACTCTACTCTACTAAATACAATAAAAATACAACTAAATCAAACATGGTTTGATTTCCAACTTAAAGGCATAGTTCACCAGAAAGTAATAATTACCCCATTATTGTCTTCCAAGTGTTACAATGGCAGTGAATGGCTGATGAGATTTTGAAGTCTAGTTCATTCCATTGTCAAACATGGAGATCCCAATGAAGGAGAAAATGAGAAAGATGGGCCACAGCTGCTGTGATTTGTGTTCACAAACAGAGAAGCTTTCCATGCTAAGCAAACGTCTTTGCTCATTTAGAGATTTGGACAAAGAAATTTGGTGTGACATTTCACTGCAGACTGAGAGCGGGACTGACAGCTGTTGTTCCCAGTCAGCTTGTGAGATTCCCACTCTTTCTTTCCTTTTCTTCTCTATACATTGTTAATCTGTCCCCAAAGTGCTAAATGTCACATTTGGCCTCAAAACTAAACTGAAAAAGGGAAAGTCTGACGCACACAGCTGTGTGACATATTGAAGGAGAGACATCTCTAGACCAATATGTGAAAAGGAGAGTTTTGGAAAATCACTCATTCATTTTGATAAAGACGTTGGCTGAGATTTTTGACACAATATCTCACACTGGATAAGCTCCATTCTCTCCCACCTTTATTTACAGACAGATTAATGGTGAAAGGAAAAGTGCACCCAAAACTGAAAATGTCATCATTTACTCAATAACTCTGAATCAGTTCATCACAGAAAATAAGAAAAACTAAATCTGATATAATAAGAGACTTATTAACCTTATTTATTTGATTTTCCGTATTGTAAATTGGTTTTTTAAACATTATAAGCAGTGAAGCTGTTTATGTGCAGAATGTATAAAGGCATACTTTTTGGGGGCATTAAATAATGCCACAAATACCAGTAAACTGACTGCTGCAAACTTTAGTAAATCATCTTGCAATTCATTTAAATACTGTTCATCTGAAAGGGAAAATAAACTATGTTCATGCTTTTTCACTGCTTATGGTTCAATCAACTTTAGTAAATCCTGACAGTAGCTTTTTAATGGCTTTCTAAATGCTGGCCCAAGGTTTTTATATTAAATTATTTAAAAAAGAATGGTAGCACTTTATTTTAAGGATCAATTCTCACTATTAACTAGCATGCATATTACTAGCAAACTGGTAGTTTATTAGTACTTAAAAAACACATATTAAAACCTTATTCTGCATGACCACATTTAAGATCCCTTAATCGTACCCCATACCTTAACTTCACACCTTACTAACTATTAATAGGCAGCAAATTCGTTGTTTATTGAGGCAAAAGTCATAGTTAATAGTTAGTTAACAGTGAGAACTGGGCCTTAAATTAAAGTGTGACTGAAAGAATGGCCTCATGTGCAGCACTTCAAAACATAGGACAGTTGCACTGCAGGTGACCCGAGTTTGAGTCCCAGGTTGAGTTTGGGGACCTTTCCGAATTCCGTCCCACTCTCTCTCAGACTTTGCTTACTATCAGATTCTACACTGCCCTGTCTCAATAAAGGCAAAAATGCAAAAAAATAAATAAATAAATAAAAACCCTGTCATGGCTACATCAAGAAAACAAAGAATTGTAACTCAAGCGTCATTTAGAAAATTAGTTGGTCCCACTTTATATTAGGTATCTTTAACATGCTATTTGTTAAAATAGCATGTTAAGGTACAATGCAATTGTTGTTGTTAGGTACAATGCATCTATTGTTTTCATGCTAAATTGCAAAAAAAAATTGCTGGTGTTGAGGTGGGTTATGATTAAGGTTGGGGACAGGTTTGGTGGTCCTGTTAGGTTTAAGTGTGGGTTAAGGAGTAGAGGTGGGGTCAACAGTGTAATCATACAGTAGATGTACAGTAACTAAAGAAATTAATTTTTTAAGATTAAAAAAAACTGCAAATTAAGAAAATATCTTCATCAATTTGACAACACACACGCTGCAAATTTTCACAACACAAATACAGAAACCCACTACAAATTCTCGCAACACAACACAAACATAGAAATGTGCTGCTAAGGCTCACAGCACAAACAAATACAGAAACGCACTGCAAATAAAAAAAAAAAAAAAAAAAAAAAAAACAGAAATCCTGCAAATATACATGGACCACATTGGAAATAGGCTATTTAAGGGAAGCACGTTTCTTTGTTTGTGTTGTGAGAATTTGCAGCACATTTCTGTATTGTGAGTCTTTGCAGAAGATGATTTTTTTCATAATTAGCCATTGTTTTTCTATTTACATGTGTTTTCAATTGCAGCACGTTGAGCTCTCTTAATCACCGTAGTTTTAAATATTGTGTACTTACATGTTTTTACACTGTATATATATGTACATTGTATCAAAAGATTATTTAAATATAAGTACACAGTAGTTTAAGACACTTAATATAAAGTGGGTCCAAGTCCCTTCTGAAAAGGGCCATTAAATCAAAAAGGCGGTCAGGGTATACTTAAAAAAAACAAGAAAACAAAGAAACTCATATGGGTTTGGAATATCATGAAGCCTGAGCCATTCCTTTAATCCGTCATTAAACATTTTCTGGTCAAGATAGAGTGTTCACTGTTGTGTGGTGAGATACATCGCCGCTTGTCCTCGCAGGCTGGTAGTGTGAGAGTGAAAGAGAGAGAGAAACAGAAAGCGACAGAAAGAGAGAGTCCCAGTCGTCCCTTCTTATCAGATGAGGCATCCACTTCAATTTGCAATTTTAATGAAAATCAGACACCTGCACTGCAAATGATCGCCACTCTGTAGACTTCAGGAAAAAAGCCAGAGCGAGAAGAGAGAGAGAGCTGTGCGGGTGAAAAACAACCCACAGTTCCTATCGAAGGGGGACAGAGGCTCTGGACGTATCTGGTTACTATAGACCTACCAGATTGGGTTTTCAGATGACTGAGGTGGGAAAAGAAAGGGTTCCTTTCATTCAGGGCGTAGGGACAGGGATCTTCTCACATGCTGAAAGAGTGTAGAGATGATGTCTGCTGTCAGGGCGGCCCCAAGACCTGATTACCCCACACCCGGGAAGCACACACACATACACGCACCCCTCCTCACCATGAAGTAGTCCCTGCACAATAAATGTTTCGGGCCGAGGGGGGGGCCACCGGGGCGAGGTGAGCCACCTCGGCGGGGCTGCCAGAGCAGGGTGTCCTCGGAAGGCCAGGGGAACCAAATCAAACTGGTTCTTGCTTATTCACATGAGAGAGAATGACAAACAGACAGAAGAATGGAGAAAAGAGTATGGAGAGGAGGTCATCAAGATCTTATCGGTCCATTACTTCAACTCACACGCACAAAGGCAGCTACTCTTTTACAGCTTGGCCTAGATGTAGGGCCAGCTCCCGCGTAGCGCATATACGTACTGAGACAAAAGAGCTTTGGTGCAGGTGTTAGGAGATGCCGCAGACAGTGAAAAAGCCTGGTGTAAAATCTTTCCGTGTCCGTAGCCTCACATTCAGATACTGGATAATGGAACTGCTGGCCTTCAAAACCTGTGTCCGCTTTTTTAATGGGTCAGCCCTGTAAAAGGTGTCTCCGGTTCTCACAGACCGCTCTGCCCTGGATTGCACTTTTCCCTGGACCCAATGGATAGAGCACTGGGTTCATGGGAAAAGTCTTTGAAACTGTTTGCTGAGAAGTATTTAACTATTCAACACAATCTCATTCATAATTGTTGGTAACTATACTAAAGCGTAAACTTAACCTTGCATAGACACTGAAACATACAGTGCATCATTAACATATTGACAGCATTTAAAACAAAACCATTTTACATATGAACAACTTTAGAGATCAAATGTGTATAAAATATTTTAATTTCATAAAACAGTGAATTCAGACAGATTAAATTTGTCCAAAGCTATGACTGTGATGCTATGATTTCTGATGCTATATTCAAGGATTTCATCACTTTATACAAAGGCAAAGCTGGAAAATTATACAATGAATATTTATTTATTTAAAAAATATATATATATATAAATTAGTAAATATAATAGTTTGTAACTTACAATATTGTCACTGTGATACTGTGCATCTAAGCATAGATTACTGTTTAAAAGTTTGGGCTCAGTAAGATTTAAAAAATAAAAAAATTATACTTTTAATAAGCAAGGATGCATCAAATTATTCAAAAATGACAGTAAACACATTTAACATTTTTCTAGATTTTTAGAAAAATATTTATAGGTTCTAAAAGCTAGTAAATAGTTATTTTAAATTGTAATAATATTTAAAAATATATAAGTTTTTACTGTATTTTTGATTAATGAAACTAATGCATCCTTAGTAAGAATAAGAAACTAATTTAAAAAACATTTTTATTTTAAATCTTACCGACCCTTAGCACCATATACCCAAACATATAAGAATACTAATGAGATCAGGCTGAACTAATAACACATTTCACAAAGTTCTATCTTTATTAAACAAATATTTATGGGAATTTCGCATAAACATCTTTAAAAAATTATCTCTATGAAATGTTTTGGAAAGTGCAATTCAATTGAGGTGGAGGTTTCCTTGATCACAGGTTTTTGATTCGAAAGAATTTCATTTCAAGTTCATATTTAAAGCCATCAAGACAAATAATTCTTGAAACTACTAGCCTGGAAAGGAGTTACGCAAGGATTTCTAAAGGCCTGGGGCCCCATAAGTCCACATTCAGGCAGATAGTTTACAAACTGGAAACTTAGCACCACAGTTACTTACTTAAAGTTAAGCACTGTGAAGTCTGAGATGCAAGAATGCTACTACAGTGTCAGAGTCAAGATACAAGATAGCTACTATTGCTGAAAGTGACACACTGCCACAAGTCCTGTAGATCACTCAAGACAACCAGGAGTTACAGCACAAATATGTTTGCAGTGAAGGTCAAAGAAAAAGAGTGCATGCTACGGTGGATTAGATATAGTAGAGTTGGCTGTTGATTTTGGCAGCTAGCAACCAAGAAGCTGTTGGACCATGATAATGATTCAAAACACAGAAGTAAATCATCAAGGCAGTTAAATTTCAAGAATGATCTTTCTGATGCTGCACTCCAACAACTGTGTTGAGTTTCTATTTATAAAGGGTCTTTCTAGGCAGTCTGCTAACACCAGCATTCATTCCTCCTCTCTTCCTGTCCCTCAGCATGTCACATCACGTTCATCATTAGCATCACTGAAGACAGGAAAAAATGTGCACTCTATGTGCCACTATTAAAAACACGCACCTGTTGCCCCCATTCCCTGCTCCGCTCTCTCTAGGGTGTTGTTGCCCCTTCAGTGGGTGGCCGGGACACGTGGCCCTTCTCTAAAACAGTGTGGTCAAGGCCCCAGCGCACTCCATTTTGGCAGGTGCCATGATGGATGATCATACAACTGGAAAATCAGACAAAGCAAATGCACACTCTTGCTGTCAGTGATTAGTGAGCATTTATCCTGCCCTTCACAAAACAAACACTGGAGAGGCTTCAGGGCCCTCTCTTAGTTGTAATGTTTTAGATTAACATATATCCAGAGCTGGGTAGTAACTGATTACATGTAATCTGGATTACGTACTCAGATCAATTATATTTTAAAATACTCTTAAGAAGACTACAGTTACTTTTTTTATTACATGATTACATATTATTCACTCGATAGCAATAAATGAATCATAATTTATTGATTCTCCCTAGTTCTTCTTTTCTATCTTTTAAATTTTCCCTTTAAACTTCTAAAATAGCCAACCGCTTATATACATTCAGAAAGTCTTCCAGTTTTGAATGTCGAGTATGAGATCTACAGTGTGAAGAATGCTGCATTATCTGACTTTAATGCATTATTTGACTTTTTTTCAATCACTCAGCCCAAACATGTTACTCAAATAAATTGAATTTCAGTTTTGAAAAAAAAATATAAAAAAAATTTAAAAATGCCTCAAAATATGGATCAGACAGACAGACACACATACAAAGACAGATAGATAGACAGATTCTATTCTTGTTATTTAAATTCAACTTATTAGAATTGCCTATTCTTACATGATTTCACACAGCCCTATCTTAAATAGTTAAACAGCAAATAGTTTAAGACTGGCTACAATTATCCCGGTGTGTAAATGAATGCACTGCAGTAACTTCATATCCTTCGTCATGAAATCTGGACCACGGATTTGTCCCAATGAACTCCCTGTACACCCCTCTGTCGTGGCTATTCAAGACTTCCCTTAGTGTACAACCCAATACTTAAACCCACATCCTCACCTATTCTCAAAATTCTTGATGATGGTTCTCCCAGGTCTGTGCGCGTGGCTCTAGGGGGCAGCAGGTGGGTGTTAAGGGGGCACTAACCCAGAAGTTGTTTGTGAGTGCACAGCAGGAAAGCAGCACAGAGGGACTTCACTAAGCTAGGGCCTCCAAAACATCTGGAAAAGACCTCCGGGTTGCCATCACAACTGCGCAGTGAAGGAACGCTTTAGTGGAGGGGGGAATTTATGACTTCTGTCTGTGGTTTGGATCATGTGGGTCTGTGAGCATACAGTGGGCTCTGAGGGGTCAGTAAAGGTTTAGCTGGCACAAGGGCTCAAACCCCCAGGCCAGACAGGGACCAGGTGAGGTGCTGCATGCATGAACGGTCTGTGTGTGTTTCAGGATTTTGTTCCAGTCTTGCTGTGCTGATGGAAGCAGAAATGAGAATCACAGGTGTCTGCTGCACTTCCTGTTCCACAGATCTGCCCCCCTGCACAGTCTCAGACCACTGCAAATGTGGGCCAAATCTCTCCGCCCCCCGCCGCCTTTCTGGTCCCTTTTTCTTCCTCTCTAACACTTTTATTCAGGTTACTTTGTCTTTCTTTAGAGTTTGATTCACATTGTTTGTCTTCCTTGCTAGCCCAGTTGCCCACACCAATCAGAGGTAAGGAAAACATTTCACAATATTAATGTTTTCGATCAAATAAATGCATTTATTGGAAGCACAAGAGACATCTTTCAAAAACATAAAAAAATCTTACTGACCCTATTAGCTAACATGAACTAACAATAATGAAGAATATTTCTACAAAACCTATAATTGTAGGTTCATTTCATAATTTACTAATACATTGTTTTTACTAACCTCATTCAATTAATAAATGCTGAAAAAGTTAGATTCCTTATCGTTAGTTCACGTTAGATGTAATATTAGCATAATATTAACATTAACTAATATTAACAAATGAGACCTTATAAAATGTTACCAATAACTCTTGTGAATCAAAAAGCAAATCAAAAACGTACAGTAGGACAGATTCAAATGATGCATATGAGCTGTTCTTTAGGTGAAGTCCAATCAAAACAACTGTTACAGATTTGAATCACTCTGAAACACTGTCGTGTATAATGTAGAGCATATTTTACAGCTTAGAGAGAATTTATTTCATATGTAAAGAAAATAAACATAAAAAACAACTAAATTAAATGAAATTGACACCTGGATCGAATCAATCTGAATCAACAGCTTGTGAATCACAATCAAAACATCTGCTTTTGGAAACCCAAACACCCTAAGCATCGGGGGTGTTGGTTACATAACATTAACACATAGATTAGTCCCAGGAACTGCAGGTTTACTGACATTACAATCCTGCTGTATCATCACTATGATGCTCAACACATGGTTGCTGCAGTGGGACTATCCATGAAAATGGATGAAAAGCATCTTGCTAAACAACATCAACACAGATTACATGATCTACCCAAGCTTTGAAATAAATTTTCATTCCAATGATTATCACTCAGGTGAATCATTCAGCTGGCTTCCCTAAAAATGCCTTTTTAAACATTGTCAGCATATAAGAGCTTTAGCTGGAGCTCATTTTTAATCCTGGATCCGATTTCATACCAGAAAAAAACATGATTAACTAAACGCGCCATGTTGGAGTGACAGATAGGTCCCAAGGGTCCAGCAAGGCTTAAGAGTCCTTGTACGAGGCACATATGGGGAAAAGTCCACCATCTGTAGTGCTTAGCACACATTCCTTTAACATAACGATGGATATTTCATGTAATCATTTTAGCCGCAAGCTTTAGAAAAGGATACTACCATCTCAAATGTATTTGACACAAAAAATAGTAAAGACAGATACAAATAAATAGAAGTTGTCTCTCTTTGTGTCATACAAGCAACACTATCAACTGCTCTTAGTGGCTCCACATTCCCAACTAAATCCCACTCTATTCAGACCTCTATTAGTATGCGCAGATTGATAAACAAAATCTATGTGGCATCCATAACGGCCCAGGCTTCAGTTCAAAAGAGCAATTTGTCACCACCTTGTGGAAAGTGATCCCCCGGGGGGCTTGAGCTAATAGGGACGGGTCAGTTTAATTGTGAAATGAGTGTTTCATCCCTAGCTCGCAGGAATTTGAAACCCCTAAGGTGCAGCAGACGGGCCTGTGAGCGAGGTGGATCTTGGCAGAATGCAGAAGGCAAATACAGTCAGCTATTTTTTTTCCAGGCTCTCATCAGAGAGGAAAGGGGTGGGAATGGACCATTGGGCAGGCTCGTTTTTACAGGCCTTCAATTGCTTGTGATATCAGCTGGAGGAGAGACCAGAGAAAAATAAGGAGAATGTAAACAGGGCCAGTTACACGAAGAAAGCAATTACGCAGTCCCAAAGAGATTTTTTTTTTTTTGCATATTCTGCAATTGCCCTGGTATTATTTACCCAAATCTTAACCCCTCCAAATTTTGTTCTTAGAATGAATTAAAAGACTGTGTACCATGAAATTATGTTAAGAAAAGTCTTTGTATACAATCCTATATGTAAACAAATAACTTGGTAACACTTTACAATAAGCTTCCATAATGGAAATATTAACATTAGTTAACTACATTAGCTAACATGAACTGACAATGAAAGATAATTTGGCAGTACCAATAAATCTTAATTTCAACATTTAACTAATACATTATTTTTATTAACGAACATCAGCAAATACAGTTCTAGCTTGACAACTCTCAGAAGATTTTAGCATAGTAATTGGTCTTGGTGGAACAGATCTGCTGTTGGTTATTGCTGTTGTTGTAGATTATTGCTGCTGCTGCAAAGCAAGTACAGGAACTTGCTACTGCCAATACACACACTGATACGCTGCTGTGAGTATTTAAGACATACTGCTGCTGCACAACTGGCATATATAATACCCCGTAGCAGATCTATAGTAGTCAACACTTGAAGTGGATCAAAAAAGTTAATCAAAGTTGTCCTAAGACAAGAACGAGTATTCTTTTAATTGTTTTAGGACAACTTTGATGAAAGGTTTTGATCCACTTCAGATGTTGACTACAGTATACAGGTGGACCTGGGGAGGTGGAGGGTTTCAGAGGAATGCAAATGCACTGCGAACTGCTCTAGTGAATGCTAACCAGCCATTTAAATGTAAAGCAGCAAGCTCATTTTCTGCGCCTGCAACATGAACCAATCAGTTTGTGCCGAGTAGTTAACGCTCTAAATATCCTCAGTTTGCATTAAGGACCAATCAGCCTGCACCATCTAGAGTTTAATGACAGAACTTGGCATTAAATGCTCTAAAAGATACATTGCTCATTGTTATTTCACATTAGCTATAGCATGGACTGATTTTAATGATTGAGACCTTATAAAGCGTTACCAATAACTCTTATGACCCAATTCTTCTTTGTGAATCAAAACAGTACGACAAGTTCACAAATGACACATGTGAGCTGAGAGTTACAGGATTTTACCCAAAAACACGGCCCTGTAAAACTTATGTATAAATTACACTTACCCAAAATTTACCCAACAAACTGGTGTGAAGCAATTTCAAACAAATCAGGCCAAAACTAAGTTCGTTTCAGGAGCTTGAAATATCTTGCAAACTTTCCAGAAAAGTTTGGTCCAACTGGAAAACACCTTTGAACTTTACAATATTCACATTGTTATGATCAGATGCTGTTGTTTTGTTGTGTGTTTACTTTGTTATTGAGAGAAAAGCACGAAGCACATATTTATATATTCATCTAAATGCAGCGTCAACTAAAAGTATATCGCTGCAAAGGTATTTCAAACTTCTTTTTACCCCTAAGCGAAGAACACAAAAAAAAAAAACATTGTGGTGAGTATATTAAGGCCTATAAAGTCACCTTCAAGTCAAAACTGTCAATTTGCTGTGTATATAGTAAATGATTTATCCATATACTGTACGTTAATATTGATGTGCCTTGGTAATCTTTAATAACAATAAAAAAAATATTAGCATCTTCTCGTTTGAGAAGCCATTGAACTCAGACATGTCACTTTAGGGAAGAAAAGTATTTTATTTCGGTTTAGGTGTGAATGAGCCTTGAGGCCACACAACCATAAAAATGGCTTTTTATTATGTAAGTGATATAATTTTAAATATAACTCATTTTAAAATTGATTCTCATTTTGAAGAGACTATTGAAAATATTTAATATGTCCATTCCTTCACTATCCTTTTAACAATTGTTCTTTGTATGTAAAGTCTGCTAAGTTATAGGGAAAACAGCTCTAGATATAAGATATAAAATATGTAGAGGAAAATATTGCAACACACTGTAACAGCAAAGATAGGTCCCATAACTAACAGACACCGGAGAGGGCAGAATCCTGTCAAAAGCATACAAATAATCTGATTCATTCCCTCTTGTTTGGACAGTGTCCTTTATCCCAGACAAAGACTACAGTGCTGTACTTAGAGCCAGCTAGCCTTATGTAGCCTTAAAGTTTCCCTTCCCTGTTAAAGCAATTTTCCAAGTGAAACTTTGCCAGACCTGTGGCCCTCTACACTGTCTTTCTATTTAAGAGAAGCAGAAGAATGCAGAGGCCAAAACAAACTACCTCCCCAGATGATAGTAGGGAAGATAGCTTAGCAAGCATAAAGGCTAATAGCCTCAAGCTGACTTTCCTCTAGGGGGCACATCTATGATCCTCCTCCAGCCCTGTCACGCTTTTAACACTTAAACACAAGAGGCCTGTGAACAGTCTCTATGATCTGGGAACACAGAGATGTAAATAATTTTATCCAAGCATTAAATGCCAGAAAGGCGTGTTTTTAGTGCAAAAACAAAAACTGTATGTTAAATAAACCAGTAGAATAACATTTAGTAAAGCCTTTACAAAAGTCGAGCTTCAGAATCATAAAGCTTCAGAATTGTTTTTAATCAACTTTTCATATATGACTGAATAAAAAATTACTTTAGCATGCAATTAGTTATTGCATATCAAAATTACAGAGTGACAACAGTACTACCATTCAAAAGCTGCATTGCTATTTAATATATTTGATCAAAAATACAGTAAAAACATTAATATTGTGAAATATTATTACAATTGCTTTCTATTATATTTTAAAAGTATATTTTAATATGTTTTAAGCAGTCATTACTCCAGTGTCACATGATTATATCATTTTGTGTCACATGATCTTTCAGAAATCATTCTAATATGCTGATTTGCTGCTCTGTAATGAATAATAATGAACTGGAAAGAATGGCATTTATTTGAAATATAATTAAAATTATAATTATATTATAATAAATTCTTACTGACCCAAAACTACTGAATGATAGTGTAATGGCATAGTTAATACTTTTTGTAAAATAAAATAAAATAAAATAATTATTTTAAAAAAAGAAGAAGAAATTAAAATTAAATCTCTGGAGGCAAGCATTGCTTCACTGTCCAATCAGTCAATTACCAAACAGGTATTTTTTTACAATGCTTACTTCTCAGTAAAAACTGAGTCATAAGTTGAAAGAAATATCTATATCTATATTACACACACATTATGAGTTGCATAGACTAGTCGTCTTTAATGATCTGCCAACTAGTCGCTGGTTCTAGAGGGCGCAACAGGATCAGAAATCTTTGAAGTCCACATTTACTCTCTGTTTCCAAACAGTTAAAATGACAAATAAATGCTTAATTGAAAAGTGATTGAATAGACGTGTGGTTATTGAATATGGGTGATTGTAACTTATGTATGGAATGCACGTTTTAAACAGCTTATTGTACAGGTATCTGTTATAGGCGCGACAGCCATGTGGGCAGCGCTGTGTCATATACCATAACTGTGCACAAGGTGTTCGAGTCTCAGCTCAAGGATCAGGCCTATTTGTTCATTAATCTTGTCGTTAGCGGTTAGTCGAAGTTAATTCAACTTTCATCACATAAATGTCAACATTAAAAAATCTGAAGTTGTTTATAAACAGACTCTGTTCAATCGCTTTGTTATTTTCAGTAACCTCATTACACAAGATGGTTATGAAAAAGAACAGCAAACACAAACTGATGCAATTTGGGACCCATGACTGGCACTGAATACTTTGTTCTAGCTGATCTAATAAGAAAAATGCCAATCAGGTGGAAGAGGAGAAGGGAGAGAGGGGGAGAAGGGTCCATCATTCATCAAAAGCAAAGAGAGAAAGATACATAGAGAAGGAGGATTGGGGGATGGGGGTGGAGGAGAGAGCGATCAGATGATGTTTGGCTCTGGGCGTTAGGAAGTATCGTATGTGACACATCCATGTGAGAAGGTTATGGCAGACCACTGTAAGGGCCCATGTAATACTCGCACAGGACACAGGAAGAGCTGACTACTGGACTTCACCTTACTTCTGTCTCGCTTCTCTGACTCTCTCTCTCTCTATCACACACGCAAGCACAGCCATTAAATCTATCAATACAGAGGCCTTTAAGAGCTCAGTGCTCTAATCAAAGGGTCCACCCAAACAAACTTACAGAACACCAATCGGTTCAATATGTGGGTCTGGAGCATAAAAGACCTGGTCTAATTATGATGACGTGATCAACTGCTAAATTGAAATCTGTCACTGAGCCAGAGATAGATTCGCCCAGTGCTCGTCATATATCACAACTGCTGTGCTTTAAACCACATGATGTTTATGTTTTGGATTTACACAGACTACCATTCAAAAGCTTGAATAAAGTAGGCATTTTTAATATTTTTGAAACTCTTTTACTCACCAAGGCTGCATTTATCTGATTAAAAATACAATATAAACAGTAATTTTATGAAATTTTATTGCAATTTTTCTATTTTAATATTTATTTTGTGTTGGTAAAGCTGAATTTACTCTAGTCTTCAGTGTCACTTTTTCAGGATTCTTTGGTAAATAGAAAGTTCAAAACAACAGCATTTATTAGAAATAGAAATTTTTTGAAACATTATAAATGTCTTTACTGTCACTTTTGACCAATACAATCCTTGCTGAGTAAAATAATTCATTTCTAATATTAATTTCTATGAATTACAATCTTACTGATCTAAAACTTGAGCAGTAGTGTAAGTGCTAGCAAAAACGTTTTTAATTTAATAATCAGTAATAATCTATAAAATAACCTTGCAACTTGATCAAAAACATCGGCTCACATTAGAATATTTTTAATTTATGTGTGATGGATTAATCGGTACTATGTTCAGTGCCTGATTAGGAGACAGTTCATAACATTTTCCCTTTAAATGTGGCCATTGCAATGAGTGTGAATGCTAATTGATAGATTTTGAGCACTATTGTAGACTTGATGGTGTCACATTATTGTCAGATTGTTTGTATGCTTTCTTGTATATCGGTTCAGTAGTCAGCCCATTTTTGTTCATTCTTGAGTTTAGATGTTTTTGAAAACACACAAACAGTTCTCTGTTCTCTATTCCACATGGAACGGACAGAATGACTGACAATTTTATTTTGAATAATTCATCCGAGTGTGTGAAGGTCAGATGATGATCTGGCCTGTACCGCCCAGGACTTAGAGCAGAGGTGACACAGTCATCAAATATTTATTTACCAAATGTACTCCCAATACACTCTCAAAATACACACACTAACCCACCACCATGACCCTCAAACACTTTCTGACCGGCCCTAGTTCTGCAAAAACTAACCAACACTCCCCTTAAACCTCAGATCTTAAACCAGGACATAATGACCTACTGTAGATCAAACTTCCCGGCTGCACAGATTTATTTCATATATGTGTGCGAGAATAAGGGAAACAGAGAAACTGTTCCCAGGTCAGTGGGAAATGAACCAAAACTTTAAACAGTTTCACATTTTTGTGTGCGTACTAATGCTTGGTATGTGCAATATGAGCCTGTGTCATCTTGCTGCATCATGTCTTTTCTGGCTTCCAGTTGCGCATTACTCATGCACACAGGTGCAGAGGGTGTGTGCACAGTGTGGGCGGCAAACACAGCTGAAGTTAACTTAGGTGAGCCTATTTTGCAACTTTAGTAATAATCAAATACATTAACAGACTTTTTTCAAAAACATAAAATCTTACTGACCCCAAACATTTGAATGCTAGTGTAATAATAATAATAATAATAAATTAATATTGCTATAATTAAATATATGAATAAATTCTTATAAACGTATAAACATATCATTATATATATTTATATATATATATATATATATATATATATATATACACACGCACACACACATAAAACTTATATTCAAAAGAATATGCCAATGTAATATATAAATGTTCTTTTATTTATATATATATATATATATATATATATATATATATATATATATGTGTGTGTGTGTGTGTGTGTGTGTGTGTGTGTGTGTGTGTGTGTGTGTGTGTGTGTGTGTGTGTGTGTGTGTGTGTGTGTGTGTGAGAGAGAGAGAGAAAGAGAGAGAGAGAGACTCTCTGTTGGAGATGGAGTTTGAGTATGTATTTCAGTGTCTACAGAAAAGGAACAGGGTAGATGAAAATGTACTGTAAGCTTCTGATGTGTCTGCTGTGTTTATTTTCTTAACACTGAGATTTGAGGCCTTACAAATCTGCGTATTCAAACATAAACAAGCATTTCATGGTACTGAGCAGTGAAGGCATTTACTGTTATGGCTTTACACATGGAGTGTGTGTGTGTGTGTTTGCCTCGCTCTTGAGAGGGCAGTAAGTTTTGGGCTCTCTGATGAACAGCACATGTTTGATTGTGCCGTGCACCTTGAGTCTGGATGTGTTTACGCTTCCACGGATCGTTGGGTAGCATTAAGGAAGTGGGGTCTGAGTCACAGGGAAAAAGAGAGAGAGATCAATTTGAGCCATATGTGCTCCCAACTTCCTCAAACACTTGAACCCAGGAACAGTTTATGAAACCATTAATATATTTTCAAAAACAGGCAATTATTACAGAAGCCAGACTAACTCTGTTCTGTGTTATGCATATACATAAATGATATCATGAACTTTTAACTGTACTACACCTTCTTTAAAAAAAATAAAATAAATCAAAACCCTAAACAGAGACAGATGGCATGATTCTTTAATCAAGTATTAAAGAAATCATTCACCCAGAAATGAACATAATGTCATTGTTTACTCACTCTCCTTTGTTCCAAATCCATATGATTTTTTAAAGTAGAACAAAAAATGAAATATTTAGAAAAATCTTCACATAGGTATTTCCCATACAATGACAGTTCAATGACAAAACAAAGACTAAAGACTTCAAGCCAGTGGCAAATTCCAGAAGATCTGGCAGAGGTTCATGAGCACAGAACGACCGCTGACACCCTGAAGCTCACATCTCCGAAAGTGTCGAAGCAAATTTTCAACTAGACGTCATCTTTATTAAAAAACTGCATACTTGAAGTCTAAACAACTACGTTTTCACCAAAAAAAAAAAAAAAACCTCTTAAAACTACATACCGTGACACAAAAACAGTATTATTTATAAAATTATAGTAGATTTGGGTGTGTGTGTGTGTGTGTGTGTGTGTGTGTGTGTGTGTGTATATATATATACACACACACGTGTGTGTACACATGTCCATATATATATATATATATATATATATATATATATATATATATATATTATATATATGGACATGTGAGGTATATATGTGAGGTATATATTTATAAATCTGACAAGGTTTATTATATTCTGCTTTATTAAATAAAAAAATATAAAGTTGATGTTATGTCCCTATTTAGATAACTATGTAAACTTGTGTGTCTGTGTACTCGTGTCCCAGCATGTATCTGGATGTGCTTGTTGAAGACTGTCACACAGGTGTGTGTGTGTGTGTAGGGTACATACTCCAGTTGGAGGTGTTATTGTATTCAAGAGATTCGAACTGCATCTCCAGGGGGCAGCTGACAGCTGAGGTCAAAGGTCAACTGCAGCCTCAATGATGGGCGATTAGTTTTGTTGTCAAATCTTAACAGGTGAAGGTGAGAAGCAACTTATCTTCTGAAGGCATATCATCTAGAAAAAATAACAAACAAAGAAAAAGAAGAGAAAAAATGTCTGCCATTCCGACAATGCATGTTCACTCAACACATATCACAACAACTATTGATGATTCACTGCTGTCACAAAAACACAAATGAGCCCGCATGCGCACATGTCATTTGACTGCTTTTGTCCATCCAGTGAGGCCTTGCCCAGAACTATGGAATGACGAAAATAGCATTTGTCATCCTTTCTTTTCCTTGTTTGTTTTCTTTGTCAGTGTTGTATTTCTCTCGGGTGCACAGAGCAGCACACCTGCAGTGGAGAATTGTTCTACAATACATTCGCTATTCTTATCAAAACATCAATACTTCCTGGAAACTTTTGAAAACAGGTCGTAACGTTAAGCTCTTTTTTGCTTCTTACATTGGTTACTCTATTTCTTTTACTTGAGGTTATTCCTCATTGTATATTTAGACATTTAGTATTTTGGGAGCCATTACGTTTTTTTCTTTCTTTCTTTCTTTTTCTTTTTTTTTTTTCTTTTTCAGCAAGGATGCATTAAATTGATCAAAAGTGAGATTCAAAACTTTTACACTGTTACAAAATATTTTTATTTCAAACAAAAGCGGTTCTTCTGAACTTTATACATCGAAGAATCCTGAACAAATGTATCACCATTTCTACAAAATTATCTGTGACAATACTTGCTGTGATAATAATATCACCAAATCAGCATATTAAAATGATTTCTGAAGGAACATGTGACACTGACCGGAGTAATGGCTGCTGAAAATTCAGCTTTGCATCACAGAAATAAAGTACATTTTAAAATATATTAAAATAGAAAACATTATTTTTAATTGTAATAACATTACAGCTTTTGCCGTATCCATGATCAAATAAATTCAGCCTTTTTAAACACAAGAGACTTTTTTCAGAAATACTGTATATAACAAAATGGTTTTAATGAGACACATGGATGTAAGTTTTTCCATCTCTGTTTGCAGATGTCTGCTCTTTTCTGACTTGGTGAGTATTACAGATAATTGCGTTTAAATGCTGCAGTTTGGAAAATAAATAAATGAGCAGTAATTTATTGTGATGTAATATGTAATAATGATTGACTTCTGTTCTGTTTTTTTTTTGACATTGCATTTATGATATGATTTAATTTTTTTTATTTATATGTTACTACTTTGATCCAAGTATGGGCATATAAGTATGATTAAGAATACACAAGCAATTTATGATTTAAATTGAAGAGAACCCAATCAAACAAATGAGACATAAATATATACTTAGTCATTCATTTGGGAAAATTATCTAATATTATATATCTGTGAGTGGCAAAAGTATGTGAATCTGTAGGATTAGCAGTTCATTTGAAGGTGAAATAGAGTCCATCTGTTCAGAGGTGTTTCAATCAGTGGGATGACTATCAGGTGTCAGTGCGTGCCCTGTTTTATTTAGAGAACAGGCGTCTATCTGTTTGTGGATGTGAATCTTGAAACAAACAAAGGAGATCTCTGAGGACCTTAGAAAAAGAGTTGCTGTTGCTCATCAGGCTGGAAAAAGTTACAAAACCATCTCTAAAGAGTTTGGACTCCACAAATCCACAGTCCGACCGAGTGTGTACGAATGGAAGAAATTCAAGACCACTGTTTCCCTCACTCTAAAAGCAAGATGTGTAATAGTCTGCAAGGCTGCTGTGAGGTAACTTCTAAGCAACTAAAGGCCTCTCTCACATTGGCTAATGTTAAAGTTCATGAGTCCACCATCAGGAGAACACTGAACAACCATGGTGTACATGGCAGAGTTGCAAAGAGAAAGCCACAGCTCTCCAAAAACAACACTGCTGCTCTTCTGCAGTTTGATAAAGATCATGTGGACAAGCCACAAGGCTATTGGAGAAATGTTTTGAGGATTGAGATTTGGATAAGACCAAAATAGAACTTTTTGGTTTAAATGAGAAGGGTTATGTTTGTAGAAAGGAAAGCACTGCATTCTTGCATAAGAACCTTATCCCATTTACTGTATGAAACATGGTGCTGGTAGTATCATGGTTTGGGCCTATTTTACTGCATCTGGGCCAGGGCCTAGCAAAACAATGAATTCTGAATTATACCAGCAAACTCTAAAGGAGAATGTCAGACTCAGGACATCTGTCTGAGAGCTGAATCTCAAGGGAAAATGGGTCATGCGGCAAGACAACGACCCGAGCACACAAGTCGTTCTACCAAAAAAAAAAGGTTAAAGAAGAGCAAAGTTAATGTATATATATATATATATATTATAATATGATATAGATACGGGAATATATATATATATATATATATATAGTTTTTTAAAATGATGCAGAGACAGGAATATAATATAATATAATATAATATAATATAATATAATATTCAAATGAATGAAAAAATGTTACAGGCAAAAAACTAAAGTAAGGCAGGGGGAGCAAAACATGTGGTATGCAGAACAGCATATCTGGATTTGTCATTATTGTTCACAAAGGAGAACTGATATAAAAACCACTTATGAATAAAATATAAAATTGATTGCACAGATAAGGAACTTGCAACATTCAAAAACTCCCCAAACACGTATCTGTCCTATCATTTTACTGCTTTTAGGATAAAACATGGCAATAATAAGCAGGCACAAGTCAGCAGTTTTAAAGTCTGCTTTATGTCCATCTGTATCCTTTCTCCAAGGACAAAGCTGCAGAGAATACCAGCCATCTCCAGTCAGCAGTGACCTTGGACATTTCACATCATAACTTTTGTCTAAAATCTCTGTGTGAAAAAAAAAGTATGGAAAATATATTGAAACTGTCTACTGAAAATACTAAAAGATGAAGTTTGTTTATTAAAAGCCAATGTCATGAAAAGTTACAGGTTTGAATCATGACTTACTTCTCATGACAAGCAGTGCTCTAAGATGCAACATGGTTGCTAGGTTAAAAATTAATGGAAGTTTTCTGGTTTGAATCATGTTCTCCATTTTTTTTTTTTTTTTTTTTTTTTCCTCTGGATGGTCCTAAAAGCTGCAGAGTGATGTCCCATACCAGACTGTGCTGCAGTCCATAAGTAAGTTTTGCCTCTTTGTCACCATCTCTGTCTGAAACCTGCAATTGCAGTTATTTGCGGAATTGTCTTCTTTACGTTGGCTGTGCAAATTGTTCAAATTGTGTTAAATTGTATCATGACTACTAAAATTGCTTGGGTTGTAGATGCACATGTGAATGTAAAAAATTCTTATATTAAATAATGCTAAAAATAAGCAAAGATTTACTTGATTAGTATAGTTTTGCATGTGATTTGGATTAATGCATTTATTTATTAATGCATTTAGGCCTTATATAGGTGGGCCAGTCCCATTTGCACTCTTCCTAGCATGCTCTGGGGTATGAATAATCATGTGATGGTGACTTTCTGATCTTATGTTCATGTTGACAAAAGATGCTGTTAACAATGAATTCAGTAATACTGAATAACAGTGCATTGCACAAATGATATAAATGACTACAACATCAGTGATGATGACAGTGATGAAGGTGCAGTCTTGACTGAACCACCTGCAGCTGTTGGGAGTTAGACATGCAGAACTGCAGTGCATTTTCCTTGTCACGGTCCTGTCAGTCAGCCCCTTCTGAACACCCTGAATGAATCCACCACCCCACCCTGAAAACCCAAGGCAGACTCCAGATAACACATCGCACTTGTGCTTCACACCCCTGCTGAATTATTGGTCCGTATGTTTCCGCTCTCTTGGAAGTAGGAAAA
Source organism: Cyprinus carpio (assembly GCF_018340385.1). Classification (NCBI taxonomy): domain Eukaryota; kingdom Metazoa; phylum Chordata; class Actinopteri; order Cypriniformes; family Cyprinidae; genus Cyprinus; species Cyprinus carpio. The sequence continues at coordinate 10,528,942 of NC_056582.1, read as the reverse complement.
AGCTCCATTATTCACCAGATTTCTTGTATGACAGCATGTCCTTGTAAATCAGCTACAGCACAGCTTTGGCTTTGGTTGATGCATCATGCTTGGAATCATTTTTAGTAAGAAAAGAACCTGGCATTACAGTGCAGTGCATGTAAGACAAGTCATTATTTTTTGATTACTGTTTCCTGTGTGACTGAGCTCTCCATTGCTCATATATGCAATATTTATTTCTAGGGTTAAATTGAGGGAAACTAGAAAACTAAGAGTTTTATGTCTTTTGAAACTGTTCCAGTGTCTATATCACACTTCATTCTGGTTATTTTTACATTTCCTAGTGTTTTTCAGTCATTTAATAAAAAATGTGCATCTGTAGACAAAGTAAATATAGCGGGCATCCCTGCTTTCTCTCAGTCGCATAACACTTTCACAGCTGTTTACATAAATATACTATATGTATTTTATATGTATATTTATATATATATATATATATATATATATATATATATATATATATATATATATATATATATATATATATATATACAAGGGAGACTGAGTCAAGTTTTCACACGTTATTTATATATATATATATATATGTATATATGTATGTATGTATGTATATGAAGACCATCTGAGATTTGTTTTTTTCTTTTTATATGCACATTTTTATCACGTTCCTATGTTTAGGTTCAGTATTTCACTGGTTATTAGTCAGTTATTGAATGCCTTATTTTCAAAAATCATCCAATATTATTTTCATATATTATCCAATATTATTTCTCATTTAAAAGAAAAATCTCAGATGAAAAATTTTTGCATCTGAAGTGTTCATATAGATAGATAGATAGATAGATAGATATGCCTAACATTAGAATAATTAAACAAACTTAACAAGTATTCTGTTTTTAGAGTGAATTATTTCTCTTTTTCTTTGACACACACTCTCTCTCTTTCTCTGACTCTTTTTCTGTGTTTGTTTTTTTTTGTCTTTAATGAATGAATGTGGATGGGTTTGTTTCCCTTTTTTTTAAGCGGGGGGATTTTTGTTTTGTTTTTTTGTAGGGTTAGCGTTAACATATTCTGATAGAACCAAATCCACAGAAGCTTTTATTTGGCCAGTAAATCAGACGCTTAACATAAGCATGCTTTGGTAGTCTGTTGTTTATATACAGACACACTAGCTCATGTAACACTAAATAAAAAAATGGGAAAACCCGACACTGTCTCTCGCGACTCTGCTGGCAAGCATGAATTATTTCTAAGAACAAATTTTATTTTCTTCCATGTTATCTGTATTCTATGCATTCTTGTTTCAAGTAACCTTCTTTATTCCGAGAGATAAGCATCAAAATATCAATACAAATTAGTACGTTCCTCAGCAAAAATGATTATTTCTGTTTAGGCTATTCACATTCTGGATGGAGCGTTTCGGCCTAATTGGGGGTTTGGAGATAATGACTCTTTCAGAGTGCTGTCAGCCAAAGGAATGAAAGTTTCTGGAAAGTCCTCTGGCAGTTGGTGCATTGAGTATTCAGTGTGAGGCCCTGGCCTGTCTCAAGTGCTCACAGCTGGATGCTCTAGAAGACTGGAGAACTGAAGCCGTGTCAGGAGACTGAATAGGCCTCGCTGTATAGGCCTCTGTCCTTATTTACTCGCGGAGCTGGAACCTCTTCTGTTTGAGCTCAAATTGAGATGCATACCTGAGCACGGCTGGATGAGGAAAGACTAAAGCTATTCATTCAGATTGGTTATTTGCTTGATTCTTTGTCATATTCTTTCTCATCGTTATAAATTAATTAGCTGTGATTGTTTCCCACAGCGCAGTCTTTACTTAAATGAACATATTATTTTCAAATGATATATAAATGTGTATATTTTGTTTAATAAATATGTATAAAACAGTAATATTGTGAAATATATATACATATATTTTTTAGAATTTAAAATAACTGTTTTCTAAGTAGATGTTGAATGTAATTTTTTTTTAATGCTGTTTACATATAACTGAATTAAATAATATTTAAAAATATGAAATTTCCTTTGGGTTTTATTAAAAGGAATTTTATATATTCTATTTTATAGAGGGTTTTATTTATATTTTCATTATATATGATAAGTTATATCTGAAAAACATCCAGTATAGACAGTATTGTAAATGCATGTGCATTGTGAGAATAAAGCTGCCAAACACGCCTACATGCATTCCTCTGCAATTTTCAACAAATGTTACCGTGCAGTATCTCACACCGCTGTGGGCCACAAGTGTTCAGAAGGTGGCAACCATTATCCCATTATCTATAACAGGGGCCTCAGGGGTGGATGGCCATAAGCTGTGCAGCTGCAGCAATCAATGGCAAAATCACCACTACTGAGAGTGTTTTACCAGAGCACTGGTGTCATCAGCGTAACAGGTCTCAGATCAGCCTGGTGGAAAAGGGAGGGACAAACTTGTAGTCTTGTCAGAGGTGGGTGATTATGAGGTGGAGGGGTCAAGCAATCGGATGGGCAGTGCACTCTGGGAAATAACTTTCACTAGAAAACTGGAGAGAGATCCTTTCAATTGAGAGAGATCTCTTTAATTGAAAAGAATGACTGAGCCATTGTTATGATTACCTATTTTCATGTATTTAATAATTAATACATTTTCATTTTAATATTATATTTTCATAATAATGTAATTTTGTTGAAATAAATCTTTTTTTTTTTTTGTGAATGTATGTGCTATATTTCCTTTATATTTTATTTCATTTCATTTTTAAAAGTCATTTAAAAAGGGATCTATCACATAACTTTAAAGGGATAGTTCCCCCAAAATGAAATTTCCTCACCCTCATGTCATTCTTAAACTGTATTCATTCGCAAGCGGTCACAGGCATTACTTGGTCGCATGTAAAAACCAAATGTAAACAGCAATGGGTCTCAGCTGACAACTTGTGATCTGAATACCTGGTGTAAACTTGTGAAAAGGTTAAAAGAAACATGGATAACAAAACTAATTTCTTTGTGCACATGTGGCGTCATGACAGTTCTGCTTGGATGAGAGACAAAAAAACTTACAGCTCAAACTTGAAATATGCTTTGTGCAACATGATTGATTGCTAAATAAATATGTAACATCATGTTAAAACGTACATGCCAGAGCAATGCGACTGCTTTAGCAATGTTCTCCTAAGTCAGTGTATACAGGGGACACTTTTCTTTGTGTACACGGAAAAAATATATATATATAGATTTATGCACAAGTTCTTTCCTGTGCAAAAAGAAACAGAAATTTGCTGTTTACTTTGACAATGTCATATGAAGTTTTGACAAATGCTTTCCTTTTGATATTTGGCTCGGGCTCACAGATTCCAACTACAAAGTCACCCCTCTCTTTGAACTGCGCAAATAATGGACTTTTGAAACGGGTTCATTACACCATGCTAATTTCTATTATGAGCGATTAAACGCAGCTCTCCTCTCGGCCCTATCATAGCCGTCGCCAGGAGCAGAGCTCTCTGTAGGGGTTCCGGTTCATTTGGGCTCTGCTCCTACCCCTCCCTCCAGTGCGACTATTCAGCCGACCTGGCCCAATCTATTCAGCGCAGCTCTATTCAGGTCTGGGAAAAGAAAGAGAGCCAGCGAGAAAGACAAGGAGAGAGGAGAAAGAGGAAGAGAAAGAAAGGTTTCACAGCTGCAGCTGCTAAACGCAGGGTTTGAGATTGCCGAGCATGCGTGGGTTTCAGACCACTAAAGGGTTTTGGCCTCTTCTTCTCATCTCCGTCTTCATTCTTTCTCTCACCTTCCCTCCTTTATTGTGCCTCATAAAGGATGAGAAGAAAGAGGAGGAGGAACGGGAAGAAAACAAGAAACGTGGTGTTCTAGGTCAATTGAATAGGGTTATATTCCTGGTGGGTTTTTTTTTTAGTTTATTAAAGGAATAGTTCTCACAAAAATGACTTAAATATACACCCTCATGTCGTTTCAAACCCGTATGACATTCTTTCTTTGGAGGAACAAAAAGAAGACATTTTGAAGAATGGTACTGTCGCTCTTTTTCATGTAGTTACAATGAATGGACACTGGGGTGTTCAAAAAAGACACAAAAGCACCTTAAAACTATAGTATTAGCAGTCTTATGTAGCCTATTTGAAGTCTTCTGAAGTCGTTCAATAGTTATCCACATGACTCCAGTCCATTGGTTAACATCTTGTGAAGCAAAATGCTTTGTACTTGTAGGAAACAAATCCATCGTTAAGGCATTTTAACTTTAAACTGTCGCTTCTGGACAAAATATGTGTCCATAATCCATAATAACACTTCCTACCATGAAAAATCCCTTGTTGTCCTCTCATATCAAAATCCACCCACATATTTGTTTAAAACTATTTTTGGACTGTTTTGCTTGTATACTGTGCTTGATCTGTGCATATTTCTCTCCTGATCTAATGCTAAAATTTTCCAAATCTTTTCCGATAAAGAAAGAAACTACATCTCAGATGGCCTGTGGGTGAGTACATTTTCTGCAAATTTCCATTTTTGGATGAACTGTTCCTTTAACTGCTCCAACTGGATCGTTAAGTTCAGAGTTGAACTCAAGAACGAAACACTCTGATTTGAAAATGATAATCCAGAAAGTTTTAGCAAACCAAATTAAGTGATTAATTGAAAAGATCCAACTTAGAATGCGTCTTCCATGAATCGGACATTCGTCATTTGAATGTGTAATGTAATATTTATATGACATCACATCTTGATATTTTTGTTTAAAAAATTGGACGGTTGTCTATGAGTCACGGATTGTGAGAAAAGCTAAACAAGTGGTTAAGTCAGGTCTGAATTTGTCTACATTTCAATCCCCAGCGGGCCACTTTATCAGTTTTATCTCTCGAGAGACTCTCTTAGTCTAAGTAAATCAGTGTGCCCCTGTTCACCGTAACCCCCCCTGCAAAGACATAATGACCACTTCCCAGCTCATCAGCCACTTAAGATAGTTAATGATGTTGATAAATCACCCATAAATCTGTGCCCCAAGCACTGTGGCATGCGCTCATTTGTGGTGGACAGGAATGAGGATCATGTAACTTTAAATAAATTGAATTTCCCCAGCCAGGCTTCCATGTTCATTGGACTCCACTGAAGACATAATTTAATATACATACTGGAGTTTCTGTAGATTTACCAGCTTGATAAGATTATGCACACACCATGTAAAGTTTTGTAAAATTTAGAAGTATCATGTAAGATTCAAATGATTTACATTTCATCCCTGTTTCCCTGACTGCATTTATGTGGTGGAAAATGTAGCTCACCTATATACTGTATATATTTTTAGTTTATTAATTTATTTTTTAGAATGTTAAAATATTATATTTAAAATATTTTTGCAATTAAATATAAATGAAATTAAGAGATAATGTAAAATATTTAAATAGTATTTAAGTTAAATTAAATCAAACCATTATCTGCACAAATTACATAATTACACCTTTGGTCTGAGATCATAGTTTTACATTACTAAAAATAACACCCTGCCTGATTTCAGAGAGAAAACCAGCACTGGTAAGTGAACCTAAAAAAATAAAAATAAAAAAGATTCTTAACAAAAGATTGCTGATAAACAAAACATGCAAAACTTCTTAAACTTGGCCATAAAGAAGTCACCTCTCACACACTGCATTCCTGCCCTGTGGCACACACACACACACACACACACACACACACACACAAACCCATTCAGGATCATTGCTTCTTTTATCACGTATTTTGCACTTGGCCCTATTAAAACACTCCTGCTCAAATAAACAAGAGCTTCACTGTGTTTGTGTTCTCCACCCTGCCAGCATATGGGAGGCAGTGTCTATACATCACACCTGAATTTGTGTGCTGATTGAGGATACCAAGGAGACGTTGCCCAGGTAAACACTTAATAGAAGCAAGCTGTTAACACAAGACTGTTACAACAAGGCATACCTTCTCCAGGGATGACATCGAGTGATGGGCAACCAGTGCAACACTCAACAGGTCAAGGAGGAGACATCTTTCAACACTTACAGTTTTGGCCTGTAGGCATCGAGCTCTAGGAAATGAAAGGAACTTGGCAGAAGTGGGCGACATCCACTCACTTTATTAAACAAACAACAGTGAGAAATGTAAATGTTAGTATACAGTACATACACAATAATAATAATAATAATAATAAAAAATCTGTACCTTCTTGTTCGGACACCTGCACAGGGGCTGTGCAAAGTTCTGCTTGACTCATGCCACTCATGCTCAGGCCTAAGAGTGTTTCTTAAAGCAATAGTTCACCCCAACATGAACATTTGCTGACAGTTTATTCACCCTCAGGCCATTTTAAGATGTAGATGAGTTTGTTTCTTCGTTAGAACAAATTTGGAGAAATTTATTGCAACACTTGCTCACCAGTGGATCCTCTTCAGTGAATGGGTGCTGTCAGAATGAGAGTCCAAACAACTGATAAAAACATCACAATAATCCACGAGTAACCACAGAAAAACAGTCCATCACTTAACATCTTGTGAAGGGATAAGTTGTGTGTTAATGAAGAAAATTAACACACACACACACATTTTTTTTAAACCATATAGAACCAACATAAATACATAATTTGACTAAGAATGTAAACTAGATTTTTTCTTTCATTAAGAAGAATGCGCCTACACTGTTGGAAAATACCAGCCAGTGTGCAGGTGTTATGCTATAACTATAACTATAATTGTCTAAAAATGTACTGCTCAGTACAGACTCGTTGAATTACAGCACATTTAGACCAGCGCATATGAAACCTTTCTTCATGCCTCATCTGAAACTCTAACTGCGTTTTCTCCTTTCGGATTTAGGGATTCTCACTTTTTAGCCAGGACTCAGAGATATGATGAGACGTGCAAGTGTCTCTGCTTCCTATTAACCCAGGCATTTCCTCGCTATAGTGCACAGCCATTAAACATCCAGAGATAGTACTACGTGCTGGCTTCGTTTCACGCCTCTCCATTTTATTCTTGACGAATAGCTTGAGCAGATGGGCTCGTTATCTTTGAAGATTCCTGCACGGCCAGCGTGATAAATTGGCACAGGACTGTCTGCAACACACACATAGACACACTGACAAAAACACAAAACGCAACTTACGCAGATGGAACAGTATCTCTTCCAACCTTGAATTATCTACCGTTTAAAAACTCTGGTTCAGGCCCACTTCACTTTACTCTGTCTTTCAGAGAAGCACCAAATCCAGTGTCTTTATGCTTTGCACCATCTGTCCGAACCCTTGCACCAGGGTCTTTCATCTTTTTCCAGCTGTGAATGTGCACTAGATGGAGAGTGAGAGAGAGAAGAGAAGAGAGAGTAAAAAAGAAAAGTAAAGATCTCCCATCTGATACGCACATTAGTTTACTGGCAAACTTTCTAGATCCAAAAACATCTCAGGGACAGCGTTTAATCAAATTATCAGTGAGAATTCATAGCTATGTCCCATAAAAACAATACAAACAAATATACAATTAACAGCTCTACTCACTCGTTTCACTTTAGATTACAAATTGTGTCAGATTCATACTGTAACATTGTGTTAATGCAGATTCAGTGATTAGAGTTGTATTTTTCCATTATGGATTTGAAACATAACATTGTTATTGAATTGTTTTTCCAAGTTCACTAACACTGCTGATACCCTCCGAAGCGCAGAACTGCGTCTCTTTATGGCTCTTTATGGTCTCTTGACACTTGTGTCATTTCCAAGTTATTTGTAAAGCAAATGATTTACATTCGGCACACTGACAGATAAATCATATGTGAAACCATGTCAAGAGCTCTTCTCAGAATAGAAAGCCAAAATACCTGAGTCAGATGCCGTTTGGGTTAAAGAGGACAAAATGTGGGATCACTTATTTGAATTATGTTTATCAGCAATGTGGCTTCAAGTTTGTTTCATGTCAATATTACATGAAATAAAGCCCTATTAATGTTGTCACTATTACTTTTTAATTGATGCCTATTTGTCAAGGCATGAAATAAAAAGCTTCATGTGGCAAAGAAACAGTATTTTGCAAATTAAATATTTTAGGTTTTCTGTGTCAAAAACAATATTGAAACAAAAAATAAATAAATAAATAAAAGCAGAATGTCTATTGTTTATTTCACTTTCCTGCATTACATTTTTACATTCTAAGTGAATATATTATACTATATATTATAGAATAATATAATATTATATTGTATAGTGTTGTATTATTAAACAGACATGAACATTGTCCCTTTAAGACGCGATGAGAGTGAAAGGAGGCGTCGCCGTTTCGCACTCTGGGTGTGAAATGTGGGCGGGGCTAACGCGAGGTGACTGACAGCTGGGCCCTGACACTTCCAAAATCGTGGCGCCTGAGCAGCCAATGAGATCAAGAGTTTGGCCGTCAATCATTCTCCAAGCACCAATCGGAAAGCAAACAAAGGCAATCTTTATCACTTCTAATGTATCCAGCGTGGGACTAAAGAACGTCTGGATTAAAAAAAGAAAGTAAAGTCCGGGAGGGGAAAAACAAGCGCAGGAAACGGTCAGAAGTGCGAAGTGAATTCGTGAATTATATCAGTTTTCGAAGCGTACAACGAGATCAAGATAAAAGCTTCCCAGTTCCTTTAACCGCGCGCAGGTCAGTAAAGAGAGAGAGAGAGAGAGAGAGAGAGAGAGAGAGAGAGAGAGAGAGAGAGAGAGAGAGAGAGAGAGAGAGAGAGATCGAGAGAGAGAGATCACAACAGTAGGACGGCTTTACTGGAACCTTTCGCTTCGAAAGTGCTTTATCACAATTCACTCGAGTGATCCAAACTCCTGCATTCGCAGTTGGAAAACTTTATAGCAAGTCCGCGAAGAAGCGATAGCGTCAAACTTTTTTTTAAAGAGTGCGGTTTTTCCTGAGGAAAAGTTTCTTCAAAGCGCCGACGATCGCAGATCTTCTTTCAGCACACTCGTATGGAGTTAATGGACACGATCTACTATGGCGTTACTTTTCAGGATAACAAATCACTTGGGATCAAAACATTATAAGAACTTCAGAAACATCGACGATTTAAAGTCCTCAAACTACATTTGATCCAGTCGACCTCTCTTGCCAAAACAAAGCGCCTGTATATCTCCCATCCAGACTCCCCTTTTCAACCTTTTAAGGACAACTGCATTTAGTTTTGGCTTCTGGACAAGTTTCTTGTATTGCCTCGTCGTGATTCACCTTTGATTTACTTGCGTGGTGCAGCGGGGGAGATACAATTTTACTGTGGACCCTTTTTCAAGTGCAGGACTGATGCATTGCCCTAAAACAACGCGATGTAATTTCACATCACCGCTGGGTAAACAAACAACTTAATGAAGGCGAATTACTCGGACTCTGGGAAACTCAGTAAGCTCGAGCTGTCCGTTTGTGGATGAGAGAGAGATCCGTCGTTAAGCGCCGAGACAACTGGATACAAGATGGCGGCGTGGCTGGGACAGATGGGATCACTTTCATACCATGTGTTTTATTGGCTTTTGACGCTGGAACTGATCATCAATTATGGCGCACCGTGTCCTCAAAACTGTACGTGTACGCTTGATACGTCCGACTGCAGTCATTTAGACATTACTGATGTCCCTCAAGACTTGCCTAAGAGCACTGTCCATCTGTAAGTACACAAAACTGGCCAGCGCGAGCAAAATGTCAATTTAAAACAACACTGTCTTCAAAACAACACGCTTTGTGTTCTTTAACACTCTTTAACTGACGTTGTCCAAAAAACTCAAAAGTCACAGAATAACAAACGACAAGTGTTACGTCCTATATAGTGCCCTACACTTATTTAATATTACTTACAAGTACTGACAAAAGTTTCTGTTCCCATTAAAATCATAAAATGGTAACTTATAGGTTATAAGTAGTCTCTGGTAAGTAGTACCAGGTTATGACATGCTAGTTACTATCATAATAAGTTTGGAAACTTATTCAGTTTTGTGAGGCCTGGTGATATATGAGTCGAAGTCATATCCTGGAAGGTAATTTTGCACCTTAAAATCCCATATTTATGTATATTGTTGGACTAGAGTGTTAAAAAAAAAAACAAGGTATAAAGCTTATAGTAATTCCAAAATCTCTTCATGGTTGTGAAGTTATGCTCTCCCACAAAAACTTTTCATAAACTTTTTCCATTACTGTGGCAATAATAATGCAGTTTAGCAGTTTTGACTATATTTGGTCTGGATTATCGATTATGACTTAAGATGTGCTATTTTCTTCATAAGAGCCCTAAGCCCTAGATAGTTAGTCTCATAATAAACACTGAGAACAGTGGCCGTTGTTATTTTTACACTTATCTGACATTGTATGAACTCCCAGATATATTTTGAAGATCGTTATTATATGTGAAGCAATTTTAATAATCTTATCTCCTCAACATTTTCCCTCAAACATGACATGACTTTAAAAGACGTCTTTTTGGGCGATAGGCTTTGATGTGATGTATCTCTGTGGCCTAGACAAAGTTTCTAAGGTGTTATCTGCCTGTGTGTTCAAGATAACAATCGTATCGTTTTCAAAGGGAACGATTTTACTATCCAGTATTATCTTTAACACCTTTACCTCAGGTTTCATCACTGCGAAGATACCTGTTTTGTCTGTCGATTTCAGAAAGGCAGCTCCCTTACTGTTCTCGTCAGGTTTAAAAGATGGTTATCGCGCACAAGTTTCATCATGGAAACATCAATTGAAGTCATGAGCTATCTGTTTTGCATTTTGTATGATCTGATTTGTTAAAATTGTAGTCAGACTTGGTGCGTTACGTACGTCGTTTGGCTTTATTTGAAATATATGAAGACAGAAACACTTTTTGAAGACAAGAAGCTTATTAGTTGTAACCGAGGGTGGTTGACATAATCATTCTTTGTCTGATAGGATGGCGAAACATTCATTACACATGATCTCAGGCTTTAGATGGGAATGATTTGCCAGGTAGTTCTGCCTCAAGGACTGTATAACCTACTGCTGAGTAATCTGACCTGGTCTGCCTGAGTGCTTTAGTCTGTGGCTCTTGGATATACCATTTTGTTGGGAAGCTAATGTGACGTATTTCAGAGCAAAACAGAATAAATCTGGGAGCTTGGACTTGATTTAATGTTATTGGATTGGATGATGAAAAGTGGTCTCTATATGACAGGTGGTTGGAGAAAAGAGGTTGAAATAAGAGGGCTTGTTGACATCAGCGAAATGGAAAGTAGAACAAATTTTTAACCGTAAGACCAGGAAAGTATATTAAGAAAGTAAACAGGGACAAATTCTATTTCATGTTGACTTTGTTGTTTCAGCTACCGGTTGTTCAAATGCGGGAAACTCTGGGCCATTTTTGTTCCAGATTAAGCACAATGTAGCAATAAATAATTGATTTATTCCATATTACACTGCTGAATTTGTATATTTAACCATTTAAAGTGTCTTGTTTCAAACTAGTATTAGAAGAGGTTAAATAGCTTTGAAGTAGGCCTCAACTGCACAACAGGTGATATACATTTTCTCTTGACTTTCTTCATATAAAGCGTGGCCGTTTTTAATACTCATTGACAACAACAGCAGTAAGTAACTCAAACCAACTGTCTTGTGTTGTTGTTAACCAGTGCCTCTTTGTCTCTCAAAAGCTTGAGGCAACTGTGGTCTGTCATAAATGCTGATTATTTATTCTCATTAATCCCTACAACTATCTCTATTCACATGTCACTATTCATGTTCAGCGCTTTTGTACGCCTCTGTGGCAATTCTCAAGCAGTCGAGATGCTTGTGACATTCAAACCTGTTGCTTGCGTAACCACACGGCACAAACTCGCCCAAGGAGCATCAAACTGCATTTTAGGGCTGCACGATAAATCGCATGCGATTGTCATGCGCATCTCGTTACTAAAGCTGATTCTGTGATTAGTAGTAAATCTCCATCATGTGCTTTCAGATGGAGCGGCATTTACTACACAGAGCCATCGTTTACTGACAAGCTATGCAATATCGCGTTCAGAATCAAAGGCGATTCATCTGCGATTATGAACGCAAAATTGCGTAGCTTGTCAGTGATCTGCGTATTAAATGCCACTTCATCTGAAAGCATGTGATTGAGATTTACTACTAATCACAGAACCGGCTTTACTGACGAGATGCACATGACAATTTCATGCGATTTATCGTGCAGCCCTACTACGTTTTATCATTTCCATGAGCTGAAAGGCACGTTTCAGCATCTTAATGTCTCTTTATTTTCTGCTTTCATGTTGACAGATCCAACAGAAGCTGGATTTTAAAGTTATAGGCCAGAGATAGTTTTTGGGGTTGTCTGTCTGCAATATATCAATCAAGAGTAGAAAAAGCTTTGGTTGGAAAAACCCTGTGGACATGGCCTGAGTATAAAATCAAGCCTTAATACCTTCCAGTTGTCCAAATAGTTTCTCCATACTGCCCATTTTTTTCTTTCTTTCATTTAATGGTTCCCCCGTGGCTCGCAGAGACCTTGATGGCGAGTAGGAAGCAGTGAGGTGTCGGCATCGCCAACTTGCACATGTCCCTTTGTGGATTTAAGTTAACTTTGAGATATGGGCTTTCGGACTCCATTAAGATAAAGACTGATGGAGTTATTTGTGGATGAGGGTTAGAGAAATAGTTCACTCAAAAAAAAAAATTCAGTCATCGTTTACTGACCCTCATGTCATTTCAAACCTGTTGTTTTTCCTTTTGCGGAACACAAGAAGATATTTTGAAGAATGTTGGTAACCAAAGTGTTTTGGTGACCATTGAATTATGTATGGACACTGAGACATTTCTGAAAAGATCTTATTTTATGTTCCACAGAAGAAAGTAAGTCATACAAGTTTGGAAAAATTAGGTTAAATGTCAGTTTTCATTTTTGGGTGAATTCTCCCTTTAACCTGAGTGCAGCGGATATGGTCGAATTAACTGATGAATGCTTTGAGTAATCTTATTGGCGTCACCGTTGCACGACACAATCCTCCAAACTCTTCATCCACAAATTTGAAAAAGTTGTCTGAATTCCTTGTGAATTAAATTAGTTTCTTTTAAAATGGTTTCCTGCATCTGATTTATCTGAAGTAAAGAAATGGCAAAAAAATTAAGCAATTTTGGTTTAGACTATGGACATTTATGTCTGTCTTTGGCATCTTACATTCATCAGGACTGACCCATTAAAATCCAGGATAAATGAGATCCGTTTTTAATTAAATAGCTATTTGATTTTGTTTGTGTATTCACTGTGCTGTGAAGACAAAGGTGATGAAAACAGTTTGGCTTGATATAACAAGCTGTATGAGTCTTACTTCTCAAAGTAAACTACAGCGACACTTTGGTGGCCCTCCTGATTGTTTTGAAAGCAGAGGGGGTGGTGGTTGGTTTGTATGTGCAACCTGGGTTGCCACATGTGTGATTGTATTTTGGCCACTCTTTAGGGTTGGTAAACAGCCTGCCAGATTTTTCTCACCACCACGAAGGGGGTTTGATGTGTTTTTTTTTATGCATTGTGGGAGACATTCTTTTCTTTACAGTCCCTGTCACCTGTTGAGGAGCCGCTGTGTAAACCTGAATGTTAAGGGTGCGGTGCTTCTTTGGCCAAGCTACAAGAGTTAGTTCAGTGTCACGGTCCGTTGCTTTCCATTGACGAAACTTCTAGCCTAGATCTTGATCTGCTTCTCCGACCTGTTGTTTATTCTTTCAACGTGTGGAAACCAGTCAGCAGTATCAGGGCTCGACATTAAGCCTTGACATGTGCTTGTCCTTTGGTCATTCACTTGTCCAAGTAAAAAAGTTACTTGTCTGAAAAAAAAAATATAGATATATATTGTTTTTATTTTATTTTTTCTTGGCATATAAATGTAATTTTTTTTTTTTTTTTCTAAAGCAATATTCTCATCAATGTTCTGTCAGCTCTTACTTTATTTGCCCCCTTTAATGGATTTCCAGGGCATTTTTTGCTTTTATAAATGTAAATTTTTTCCTAACCTTATTAAATGTATGTAATCATTCATGTATAATTCTTTAACTTTACTAAGAAATTCAGTTAGAATAATAAGACACTAAAGGGCTCTTACCAATTAAATGAAATGAGTATCAACAAAATGAACGTGAACATGATGCAGGGCAACAACTCAATGTGTGATGTAGAAAGCAGTTATATACATCTATAATTAAGGAAATTGGGGAAAAACTGTATGAGTTTTTGTCTCATATTTATATCATAGTTAAGCAATATCACACCAGCAATGAGTGCAGTATTACGAGTGCTGTTTTTGTCCCAAATAGCACAAGTGCAAATCTGATACTGATTTTATGCAACAGTTCAATAAATAAGAACTTAATATTGTGTTATATTTAAGACACAAAAGTTTTGTTCAGTTTTGCCAATGCAAATATAACCAATTAAATCCATAGCAGAACTGTTGTGCATCTCCGAGCAACACACAATTTCTTAATGAATCTGCATTTTGAATGAATCGGGTGGACAAGTGATTCAGTGGCTCATTCATAAAGAGAGCCATTTACTTCATTCTTGAATGTTTGAACAAATCGAATGAATGAATGACTCATTCATGACTTATTAGTTAAGACATTTAGTGCCACCTACTGGCAGTTTTAAGATAGTTCACCAAAAAATGTAAAATGAAATTTAAAAAAAAGAAAATGAGAAAAGCTACTTTTTGTAATCTATTTATTTATGTTTTTATTTTATGTAACACAATAATGGCTTTATTTTTATTTTTTGTATTTTGTGGGTAATATCTCAGCCAGATTTCACATGTGATTAATATATGATTAATTTGATTAATTCACCCTTCCAAAGTAGATTAAAATTTGTAATCGATTGACAACCCTTATATATACATACACACACACACACACACACACACACACACACACACACACACACACACACACACACACATATACATATTTATGAAATGTTGGTAAAAACGCAATGATGTTTTTACATATGAATCCGCCAGTAGGTGGCAGCAAGTTACTGTCTTAATGTTAGTGAGTCATTGGCTGTGTCCGAAAGCCTAGGCAGCTGACTTGCTGCCTCACTGCTGTATGAGGCAGTGACTTTGAAGGCAGCGTTTTTGCACGAAGGCAACTCATGAAACTGATTTTGGACAAAGCTTCTGAGGCAGCGTAACGGTTTAATGATCTACAACAAAATAGAACAAATTTTGGTGATAACTAAACGAATAATTACTATAATTCTGATTTCTCACTAGAAATAACATCAAAAGTGCAAAAAGTTAGTCAGAAATATACATTTACACACAAACTGACCACCAAATGCAACTTTCAGACGGCATCTTTATTTTTTAGCTCAACAGTCACAAAATGGAACGCACAGGATTGTGGGATATCAAAGGCAGTGAAGGATACATCTATGCTGCCTTCATTTACAATTGTGCTGATATTCAGGAAACAGCACTCTTGGTCATGTGGTGTTGCTTATCATATGCTATAAATATAAAAACACAAAATTTAGAATTTTTTACTACAGTATCTGTGTTTGTTTGTGTGCGCTGTTGTGCTCATTTGTTTTGATTTCTTTACGAGATTCTCTCACACTCAGTCAGTGGCACAACTTTACTGTCAATACATTACCCATTATCAGTCGTCGTTGAAAGAAATGACTGTTGCTGGAGACTTGGCTCACGTTCAAAAACAACAACTTGCATTCTAGATGTTTGAAAGCATAATGCATGACATATGTAAAAGCTGAACTGGTTTGGTCCAGGTGTGTGTGGTAGCCTGGTGCAGAGTTTGCTTGCGTTATTGGATTGTGAGTTAAAGGAGCGCCTTGCAGTGTTAAGCTTAGCCTGCATGGCACAGAGGTTAACTGCATCTTCCGTTAGCACTACACTTGAGGAGTTTCCATGCATTCAAGGACTTTTTATCCATTGATTTATGCCCAGGCTTTTTCCAGTCAGCTAAAATGCAAGCATTAGCTTTTTGTCAGTTAATGTCCATAAAACTTGAATTAACCATTTAACGGTAAGCTGACAGAGCAAATATCTATCAAAACAGCGGTTAATTGCAGTTTAGACTAGTTTAGATGTAGACGAGTGTTGTTATGTCTCGTTTAGGGAAATGGCAGCCACACTATTACCAGAATCGAAATTCCAACAGGATCAAACAAATATTCTAGATTCTCTTTCTGTTGAGACACATTTGTGCACCTCATTCTCTCCCCTCCTTTGTTTAAATGTCTACAAAGTGATGGATTACTCATCTGTGAATTCTGTACATCTGGTAAGAGTTTGGAGATCTGGAAAAGACATAAAAAAAGTGAAAGAAAGGGGAGGGGTGAGAGAATTGGAGAGTAACAGGCCTTATAGAGCACCCCCAGCACATTTGGTCAAGAGACTAAAATCACCTTTTAACATTCTGTAAAATTGTTACTGACGAGCTACCCCTTAATCCCATACTGCATACAGTTTCCAGAGGTTTTATGGCATTATACCTTAATGTGCAGGCGTATAGGTCAATATGTATATTCTGTTGAGCCAGCATTTAGTCACTTTTGTTTAATTTTCTTCTGTTTTCATTTTCTTTATATTTTTTACTTTTTCATTTTAATTTTAGTTAAAGTTTTGGTAATGTTGTTGTATGTTTTTGTCATTTTTTTTTTTTTTTTTTTTTTTTATATGTCCATATAGTTTTTTATACATTTTTATTTGCTTTGGCAACTAGTGTAAATGAAATAAGATAAAATAAATTAAAATAATACTTGATTTCAATTATTTTTAAGTTATGAAAGTTTTTATGATTTTATTTTTAGTTTACTATAATAATATCTATATTAATATTAATAATAATAATAATAGTTGTACAATAATAATTTTTTATAATTATTGGCTGTATATAGACTGAATGTAATACTACTACTATATTTGGTCACTATTGGTTTTTTGTTGTTTTTTTTATTTTTTTTTTTTTTATTTCTTTTTTTTTTTTATTTAGATGAACAGCATATATATATATATATATATATATATATATATATATATATATATATATATATATATATATATATATGAATATGAATATGAATATACAGCTGAAGTTCACCACTCTGATGTTTGTGGCTAAACTAGTGGTGCGATTACTCCAGAGTTTTCTTTTCTGTTAAGATAATAAACCGTATGCAGGGTAACTCTGTAATCTATCTAACAATCACTTGTTCTGTTCACTTTGAAGTTTTCTGGAACAATCTGTCACAAGCTGGTCTGTATTTTTACTCCCTGTCTAAACTCTGGCTATTCATTATATGATTAAAAATTATCAATTGAAACAAATGTGTATATAATCAAGTGTGAGCGTGTTGGACTTTTTCCTGGCATCTGTGGTTCTGGTTCTGGCTCAGCCCAAGTCAAGAAGAGACCCTTTTCTTAGCAGCTCCTGAGCCCAATTTCTGTCACTTTGTCTTTAAAATGTGCCTGGTTTGTCTTGGATTTAAGCGTCATGTTACTCCGATTTCTTTTATTTGTTGGCTTTTTTTATAATATTTAATTTCTTTCTCTCCCACCATGTAACATTCACTTCCTGATGATCTTTATCTCATGATTTTCATTCTAGATTTGATACTTTCGCTCCCTTTTCTGTGCTTTGTTTGGACTATCTGCAAAAGCTCCTGGCTTCACTATCAGTGGTGTTGCTGGGGTGTAAATGGTCTTTATGGCAGGAAACAGAGAGAAAGGAGCACAAGCTGTGCAGCTTTTGGAGAAGCAAGTGTCTGTCTGGTCTCTCGCTCTCTCCATCGCTCAGTGCTGGGACAGAAAAGTTATTCTTTGACTAGTTTATGGCCCTCTGA
Source organism: Cyprinus carpio (assembly GCF_018340385.1). Classification (NCBI taxonomy): domain Eukaryota; kingdom Metazoa; phylum Chordata; class Actinopteri; order Cypriniformes; family Cyprinidae; genus Cyprinus; species Cyprinus carpio. The sequence goes on along the minus strand of NC_056582.1, from coordinate 10,511,107 downwards.
AACAGGGTGCATTAAATATGCTTCTGTCTTCCAGCTGCATCACAAAGCCCCATCACTGACATCATTTCACACTTTCAAAGACCAAAGTTCACACTCCGCTTATCAGTGATAAAGATAGATAGATAAAGGTCGTCTATTTGCCATTGAAATCATGATATGGCCCTTGAGGGAGAAACTGATATAATAAGAGTTATTTTTATTGATAATATAACAGGCGATAACTATAGCGTTGATATTATTTTCAATACCTTATTGAACCGGCATGTCAGAGTTTTGTGTCGACATATCAACAGATCCATGTTGTTTACTCTCAAAGCAATGTGACCAAAATGAATCGTAATATTTGAGAAAGTATTATCATTCTGACCTAAAATCAAAAAGCCACACTATTCAGTATGTTATTGGCAATTTGTTAGTACTCTTGTGTTTTTTTTTTTTTTTTCTCCCTCTGGTCATTTTCATGACTTTGACCTTTGTTAGGTGTGAATGTTCTCTTACCCTGGTTTCCTGGCATAGGAAGCTGTTGGCCTTCATGTTTAATGGAAACAAGAAAAAAAAGACATCATTGGCTGTTAGAGTTGAAGTTGAATTTACTAGCCTGTACTAGCACGATTAGGTTGGAAGTCATTATCGTCTGCATGGCTATAAAATGGTTTAATAGCACGTAGAAGTGTGTAAGCTCTCTGTTCTCACTTAAACTGAAGTGGGTACAGGTATCTGAGCTGATCTGAGAGCAGATAAAGGATGATTGGATAATTCTTGAATATTGCATTATTCATTTACATAGGATAGATGGAAAAGCATTTAGCAATCATCTTTCCTTAAAGTGAATTTCAACTGCGCTGACTAGTTTCTTAGCGATCCAAAAGAGTGTTTCTGGTTTCCTTTAAGGGGGCACTAGCACTTTTGATGCACACTAGAGATGGGCATTTTTCAAAAATATTGTATCAGAGTAATTGGGCTCATAAAAAAAATTAATATTCAAAGATTTGTTTATTTAAATGACATTATACAAGGAAGATGTCATTTTTTAATAATTAAATTTTTGTCACAATTTCTGAACATGCTTATGATTATGCATTACACACAACAATGTTCTACAATAACACTACATTATATCTCAAGGTTTTCTTTAGTTGAAAACGTGTGTATAAAAAAAAAAAAAAAATATAAAAAAAAAAAAAAAAATATATATATATATATATATATATATATATATATATAAAATATTTTCTTTGTCAGACTTTGATGATAATTTTCAATATTGTATTAAACTATTATTTCTTTATGAATTTAAGCTTTGTTTCAATCATTATATATATATATATATATATATATATATATATATATATATATATATATATATATATATATATATATACATTTTTTCTTTGCAATAAGAAATATTCAAACCTAGTAAGAGAAATCATTAAGGACCCCATGACACTTGATGTTTTGATGTTTGTCAAATAACTGCAGCCTTGGTGAGCAAAAGAAGTTTCTTTCAAAGACATTTACTGACCCTGGACTTTTGTATAGATTGCTTCAAAATCACCAGACATGTATTTAGAGCCACAAAACTCCATTTGTGGACTCTCAAAGCCACAGAAGTCTTAAAGACTTCCTCACTGAAGAACTGGAGCACTAGTTAAGACTGTTGTATGGTTACAGTGGCCATGTGATTTATTCCCCAAAGGTCAGCCTGAAGGTGTGAAAGTGAGTGTTAGCTGATAAGATAAAGAGGCTTAAACATAGTGAAGTAACTGAGAATTAAACACTGTGATTATATAGGCTAAACACTTTCATTTCCTTTTTGGATGGTGAGGCATAGGTCAGTTCTCCAAACATCATGAAGTCTTCATGAAGACTGTCATGATCTAGTCTGAGCATTTAGTCTGATTGGCTGTATAACAGTGAAGCATTTAAATGACTCTAATACTTCCCACCTCTTTATTAGCTCCACCCACTATTGACTGACAGAGCCATTGACAAGCACAATATATCTTAGTCCAGGTCATTGTGAAATGGCTTAACCTGGTATTTGGTCTCCTTTTCAGCCCTTAAAATTCTGTAGTGGAAACTAATATGAGTATTAGTCAGTAATCGGTGTGTGAAAGGAGAAATTGTTGGTTTCATTACTCTCACAGCGTTTTGCAGATTGGAAACGGCTAAAACAGATTAGCGACTCGCATTCTACATGATGTACATGATTTTCTCTGCAGTATTCATGCCCCCTGGCGAGGTGTTTTTAAGAAAGCCTACAATTTTTCACTTTGGTTTGGTATAATTATGTAATTGCCTCATGGTACAGGACTGCAATTTTGCTGTGTTCACCTGTCAGATGATTGCCTTGAGGGCAGCTCACCCTGTGTTATTATCTCCTCACAAACACACACACACATGGGCCGAGCTACAGAAGCATTGTGACAGTTTCCCCTTTCAGACCAAGTAAAATACTAGAGTAAATTGCTTTGCTAGTTTATGTAACTTTGCCGCTTGAATAGGGACAAATTGAGCTACGAAAGTATACTTCGTTCTTGTATGTGTATGTTAGCGCATGTGTACAATCGAGCGCAGCACACACACTGAGCAGGCAGTCGACACGTGCTTCATCAAGTTTTATCTTAATCCAGTGTCTGCGCTATTTTTCTCCAGAAGTTTTGACCGATAAAAATATCTTTGTACTCTTTTAAACTAAAAAAGTTGCGTCTCTCTCATAACTCTCTCATGCAAGCGCTGTTATTGCTGCAGTCTCGTTTTTTTTGTTGTTGTTGTTCCGTCTCTTTTTGTTTTCTACTGTGAAACAATGGCCTGGGCCAGTGCTGCCACCTCGTGGAACAACTGATTAGTGCAAAAAAAATTCAGTGTGCATGTGTGACCTGGGCGAAATTTTGAAACCAGTATTGAAATTTGCGTCACCCTCGTAAAAAACGAAAAATACTTTGGGCTTAAGAGTGTGATTAGTACTTTTTTTTTTTCAGTACACAATCCTAAATGTAGTTCATGTCTGTTCTTTCTCAAGTTTGCATATGTATGGCTTCACAGTCTGTAGGTGACAGCTCAGAGTGAGAAACAGACACATTATATAGTGTGTTAGATAATTCCGCTTCTTTACAACCAGCTGTAGCTCCACAAACCTGTCAAAATCGTCCCAGCAGACGGAAGGACAGTCATCCAGTTGTTTCTTTACAAGTACAGATGAGCTGCCAATTAAAACGTTTAACACTGCTAAGTGGAACTTGATGGGTGTGCCACTGAATCTGTTAGTCAGGGAGTTGAAGATAATCTAAAAGTCAATACTTTGTGTTTGCAGGAATGAACCGCTTTCTAAATGGATTTTACAGGCGATACTTCCTATTACCCTGTAGTAGTTGCCCCATAGACTTCATAACTCCTAGCTGTTTAACGTGAATTTAACCTAGGATATTAATTTCTTTAAAAGAAGGTTTAGGGTCAGTAAGACCCTAATATTAAGCAGTGTAACTGTTTTCCTTATGATTGATAATAATAAGAAATGTTTCTTGAGCACCAAATTCACATATTATGATGATTTCTGATTTCTGGAATGACTGCTGAAAATTCAGCTTTGCATCACAGGAATAAATTACGTTTTAAGATATATTAAAGTGTACATTTTGATTCAGAGTTTGGCCTGGTGGTTAGTTTATGTGCTCCAGATATATTGAGTCTTGGTGTTTATTTTTGGGAAATATGGGTTCGAATCCAACCCACCTGCATCATTTCCTGATCTCATTCTTGCTTTGTCTAAAAATAATTACAAAGAAAAAAAAAGTACTTCTAAGTACTCCTCTAAAATATCAATTCAGTCAATGAATCCCTTTTAAAACCAATTTCTCTAACTATAAACGATGCAAAACGGTGCAGCCCATCCAAAAAGAAAATCTGATCATGCAGTAGCTGAGGAGCAAAGGAAGAAACCACAGAGCTGACAGGAGCTTTATAGATCACAGCACCATCAATCTCTGACATTTCAGCAGGGAGAGCAGGAGTCCAGTGCTCTGCCAAGCCCAGTATGAAGCTCTTGGAAGACTGCTCGCCTAAACCGCGCTGAAATGAAGATGACGTCCCGCTAAAGGGAGGCTGTTGATGTTCCTGATTTATGGGCCATAAGTGTCGATACGACACGTTTCAATGATGAACCGAACTGATAGACTGTCCGGTGTGTTGTTGAAAGCTGCTGCTGGCACTGTAGATATAGTGAGGCGAGAGATTTATGGTGCTTGAATGGGTCTGCTCATGAGAGAAATGCAATTGTTTTCACATTACCGCTTTTTACTGAAGGATTAGAGATTGTCAACTGTTGTGAGTGCTTGACTAAAAAGTGTTTTAATAAATTTCTCTCTGTCCTCCCCCTCCCTCTCTGTGTTCTCTCAGAAATCTGAGCCACAACAAGCTGGCGGCAGTCGATATGGACATCCTCTCCAATCTGCCTAACCTGAAAGAAGTGTGAGTAGAACAGCCCCATGTCCCCAGTCCAAACCTCCAGTAGATCTGCCCAGCGTCAGCTGCAAATCTGTCCCTGCTTAATGAAATCAATTAGCATGCTAGCAACTTTTCCAGGGCTGTAACATAATGTTGTTGTTGGCCTTCCCAAACTTTAAAGCCAACGTTTGTTTTCAGGACAACGATGTCTTTTTAAATTGATCTTGATTCGGCTTCATTCATTTCAAATCTTCAATTATATATTTTATAAGACAGATCTGAGTCCAGCATAAAATCCTGTTTCTGAGTTGAGCTGAGCGCTGGTTAATGTTTCGTGTAAAACCACTTCTAAATTCAGCTAGAAAACATTCCCACAACTAAAGCCCCATAGAGAGAGGCAATTGAATGAAGTACATTAAATGGTGTAATAATGTTAATTACAGCCATTAGCCACAAACGGTCAAAAATCATTGTAAAGCGTGCTGTTAGTGCTATTGGATATTTAAGTACTTTTGCTGGTGGCTATTGTCCTGAAAGTGGCGGAGATTGGGAATAAAGAGGTTTGCTATTATAAGCGCCTTCCATCATCACCCGACACCAGCCACTAACCTGCGCTGTAAATATTTAATACATCGAGGGACTGTGTCTGGCCCTCAGCCAGACAGGCCTACCTTCCCTTTCTCTCTCTCTCTCTCTCTTTTGGTAGTAAAAAAAAAAAAAAAAAAAAAAAAAAAAATATATATATATATATATATGTGTGTGTGTGTGTGTGTGTATAAATTCAATATGGTTTGCTAAATATATATTTATGATAAAACATTAAACATTTTATTTTTAATGTATCTAATTTATTTTATTAATATATTTATTGTAAAATACATTAAATAAATTTTCAAAAATATATATTAAATATATTATTTGTAATATGACATCTATATTAGGTCACTATATTAAGCTATGTGTAACCTAGATTTTGTTCTGTTTTTTTTTTTTTGATTGACAGGAGGCTTGACCACAATGAACTGACATCCATCCCTTCATTCGGAGACGCAGCAGCAACAGTCGTTACACTCTTCTTGTAAGTGAAACATCAGTGTGTGTGCTGTGATGACGGCTGCTGCTGAGGTGGAACTTTCTGTACATGACACATTATTGTTTGCATGGTGTGGGCAGTCAGGAACATTTCAGTTTTAGCAATTCGTGTAGTGAAAACTGTTTAATCTTTTTGTGGTTATTAATTCAGCAGAACTGCACGCCTAAAAATTCCCACTTTTCGTAGACAGTGTTTAGTGTTGCTGGCTGTGGTAGTGAAACTCAGACTGGTGGGACTGCCTTTACTAGCGTTACCCTGGAGAATTTCTTCCTGTATTTGTTTGTTTAAAGGTGCTGTATGTAGGATTGACACTGAGTGGTTGAACTAGGTATTGCAATCCGAAATCAAAATATTGGATAGGGTTTTTTCACCTGGCCCCTCCTCCTCAGACTTGACACACACGCAGGTTGCCAGATTTATGACATAAACAGGAACGAGCGCACTTGACAATGAATGAAATGAAATACGCTGTGGTTTCCGCCAACTGGCAACCCGGGATGCCGCATTACAATTGGGTACACTAGCAGTGGGCGGGTTTCACAAACCAAAACAAAGACAGACATTCCGGCCCGGAACGCACATTTTCAAAAGAGAATAACTGACTGTAGCATTGTTTTTCAGATAAACAAGTATGTTAACTTAGCATGTTTCTTAAATTCTGCAAACATATTATGGTATTTTTATGCTTTAGTAGAGTCAAAATCTTACATACAGCACCTTTAAGCCCATTCCTTCCTTGGCATCCAGGTACACAGTTATGGTTTGTGAATACTTTTCACAGTATTATACAGTAAGACGGCTAGATTTGCACTAGCTGCAAATATCAGTACTGAATGTCAGGTTTATACTACAATATTAAAGGAGAGGTGCGTCACTGAATAGAATTGCAAAATGACTGAGGAATTCTGAAGCAGTGATATTTTAACATCAAAGTATCAACATATCAAAAAAAAAAAAAAAGTACAGCTTCTTCTTTACGTTTATGTGATTGTTTAAATAATGCTTGGTTATAGACTTGTTTCAGAACACCAGTTTGCCTGTATCTCCTTCACACCGACTGATAGCCCAGCAGTAATCTGTCTTCTGCATGGATATATCTGTAATATATCTCTCCACTACCAAATGTGTCGTTCATTTGAGCCGTAAAGTGATCTGTGTCACGGGCAGTTGTGCTGTCATGGTGTGACCTCATTGATTTACAGTTAATCACCGTCTCCCAGAAATGATGAAAAACCCGATGACCGCTCAGTTCACTTCACAGGATTCGAACATTTGATATTACACTGCTGAGCTGTGCTTGGAAGATATCGGGAAAGGTTGGAATGAGGGGTGATGATCAGGGAATTTAGGTCCAAATGGAAGTGCTTCTTTTTTTGGCCTTGGTTCGAGGCCTGTCTCTATGGAAGGCCGCCACATATCAGGAAGGGCTCATCTTTTTTGAGCCGCACAGCTGAATGCAGTAGAACGCCCAGCTGTAGCTGTCAGTCAAGCAGTTTACTGTAAAAAAAAAAAAAAAAAATGGGGGAGGGGTAAGGGGGCGAGATGGGTGGTTACAATGAGGTGGAGTAAGGGGTAGGAACAGAAAGAGCGAGAGGTCTCGGTTTCCACCTGTGAGGAACACCTGACCCTGCTCCTTTTTGTGACTCTTGTTCGAAACGCCGCTCCGCTCACGGAATTCCTCCCCTCTGAGTTCACCAGCTGGAATGTTGTTGGACAGCAGGGCCCTATGATATGGCCACAGAGCCGGCACTAAAATACAGCTGCGTCTGTCACCAACACCAGACTCCTCAATGCCCTGTTTTATCTGAACTGAATACGACATTTACACAGTAGCTTTGTCTTTCCCTCTTCTCTCTAGTGAAGTGTTTAAACAGCAGAGATGCCATTCCACTGATTTTAATCATTTTCTTTGACTGTTGACAGTCATATTCTCACAGTGTGCTCTGCAACATAGGATCTCACTCTTTATTGTTATGGCAGTGCAAGCCGTGTAATACAAATGCACATTGAAATATAGCTCTAGTGCATTATGATTGTCAGCTGTTGGGGAGTGTTTGACAAATGTTACACTTGCTAGTTGTGTGAGTTGTATGGTAGGGCTGGGGTTTTTATTTGCAAACCCCATTTATTTACGTTAATCCATTTGATTGACAAATGTATCTTATTATTTTCATCTGTTTGACTTTTTTTTTAATGTAATATATTTAAATGGCTAAAACTTTTTTTTTTGGTAATTAAACCAGTGTTTCGCTAAAATAGCCATTGTTGCTTATTAAAATAAATGTTAAGACAAGTAGTTAAATAAGTTACATTTTAGTTGAAAGTTAGTTATATTTTTATTTATATCTTTTTAGGAAGTATAACCAAATTAAAAAGCACAGTAAAATCACTGATATATTAACAATGTTGGTTAATTTATGTTGCCAAGAGTAATATTATAAAATTTTAAGTTGGCAAAAAGTTAAAATCACTTAAAGGTCATTTGCTGCTTTATGGAACCAACAATAACCTATTGTTTGGCTTCTTTGGCTAATGTTATGGTTGTACAAACCTGCATATTTTAGATTATTTAGATTTGTTTTCTAGGTTATTGTTTTTAAATTATTGTTGAAGACAGTAGACAGATATGTTTAATAGGGATGTAACGATTCACTTAACTCATGATTTTGATTTCACGATTCAATTTTTTTCTCACAATTTTTTTTTAACAAAATGAGAATGAAGACATTATACAGTAAATAAAAAGTGTTGTTTTATTAGGCTATTGCTGCACGTTTCTTTGTGAAATTGAAATATAACAAAACTAAATTGAAATTTTAAAACAAACGATAGATAATTAAAACAAGTTACACAAATAAAATAAATCTCTTAATATGAACAAAACTAAGGATTTGTCTGTGCTCTTTGCATTTAAAATTAGAGGCAACCACTGGATTCTAATCTTGATCCAAACAAAGATACAGCATACATGCAGCATGAGTAGTTTTTAATCTAAATTAGACTAAATTTTGAAATTTGAAGCAAAAACAGAATTAAAAAATATTAGGGATAGTTCACCCAAAATGAAAATTCTACCATCATTTATTCAACCTCATGTTGTTCCAAACTGATATGACTTTAATTCTTTTGTGTAACATAAAATAAGATATTTTGAAAAAATACCCCAGTGTTTCTTTGTTCATTACAAGAACAGTACAAGTAAATTATAACTAAAACTATTTGGTTACCAACATTCTTCAAAATAGCTTCTCATGTGTTCCACAATGTCGTCCAGGTTTCTAATGACATGAGTGTGAGTAAATGATCTGAGCTTAAAAACTAGTCTAGACTAGCTGGTTGTTGGATTAACTAGTCTACTCGATCATACCAAACCATATTATCACTACCTGATACAATCTTTGAGAGCTCTGAACACCCTTCCAAAACCACCTCCACCATTTCATCTTCTTACTTTGGAGGTCATCAAGCATATAAACCAATCAATGCTGCCTAAAGAAGCTAAACTGCTAATCCTCAGTGCGGTGCTGCTTTGGTTGGATTAACTGGCTAAGATATTCAGCTCCCACGCTCGCTTTTTGACCACAACCACTAATTCCGACACTGGTCTAAAACCCAGCTTTAGAATCTCAGTTTAACTCAAACAAGTGTTAGAAAAACAGCTTAACCACATGCAAAGACTTTGTAAACTATTTGTAAAGGATCCTTTTGGCATTGGGTCTGTTTTCGGATCTGCTGTAACCCAGATGGAGTAAGTCTAATCCTAGATCTGATCCAGATCCCAACAGTATCACTTTAAAATGTTTTATGTATTCATGGCCAATGCATGAGTGTGGGCCGCTTCTCTTGTTAACGTCAGCATGTTTTTTTTTGCCTGGTGAAGGTCACCAGCTGCTGACCTGCTACTCAGTGGAGTCTCAGTGCTCTGTTAGTCACAGGAACATCCTGTAGGGCAGTGAGCACAGCACTCGTGCTAATCCATACCCTCTCTGTTTATTCAGGTGGGACAGTGGGGGGTAGCCCTCCTTTTCTCTGTCCTTCCGTCGCTCTCTCTCGCTTGTTCTTCTGTCCTTTCATTCCTTTCTTTTTCCCCTCGTCTCACAATTCCCACCCAGATTTCTAGTTAAACGGTCAACCCAGGGAGCATCTGTGTGTCGGCCGGGTCCCGTCTTTACTGGGAAAGGCCTTGCTGGTCTCTCAGGCTCCCACAGAGCACCTGCCAGCAGACAGCTAGAGCAGAAATCCCCTCTTGGTCTCAGCGGACCATGCGTTTACTGTGAGATTTATGCATTATTGGGAATCCGAATAAGGAGGCTTTGTTGTTCCAGCACGGACTCGTTATTGATGTATGGGTCTGTCGGCCTGGGCTTTGTTGGGTTTCTGATAGCATTGATCATAGTACAGGTGCTGGAGTGGTAAGCATGACTAGCCAGCCCCAACGGAGGATGTTTCAGAAGATCTCTTGATGAGGAACTCTCTATGAACACCTTATATGGAGAATATTGGATTTTGAAGGGAGGATGTTTCAGAAGATCTCTTGATGAGGAACTCTCTATGAACACCTAAAGAAATTTACCGGATCCTAATACCAGGATACACTGATATATAATGTTGCATTGAATGAACCGTATTCAAATCCAACGGTATTTACCCCAAAGCTTGTTCATCAAGCATTCATCTTATGCAATGTCATTTCCTTACGTACACTATTTCTTATTGAGTAGCAAGTTTATTAGAGGAGGACTTTCAGATTTTTTTCTTTAGTACTGTCCACTTCTCCATTGCAAGGAAGGCTTACTCTGAAACTACCCCAAAACAAATTCCAGATGTGGAGAGCCTTGACCTTGCCATTCCTTCTGTGGCCGGCAAAAAGAATATTGGATTTTGAAGCTCAGTTGGCCAAGGTTTATTTTTGAGTAGGATTATTTTTTAAAGGATTGAATTTGAAAGCCCCCATGAGAGAAAAGTGTTATTTGATTTGTCTTTACTCGTTTAAATGCTCACCCCAAGCCTGATGTGACTAAACATCAAGAAAGATGCTATGAGAGAGAATTGTTTTTTTATTTGTCTTTAATAGTTTAAATTTTCAGTTTTAGCTGAATCCAAATCAAATACAGAATTTAGCATTTAAACAAAAGTGTGATTCACAATCCAATGCAGAAAGAATTTTTAAATATAAAAAAAAAAAGGGTTTTACACTTTTGTGTGACTAAATGAGACTAAATTCGCAAAATAAAGTTAAACCGAGGTTACGTTAGTAACCGAGTACGTTTTCACTGAATCCAAATCAAATACAGAATTTTCAACATTTAAATAAAGTTGATTACCTAATTTGTTACACTTTTGTGTGACTAAAGAATAAAATCATTTAATGGTGTGAAAAAAACTGGTGTGAAAAATTTTGTTTCAAAGTTGAAATAAATTGGATGAATGCATTTTAGCACCCAAGTTATTTGAGTCCTAATATATTTAGTCCGTTGTTAATCTCTTCTGTTGCATCCAAAACTATATGTACAGAAACAGATATATGCAGGTTTAGATGAATCTTTCATCTGACTGATATTTGTCACCATAGCTGGGTTTTTGTTTGGGATTCCAGGCCTGTATGTGTTTGTATGTCTGCATGTGCGTGTTGACAAATCAAGTTACCGTATCAAGCCACAGTCACTTCTGAAGGCGTGTTTGGAAACAAGCCTCCATTGGGCTTCAAAGCCCCACTGACACATTCTCTCTGAAAGAGCCTCATGTGGTTAGAGCAGCCAGCCGCCTATCAGTGCAGATATGTCGGTCAACATATGGTTTCACATAGTTGCCTATGCACTAATGAACCAAAAAACACTGCGACGACATGACTTCTAAGTCTAAAATAAGTGAGAGATCAGATCTACTGTCTTAGTCTTTGTCAGGATGTTCAGTTTGTTTGCATGAACTGTGCACACATTAAACATTAAATTAGTCTGGCATCTGTCCAGAGAGTCATGTGAAACCATATTAAACACTCCGCAAAGGTTTGTACAGCTGTGTATAGAGTTAGTTATAATAGATGTGTTCTTTTTTCCTTCTAGGCACCATAATAAAATTCGCAGACTGGATGGGAAGCTGCTGCAGAACTTCACTGCTCTGGAGACTCTAGATCTGAGTAATAATGACATCACGGAGCTGAGAGAGCATTGCTTCCCTCCGGGGTTACAAATCAAGGACCTGTAAGAAGAAGACCTCGTTCTCTTTCTTTCAAATAGATATAACTGTGAACATCTGTGTTTTCAGGTAACACTGTATTCTTTCAAAATCTGAAGCGTGATATTTCTTCTCTGTAGGCATCTGAGCAGTAATAAGATTGTTCATCTGGAGTTCGGGGCGTTTAAGAATCTCGCCGGCAGTCTGCAGCTCCTCAAACTGAACCGGAACCGACTGACCCACCTTCCTGTTAAAGGCCTGGAGCTGCCCAGGCTCACACAACTGTGAGTGCACTACACTGTGTATATACACTACCGTTCAAAAGTTTAGGATCACTACGATTTTTTAGTTAAACAAATTTATATTTTTATTCAGCAAGGATGCATTAAATTAATCAAGTGACAATAAGGACTTTTTTAATGTTTCAAAAAGTTTATTTCATACAAGTGCTATTCTTTTAAAATAATCCTGCAGCACTATTCTTTTCAACACTGATAATAGTAAGATTTTTTTCTTGAGCATCAAATCAGTATATTAGAATAATTTCTAAAGTATCATGTGACACTGAAGAATGAAAATTCAGCTATGAATTTACAGGCATAATAAATTAGATTTTTACATATATTAGAATTAATTTAATTGTGTATTTTTATTTATTTATTTATAAATTATTTAATATTTAAATATAGGAATATTTGAATAGTGTAATAATATTTCACAATATTACTTAAAAAAAAAAAAAATTACTGACCCCAAACTTTTGAATGGTAGTGTAGATCATGTTTGATTATTAGCAGAGGTGCTTCAATTAATTTTTTCTTATGCGACAAAACACTAGACGTGTATACTGCAACTGTTTACGACTTGGTTTTATTAGTATAAAGACATTTGTCCAATTTATTGTGCAACAGTTTTTTTTTGTTTGTTTTTAAGGGTAGATACACTACATTTAACTTACAAGTATTTGAGTAGTTTAAACTCTATTCTATTATTCAGCAGCTTTGGAAAATACAGTTTAAAGTACCTTCTCTGACACTGGCTTATATTAAAGGTATCAGCATTCAGGATCAGAGAACCATTGTTAAACATCAGAGCAGGACAATTCTTTCTCTCCATAGCAGATCTATGGATCTATCTGTGCCCTGAGCGTAGCCATCTGTACCTAAGCTCTTTGTTGTATCTAAGGGCTTTGTTCTTCAGGTGGACATAGTGATATTGAATCTTTGTATGCATGAGGCAACATAAGCTCATATTAAACCTCTCATGCGCACACACCTGGAGCACATTTCAGCAACCACAAAGCCACAGCTGGATAGGTTATTTATGACATTAAAGAGGGATCAGAGCCACTTTATTTGAACTGATGGTCAGCTGTACATGCTGTGTGTTTACAGTGCTGCACCCTTAAAAAAAAAAAAGGGTACAAAAAGGAGGTCATTATAAGAACCATTTTAGGTTCCCCAAAGAATCTTTCAGTTCACAATTCTTAATAGAACCATTTTTGTTCTCAGTTTGAAGAACATTTTAATAATCTTAAGAACCTTTGTCCACCTTGAACAACCTTTTGTGCAATGGCCAGGTTCTATGGATGTTAAATGTTTTTACCATAGATGCCGATAAGAACCCGTTATTTTTAATTGTGTATGTCTTCACATTGTCATGCATAAGTTCTTCAAATACTTTAACCTTTTTGGTAATTGTGTGTTTTGTAGGGAGCTGAGCAGGAACAAGTTGCGGTTGATTGAGGGACTCACCTTCCAAGGTTTGAGCAGTTTAGAAGTTCTCAAGCTTCAGAGAAACAACATCAGCAGGTTGACGGATGGGGCGTTCTGGGGTCTGGCCCGGATGAGGGTTCTGTAAGTCCAAACCTTCATTACCACAGCCAAAAAGAACTAGACTATATAATTATTAACATTTCTCACAATAGACCATTTATATTGAATATAAATCAAATATATATCTACCACATTACTTATGATGAGAGTGAACCCTTTTGTTTGTCATCTATAGGCACCTGGACTATAACAGTCTGCAGGAGGTGAACAGCGGCTCTCTGTACGGTCTGGAGTCGCTCCTGCAGCTGTATCTCTCCAACAACTCCATCTCTAACTTTAACCCTGAGGGCTGGGGCTTCTGTGAGAGACTCCGAGAACTGTGAGACACCACTCTCCTTATCAGTCTCCTCCTCCTCATTCTTCTTTATAAATAAATATTTACATGTATCTTATTGTTTAATAGAATAATATAATTTTACTTAGCCTGTCTGTTCTTTAAACTAGGGATGGGCATTTTTCAGAAATATTGCATTTGAATATTTGAGCTCATAAGTTTAATAGAATAATATAATTTTACTTAGCCTGTCTGTTCTTTAAACTAGCATATTCCTACAATTTTATATCCTGTGGTTTTTTTTATTTATTTGAAAACCCCAAACTATTGCAAACGTACAGAAGAAATGTACAGAATGCAGGAGCAAATGGAAAAAAAACGGCTATAACACGTAAAATCAGCATATGGTTATCAGTAAAAAAAAAAAACAAAAAAAAAAATACATGCCAAGTCCAAAAGCGTTTTTAGCCATGAAAATCTGTGAACGCTTGCGAGCGTTACGGAGGCGTTTGGTTGCTGTGATACAGAATAGCTTTTATTTTTCAAATAGTTATTTGCGGGAATACTAGTCGGGAATTCGTCAAATTTGACACATAAATAGAATTCTACAAGAGGATATCATCACATTAATTGTCAAAAATTTGACACTTAATCACATCCAATCTTTACATTACACGGAAGCATTTGTCCACAGTATCACCTTCTGCACTAAACACACAGCACTCCTCATCTTTCTGTAGATAAGCTCTGTTTATCCCCTAATGATGCACTGGATTGGCAGCGCTTAGGAGCTCAGCCACATTTTCACTCATCTCTCCTGATGCTAGTTAAAGAAGACAGCGTGATCCTCCAAGTATATGTGCGTATAAGTGTTCCACAGAGAGATCTGTACCTGAGTGAAAGTGATCTTATCTGGGTGATGTGTGTATACACTGGGAAGTCCTGTCAAGCGTATCGTGTCCTCCCTGTACGCGGTATCTTCCTCTATCTAACACTCTTCTCTGTTGTGGGGGTAATATGGCTTTATTGGTAGGACATGTTGACTGCGGTATCAGCTGAGTGGTCAGCCGTGATTTTGCAGATAGGTTTATGACACGGCTGTTATTGCATTCTGGACAAGACGGCCTGATGGGACGTCAGCCTGCTGTGATTAACTAAATTCTAGATTCTGACGAAGCTAACGATTGCAAAACCTAAATGCAGTTCTTGTTTGTTTTTCTTTTTTCTCAGGAACTTGTCCTATAATAACCTGACGAAGCTGTCCGAGGGTGGATTTGCCAAACTGGTGAACCTGATCTCGCTGCGTTTGGGACACAATTCCATCAGTCACATCACGGAGGGAGCGTTTAGAGGCCTTATTTCCCTACAGACACTGTAAGTTTCTTCACCCTTTGAGAAATCCTCTTGGATTAAGAATAAGACTAAGCCTGCATGTGAAGAACACTTGATGGTGTCAAAGCTGTGGCACAGTGATTTGAAAGTCCACATGCCAAACAGCTCTGTCACACTGAGTCATTGTGCTCATATGGGGGAACCAGGTTCAAGGCCATTCTGCCCTGATCACATTCCTAAAAATGTAAGTCATTCTGTACTATCTGTTTAATAAAAAAGGAAAAAGTGTTAAAAATAGCAAAAATAAATACAATAGAATAATACAAATACATGAAAAAATAATGCCAATGGCAGAATGTGTTGCAACACAAACACAAGAAATGCACATTTTCATTGTAAACAGTTGATCAACAGTGTTCCTGAAAGCATTTCCCTTCTTGAAATGGCTAAACAAATCAGTCATAGTTTCTAAAGTAATAAACAATGTTGCAGAAGAACGTGCTGATTGATTTAGTAGCATTTGCTAAAGTAGCCATAATCTATTAAGTCTGGTGAGAAAGCTTTCTGGTTTCTTTTCCTCATTGTTTCGTTGTTGGTTCCCACCAAAGTTGGATACACATGTGCACCCTGCTCAAGGCTTCCTAGAAGAAGCTATGTCTTTTTTTTTTTTTTTTGCACACAGTGAAAGGCATTATGGGGAACCAACTCTCCAGCCTGACTTCCATAGACACATAAAGTCTCAAACGCCACTTCATGCCCCCCTCTTTCGGTGTCTCAAAAGAGAAAAGAGAGAATTCTGCCTTTACTTTCTTAGATGAAGGCTTTTTCACAGTAGGGTGACAAGCCAAGGCACAACACAGCCCTCAGTGGCTGGCAGTGGGGAGAGTGTGGGGGGGAAGGGACTTGCGTAGTACAATTGTGAAGGCCTCTGTTTTCTTTTGTTCCGTCCTTCCTTTATGTCTTACTTGCTTGATTTCCTTTATATCGTTCTCTTTCTCTCCCTCACTTGCTTTCTCGCTCTTATCCGAGCCAGTTCTAATCTAATCACGGCCTTAGTGCCTTACTGGGGCTTCTGTTGAAAAGAAGCAGGGGAGGTTTTAATTGGTACGCGCTTCTGGCCGGGCGAGAGGAGCCCTGGTCGGGTGTGAAAGACCAGAACCGAACTGTCTTTGAGCTGAGGGGGTGGGGGCCTCCAACCCTACTGTCATTAACAAGCCAGGGTCCATTCACAAGCAGCCAGCCAGAAAGAATAGGAAATTGGCAGCCGAGGCCAGGCTTGAAGGGAAAGTAACAGAAAGAGCCAAGGGGGCGGTTGTCAGCCGGGAGGGAAAGGGCACAATCCCTCCACCCTCTCACCTCAAAAAGGCATTTATTCTTTTTCAGCAACAGCGATCTTTTTAATGGCATAGAAACAAAGGGACCCCATACAAAAATGGCATTGGATGGTAATACACTGTGTCATTTTAGCATAACCAAGATGCTATTTGAGTATATTATTTGTTTATATTTGGTTTTAATTTGTGTGCAATTTTTAGCAATGATGATGAAATTTGCCTTGTGTACTATGCACATTCCCTAGCATATCTGTAAAAAAAGAAGTATACTTTAGGCTTTAAGTGACAGGTTTCACTGAAATGTGTTCAAAACGTGGTTGTTTGAATTAAAGGAACAGGCCGGCCATGTCTGTCGTGTTTAGAGATTTGCGTCAGAAAGTTAAGGCCGTGTAGACAGGCCGCTAGCACCATCCGGGCTTGTTCGTGACTTGTCTGAAGTTGTATTGTGTGATGTGCCCATATGCCTTTACCTGCCAACACAGTTTTTGCATTGACGGATTCAAACGGCTGTCAGACTGAATGTGTGTGCAACTGTGTGAAAGAGCTGTGTTTGTGCAAGGCGCTTTCAGCTGTCATGCATTATTCATGCAGTGGCCTGTGCATTGTTGCGCTCCTTAATGTCACAATTCACAAATAAAAGAATGTGCTTGGTTGGCAGAGGGCAAGAGAGAGAGCAAGAAAGAGAGTTTTGTTGGACTTTCTTGTTTTCAACCAGGTGTCCAGGGCAGCTTTTGCCACTGCCGAACGTTTGTCAGCGGTATATGGAAGAGGAATTCACCCTCTGCTAAGCCTCACCTTTTAAAAATTACTGACCAGTCCCACCTCAGTTAAAAAATCTTAAAATACATATAAAGTAAAATATCAAAATTACATTTAAAATAGATGTAAATTTAAAATCGACATTTGAAATAAAATTACAATTTATAAGCTTGGGTGGAGCTTAGCAAAGGGTCAGCTGTTCCATCCTCTGTCTTTCCTGCCTAATCTTTTTCTTTTTCTCTCTGCAGAGAGTTGGACCACAATGACATCTCTGGCACTATAGAGGACACCAATGGGGCCTTCACTGGCCTGGAAAACCTCCACAAGCTGTGAGTGTCACGCATTCTCCTTTATCTCTACCATCATCTTTACTTTAATTTTGGACATACTTACATCACGTGCAGCCAAAACTGACGTCCCCAAAATCCTCCACATTTAACATCAAACTGCGTTGAACAACATCAGACCATGTCTATCCACAACAATTTTAATTTTGAGTTAAAAAGATGAGAAAGAACCTCAACCCACACCTTCCATGCAGTGCAGATTTGGGAAGAGAAGCTTTTTATAATTGACTTATAGTAGATGAGCTCTTGGCTTTGCTCTTGTGATGGAATCCGTGAGGGCGTAAAATGGGAGGCAGGCAGAGGAGGGGGCTTCTTCAGACACATCAAACGTCCCACTCTGCGCCTCTTGTTACGGGAGCAGAGGTTCGCAAATCTGCGGATGCCGCCTGTTGATGCACATCCCTGCCATACATCCTATTCACCCATCCTGGGAATATGCAAGGGAGAATTAGGGAGAGATGTGCACAACATCAAAGTCTTTTCTGCTGTTTAGTTACCACAAGATGGGGACGGTGGCTGACTCTAGTTTTAGTAGATTATAGATAACATCTAGTTATTTTGTTTGATACTTTGCTTGTGGATCACTTGTACGCCCTAAATCTTCATGTACAGATTCCATGTGCACCTGCTCGTGATGCCAACGGATCCAGTTAGCATCTATTTCAGTGGTTTCTATTTGGAACCCCAGTTTGGTCAGAGGTTGGATTGGAAGCCCAGGGCTCAAGACTGCCCAGAGGGTGACCTGCAGATGGGTGGTTGCTTCAGAAATGGTGGGGGGGCTGGAGGAGATGAGTGGAGGTGATGTCTTAGTCTTGCAGGAGATGACAGATGCTGTCGCACACACATAGACCATCAGTCCGCTGACAGACACGGCAGGGGCTGAATTTTCTGGGGTGATTCCCATAAGCACATAGTGAATAAACTAGTTAATAAACTCATGAAACTTTATTCTAGCAGTGAGACTTTTTTTTTTTTTTTTTTTTCATTTTTGACAATTAAATGAATGTTTAAATTGCTGTTTAAGATGATGCATTTTGTTTTTGCACATGGCACAATTTTTTTGGATGTCCGATTTTATACTTTATAAAACTATATAAAATGTGTTTATATTGCTTTTGTGTATTTTGGGACCATAGCAGCTGATAGTAATGATTTTTGAGAACACTTTACAATAAGGTTGTTAACTAATATAGTTTACTATTAGTAACTTTAATAACAAAGGTAATATTGTTAAATGTAATCTTTAGCAAAATTTAAAAACAATTAGAAAAATCTATTTTTGTTGTGATTCCTAAACTCACTTGCGTTTAAAAATGATTTTATTTTATTTTTTGTTCATTTAGACGAAAGATTTTGAAAAAGATTTTTTTAGTTCTGTATAGATTTTTAACATTGGCCATTTATCGGATATCAGCCATAATGTGAAAATAATTACCTGATTTTCAATATCAGTTACGATTTTAATATCCATGGACCCGACTTTACTTATATTACATTGTTACATGAAAAATGAAAAAAACTATTTTACAATTCAGTATTACAATGGTGTGATGCCTAAACTCACCTGTAGCATTTAAAAGAGTTTTTTTTTTTTCTTTTTATATGTATTTATTAAAAAAAATATAGATTTTGTGGCTCAGTGGTAGAGCATTGCGTTAGCAGTGCAAAAGGTTGTGGGTTTGATTCCCAGGGAACACACATACTGGTAAAAAAAATAAAATAAAATGTATAGCCTGAATGCGCTGTAAGTCGCTTTGGATAAAAGCGTCTGCTAAATGCATAAATGTAAATGTAAAAAAGTGTATATATAAATATATATACTGGATTTTTAATATCCACCGACTCACAGCCAATAAGATTATCCCCTGATCAAAGTGACAACATTGTCAGGTGTCAGATCTGGTTTATATGAGGAGGTGCTGGCTTTCACGGTGCTGACTGAGGAGTCTTGAGCCCAGGACAGGAAATGCACTGTTGGGCTTGTTTTGGTCCAACATGCTTAAGAAAGGAAATCGTGTCATCTGGGGGGGAGGTTACATCCCCGAAGGAGCCTGTTCCCCTTCACCTTTCCGCGATGTTTGTGTGTGTACGCCTGCTTTTGAAGTGCGAGCAGGATTAGCCCCTACAAGGCGTTTTAACCAGAGCCTTGACAAGGCCACTTTTATTACTATCCAAGCCATGCTGTTCTCCAGCCACTGAAGCTCCTTTTTATGTGACCTCGAGCTCTGGGCTCTACCCTGTCATCGCTATTAAATTCTAATAAAGATAAAAGTAAGCTTTGAAGAGCTGCGCCGGGCCCCCGATTCCTCACCCTCCTCCTAATCTCTACACAGTTTGGATTTCCAATCCCACAATCCCCCTCTCTTATCAGATTCAGCCCAACTAATTGTGCACACTCTTTCTCTCTCTCTTTCCTCTCACCCTGCGTGTCTGGAAACGTCAGAACTCTGTTTGGAAACAAGATCAAGTCGGTGGCCAAGAAAGCCTTCTCGGGCCTGGAGGCTCTAGAGCACCTGTGAGTATCCCACAATGCTGTTTGACCCATATAGCAGCGGCTGCCAAAAGTAAATGCTTAAGAGGGCTGCTAGCAATTTAATAGTGCCCGCTGCTCTTGTCTCGCTAGAGCCAGGTTTAACTTGCACAGGAACACAGTTATGGAGCATGTGGTCAGTTTCGTAGAAGAAAAGGAATTTTTAAGCACTTCTGCAGATGCTGTAACTCCACATCTGATATTGGGGTCTTTCCACCTTGTTCAGAGTTATCCCGTATAAAAATAGGCTACGGATTCGCATGCGAGCGCAGCAGCTGTATGTGAATATTCCCATGTTGTCTTTCTGTCACGCCTGAGGGCCCTGTTTAATCTCTCAACAGGAACTTGGCGGAAAATGCCATCCGCTCCATCCAACCCGAGGCATTTAGTAAGATGAAGAACCTGCGTTACCTGTGAGTCCCATTATTACACATGCTCCTTTTCACACGCACATCCACTCACCCGGTTCTAATGTTTCTCGACATCATGAATGTTTTGATGACAGTTAATTGTCATACAAATAAAATGCATAGTTTCCTGAGGCTTAAAGGAAATAGTATGCCATGACTAATGCCAATTAAAATATTAAAATATTTCAAGTGCACTTCACTCCACTTTTTTTTTTTTTTAATCCATGTATCTGAGATTTTTTTTTTTTTTTAAATTAATAACACTATTATTAAAATTAACTATTATTTAAATATACACTACAGTAAGTTTTTTTTTAAAGATAAATGAGTATTTATATTTTGCAGGAATGCATTAAATTGATCAATGTACAGTAATAACACGGTTTCTATTTCAAATAAATGCTGTTATTTTCACATTTCTGTTAATCAAGGAATCCTAAAGAAATGTATCACATCTTTTTACTGTTTTTAATGTATTTTGAATAATTAAATGCAGCTTTAGTTAACATAAGACACTTATTCGTCTTAACTGGACATAATTGTGCACATAATTCAGTTCTATCAAATCATCTCCATCAGTGTTTACAGTGTAGATGCATGCTAGTTGGCTTTTAATTATCTTTCTTTCGATCCCTCTCTCTGCAGTCATATTCAGAGTGATAGTTTTCTGTGCGACTGCCAGCTGCACTGGTTTCCGGAGTGGCTGGTAACACGAGGGCTGAAGCCTGGCGTTCAGGCCACATGTGCCCACCCAGAGAGCCTAAAGGGCACCAGCATCTACCAGGCCCCGCCACAGAGCTTTGTTTGTGGTAAGCAGTGCTGTATTGTCTATAACAAACAAAGAAGTCAATCACAATAAGGAAAAACATAATCATAAGGTGTGTTAAAATGTCTCTATCCTTGTACTTCCCTCCAGATGACCTTCCCAAACCCCAGATCACTGTCCACCCCGTCACCACGGCAGCAGTATTGGGCAAAGATGTGCATCTGACCTGTACGGCCGCCAGCAGCAGCAGCTCGCCCATGACCTTCACTTGGCTCAAGGACCAGGAGACACTACGTCAAGCCGAGGTGGAGAATTTCGCCCACGTACGGGCCAGTGACGGAGGTGTAATGGAGTACACCACTATCCTCCACCTCCGGCACGTCACCTTCAACCATGAGGGCCGCTACCAGTGCATCATCAGCAATCACTTTGGCTCATCCTACTCTAACAAGGCCCGCGTCACTGTAAACGGTACATTTAACAAGTGCAAACTATATACTGGTACTCTTCTACATACATTTTACACTTTAGTTGGGTATGTAATGGGTTCCTCTACAGTTGGAAATGTATACGTCACAAATTCCTATCGCGATGTGTTCGTTTAATATTGTTGTAGCATTTTGTGGTTTGTTCTAGTGGTGGCATTTTGTTGTTTTTATAATCTGAAGTTTGAAATGTATGTGTTTTAAATGCCAGTATGTGCTTAATTCACAATAATTGTCATTTATTGAACATTTATTACTTTAAAAAAAATTATAAAATGTGTAATTTCCTTTATTTTTAATAAATATTTTAAAATCCTTTTTTTTAAATATTAAAATATTTTAAATGTTTAAACATTTAAATAATAATAATAATAATAAAAATGATAAATATAAATACTTTTGGTTCACCTTTAGTAAACTTTTCATTTGTACAAATCGATTTTTTTAACCCAGCTACCTGAATATAATATTTTAGTAATATATTATTAATTTTAGTTGTTGTACATGCATATTTATATATATAAATAATACAGATATATAATACAGTGTTTATATGAAAGTCAAATTATTCATTAATTTATAATTTCAAGGTAATTTTAAGTCCGTTCAATTTGTAATTTGTAAAACATACGAGTCACACCAGTTGCACAAAATTCCCATTATGCAACATTTGCTCAGAGCTTTTCTTTCAGTGAACTGCACCAGCAAAATTCAGTTTGAACATTCAGACTGAACTGCGCCACTCGAATTTTGGCATTTTTTATCTTCTCTGCTGTTAGCAATACATTTGAATTACATGCCTTGTCAGTTCAAGCAACAGATGCAAATGGATTGTCCTGAGGCATTTTTGGTTTCTTGCCCGTCCAAATCAAGCAATTTCCCATCACCAATTGAGTTAGTCACAGCTATGAATGCTGGGCTTGTTTGGTGCTGATGAAGCAGCATTATGGGAATAATCCTTGCTAGGGCTAATTTCCCTTTGCCTGCTTATGCGCACAGTGCTGCCTTCATTTGTCAAGACTCCACGCGACATCACGATCCGCACGGGCACGAAGGCACGGTTGGAGTGTGCGGCTGAAGGACATCCGACTCCCCAAGTGGCGTGGCAGAAAGATGGTGGTACAGACTTCCCTGCCGCCCGAGAGCGCCGCATGCGTGTGATGCCTGATGACGATGTCTTTTTCATCATGGACGTGAAGCCTGAGGATATGGGCGTGTACAGCTGCACGGCAAAAAACACAGCGGGCATGATCTCTGCAAACGTCACTCTGACAGTGTTAGGTATATCCATTTTAAAAATATTTACATGATATAAATACATTATATAAAGACTTTTTTTGTCCCATTATGGAATTCAGATTTTGTTTATTAAGCTGTTGGAGTTCTGCTAACCCCTGCTTAGTTCTACGTAAGAATGTTTTTCTTTCCCCATCTGAAGCAGCTGGGCTTTATGTGCGGGCTTGAAGGGGAAAGGTCAGGAAAGAGGTCACAGGGGGTAGAGGAAGTGCTGAAGGCTCACATAGTGGTATTTTTGAGTGTTTCTAAACTCTCAGTTGAGTAATTGCTAGGCAGAAATAGTCAAATACTTGTTATTTTGTAGACATGATGTGGTATAGTCTGCCTAAAGTGGGCTTTGTTTTTGATTCACTAAAAAGAATTGCCTCAAGGGGTCAGACTAAATACTGAACCAGACTACATACTGGTCGCACTGGAAGAGAACCCGTTTATAAGAGTCATTCATTCAGAAATAAGACTACAATGGTCCCACTGTATGTTTTTGATTCACTAAATCTAAATGGCTCATAAGAGTCATTTGTTCAGGAACTGGAGTTGTTCTGTATGTTTTCGATTCACTACAAAGAACCGGTTTATAAGAGTCATTAATTCAGAAATTACTCTAGACTTGGTCCTGCTGTATATTTCGGAGTCACAAAAAAACAAAACAAAAAAAAGAACAGACTCTTAAGAGTCATTCATTCAGGAACTGGACTAAGCTGGTTCTGTCGTATGTTTTTGATTCACTGGAAAGAACCAGATCAAAGAAGAACTCAAGAGTCATTTGTTCAGGAATCAGACAATTTTATATATATATATATATATATATATATATATATATATATATATATATATATATATATATATATACAAGTGACTATCATAATGCTAATGTAGTCCTAAAAGTTGACGAAATACAATTTAAGCAGCTTTAAACATTTTAAATTACTATTCTTTATTTAAAAATACAAATGGCTCATCTTGTACTCAGGGTGAATTGTTTTTGTCCAGAACAACTGTCTAAAATGAGAATGTCCCTCATAAATTAGAAATAGCACATGAAAAGCTAGCAACAGCAAGTAGCAAATTATGATTCACAGCTGTGACATCAACTAAACACCAGTGTCAAGCCATTTAAAGGGATCTTTATCTACACATGGCTGTATGTAATTCAATAACTCTTTCTTGTGACCTTCCTGCAGAAACCCCTCATCTGGCACAGGAAATGGAGGATCGAAATGTGGTGGTGGGTGAGACAGTTGCGTTGCAGTGCAAGGCTTTAGGCAGCCCACCTCCTCGCATCACCTGGCTAAAGGGGGAGGAGCCTCTCAGACCCAGCGACCATCACTACTTCACTCCAGGGAATCAGCTCTTGGTGATCGGCAGCACCACCTTAGAAGACGCTGGACGCTACACCTGTGTCATGTCCAACACGCTCGGCACGGAGCGCGCTCACTGCCAGTTGAATGTTTACCAGCGATTTGAGGATTGCGCGCCTTTTTCAAGTCCCAGCACTGTTACTGTGGGAATCATCGTCATCGCCGTGGTCACCAGTATTGTGGTGACATCACTTGTTTGGGTGTGTATTATCTACCAGACGAGGAAGAAGAGCGAGGAGTGCAGTGTAAACACAGGTGCGTGTATTCACACAAATACTGTATTTGTTCAGGGCTCTGCATGTTGTGTCTATAACGTTTGCGCTTGCCTTTTACAGACGAGACAATTGTCCCTCCTGATGTCCCCAGTTACCTGTCCTCTCAGGGCACTTTATCAGAGAGACAGGACGCGTGTATACGAGTGGAGTCCAATGGTGGATCTCAAGCCAACGGACACATAGAAAACAATGGTACAGTATCCACACTTTTCTTGTAGGTCCAAATGGAATCTACTGACTTATTATTATTTTTTCTGCATTTACAAATTAAATGAATAGATGAATTTTCACGTCATGCCGGCATTTTTTGGCTGTATGACCTTTGCACAACATATGTTAAAAAGCACCTTTTATTTCAGGCTATGATGGGCCAGTCGTGTGCACAGACTGCTTGGAAAACGGTACCCACTACTCCAAACACTGTAACTACCTCCCTCACGGGATAGCGCCCCCTTCAGGCCTGGAGTATCAGCAGACACGCCAAACATCAACTTTCACCAGCCACAACAATGAACCACACTGCAATGGCACACCCAACGGGGTCAGGAAAGACAACCAAACTCCCATCTTTCCCACCAACCATGACAGGGTGACAATATCACCCTCATCGCACCAGTACAACGACCGAAAAGGTGAGAACAGGGTGACAATATCACCCTCATCGCACCAGTACAACGACCGAAAAGGTGAGAACTCTTCCTCTTAAATCACTATTCCTCCCACTGCTTTATGAATACACACTTTTATCATTTCAGTTCTGAGTGATTTATATCAGATTGTTGATCTTTGACGTAATACAGTCATAATATCTATTACTAATAACATCACTTCCTTTCTAATCTTTCTCAGGATTGTGGGTGAATAGGTCAGACACACCTCCCACACTTGAAGAGAGCTACCATCGGCCAGTAAAGCTCCTGTCTGGGGACTGTGACATTGAGTCCGAGCTTAAACAGACTCTATTACCCAACGGACACGCACATACGCCCGATGCCACCTCAAGCGAGAGCCAACCCTTCAGACGGGCCAGTGACTAATGCCTCACCAACCCTCTTCTTTATCCTTTTGCACTGAGAACTGCTACCTCACACTGAGGGGCACAGACAAAGCTGCCCCCATCTATCTAAATGCAGAACAGGGGTGTCCGGAGTTTGAAGGCGAAGCTTGAGTGGGGCGATGACGTCCCATGCGAGCGTTAATGATGTATATAGATATAATCCTCCTCAGGGAGGCTTGGTTCACACTTTAGAAATGTGACTTGCATTTGACGCATGCAAAATGTATGACAGAGTGCTACAACATTAGGCTTTGAGCTGTACATAAGAGTTTTCATATATAAATATATGAATGTATGTATTCTATAACTTTTACAAAAGAGTGTTTAACTCTATTCGGTGCATGGTGAGATCAGAGTGGTTTTATTTTATTTTTATTTCTTTGCTTTTTTTTTTTTTGTTTAAGGATCTCTCTTGCTTTCCCCAGTTTTATAAGCAGTGCCTTATTACAAGATCAAATGACCACAAGTCAGTTTTGTTTTTTGGGAGGGAGATGTCTGTGTACTTTTTCTCTCACAAATGGGAATTTTGTCATGCACTTGAAGTTTAGACAACCCAATCATAATTGATCACCTTGAAGGAATATTCCAGGTTAAATACAAGTTAAAGGGTTCTGGAAATATCAGGGAAATTACTTTTTTGTTGTTGTTTTAAGTTTTTGATGACTAGAAACTAATACGATCTACAAAAATAGAAAAGTCTTGGACAAGTTTTCTGTTGTTGTTGTAAATGCTATCTCTATAAATGATGTTTAAGTAATTATGACTGGAAAAATAATGGAAATTCACTGGTAAAAAGGTGTGGCAACTCTAAAGTTAAGTTCTTCCCACAGCTTTGTGTCAATTTACCACAAAAAATGTGTCTACAGAAAGGCATTCACAACAGACAGCAGTCAGCAAACTATTGTATTTGTCATTACTAACTGGTGTTTAACCTGGAATATTTCTTTGCCAGAATACATATGTTCTGGTCTGTGATGAAGGAAGAGCTCTGCATCCATTAAGGTACAAAAATGACAAATACTGGCATAAGGGAAAATATAAGCACTTTGATAAATCATGTAAGAGTTATTATTTGAACTGAACATTTTTACATCTTGAGATTCTGATGCAATCGAGGCTCTTCCGTTAACAAAGGTACACGTCACCACAAGCTGCTTCGCTCACCTACATACCTGTGGTATTTGAAATGAATTTTTAAATGTATCTGTTGACCGTCTTTTTTAACATATTTGGGGAAATAACAAACTATCCAAAAATAATACTTAGAGAGATTTGCTCTAACAGTGACTTTCTAACAGTGACATTAGACGTTCGTAAGCTGAACGCTGCCAAATCACGAAAGGGAAAGAGCGTCTCTAGAAAGCTCAAGCTGTGTGTGCTGGTCTTCAGCTACACAGAATATCTTCACGTAAAGGGAATAAGTGAACACCTCAGAGAATCTCTCATAGTCTTTGGTAAAGACTAAAGCAGCTAATGCTAAGATACGTTTATTAGTTAGCCTGAGCCAAACCGGTTCATGTTCATGTCAAAGCCAAGGTTTTTTAGGCCAAATAGTAAAAGAAAGAAAGAAAAAAAAAATCTACTACTAAACTTGGTGAATGTTTTATAAAGTTAGATTACAGCAAACACCAGTTTAACCCCAAAGCTGTTGAAACTGACCTTAGCAGTACATTGATACTGTGGTTAAATGGTTATTTGTGTAATCCAGCTCTGTGAAGAACCCCACTAATTCAAATAGGTTAACTCTACAGATGTGTGGGTCACCCTGTTTTGAACTGAACTCTAATCACAGCTGATCATCCACATGGCTAAAACTGTTGAAGTGTCAAAATGGCCAGGTGTTTATTAAAGTCACATTTTGCTCTTTTACTCCTTCTGGTTTGTTTTATTTTGATGCACAGTGGTTGAAATGACTTTGTATGAATAGGCTTTTTCTCTGCATTCTGCTTGAGTCTCACTGTGTGTTTATCAGCTAATAATAGTGAAGTAGAGCAACTAGTTACAATAATCCACTGGAGTAATATTGGTAATGCCCTTAAACTTGTTACCTATTAGTGCATACTTGAGAGTTTAGTATATAAATACCAGCACAGTCATGTCTTAATACAAATAGCCGATTCATTTTTGTAAAAATACTTTTTTTAATAGACACATATAGGCTTGCAAAAATGATATGTGAGTTTGAACTCGATCTGTGGTGCAACATAAGTAAAATCCAGGCAGTTAAACTCAATCTGTTGTGCACTGATGATCAGGAATGCAAACCACTGTGTTATGTGATCTTTTTATCCAGGCACCAGGTGTCCTCGCCGTGGCCCTCAAGACCACCGGTTCAAACTAGGACAGAGGGTGCGTTCTCGGTCAGATTTGAACAACCTCAACTCATCTGTAATATACCGGTTGCTCCTGGTCTCTGACCTTGTTTTGCAGTTTTGGCTGTACAGTCAGAGTTTGGGTTGAGGAAACCGGTCCAGTACAAACCGACCCACACCGTCCATGACGAGGGTGTTTATAAAAGCATACGGCGCACTTTCTCATATGCTCCGAGGAAAATGAAGCCTCCCATGCTGATGAACGTCACTCTGGGGATGCTGCCGGCGAACAGTTCAGATGGGATGAGAAAACATAAAAGCAAGAGTTAGCAATAAGTCTTTTCAAGCTAATAATTAATTTCAAAATATGATGATTATTCACAGTTATGAACAGATCAATTGAATTAAATTCAAAGACATTATTATAGCAAAGTCATAAATCATTGGTATTTTTATTCCCATATTTATATATATATTTTCATATATTATTGGTCTACAGTCCAAAACAATTGACTCTTTGCCGGGATTTGATTGACA
The DNA here is from genome assembly GCF_018340385.1 of Cyprinus carpio. NCBI lineage: Eukaryota > Metazoa > Chordata > Actinopteri > Cypriniformes > Cyprinidae > Cyprinus > Cyprinus carpio. Next base: position 10,482,490 of record NC_056582.1, on the reverse strand, counting down.
GATGATCTGACCAATCATTATGCAGAATCTGCCATTTTGGCAAAAAAAAAAAAAAAACAGGAGAGTAGATTAATGTTGGTGGACTTAATTTAAAAATGGTGTGTACTGACATCTTTCTGCGGTTGAAACAAGATACCTTCTGATGTTCATTCATGTTTATTTCGTGCTATAACTAGTAAAGAGGAAGAGATGATTGGTTTGCGATCTGTCATGACACATTAAAGAGCCACAAAACTGTATTTACTGTTTAAATTTCTCAAGACAAAATTTGAAAGCTGACACTGTTTCATATCAGAAGTCACCTGCTCTGTCTTGACTGTCGGCGTGTTGTGAGTGTCCTCTTTTTTTGTAAAGCGAAATTACATTGCAACATAAACGTGCTTTTATTGTTTCATATCAGAAGTCACCTGCCCAATCATTAATGGTTCTCTTTTTACTGTACAGAATCATCTGATTCCTGATGAATATACAGCACAATCAGCTGTTCAACTCCTGAATGAATGACTCTTACAAGAAGGTTCTTTTAAGCACATCAAAACATACAGTGCAAGTCAGATTCCCAAATGTATGACTCGTACAAACTGGTTCTTTGTAGTGAGTCAAAACATAAAGCACAAGTACAGTCCGATTCCCAAGCTGACTCTTATGAATCAGTCCTTTTTAGCAAATCAAAACATTCATCACAAACAGTATAGTCCGATTCCCAAATGAATGACTCTTACGAGACAGTTCTTTTTAGTGAGTCAAATACACAGCACAACAGTATTAGTTCAATTCCCGAACATATGACTCATACGAACTGGTTCTTTGTAGTGAGTCAAATCATATTTCACAACCAGCATAGTCCGATTCCCAAATGAATGATGATTGTTTTTAGCAGATCAAATATATCATCTTGCTGTTACATTGTGCTACTGTTGTAAGTATTGTGAGACTTAAACCATTGTTTATTGTTGTGAATGACTGGTTGTTGATTTGACAATGTGTATTTAAAGACTCACAAAATGAGTTACGTATATATTATAATATATTATAAACCACATTTTTTGTTTGTTTACCAAAGTATAGTTAAGTTCCATATATTTCTCAAACTCAGATTGAGTAGGAAAGGAACCGGAATCATTAATTAAATCATTATTGACAGGTCTATCTACTGAAAATAGAAACATACAGTTGCAAAATCTGCTTGGATGCAACTTTGTTAGATGAAATTTACAGAGCTGCATTAAATAAAACATTAGCTATGCTTGATAACACAAGTATTCAGTATTTCTCAGCTGACAGCGTGTTGTTTGACAGATTACGGAGCGTTTGAGCAGGAATGTGCAGTGTAGGGTTTGTTGATGTTGGAGAGGTTCAAGGATGCGACAGGCCATGAAAGTATTGTAGTCTCCTAAGGCTCTTTTCCACGCAGCTGCTTTTGGTATAAGCACTGGCCCCCAGGGGCTTCTCCGCATGACTGATGGCCAGATGACATCCACACACGTCCCTCAAGCTCCCAGCACACCCACAACACTCTCTCGCTTTGGCTCCCTTCGCTTCGCACTTGTTTTGTTTCGCATATTTTTCAGACTTTATCAAACTTTGCCGAATCCATGTCCTGCTCACCGAATGTTTCTATAATGCCCCGTCATACTATCAAAATTGACTGATTTGGAATCGGCCTCCTTCAGTGTGACACCTGTGGGGGATAATGGTGGTTGGAAAGTGGGGATGGGTTGGATCTAAAATTAAAAATAAGGTCACGAGTGGTGTTACCACTAATACATCAATTTATGTCAACTGCAAAGCTGTACAAGGTGCCAAATATGTCAGGGATCTCTTGACTATTCCAGTGATTCGCAGAACTCGACGTTTCAGCATGCTTCTGCTGGGATCATGTGTTTTACAGAGAGATGCCCTGTCAGAGTGAGCTCGTGTGTGTGGACCTGTGAGCAAACACACTCATCCTGGAACGAATTAGCAAGGACGCATTCTGACAGTTTGTCTGCTGCGTGGGGTTGGGATTTCAGACTACGCACTAAAAGAGAAATGTGAAACCTTGCATGCGTGCTTTGAGTCAGTTCTGACCCTATCTTCTGCAATGGAAACCACAAATATGCATCACAGGAACTTCATACTGCTACTGAAACAGTTTTTATATTTTCTGAAGAAAATGTGAGTGTTGCTTGCATGATTAGGGTTCAGTAGAAATACAGATTTTCCAATTAATAGCATAAAAACATACAACGAAACCAGTGTAGTATAAAGGGACTTTCACGTCAGAATTACTGGATATAAAGTTATAATGTCAGAATTACCATGAAAGACTCACAAAATGATGATTTTAACTTGTAAAAAGTGCTCATGTTGTCATAGAACTCATAATTACAACTTAAAAACAGAGCTCTGCTGCAATGTCATCTCAAAATGGCATGACTTATGCAGTATGTAGTTTAATTATTCTTATAATGACTTAACAATGCAAGAATAAGACCCACGACCAAATTTGCATACTATCTGTCTAAAATAAGGTACCCAGATGGTTTACTATTTATGGTGGAAATTTGGAGTGCAGATTAATGCACATAACGGCTAATATTTCCCACATTTCACAATGGACAAAGATTCGATTAGAACTACAAAAACAAATAAAAACTATTAATAAACTACAAATGTGTTGGATGTGTGAGACATGACTCTTAAGTAGAAAGGTTAGATAAAGGGTTTGAGTGATAAATCAATATATAACCTGACGAAAAAAAATTATTCAATGTAATCCACATTATATTGCATCTGCAAAAACATTGTGAATTTATGAAGACACTGCTGGTCATTAACTTTTAAATGCATCATTATGTGTTGAGGGCAGGGTGCGATTTGCCGGGGGGGATGGGGGGGATTTCCCCCCCTCTGGTCTATGCATCCCTGCCTCTGCTGAATAACTTTTATCCCCAGTGGGGATAAAAACATCATGCAAACCCGCTCTGACGTCCCGATCTGAATCAAATGATTCGCGATACACGCTCTGACGTCCAGATCTGAATCAAATGATTTGCGATACGCGATCCGATTGGAGCGCTTTGAAACAGTGAATCATTTTGTTTGAATAACCGTGGACATTAAATCATTACAATTAATAGGCCTAACGTAGGCTTACAATGTTTTTATTAAACTGAGATCACACTAAATACAATTTCCGTCGTATTAAAAACATTTCATAAAAATTTTCAAAAGCATCCCCCCCTCTGTTTTTTTCACAAATCGCACCCTGGTTGAGGGTATTCTACAAAAAAATACCTGTGACGGCAGGTCAGCGTGCTACATCATCTCTCTCCAATGTAGAACGAGATTAAATAAAACTATATGTGGAGGATGATAACTGTGACCAGATGATTGGCAGAGCAGTGTTACTAATGGACAGAGTGGTTTGTCACAATTATGATGAAGTAGTATGTCTCAAAGCTTGCCTACTCTTCTTCTACACACTCAAATATATGTTCTTTTAGAGCATAGTATAAGTATGCAACTTGGGACGAAGCAACAGATTCGTTTTTGTGTTGCCATAGATGTCACATATGCCAAGTGTTGCCATAGAAACACATAATTCTGGGAACATGAACAGCTTTGTGTAGAACGTCCGCACATCATTTAGTAATTACAACATAATTCACAAACAAATGACTCCCATTAATCTGAACTTTTTAGTGAACCACAAACATACAACATGATTCGCAAACAAATGACTCATTTGTTGGTCATTTTAATGAATAGCTCACAATGAGTACCTGGTTTGAATCAGTCTGAGAAACCCTGGCCAGCCATGATCTCCAGTCAGTGAGCGGTGGACAGATCTAATGACACTTCCATTAATGGCTCTATAAATACAGCATGCTTAACAGATGCTTACTAATGTAGATTTCTGATCAGAGGCAGGTCATACACCACTGCAAAACTCCAAAGGAAGCAACTTACATTGTATCTAACCAAAGCTCCAATTGATTTCACTGCAACTGGAGGTCATTATGGGCCCACTGCAACATGCTCGTTGTAAACATTGCTAGCATTACTCTCTCAGCGGGTTGCTGCATCATCCTGAACTACTTAGCAAAGCCTACTTGCTTGTGGACATGGGAGCCATATGGGTAGGCTGGTTGGGGTAGCAGCACTTCAAAGCTTTGAGGAAGGTGAACTCACAAGTGCACGGCTGCCTTGATTGCCGATGTTTTGGTTGGTGTGGTTAGAAGCTCTCCGCAGAGCTCTGACACACATGGAAGCACTTTCTGGCTTCACTAGTCTGCAATTGGAGCCATTACAGTAATTACAGCTTTAAAGCCAGGCAATTTGTAGAAGGCATGCAGTAGTGAAAGTGCGAGAGTTGTTGCCCTTATGCAAGCATTGTCGAGCCTCTTTGCCTACTCTTTTTTTTTTCTCAGAGTTTTAAATATTGCAGTCTGGGAAGGGATTTTAGGAATTCCTTGAAGTCATAGAGTTTATTATGTGTTCTGCTAAAAAAAATAAAAAAAATCTGATAATAATCTGACAAGTTTTAGATGGATAGAGAAAGTGTATTATGAAGAGAAAGAGATTCACATGATCACTCATGGGCATCTATGTGCATAGAACAATAGTGACTGTCTGCTTTTTTCCATTGACTAGTTTTATTGCAATTAATTTTCTTTCAAAAAAAAAAAAAAACTTTTTCTTGCTTAAAAATCAAAGAATAAAACTTCAATAAAGAGTTCTAGGAAACATATTTAAAGCTAAAATTCTTTTTTTTTTTAAATCAGGAAAAATACTTATATGAATAAACTACAGTTCTATTAAACAATGCAAATTATTTAATCACATATAATCTAATATGCTATAAAAAAAACTACTGATTTAGTGTAATTAAAGTATAAAAAAAACTAAAACTATTTAAAATTTGTTTATATTTAAAACTATTTAAAATAATTGTTATAAAAAAAAATCTTGTGCTCAAAAAGCATGCATTTATTTGATCAAATGCAGTAAAAACAGTAATATTGTTAAACATTGTACAGTTTAATATAACGCTTTTCTATTTGAATATATTTTAAAATGTAATTCATTCCTGTAATGGCAAAGCTGAATTTTCAGCATGATTACTATGGAGACAGATTAGTCTCAAATATAATTCACGCAAAAAACACGATTCACACATGCGTAAACAATTTCACATGCATGAAACCTAATTAACGTACACACAAAAAAAATTCATGTGAGAAATTCATACACTCTCGGTGGCTTATGATATGATTGGTTGAATGGTAAGCTCGCATCTGATTGGCTAAAGAGTACGACAGACCCACGTGGGAAGAGAGCTCTGCCAGGAAAGTCTCAAAAACACACACACACAAATCCGAGTGGATTCGTAGTAAATGACGATTTGTACATTCAGACACTCGTACATTTTAAACATTCAAAGGTTTTTGTGCACAGTTGTATATCTACGAATTGTGTTTTGCATTTGTGAAATGTATTTTATGAATATATAATTGTATTTTGCGCATGTGAATTGCTTTTTGTGAATATATATTTTTTTTCATGCACGTGAATTTTTTTTGTGTGTACGTGAATTAGGTTTCATGCATGTGAAATTGTTTACGCATGTGTGAATCGTGTTTTTTGCGTGAATTATATTTGAGACTAATCTGTCTCCATACATTACTCCAGTCTTCAGTCTAATATGCTGATTTGGTGTTCAAGTAACATTTCGTATTTCATTGCTGCTTAATATTCTTGTAGAAACCTTTTTTTTTTTTTGCAGGTTTTCCCTGATAAAAAGAAAGTTAAGAAAGAACAGCATTTATACAAAAATATACTGACCCCAAATGGTAGTGTGTATATCCTTCTAATTCATTGCATAAAATAAAAAAAAATGTCTTAAAAGAGGATTTAAATGGTGCTTATAATGAAAAAAAAAAAATAAATACATTTCCTAATTGAGGAACGCAGTATCTGGATTCATACACTGCCATTTACACTCACCCAGGTATTCCTCGGCTCCTCCACACCTCATACAAAACCGTTGGGATGTTTCCACTGGCGGTGCTCGTCCCAGTCTGATAAACAGAGACAAAACACAGTAATGATGGATCATCTGGCTTTAAACTTCCTGTCAAACATGTAAACACACACTGTGTTTTGTCTTCCTTTTGATTCTGCTCTGCCCCGGTATACTCTACCCGTCTCCACCTGTTCAACGGCTCCCCTTTCTGCTCCATCTATATATTTATAGTCCCTCTTCTACAAACCCACAGCACCATCTTCAAAACAGCCATCTATATCAGGGAATCTTTGAAGGAGAGTTAACGTAACAACTGTGTGTTTTGCATGGGCAAACACCACATTCTGAGGCTAATTTTGATGACTCTATAATTAGACTGGGCTTGTTTTTCATATTTCAGTTGATGAGTTGACTGTACATTGAACAGCCCCGTACACTGCAGTTCCCCACAGGGCTTGGATAACAGCCTGGAGTGTCTGTAGGCCAAAACACACAGTACAGCAAACATGCCTGAACATGAGGTCTCTATTTCTTTAATTGCTCAAATAAAAAAAATAAAATAAAAAGACAACTTGAAGTGATATCCTGAAGCATGACACCTCCAGTAAACACATCACTCTATCAGCCAAAGGTGTGAGGAGACAGGTGTAAAAATGACCCCTTCACTTGCTCTTCTTGTTAAAGAGGCCAACATTTCATTCAAATGCAAAATCAACTTCATCTAAAGTGTTAGTTGAGGTTTAATTTAGTTTTCTTGACATTTCCATCCACTCTCTGGCCATTAGAATTAAGCTGTTTGTGATACTATACCTTTAAGTTTCTATATTTCAATGTTACTAAATGTTTTAATATGGAAATATGACTGAATACTGGTGTAGTCCACACTGTTTTGAAAGGGGTAGTTCACCCAAAAATCAAAACCCAGTCATCATTTACTCACCCTCAAGTTGTTCCAAATCTCTGACTTACATTAGGCATAGAAAAGAATCACATTTTGTTGCTTTGCAGCCTGAAATGAAGCCGGACACCGTTTTTGTTTTATCCAGCTGTATTTAATCAGTGTAACTCATAACATGCAAGTGAAAGATATAACACCAATATGTCAGGAAAAAAAAAAGAAAATAAATAAATTGTCTGTTGGGATGTGTCTCTGTCTCATCTAACTTTGCACATCTAGACTTTGCAATATTTTCCACTCTTCTTAGCAGAACTGCTCAAGATCAGTTAAATTTGATGGTGAGCGTTTGTGGACTGCAGTCTATTTTCAATGGGGTTTAAGTCTGGGCTCTGACTAGGCCATGCAAGGACATTCACCTTTTTCTCCTTCAACCACTGTGTGGTAAGTCTTGCTGTGTGCTTTGGGTCATTGTCATGATGGAAGATAAACCTTCTTCCCATTGACAACTTTCTGGCAGAGGGCAGCAGATTTTCCTCAAGTATGTGATGGTATTTTGCCCCATCCATTTTTCCTTCTATCCTGATAAGTGCTCCAGTCCCTTCTGGAGAGAAACACCCCCAAAACAGGATACTACCACCTCCATGCTTTACTGTAGGAATGCTGTTATTTGGATGGTGAGCTGCATGGTGTTGAGGCCAAATAATTAAATTATAGTCTCATCTGCCTTAGAATGTTCAAAGAGCGTTTTGGCAAAGCTCAGTCGTGACTGCATGTGGCCTTTCTTGAGAAGTGGCTTTTTTCTTGCAACCACATTTGTGATGTTGTTACATGCACACAATGACCACTCTTTGTCATAAATTCCTGCAGCTGCTTCAGAGTTGTTGTAGCCCTCTTGGTTGCCTCTCTGACCAGTTTCCTCCAGATCTTTCATCCAGTTTGGAGCGATGTCCTGATCCAGGGAGGGTCTGTGTTGTACCAAATACCTTCCACTTCTTAATAATATACTTCACTATATTGCTAATAGCTTTTGGAACAGCCTTTGTGTCAGGCTTAAAATGCTGCCTAGGTTTTAGAATTGAGCATCTGCACCAGATACCAACTCTGCAGCTCTAAAGTGCAGATCCGTTCCAGTCCATAGACAACTGGAAATTACTCTTGAATATACAAACGTCTTCTGACATCAAACATGCACATACACAGCTCTGTCTGTTTTGAGTCTCGACTGGACAGCGGATAGCAAGAGGAGTGCATTTGTGCATCAGTCGCATCCCAGGATGACCCTGCTATTGGATCGAGCTGTGTGTGTCTACTGACGCTTTTTCTTCACTCTCTCTCTTCTGTTGGTTTTGTCTACATTAGGGCCTTTTGTTTGTTCCCATTGCACTCCATCTGGGAGGCATCAGAAGACAGATTTAAACAACAGTTTCAAAGTCTCACCTTAGCCAACATTATCCAAGTCTTCGCAACATCTAGCGGAGTCGTGACAAACGCTGCTACTCCACCTGGAAAGAGACACAGACAAGCACTAATTATAGTGATAATCATGTTATAATTACCACCATACATAAATGTAAATATGTGGCATTACATCAGCCCTGATTACCTGACGGAAACGCTCTGGAGAAAAATAGCGAAAGCGGATGAATTTTTCAAACTGGCCTGGCAATGTCAAGCACTCGTAAACACTCATGCACATTCATAAACTTGTTTTGGCGTGAATGAGAGCAGAAAGAGGTTCTCTCTCCTCTCTAATGGCGGTCGGACAAACAACAGCATCAAGCTTTAAACATGCTCTTCCCAATGCTGGAATAAACAAGTTCTCCCAAACTGCCTGATTTCACTTAACTGACAATTAAAAGTTGCCCAAATGCAAGTGATGTATCTTTAGAGAAATATTCTAGGTTCAGGCAGTCAATTACCACAGAACATAATTTTGACATAATTTAGTACCCCAGGTTGTAAAAACAAGCAAAGAATGACATGCATAGAAATACATTTTCAACTGAAGTCCATTCTTCCATTCAAAAAGGGTGATTTTTGAGCTAAATCATCTTTCGAAGCGGATGAACTCATTTTTTGGCATAACCTCTGGTTATGTGTTACCATCTTAATTATGTATTTCTCTTCCTATACAAAATTCCATCCTGGTATTCTTTTTGTTCCTTGCTAGCTGAATGATCTTCTCAATCCTTCCCAAACTGTTTTTCTTTTGCAATGTTTTGTGCACTTGACTGAATCCTGTTGATGCATTCTGTATAATTAAATAAATACATATGATATATAAATCAGTAAATAATAATAATAATAATAATAATAATAAATGCTAATTAAGAATAATAAATTAATTAAATACTTTCAAAATATTTCTTTCCTTTGTGCCTGTTCTACCCCATTTTCCCCTGAACAAACCTAATTCAAAAGCATCTGCTAAATAAACAGCTGCACATATAATGTAGTAGTTACTGGATTTACCTGCTTTGCATGATCATAGTAATGGCAGGAGGATTTATAATAGGATATAACTTTGGACAAACAAAATAAGCAAGCAATTTTATTGCTATTTGATGCGACATGTACTTGTACTCAGAACACGAAGGACACAATAGTGGAGAGAGAGAGATTGGGAAAGGCAAGTGTTTCTTATTTGTTCTCTTGAGGCTTGCAGCTGTGGCAGTGATGGCAAGCAACTGCGATCATACAGTGTGCCACAATTCACATTTGTTAGTGCGATTTCACAATGACGCTAACAACCGCAATTCACCTAAAGCGATAAATCTGTGCCAAAGCAACACATGTGCACAGACAACTCGAATCCAAGAACACTCTCCAGGTGGCATGGCTGGTAGCCATGTTCTTTCCCTCTGGATGATGCATCCTCGTCCCTCCATTGTGTCCCAGTACCTGATAAGTTTTGACATGGATGGAGATGTTTTCCAAAATGGTGACTAGGAGGTTATCCAGCAGCAAGGGCCCCTGAGCCAGACTTGAGCTCCGTCAGGATAAACCTAGACACTGGATCTGGTTTGTAAACTCAATGACTGCTGACAACAGCTATGAAAGTTACTCAAAGTCTGATGCAGGTGCAACGAAAGGTCAATGTCGTACACTTCCTCTACTGACTCTCCACCTCTAACTGGTTGTTTCTGACCCTCTTCGTCGGTGCACACCAGCTGGTGAACAACCTGCTGTGACCATCTTGACCTGTATGGAATTAAACAGGAATGTGGCTGGGTAAAGTTTGAATGTTCCTGGCGTTGGACCCCATCCCAAAACCCTCTATCTCTCGTTCTCCTTCGCTCTCTTTCCCAGACCTCTGCGCCGAGGCTAATCCCACACACCTGCAAGAGCTCCGCACACTGCTGCCTGCCAAGAGTCCAGCCGTCCCCCCTGCCTCATCCACCAAACGGCCTACACAGAGAAAAAGAGAGAGAGAATTTAGGATTATTACATTTATAAGTCATTAAAAAAGAAATAACAAAAAAACACCCAAAGCCCTTGGGTTTACATGTATGGGAACGCAACAGAACAGCTAATTTCCAAATCTCCAGAATGATGTCAGAGTCTCATTTTCCCCACAAGGAATGGTGACAAAATCTGAAAGAAAGAAATCTTGAATATCCTTAACTTTCACCGCTCAGTACTACAGTATTATACACACATGCTAACTCTATAAATCCCCGGAAAACACGTTTGTTTTCATGCTGGTTCATACTGGTTCATGGTTTTCAAAGAAACAAGTTGAAATCGATATTGAGCACCATTGACACTGTTATGAAACTGAAATGAATCAACACTGAACTGACTTTAGCTGAATAGTGACACTATTGCCTTCTGCTGATGAAAAAAGAAAAAGAAAAATCAAAACACACACACTGCTGAAAACTGCCCTCCGTTTGTTGGATGGTTTTAGCTGGTCTTCCAGTCTGGTTATAGCTGGTTTGCAGCCTGGTGGGTTTTACCCACTTCTTTAACTGGTCAGGCTGGGAGACCAGCTGACAAACCAGCTAAACCCAACTGAACACCAGCTTGACCAGTTTAGCCAGGCTGAGAGACTAGCTAAAACTAGCTACTTCCAGCTTAAACCAGCCGAGGGTAGGCTGGTTTTAGCTTTTTTTTTAGCTCTACGTAGAGTTATTTCATAATTGACGACTTTTATAACATTAACACTGTTATTTTCCTGCTCTATTAATGTAAAGCTGCTTTGAAACAATCTGCATTTTATAAAGCGCTATATAAATAAATGTGACTTGACTTCCACAGCTCAGCACTAGAGTACTGTACACACATGCTAACTCTATCAGTCCCTGGAAAACACATTGTCTTTCATGCTGGTTCAGGGTTTTCCAAGAAACGAAGGGAAAACGATATTGTACTAAGATGAGAGTCACAGATGGAATAATATGATGAGAATACTGGTGCTGGCTTAGATGTAAGGTCTGTTCCAAAACCTAGTGAGCTGCTTTGTCGTCTGCTGTTCTATCTACTAAAGAAGCATCCTAACTGAAATAAAATATCAGAAAATCACTGAAGCACTACTCAAAGATGAGCAGCACTCAATAAATAAACAATGAAGTTTGATGTTAGTATGTTGCTAAGCTAACAAAACAAAACTCTACTAAGCATAAAGGTACACAGCACACAAAATATTACAGTACATCAAATAGCCTTTTTTTATTTCATTAATATTTATATTTTATTTATTTATATATTTTGTGTATTAAACAAACATAAGCACATTTTTTAATTTAATATTGTAGCCTAATGTTTTTTAAAAAGTTATTTTATGCTCACCAAGGATGAGTTTATTTATTTGATCAAAAATACAGTAATAATATTGTGAAATATTATTACAATTCAATTGAACTATTTTGACTTATCCTAAACTGTTGAATGGTAGTGTATCTGCTATCATACTAAGTTACATTTATTTACATTTACGCATTTAGCAGACACTTTTATCCAATGCGACTTACAGTGCATTCAGGCTAACATATTTTTGACCTAACATGTGTTCCCTGGGAATCGAACCCACAACCTTTTGCGCTGCTAATGCAATGTTCTACCACTGAGCCACAGGAACACTAGTTCCTGTGTTGCAATGCATTTTAGGATTGTCTTCTCTGGCAACATACATGTGATGCTACCTTCATGTTTGGCTATAGTCAGATGCCTCACTAGGTTTTGGAACAGACTTTTCGTGTTGAGTCGTCGTCTGTATGCAGCTACAGGTGTGTTCTGTAGCCTCAGGTAAGACAGGTCTGATAGGATCTCAGTCAATTGCACAATTTGTTCAAATTTTAGGATGGCTAATTTGTTTCGACTCCGAGTGTTTAAAGAGGTGAAGTAGGAGGGGAAGAATGTGGTAAATTAAAGAGAAATGTGTGTGTGAGGAGGACTGTTGTAGAAAGGAGGAGGGAGATTCAGTGACTTCACGTGTTTGTTGGATTTGTGTTGTGTTTGGAGGGAGTTGTTATGCAGCCAGGCTGCAGATAATTGCTGGAGTTTTCCTACGGCCTCAGACCAGGAGCATCTGATGGCTAAGAAAGGAAAACAATTGAAGCACAGCATGAAGTAATTATGAATGATCCCCTCCAGCTTTGTGCACAAGAACACACACGCATAAATTCTCTCTTTGTCAGTGCATCATGTGTGTTTCATTAGCTGTCAGATTAAGGAAGAGTCTTTGTTTCCAAGTTCAAAGAGCTTATGCTGGAGAACATCCATTTATCCCCGTCACACTCACTGAAAACAAACTGGAGGCAAGTTCACCTCAAAACTGACTGACCACAGCTCTAACATGCCAGGATGTACCTGACAGGAATTACATTTAACACCAAAATAGCTGTTACATTCAGCTGCAAAAATGGCATGAAATGACTTATAATGGAGCGAAAAGGGCATCTAATTTTAGAAGATAAAAATAACATTTTAATTGACCATAAAAAAATTAATTAAAATGCAAATTAACATTTTAAATATGAATTTAAAATTAAACATTTAAAGCCACGATAATGTTAGCTGCAGATTTTCTTCTGTTTTGTGATGCTTATAATAATTTCAAAATTGTGATTTAAAAATTAATAATTTTTTAATGTTGCTGAAAGAAGTCTCTTGTGCTCACCAAGGCAGTATTTATTTGATCAAAAATACAGTAAAACAGTAATAATGTGAAATATTATTATATTACTATATATCTATTTGAATATATTTTAAAATGTAATTTATTTCTGTGACACTGAAGACTGAAGGAATGGCTGCTGAAAATTCATCATTGCAATCACAGGAATAAATGATAATATTAATATATATATATTTCATTATTGGGATCACAGGAATAAATGATAATATTAATATATATATATTTTATATATATTTCCCAATATCAGTGCATTTTATTTTCCCAATATCAATGTTTTTACTGCATTAAAAAAAAAAAAAAAAAAAAAAAAAAAACAGCCGTGGTAAGCATATAAGACTTCTTTTAAAAACATTAAAAAAAAAATCTAAATTATTCCAAACTTTTGACCGGTAATGTACATCAGATTGTAATGGATTATCAAAAAATTTAAATAAAATAAAAATAAATAAATGTAATTCATGGGTATAGTTTTTTCAGTCGGTTCTTGATTGGATTTTGAGATGTTACTGCACTAAAAAAAAAAAAAAAAAAAAAAAAAAAAAATGAAGCAGATGAAATATGCAGTTGAAGGCTTAAAGTGGACTAAATGAAGATTGAGTTATGTAATTTTGAATAAAACTACAAAAGAAATGTGAAAAAAAAAAAAAAAAACTGCCATGATTCAATTGTCAATTGTAACGGATGAATTGTTCAAAATAAGGCAAATTACATGCATTTAAAATATTTCCATTCAATGCCAGCTTTAACAAAAAACATGTAAAAATCCTTGTTGAACGTAGCTGTGAATTTTTTAGGCCTAAATGGGAAATTAAGTAGTTTAGGTGTAAAGAAAGGGCCTGATTTGCCTGACATGTTAACCTACAGCTGCTGAGTCCGAGTAGCTTGAAATTTTCCTTTGATAATAAGTAAAATAAAGTCTAACTCCTTTGTTTAATCCAGAACATACCTGAGATCCATTTATGTGGACAAATGGACCTTTTTCTCATCACACTACATTCTAAATATAAGATTTACTTACTACTGTATAGTCTTTTCCGGAACACACCATCCTGACCATGCATTGCTCCACACATACGCTTCAGCTTCAATTACTCAAACCAAACTAAGACTCACTCGTGACACACTTGCACTTAATCATGAGAATAAGTTTGATCCACTGACATAAACGTCGAGTTGAGTGGGCATGGTGGGAAATAAATGGCCGGCTGATGTAATGACACAGCTGCTTGGTGGTTTTGTAACAGTGCAGCGCTGAGTTTAGGGGATTGTTGGTAGATAAACTTTGGGAATTGTGGGATACGCTGGAGAGAACAGATGGTTTACTGCGGCCTGCTGCTCAGATGCCGGGGCTTAAGATGTTTTTGGTGCGAATGACTTGAGAACTGGTTTGGTGATACTTAGGATTTGATTTCCCAACATGAAATGCTTGCCAGGCTTGTAGATTGCAGTATTTTGTGGATTGTGTGTGGTCCAATGGACCCTTATTTTTGTGCTTTTGAAAGACTTTATGTGTAGGAATAAAGCATGCAGCACACTTAATCCTGTATCTCTACCACTGCTTTACACTCAATTATTACAACGATTCAGCTGCTGGAAGATCTCTGAATTTGACACGCAAAAAAAATATACACAGATGTAGACACAAGGATGACGGTGTAAAATAAGGGTGTAACGGTTCAAACACCTGCTCACACCAGTGATGATAAAATAACTATAGAGCTTTAATAATCACTCTAATTGAGAATAAGGAAGCCAACACTGCTGCTATGATGATTAAGGCACAGAAACAATATTGCTGGAATTAAAAAGAGAAGACAAAAAAAAAATCACTTTTTTTCAAGTTGACAAATAAATAGACACTTAAAACTGTTTCATTGTTTATTGTTAAGTGTAGAGCTTAAAATGTTAAAGGTAAGCTCAGTGTTTGGTCCCACCTGTGAACTGCATTTGTTAACTTGACTTTACATTTAACTACATTTTAAGGTATTTTATGTCGTATGTCATTTTACAACATGAATTAAATTGCTTTAAGTCATTTATCAGTCAATTTGAAAAGTGATTAATTTATTTAATTAAAGGGATAGTTCACCCAAAAAATGAAAAATTTGTCACCATTCACTCGCCCTCATGTCATTCCAAACCTTTATGTTTTTATTTGTTCAGAATTTCTTCTTCGTTTCACAGAACAATGTTGGTAACCGTTGAGTGGACAAAAAAAAACACTGAGACGTTTCTAAAAAATATCTTATGTTTATCTTCCGCAGAAGAAAGCGAGTCATACTTTGGAAAGACAATGTTTTCTTTGAGGGTGAGTAAATGTTGACAATTTAAATTTTTAGGTGAGTTATCCCTTGTAATTTTTGTCAAAAAACAAAAACAAAAAAACAATCCAGATATTTTAAAACTGAATGCATATTTGAAAGAATGTGGAATAATCAACGAAGCGAAAGCGGCAGTTTAAAACCAACACTGGCATCTCATTCCACTGTCTCATCTACGCTTTCTTGCTTTTCAAAGCCATGCACTTTTGAAAGAGAGTTTAGCAAAGACTCTCACATTCCAACGGCTCCACACAGATGGCTGGAGAGGCTGAAAACATGGAAGAACGAATTGTGAGAGAATGCCTTTGAACGTGTCACAAAGAGGCGGCCATGAATGACACTCCTTATTACGACCGAGTATCGCAGTTAACACTCGTCCACAGCTGCACGTGCTATTGTCCTCCGATGCCTCTCTTTCTCCGCTCTGCTCTGGTTGCTAGGCCAAGAGCGCTAATGGAATTTTCTGCTCTCGCCCTGGAGACATGATGTCATCCTCACAAACTGGGCCTTTTTTTTTTTTTTTTGAAGAAAAACGACTTTTATGTGGCCCGGACCAGACAATGAAGAAGGAAATGGACAGTTGGCTAAGACTCAAAGAAATTACGATTCCGCTTAACCACCGGTGAGGGCGACCAATAAAATGCAGCGTCATTTTGAGAGCACATAAAAAGAGAGTTATTAACAGATAGCGAGGCAAAGTGTGTGTAGTTTGAGTTGTAAATGTGTCAGACCATTACCAGGCCATTATTCCTTTATTAGAGTGAAATTATGAGGACAAATTAGATCGAAATGGGAGCAAGTCAGAGAAAAAAAGTGGAATCATACCTTTAGATACTCCCAGAGTGGAAACTGCACCAGCGAGAATGGGATCTGAAATTAAAAGAAAGAGTTTTTTTTTTATAATATAAGCTAGATCAGAAAGCATAAAGCATGAGTTATTATTATTATTCATCTAAGAAAAGGAAATTCTGTCATCATTTATTCACCTTCATGTCATTCCAAACCTGTATGACTTTTTTCCTCTGTGGAACACAAAAAGAGAAATGCTGAAGAACATACTAGCTGCTCTTTTCTACATAATGAAAGTGGATGGAGATCCAGGCTGTCAAGCTCCAAAAATGATAAAGAGAACTATAAAAGTATCATCATTCATCAATTTTCCAATTTTGTATTCCACAGAATAAAAAAGCCATACAGCTTGGAATCAAATGAGGGAAAATAAATAATGACAGAATTTTTGGGCAAACTAATAAAACTCTTAAGACAAAGTCAGTCGTATAGTGACAGATTACACACAGTTTTGAAAAAAAAAATAATAACAATTTTTTTTTGCCATCAATGAAAAAGTAAAAGTGCTTTTAGAACTACCAAAATAATGCCATGATGATGTTCACTGGGGAAAAGAAAAAGAAAAGAAAAAAAAAGAAAAATTCTCTTTCTCTTTCGTCTTCTGTAAAAGAAAATGGATGACTTGTGGCAACATGTTCAACCACAGGCACTGGCCATTTATCTCATGTGACAAACTGTTTTAATACTGATGTCTGCACATCTGGAAGTGTGAGGTATATCAGCGTGTGTGTGTGTGTGTGTGTGTGTGTGTGTGAGAGAGAGAGAGAGAGAGATGATAAATAAATTAAGAGTCTGTGGTCAGACAGAGAGGGAAAAAGATAAAGAGAGTGCCAAAGATAAAGAGGGGTGGCAGAAATCTTCCTCTTCATTCAATCAGGCACAGCGGAGCTAAAAGAGGAAATCAATGGCACTGCTGGACAGTGAGCTGACAAAATCCTGTGAGAAAGAGAGAGAGACAGACAGAGAGGAAAAATAGAGACCCGATCCATTCAGCCAGAAAGCGTATTCACCCTGACAGCCATCTGCAGTGTGTTGTTAGGTAGCCGCTAAGAGGGTTGATAAGGTGTTGCTAAGGAAATCTGGATGGTGCTGGTGTGTTTCCAGGAAGTTGCTAAGGTCTTAGAAGTGACTGGGGGTCACCAAGAATTTGTGTTCAGAGGGGTTGCTAGGGTATTGCTAGGTAGTCGCTAAGGAGGTATGAGTAGTTGATAAGATGCCGCTAGGGAATTCTGGGTGGTGTTTTGATTCTAGGTAGTTGCTAAGGTGTTTGTTAGGAGTTGTTAAGGTGTTGACCGGCAGTAGCTTAGGTGTTCTGAACTGAGTCTAAGGTGTTCAGAGTGGTTACTACGGTGTTGCTAGAGTGGTGTTTTGAGTGGTTGCTAGAGCACTGCTAGTTGAGTGGTTCCAGGGCATTGCCAGCAAGTCGCTAAGGTGGTATTAGTGGTTGTTAAGGTGCTGTTAGGGAATTCCGGGTGGTACTGTGTGTTAGGCAGTTGGTAAAGTTTTAAAGGGACTGTTAGGGGGTTGCCAAGCATTTGAAAATGTGTTCAGAGTTGTTGCTAGGACGTTGCTACGCAGTCGTTAAGGAGGTGTAAGTGGATGACAAGGTGCTGTGGGAATTCTGGATGGTGCTGTGTGTTTTTAGGCAGTTGGTCAGGTGTTTATAAGAGGGTTTTCCAAATATTTGATAAGATGTTCAGAGTGGTTGTTAGGGTGTTGCCATGCAGTCGCTAAGGTGTTTTATGTAAGGAGTCTAGGGCATTTCTAGTCAGTTATTAAGGTGTTGTGAGCGGTTGCCAAAGAGAGCCTTTCTAGGCAGTTGCTAAGGTGTTCAAAGTGGTTGTTAGGGTGTTGCCAGCCAATCACTAAGGTGGTGTGAGTAGTTGATAAGGTGTTGCTAGGGAATTCAGTATGGTGCTACTGTGTTTCTAGGCAGTTGCTAAGGTGTTTGTTAGGGGGCTGCCAAGCATTTGCTAGAGTATTGTCAGACAGTAGCGTTCTGAATGGAGTATAGGGTGTTGATAGACTGTTGCTAAAGTGTTCAGAGTGGTTTCTATGGTGTTGCTAGAGTGTTTTGAATTCAATTAGGGAGCTGGTTAGACATTGAACAATTAAAAACTTTAAAAACAGCTGCCAAATCAATTTTAATTCAGAAATTATTCATGTTCATAACACAAGCTGAGGGACAAGTTATGTGATGACGCTCTGGATGAATAGCTCGCCCCCTTAATTAAAAACTGATAAACTCCCTAATCTAGACTCTTTTTCCACACTCATACTGAACATCAGGTCAGTTTAAGAACCCCTGAGCTCCATCCAAAACTCTTTATTGGAAACAACTCTTTGGACAAACTGAGCATAATCTAATACAGTTAAAAAGGCTGACTGTGAAAACAAAGCCCTCACTGGCCTGAGTTGGAAACACTTTCAAAAGATTTGACAAAAATTAACATAATGAACAAGGAAGCAGCATTGCAAACGCTGCGTGGGCATCATGCGCACTGCCAAAACATTGCATCTCCCGATTTCAAAACAAAGAAAATATTGGTGCAATGTGACCCAGTGCTGGGGAGTGTATAATGTGTGCGTTTTTTTTCCAAAAAACTACATCAACCACCTGTTTTTTATTACCAACGTGATGAATTCAGCATCTCCGTGCTCAGGAGGAACGCTTAGAGGAATCTGGAAACAGAAATGAGCCACAGCTGATTTATGCATAAGTTTAACACTTCTGGCAGAGACAGGGCGCCTGAGCAACACAGATGGTCAGATTTATATTGATAAGGCCGTAATGGTTGACAAGAGAGAGGGGATGACGGATATGGAAAGACAGAAGGATGGAAAGCAGGTTTCTGACCAAAGGCCAGAAGGCTTCTTAATGAGAACGGGTCGGTCCAGTGGATGACGGCACATTTATCATGTGTGGTCTGACTGCTGACCAGCTGTACCGATATCAGTTTAAGCACATTAGTATCACACTTAATCCCTGAAGTGCATTTGTAATGTTAGTCAAGGTTTCCTGCACCAAATAACAAGCCACAACTGCTTATGGTAGATTGCGTGGTATTGACGATTTGGAGACAAACAACAACACGCCGATGTACATCAAACACTCTCTCTGCTGTCTGTGTCGATAATACTGCATGTAACTGTCAGGTACGTTATCACTGAGAGACTTGTGATGGGTTACATGTGGGAATGTTAGTATGCTGCAGTGCTCTTCACTGTCAGGTTCCTGGCCACCAGTGTGGTATCTGGGAAAACAGATGTCAAAATGCATTTAAATGAAGCTATTTTGGACAGGGGGGTGCTTTGCATGCTATTTGACAAATGGCTTTAATAGGTCAGAAGAAACTGGATGAATACTAATGAGAAGAAAAAGGAATAGAGATCAATTTGAAATCTGATTCGGTTAAATTTGATTCATTTAAATCACATTCTTTTTCAGTTTGCCTTGATTTAAATCTGATCTAATGTGATTTACTTAATTTAAATCTAAATCAAATATGCTAATTAAATAGTGGACTTTATCTATTTATAAGATTTTATCTTTGTCTTGCAAGAAAGCCCAAGACTCCGCTGTTTGTCACCTTATAACAAACAACTTTTAAGAAGCATTTAAAAAAAAAAAAAAAAAAAAAAACTTTGACAATATATATATATATATATATATATATATATATATATATATATATATATATATATATATATATATATATTGCATTAAATTAACATCAAAACAAGTGTCTTTTAAAAGAAAGACAGCAGCCAGAGACACAAAAACAGGTTTGTGGTCAAATGTTTTTGTGAAATGATGTTGAACAATATTTTATTTAATCAATTTATGTATCTTATTGGTAAGTAGCTGCATAATAACACTGTAGTCTAACAGCTGACTAACAGAAAAATCATAAATATTAAAAGAGAAAGTGAAAGAGAGTAAGATACAGACAGGTTAAATGAAAGATGAGACAGTCATTGTACAAGTCAAACTAATCAATGTAAAACGAAACCGATAAATCCAAGGGAAAAATAAAAAGAAAGCTGAAATTTTAAAATATTGCTCAATGGAAATAGAAGATGTATTTGAAAAACAGAAGAACACTCTTGATTCTGCAGTTTTTCTACAGTGTGAGGGAAGACGGCATCTGTATAGCACTGAAATAAAAAGAAGAATTATTAAAGCACAGTGGAAAAGGATATTTCTCCAACACTAGAGGGACGACATACTGACCACTCCAGAGACACTCAGCGAAAGAAGAAAAGCGAATGAGGCAGAGTGACAGGAAGTAGATGAGGGCCAGATGGATATGTCATCAGCTGAGCTGTGATTCAGCAGCGCTGGTTATAAAAACAGCAGACGACTGGAGGAACCCACAGACTAACCCTCATTTATTATTGAGAGCTGTGGAAAACGGTCACTTTTACGGGCTCTTCCTAACACACACACACACACACACACCTATAACATAGCAAAGCATACTGACTGTATCTGCAAGTACAAACAGAAAGGTGTGATTGTCTGTGAGTGTGCACACAGCCAAAGCTTTTTAATTGTTGAAGTATGATGAGGAACAAACAGGAACAAATTGGAGGTGGAGAGCAGGAGGGGTGAAAACTTGAGGGAAAGAGAGTTTTATAATGCAAAGCCATCTGCCAAAGTCAAACATGTCACTAAACCTGTTTGAGTCCTGAGTGATTTATGAGTCTCATCACAGGTGTGCGTGTGTGTGTGTATGCACGCATTTGGGTGTCATATTTGTGTTTGTACAGGCATGTTTGCTCATCACTGTCACGATACTGTGTGTGTGTGTGTGTGTGTGTGTGTGTGTGTGTGTGTGTGTGTCTGAATATGTATTCAACAAAGAGTGCAGAGCTCCCTCATGAGATCTATTATGTTTACTTTTCTAACTTTTTATTCATCAAAGAAGCCTGAAAAAGAATTTTTTTTCAGCATTGATAATAATAACAAAAATAATAATAAATTATTTGGTATCAGCAAATCAGCATATTAGAATGATTTCTGAAGGATCATGTGACACTGAGGACTGGAGTAATGATGCTGAAAATTCAGCTTTGCCATCACAAGAATAAATATGTTTAATTTTATAAGGTAATATTTATATCATATAAATTATATTCTAATATGTATAAAGGTAATATATATATATACATACACAATTACATTTTAAAACAAATAATTTAATTTAATTTATATACAGTCTTGAAACCATGCAACAAAGTTAAAATGCTAAACAATAATAAAATAAAATAAAATAAAATAAAATAAAATAAAATAAAATAAAATAAAATAAAATAAAATAAAATAAAAATAACAAAAATTAAAAACCTTGTTTGAGGGTATTCTGGGGCTACTACATGACTTTTTATCAGAGGATGATATTAATGGAGTATGATCTGTATCGCTGATCTTTTGTGATCCTTGAAAATGTGATTTAAACTCCAGTGCTATAAAAACTCCTCTGAGAGCCAGTTTAGAAAATAAATAAACACATAAATAATGGAAAAATCAATGAGCTGAAAGCAAGCCAGTGGGATGCCCCAAACACTTTATCAGAGGAGAGAGAGAGAGAGAGAGCAAGAGGCTGTGTTGTGTTTCACGCTTCCCTGTGGTCATATAATCTTGGCTGAGAAGGCCTGCTCCCTCGTACAGAAAACACGCACATGCAGCTCCCACGACTGAAACACACACTTCACAGTGTACATTCAAATCTGCTGAGAGAGACTGACTCGAAGTTTTACACGTAAATCTGAACTGTATGGGACAGTATTACTGCATTTCTGGCTCATAGGGTACACTATTACAAATAAAGGATCTTTATTGGCAACTATGGTTCCATGAAGAACCAACTTTCTTTTCTTGCACAAAAGGTTCTTTACAGTGGAAAAAAACAAGTTTCATGGTTGCGGTTGCCATATTTCAAGAGTTTAAATCCCCCAAATAGAGAACCCAGTGGTTTACCTAATTTACCCAACCTGGAGACCGCACACGCTCTCTTTACATAACAGAAAAAAGCACTAATCAGTTAAAAACCCCAGCAAACATGTAAGCAAAACATGTTCTTTGGGGGAATCCAAAATGGTTCTTTTATGACATTGCTGCAAAAACCCTTTTTTTTTTTAGAATGCATGGAGAAAGCATGAATCAGCAGCACTAAAGAGTTCAATACTCTTTTGTGTTTGGATATGTGAATCCACTTGCTGAGGAATTCTGACAGGCTGAATGCCTCACATGAACACTTTTGCTGACTCTGCTTGGACAAGCCTGGAGTGCTAGAATGCTCCGATCGGCCAATCAGGAGGTGCGGAATGATGCGGCCAGCCAATCAGATTTCAGAAACTCCCTAGTTTCCATCAGCACCTGAGAGAAGCAAGTTAGAGTTCTGGGTAATAATATTCTAAACAAATTAAGACTTGTTCAAGGCTGGAGGGGGAAAGAAAGAGAAGAAATGAAGAAGCAAGGGAGGGGTTATGTGGTTAAGGACTGTTTGGAATCAGTGAACTGGCAAATATTCAAGTGTGCAATTCCATTGACATGAGCGAAAACGCTTCCCAGAACCGTCACATAATATTTACATTGTTGGGGGATTTTCTGGCTGGGGTTGCATTGTGCCAGGCTGAAGCAACAAGTGAATAAAAGAACAGTGAAAACATAGACCGCACCCCTATCAACAAGCTACCGGGTCCACAGCCGAACCGTTTGTTTCCTTTGTTCACATTCGAACAGGTGAATGCCCCGGCAACAAAACAGGAAATTTAAGTCCAGCAGTGACCAATGTAAGGTACAGGTGCATGCGCGCACACAAACAAACACAGAAACTTGTCCCGGTCACATGAAGGGTGTTTTTTTTTTTTTTTTTTTTTTTTTTTTTTTTTTTTTTTTTTTTTTTTTTTTTTTTTTTTTTTTTTTTGCGCGCACACAAACAAACACAGAAACTTGTCCCGGTCACATGAACAGAGCATGATGTGAGAGGAAATCTTTTAGTGAGTCAATTTATAATCTGTGTGAATGTGACATCTGATGCCTCTGGCCAGTCCAATAAGGTGCTGACAGTGCTGGCGAGATAGATGGCGGTCCTTGGGGGCACCAGAGAAAGTCTTAGAAAGAAAGAGTGATTGAGAGAAGATAAAAGATGAGCCAGAAGAGAAAGAGTGATTGAGAGAAGATAAAAGATGAGCCAGAAGAGACTGGCAGAACTCACTGGTTACCAGAAGTATTCAAATTGGGTCCCAGGGACCCTTAGATGGCCAAGAGGAGTGTGGAAGAAATAAAAATCATAATGAAATTTAATTGAAATTTATTTATTCTTGATTTTTTTTTTTTTTTTTTTTTTTTTCACATTCACCAGATCTGATAATATTACAATTTCATTCTGCTTTCTATAGATCAAAAATCAAGTGGTTAATTATTTTGATTATTTTATTGTATTTACAGCCTTTTTTACAGGAACTTAAAATAGTACAAAAAAACCGTATACAATAATAATTTATATAATAATACAAAATAAAAGCCAACTTTTTTATAATAATATAAAAACTCCTATTTAACACTACCAGGGTTGGGTGTCACATATAAAATCTTCGGGCAACAGAATTTGGAATGTGATCAAGCTTTCTAGGGCATGAGGTGTGCATTCACATTAACATGTGCACTGACATTAACCAACAAGCAGTAATATTGTGTATAAACTCTGTGACCACAGTCTGACAAAGATGTTTGGAACCTTATCTGGAAGACACTGTGCAGAAGGTGTGTATGAAACACTTGTTCAGTTTTGGTAAAAGTGTTCTTGTTCTGTGTGTATGAAACACTTGTTCAGTTTTACAGGGCGAAGACTTAAAGCATATTCTAATAATTACTGCAAGATAAGAACTTCATGCAGTTCTATAACAGTACTGGTAAACTACAAAGCCAAACAAACACTTGTTCAGTTTTGGTAAAAGTGTTCTTGTTCTTGTTTCTCCTGAACAAACAAAAGCATCTGAAGTGAACTGTTTTTAGTACATGCGGAATTGAAATGTTAACAATGTTTTTTTGCTTATAATGGGTGTCTAAACACTTGGAAAATAATTAACACAACAAGAAATAAAGAAGCTAAAATCATGCAACAGAATTTGCGATTTCATTCAAATGTGAGGGCTTCCAGAAAGTCTTCCTCCGCTCTGATGGTTAAATAAGTGCAATATTTGACATGAAGCAGTGAAATCATCCTCTCACCCCCAAACCTGACGGCTCCCTACAGATGTTTCCAGCCGTGAGCCGCTGTTATGTGAGCTAAACTAAACATCACAGTCAGTCTTCAGCTTTCAGCAGTCAGTGCTTCAGCAGGTGCGTCCTCCCAATTCAACAATCATCTACGCAGATATAGTTTTTTTCCAAATTTATCTGATATTAGTTATGGTTACGGAAGCTTATCCTTACCCAAGCAAAAACACAATTTTTACCTAGTAAACTAATCACAGTCACATTTATGGCCTTTCCAGCATGCAGTTTGAAATGACATCACCATGATTTCATTCAATTTAGTCCAATACTGTCCCTCAGGAGAGCAATAGTATGGTCGAATTGGCCATGATTACTTGCTTGCTAATAGATGACATTGTGCGTTCTGTGATTTATATTATGTGCTAAAACAATGGGAGCTCATTCATATTGTCCAGCCAGATAAAATCTGGCATGAGACATTTGTTACTTCAACATCTGTTGGCCTTACACATTTGGACACAGGAAATACTGAAATGTGAAGTCAGTGCTGATAGCTGGGTCAAACATGTGGACGAAAATCAGCAAGCTATTTATTGTTCCACATCTGAGACATGATAATTGGTTAAAACCTCAAATGCAATGCTATAACCAAATCCGAAATAATTATCGATCGGAACAAGCTCCCGGTCCGAGCCTCACTCAAGCTGTAATAATAACATTAACTGTCTCGTAAAGCCGTTCACCTTCAACCTCCCATTATCATGCAGCTCGGTGCTCAGACGCCATTTTTTCTCCAGAGACAACTGGGGTTAAGTACACAACTCCAGGACACACAAGCATCACTGCCCCGGAGATAAACTACTGAGAAAAAAAAAGAATGTATTCAAAATGAAAGGCAGAGAGTGTTTTGAAAAGAATATTGGGGAGAAATAAGATGAAAACGATTTTGGGAAAGGACGGAGCAAGAGATGGCATGAGGGAAATAAATCACAGTGTGAGTGTGAAACTCACCCTGCAATTAGAGGTTAACCTCACACTTGGTTTACAAGGGCACTGCTCTTTCATGAAAAGGAGGATCCTTCCCTTACTGCCTTCTGATGCAAGCATAATTAGATTAGAATTATATTCATTTGGAAATATTTGAAAATACAAAGTATATTAAAATATAAAACCTCTTGCATTATTGCATTATAATAATGTAAAGTTCAGCTTTGCAGTTATTCTAAATCGTAATTATATTTCACAATACTACTTGTTGATAAAGGCTTTAAATGTGGCAGGCACAAAAATGCTTAATTGAATGTATCAACTAAAATAAAATAAAATAAAAAAATTATAATGAAATAATATTATATATTTACTGGCACAGAGCTGTAATTTAAACAAAGCAATGGGACCTGAACACTGGTTGTTCTGTATTGGGAACTGATGGCTGGTTGTTTTGTTTAAATTAAGAACATAATTTAGTATGTGTGTTGTACATGTAAGGCAAGATCGGCTGCTTAGTTTTAATGTTATGATTTTTACTTGATATATATGTATCAAATAAATCTTTACAAATGCTTCGCCTCAGAGAGGTTGGTGGGGAGCCCCTAGAGCCACAATCTGAACACTGATTTTATGCATGTTTGGGTAAGTGTGAGCATGTTAGTTCGTTGTTGCTCAGAGGCATATTCAAGCTCAGGTCATAGGTCTGTGGGCCAGCAAAGGGACAAGAACCACCCCAACAACCCAACCCCTCTTTCTCTCAGGGTCCCCAGCCAGACCGGCGGCCCTTATTGAAACCATATGTGAGGGGCTGAGATGGTTTTCTGCTCAGATTGAGGCAAACACGCAGAAAATTGTGGGAAGCAAACATAACCCCAGGACCTAGCGAGATACGCTAATTAAAACAACAACAAAATACGATAAAAACTAGAACATGCAAAGTTGACATCTCGCTTCTCTGAACATCAAAAATACCCCTAAATCTTTTTTACTTGCATCAAACTATAACTGTGCAGATACAATCATTAAGAGTGTATCAGGGGGATTCAAATTCATAGATGGATGAAAATTTTCAGCAGAAAATTTTAGAAAAAAAATAAAAAAAAAAACTTTAGCACTGAAATATTACAATTTAAAGTTTCCATTTTCTATTTTAATATTTTAAAACGTTTTCAGTTTTCAGTGCCACAAGATCCTTTAGAAATCATTCTAAAATGCTGATTTGGTGCTTAAGAAACATTTCTTCTTATTATAGCTAAATTTTGAAAACTGTTGTGCTGCTTAAAATATTAGAAACTGTGATAGATTATTGCAGGATTCTTTGATAAAGTTCAAACAAAGTTCATAAGAACAGCATTTATTTGAAATCTCTTGTAACAATGTCCATGTCTTTACTGTTACTTCTGATCAATTTAATATCCTTGCTGAATAAATGTATTAATTTCTTTACTATTATGTGTGTGTGTGTGTGTGTGTGTGTGTGTGTGTGTGTGTGTATATATAAATATAATATATATATATATATATACACACACACACACACACACACACACACACATAATGTATTTAGGAATGTCAAAGTGAGCACATACATGTAAACTTTCAATTTGACAATAATAATAACAACAACAAAAAACACTCAATTTATTCTATTGACAGCAACAGCTTTTGAAAATATGGAATAAAGAAACAATAAATGTATTTGAATTATATATCTGAACCAAATTAAAAATGTTTCTTTTCAGGTTTATACAACTATCAGTACTCTAATAACAGGTTGAAAAAAGATGCACTGTATTAAATTACATATAAAGTGTCAAAGTAATGAATATTTGCAACATAATATTTTTAATTAGTTTTGGCATTCTCCATGTGTTGTCTGCATAATATCACGATTAACATTTTTCTCACCCAGGATAAATGTGCCTTTACTACATCTATAGCTGCATTTATGCATTTCAAAACACATTTCTAAGATTCACTCATGCATTTGCTGCTGTTCCAAATGCAATCCAATCGCATACATATTGTATCATGACTGATGTGTCACAGGTGTCCATACGTTCACGTTAAAAAATGCTGCATATGTGGAGATTTTTGTTTAGGATCAGGTGAAATCTATCGACAAAACCATTATGTTCTTGAGGTGATTTGGTTGATCGTTATGACGCTGGAAAAAATATCAACATTTCAAGCCGTTCTGAGGGCCCCATTCCAGAAAGCTTGGCGAGAGGAGCTAGTCTTGTGATTGTTACGCTATCAGAGACTAACATGTGGATTGTGGGTAAAGTGATCATTTAACAGCAGCGCTAGACAGGAGTCCCACCAAGAGGCATGAATCAAAAGGATGACAGATTGGAGTCGAAGAAGAATGGGAGTCTGAAGTGTACACCAACAACATGAACTGTACATCAATCTCTGTATATTACGCTGCTACCTCAAGTGTTCATATGTGAGTGTGTGCATGTGAGACGGCTCTTTTCTACACATATAAATGTCTGAATCCAATTCGACTCCTCAGGAAAACCCAGACAAATGAAGTGTCTTGTTCAACGCTATCACATGAGAGGATTCCTCTAATGCTGATCAACAGCCTTGTGAGAAGACCCGCCAAAAGCAGTCCCTCGGAGAGTGGAAAGAGTGGACGAGGTGCACAGAGTCAACTCATCACACACACAGCTAAACCTCTCTACACTTTGGCCCAAACATCACTACACTACATCAGCACCATCTGCAAACCAGACACAATTCTCCTTGGGTCATTTTGTTCAAGCTGCAAATAGTCTCACGTAGTCAGATTTCTGACTGTCGACATGAAGTCTGGTCCACAAGAAGTGTAATTTTCTGAAGTGCAATCGAAAGAAAACAAACATAGCAATCAAACAGAGCACCATACCAAACATGTACCGTTATCACTACAAAAGCCAACAACAACAACAACAAAAAACCTGTAAAGCATTTATTATTCTTAGTGTTAATTTCAACATTATAAAAATCAAAAACTGCAGCTGTTAATTTTATTTAATGCACCTGTGCCAACATGAACTAACAATGAACATTTACATTATTAACTAATGTTAAAAATGACTAATAAATACTTTAATAAATGTATTGTTCATTTTTTTCAACCACATGTATTGTGGTTAATGTCAGTTAATGCATTAAACAACATTAACTAGTGGAACCTTATTGTATTTACCCTTTACCAAAGAAAACAATGAATTACATTGTTATTTCTTTTTACAAATTTTGTCCATTTATTATTTATGTTTTATATATTTCAATATTTTATATTTATATCAATATATTATGTTCAATAATGTCAAAATTATGAATATAGTAATGAAAGACATTTTAAGTTTGCCAAACAGCACCACATGTCCACAACGTTTTTTCAGTGAACTAAAAAAAAAACGAATATTGACATCTCTTAAATAATTTTACTCATTCCATATGAATGTTTGGCTCCATTGTAAAGAATTTTTGGTAAATTAGAGGATTCTGAGAAAGAAAGTGTTATTTCATTAATATTTATGAAAATTATTTAAATACAGTGAAACAAACTTAACGGTAAATGGTACTTTTAATAGTGTCATTTCAAAGAGTGCATTAATATTATTAAATCAGCGAATGTTTCAAGAAAAGTATTTTTTTTTAATTTAATGGGTGAAAAAAAAAATCCTTTTTTTTTCTTTTTTGTTGTAATTCTACTTTCTTTCATTTCAGAACTGAATTTTAAAAGGCACTCTCACTTCAGTTCTGAAATGGAACAGAACCCGGGAAGCAGCACTAGTCAGCTGAATGAGTGTGAGTGCCATCAGTGGTGTAGATATGGAATATGAGGCTCATTGCCCCAGTGGGAGCTGGATTAGCAGTTTAGTTTGAGGTTTGGAGAGAGCTGAATCTTTTTTTCTCACCAACAGCCTCGGCAACAGTTGCTCTGCCACGTCACGCACGGTTGACATGCAAGCCTCCATGCCAGCACCAGCCCTCTTCAATATACAGCCAGTATGGGAACAGCACCTTTATCCTGACACCACAACACATTCTTCAAAACTCTCACATTTCAGCTGGAGGCAGGATGTGCTCAGGTGGAGGATAGAAATGAAGTCTCTGCCCCTCCACACGTGTGCTGTAAATCGTTCACTCATATACGCCACAGTTCAAATAATCAGAAATACTGCCAGCCAGCCAACTAGCTGAGAAACAATAAATACAAACCGGTATGGATCAATGCTATATGCATATATACATAATATTCTCACACATTCACGTCACACATGATTGTGAAATAGGCTGAGGAATGTGCATGGCAAGCAGGTTTAATGTCGTCTAATCAGATAAAATAAAGACAATAAAAAAGATCACAGAGTAATGAGGCAGGGCTAAAGAACTGGAAGGCTGAGCTCTGAAAATATCTGATTGAAGTTAGATTAAATCCAGCCCTGACAAATAAAGTTCAATCCTCATAAACCCATTGCAGTATTGCTAGAGTTGTCTAAAGCACTTAATTATCAATTTTTCACCAAATATAGGTTAAAACTACATTACGCAGCAGCAATAAACAAGAACATACACTACCATTTAAATGCATAGGGTCTTACGCACAGTCTTTACCTTAGGCTCATAAACAGTATAAACAGTAATATTGTGAAATATTGTTATCATTGGAAATAACTATTTTAATATATATTTAATACACAATTTATTTTGTGACGCAAAGATTAATTTGCTTTTTCAGAATTCTTTGATGAATAGAAAGTTCAAAAGAACATTTATTTGTAACAGTCTTTGATGAATAGAAATTAATGCATCCTTGCTGAATTAATTTATTTAAAAAATTTAGTCTTGTCTTTGATGAATAGAAAGTTCAAAAGAACATTTATTTGTAACAGTCTATTTACACTGTCTGCTGACAGCATTACTAACTTATTATTTGACCAATGTTTAGTGATAGGAGGAAAAATGTAATAAATAAAACATAAACATAACATAATATTCCTTAATGTTGTAAAAATGTACACTGGGAAAGAGAAAATTGCTTCAGTTTTTTTTTTTTTTTCCACTTTTCACACTCTGTTTTTCCATCTGAAACAGAACAAATCATCCCAAATACTCAAAAGCCTCTTATATCAATGCTGGATCTCTGAGGGCTGAATATTTTAAAGCCCCTTTTTAAGAGGACTTTGTTGAAAGGGTCAAAATAACATTCTTGCTCTCAATCTGTAAATGCTTGGAAATGACAGTTGAAAGAAGTTAAATGTAGAGAACAAAGGACTGTGGAAATCTGAAAGGAAATTGATTTTAGAATGAATCCACCAGACAAGCATAAAGAAAAGCGCATACCCCTGCCTCTTATCCTCTCCGTGCTTGTGTTAGAAGAAGAGGGCAGCAAATCCACACTGCACTGCAGGTCAAACATACACACTTCCACCTGTTAGCTGCACAGTCCACTGTGACCAATGAACAACAGCAACATAAACACAGGGATAAGTCTGACAAATTGAACTCGGGCAGGTCCAAGACCTCTGGGGCTCTTTGCCTTCAGGTTCAACTAGAGATCAGAGGAAGGTTGGAGCAAGAAAGAGAGGAATGAAAATGAGAGGAGTCTGAATTAATTTGTTAAGAAATGCTTTTAGAAAAACAAGGTCTTTATCTAGGTCAATATCATCTTGGCAACAACTAATGCAGAAGTTGACAAGAGCACAGCTCAAGGCGTAGGTGTTTCATAACTACATTCTTACAGGGTTGCCAGTCTCCTCTCCTCCCCTTCCCTCTGCTCTCACATCTGTGCTGATGTACGATGAGCTCTGTCAGATGAAAACCAACAGTACTGTGAGCTGTATCTCCAATAACACTCTTCTCCTGTCTATCTCAATCTCACACTTTCTCTCGGGTGAGTGTCATGAGAAAGTGATATGATCACATATCTCTGTCAACATGACAGAAACATTTCTTACAAAATCCGTTATTATTCATTTTTAATACTATGGTTTCACTGCAGCAAAAATGTCAAGAGATGGGTTACAAAAGAGTAAGCTAGAGGAAATCGTTTTATCTTCCATTCAGCTTTCATAAATTTGATTAAAGTTGTCATGTTATGATGGTTCTTGAAATCTGAGTGCTGTGATCTTTTCAGCTTCCATGCAGATGGTTATCAGATTTGTCCTAATCCTGTTATGCCCTCTAGTGGCCAAAACCAGGACACACCCTATAAGATAGAACCCTAACAACTTGTGTTTGACTAATATGTAGTCTTGTTTTTATATTTCAAGTCTTTTGGAGTCAGTTGGTAGCTTTATATGAGGAATAGAGACAAATTGAAGTCATTTTTCACTGAAAATCACCTCCTGTTAAACGTTGTAGCCGGATCGCTGGGGCAGAGGTCAATAATCGGTTTGATTTGTAAAAAATAATTCAGAAGACATTTAAAAAGAGTTGCACACAAAATAACGATTCATTCAAATAGAACATTAAACTTATAGGTGCAACAATAGGTCAGATATTTAGTGAAAAATGACTTAAATAGCCACAGCGCATTGAAAACAGAAATCTTAAGCAAGAAATGCAAGATAAAAAATAAATAAAAAAAAAAAAAAAAAAACTTTGTTCAGCAGGGATGCAATAAATTGATTAAAAGTGACAGTAAAGACTTTTACTTTGTTTTATATATATATATATATATATATATATATATATTATATATATATATATATATATATATATATATATATATATTGTTATATATATATCTTGAGCACCAAATCAGCATATCAGAATGATTTCTAAAAGATCGTGTGACACTGAAGACTGGAGTAATGACTGCTAAAAATTCAGCTTTGCCATCACAGGAAGAAATTATATTTTAAAATGTATTAAAAAATAAAATGGTTATTTTAAATAGTAACAGTAATATTTCACAATATTGCTATTTTTACTATATTTTTTCTTAAATAAATGCAGTCTTGGTGAGCATACGGGCAAACACTGATGGTAAATGATGAGATTTACCCTTGACTATTCTTTTATATTGACTTCATGTATCATGTATGATAATTCCTTTTCACACCAGCCTTTTTGTTTGTCAGTTCACTGCTTGCCATTCTATCTCTCTTCTCGTGATCAACTAGTGCATATCGGTGGGCTGTATTGCATCACGACCTCTTGTACGGGGTTCTTTAATGAATCTGCATAATGGAGAAGACCCCAATTAAATCCTTGCGTGAGGAGGACTCGACATCCAGGGTAAACAAACTTACCCTGACAGGTTTGCAGTGCTGGATAAGATAGCGGGCCGAGAAAATGAATTAGCTTCCTGACACACGTCAAAGCCAATCCCAAGGAAGAAGCGGGGCACCTCTCGGCACCTCTATTTTATCTGCCCCTTAGTATTCAGCCTGAGCTGCCTGCTCACATCCAAAATGCATTCATTTATTCAGAAGCCCTTGGAGAAATCAGAAAAAGCTTGTTGTTCTATGTCCAGATGGAGTATGTGTGAATAACGTGTGTTAAGTGAGGCGGAAAATAAGTACAGGATCGCCCCGCAGTGAGAGACCATATCAGCTCACGAAAAAATGAGTGTCACCTTCATGCAGACAACAAATTCTTTGATTTTGAATATTTCACTCACTTTATCTTCATCTTCTGTCCGAACATGACATGAAGAAGGAGAAAATACATTCAGAAAACAAATGAAAAATTATGAGCTTTTCCTATAACTCGATAAGCATTATCATGCGATGCAGCTGTGCGAGGAAGCAGATGATTAATCAAAGGGTGAGAATGAGAGATCCATTTAAAAAAACACCTTCTTTTTATGGCTATGGTGTGTTTCACCTTGTGGTTGCTCTGCCGGCTGCTTGTTCCACTGCTAATTAGTTTAATTAGCTAGATAAATTGAAAAAAAAATGCTTGAATGAGCAAACTGAAATTCAGAATAGAAAGGGGTCAAAATCTTGCTTAAAGGAACCCCAAAAAAATGACAATTCTGTCATCATTTACTCACTGTCATGTTCAAAACCTGTTTGACTTACTTTCTTCTGTGGAAAAAAATGAAAACAAAAATAAAATAAAAAAATAATAATAATAATAAAAAGCTGTTTTTACCAAAAAATTACATTGAACCCATTTGACTTTCATTATATGGACAAAAACACTGAGACTGAGGTTAGAAATGACATGAGGGTGAGTAAATGACGACAGTTTTAGAATTTTTTATTTCTTAAATAGGGATTTTTTTTAAATGCATTTTAGATTATTTTCAGTGAAGTGGTCAAACTGGTTTGAAAACTTTCAATTTGCTCTCATTCAGACTGTTCTCTGACTGAATCGTCCAAAGCGGTTTCTCAGTCAGTAAATCAAACAGACTGTATCAAGATACTTAAGATCTCAGAGAACAAACAGCACTGGAAGAAGTGGATATTCACCTACAAACAATTAAAACAAAAGCCTACTTTTGATCAGTAACTTCAGCTACTGCTGTGTCATGTTGAATTAGTGGTCATTCACACCGAAAGTGTCCACACTTTCAGTTTTTCAGTCATATTTCTGTGAAATAACGGAGGACCAGTACTTGATGTGTATACAGGAAAGCCAGCCTACCTCCCTAAGTACTGTACTGCCATAACCTCTGTACAAGCCTCTGAAACCCTGCAATGAGAAATCAAAACGAGTTGTCATCTCTGCACAGACAAAAAGACATTGCATTTTCATAACTGACCATACAAAAAGCCTAATATATCAATCAGTTCAGCAGTGCATTTGTCAGTAACACGACAGCTCGAGTGCATTGTTCACTGTAAGTCAAGCTGAAGGATACGGATCCTGAATACACATACCTCTTCTTGTAGTGTATTCAGCAGCACTCGGTAGGTATTGAGAGAGGGACTGGCCTGTGTCCTCTGCTTTACTACTTCAGTCGGCACACGGATCAGACAGGCGACCTGTGTAAGAGGAAAAGAACACTCATCAATCTGTCAAATAGTACTCTTCACACAAAGACAAATACTCAAGTACACTGCTCAATATGGCTGTTTGAAAATAGGGAATAAAGTAACAAATTTACAGCTTATATTTGCAGATGTATATTTACAACAACTGAAAAAAAAAAAAAAAATGAAAGCGGATCAAGACAAAATACATTTGGTAAGATTTCCAAAAGCAGAATTTGCATTTAGACATTCTGAGGTTAAGTACTTCTTGAAATGTGACCACTATTTAAAAATTGTAAAATTGTTTGTAAAGCTTGACATGCGGTAAAACATACATACATACTGTGGAACATAATTTAATTGTATTTCAATGTATTTTGGATCATTCTAGTATCAATCGATACATAAATATAGTAGATAGATATCTATAGATTGAAAGAAGTTAAATAGATACATTGAAATGTGTGATTAAAATGTGTATATAGATGTCAAAAGTTTTTTAAAATCAATAACAAAAAATATCACAAAAAATTATATACAGTATATTATATACACATATATTACATATAGCCAATTTCTTAAAAAAAAAATATATATATATATTAAAAACATTTTTTTCTAGTTATTTTTACTGAAATAATATATACCAAAATTTCTGAAAATGTCTTTAAACAATCTGCTAAAAATGTATGTTTCTAGAATACAACACAACATCATTTAATTGTACATGAACGTGGTCATTATTTAATGTTCATGTAAACAGAATGAATAAAAACCCATAATACAATAAGTCACAGTAACACTCATTCTCTCTCTCACACACACACACACACACACACAAACAACAGCTGAAATGCAGACGCAGTCTCATGTTTTGTCGATAGCTGAAGTGTCACATTATTCAAGCTCATTCTTCACGGCCACATCCCCCTCTAAAACTACACTTGTGGTGCATTACTTCTGATCCTCTCCATGCTGGGGACGGAAATACCAGGGTGAACCGAAGATGGAAAGCAATCTCCGCAACCACAGGGAGTTTACCGGCCCCCCACCAGACCCCCAGGCTCACACTGGATCTGTGTTGCTAGAAGTAATCTCTTCTGAATGACAGAGCGGGCATGGAGCGCTACTATGAGAGAAGTCGGTTCTGCTGTGAGCCTAGCTGACAGGCGGTGTGTGTGAACAAGCTACGGTAGTTTGCCCTCTGTATGACTCTGTCAGGTGGCAGAGCATCTTCTTGCACACTGCAGCTGCTGAAAAAATGGCCACTTGGCTTACAGAACAGCATGCAAGATTTTGCCGAACGGCGTGACACAAATGTGGAAGATCCAGCTGAGGGAATCTGTAACTGTTATTTTTTTTCACTGAGAAAAGTAAGGTTTATATTTTTAAGCCAAAACCGTGTAGCAAGAGTGCCAACCAGCGGTGAAACACGGGAACTACGACCATCGGTGTGTTACACAAAACTGAGAGGGCCCATTTTACCAAGCTCATTACATTCTCTTTTTGCTGGGTTAACATTTATGAAACACTAAACATCACGTCTCCTCGTGTTATTCTCAAAAGGATCAAATTTACGGCATTAAATAGAGAGGGAAGTGGATATGACAAGTAATTCTTGCAATAATTGAATTGGTGTGCATGAGTGTGCGCCGCAGCAATTTGGTCTCATCTCATGGAGGACTGGTGAGAGATTATATCAGATCAATTACCGGCACTGTGTATTTCTGGGTAATTTACAGAGAGCAGTGAGGAGGAAAACTAGGCTGAGGACATTTCAAAATAAATGGAAGTTAATTTACAGAGAGCAGTGAGGAGGAAAACTAGGCTGAGGACATTTCAAAATAAATGGAAGTCAAAGCTTTAGAGTTTCGCTTACCACGCAACTCATATCATGCAGGCACAGAGGAAAGGGCACCACAAAATAAATGGAAGTCAAAGCTTTAGAGTTTCGCTGTGTTTATGTTTGTGAATGCACGTGGTGATTTTTAGTTTACTTTTTTGCAAATTGAATGGTGGTTGATGCTTTATGGTTAAGACCTGAGAACAAAACTGTAAATTCAGTTGTTTTGATTTGCCTCAACAGAATGAAACAGAGTTTCCTTACTATTATTTACAAACACTTTTTCTAAGTTAAACAAAAATCACTATAAATATTCATATGAATAGTGTAAATGAGAGTAGATGTAAATTTATTATAACTGTGGTTAAAACGAAATGAAATGCACTTTAGAATGCATATTGTAAGGCTTTAATAATGAATTTGAATACTTTTATAATTATTTAAATTATATAAGTTTTAAAGTATTAACAGAAGTGTTATGCTACATTCAAAAGTTTGGGGTCAAGATTATTTATTTATTTATTTATTTATTTATTAACATTTGCAAAAGATCAGTTTCCTCAAAATATTAAGCTATATGAAAGTTTTTTTTCCAATCTTGAAAATAATAAGAAATGTTTTTTGAGCACCAAATCTGCATATCAGAATTATTTCTGAAGGATCATGTGACATTGAAGACTGGAGTAATTGCTGCTGAAAATTCAGCTTCGCCATCACAATAATAAATTATATTTTAAATATATATATTTTTTCTGAAGGATCATGTGACATTGAAGACTGGAGTAATTGCTGCTGAAAATTTATATATTTATGATTAATAAATGTAGCTTTGGTGATTAAAAGATAGGAAAAACAGATAGAAAAAAAATTTGAAGTATTTACTGTGAGTATTAATGATTTAAGCTGTATTTTTGATCAAATAAATGCCTTTTTACTCTTTGGTGAGTTTTTTCCAAGAAAGGAAAAAAAAAAAGCATTTCTATAAGCATAAAATAAACCACTTGTACATGGTAAGGTCACTCTCACAGCTGTGACTCCAGACTTCAATAGACAAAGCTGGAACATTCCGAACGGTCCATGAACTCGGAACGCACGTCTCCCAGCTCAGTCTCAGGAAGTTGGAATTAGAACAGGCATCTGGGACAGTCTTCCACAGATCATCCTACAGGTGCTTGAAAAAACAACAACAACAGAGGCCCCTCGGGTCCTTATGGAGCGCTGCCTTTCCAAAACCTATCTGCACCGACCAATATCTGCCTGACATATCCCCATCTCATCCTTTAATAATACCAATGCATGTGCAGAGATAACATTTTTAACCAAACACTTCAATTGCCTATTTTTACATATATATATATTATATATATATATAGATATATAATATATATTATATATATATATATATAGATACAGTACAGGTCAAAATTTGGAAACATTACTATTTTTAATGTTTTTGAAAGAAGTCTCTCTTCACGCTATCAAGCCTGCATTTATTTAATCAAAATACCAGGAAAAAAACAAGTAATATTGTGAAATATTATTACAACTTAAAATAATAGTTTTCTATTTGAATATACTTTAAAAAAAAAATTTTATTCCTGTGATGCAAAGCTGAATTTTCAGCATCATTACTCCAGCTTTCCAGTGTCACATGTAACATCCAGTCTATCACATGATCATTTAGAAAGCATTCTAATATTTGATTTATTATGAGTGTGGAAACATTTCTGCTGTCTAATATTTTGATGAAATAAAAGGTTAAAAAGAACTACATTTATAAAAAAAAAAAAAAAAAATCTAATAATATATATTCTATATAATATATTTTCCTTTACTATCACTTTTTATCAATTTAAAACATCCTTGCTGAATAAAAGTATTGATTTTATTTAAAAAAAGAAAGAAAAAAAAATTACTGACCCCAAATTACTGACCAGTAGTGTATATTGTTATTACAAAATATTTATATTTTAAAAACATCAAAGTATTTATTATTTATTCATCAAAGTATCCTTAAAAAGTATCACATGTTCTGAAAAAATATTAAGCAGCAGAACTGTTTCCAACTTTGATAATGAATCATCATATTAGAATGATTTCTAAAGGATCATGTGATAATGATCCTAAAAAATTCAGCTTTGCCCATCACAGAAATAAATGATAATTTAAAGTCTATAATAAATTTAAAAACAATAATTATTAAATTGTAATAATATATCACAATATTACATTTTTTTTTTCTGATATTTTTAGATCAAATAAATGCAGGCTTGATGAGCAGAAGAAACTTCTTTCAAAAACATAAAAAATTGTAATGTTTCCAAACTTTTGACCTGTACTGTATATATATGTATATATATATATATATTTCAGAGAACAAGAAGAGGGGGTGGGAAAAGGTTATGCCACAGTACAACGCTCAGGCTTGATTTGTGCAATAAATCATAGGCAATCGTATTCTCGCGGGCAATGCAATTCTTTTGCTCTGCCAAACTTAGCAGGGTGCCAGTCGGGCTCTTCTAGTCATACTACAAGCTGTTTTCATCCCACAGCCACAGGGAGAGACAAGGTTTATAAATGTAGGATAAGTGCTCCTTCAGATTGACAAATGAGCTTTCGGAGAGTGTGTTGGGCAAATGGGAATGAAGATAAATCTGATATGATGGCTAGTAGGGGTGTGACGAGACACTTATCCCACGAGACGAGACAAGAGACTGGGTTGACGAGAACGAGGACGAGACAGGATTTTAAAAGTTGTTTTTAAAGAAATCCTCAATGCTGAAATATAGAGGGAAATTTGTCTTTTTATTCAACTGAAAAAACACAAAATGCAAAACAATGTAGGTGCATTTTGAAATCAAATTGTACTTTGACATTAAACATCAATTTTAATAAATTTTATGCAGGTATAAAACAACATGTAAACACTGCAAAAAGGTTTTGCCACAACTCTCAACTGTAATTGCACAAAATGATATAGTCATACATAAAAATAAATAATAAACAACACAATCATATCCCTTTAAAGTTGGAGTCAGTCAAGTTTATTATTTTAGTAAACTGATTTTCCCACTTTTATAAAAAAAAAAAAAAATGTTTTTTTTTTCCATTTACTTTTTCTCAACTCCTTTTTTAATAGTATATACATTTTCATTTCAATTTATTAAACGTGTACAACAAAAAAATAAATGTTTTAGGGCCCTATGAAATGTTTTATTTTTTTCTCACCATATTATTGTTATTTATATTTGTTTATTGTTACCAAATTCTGTGTTTTAGCATGTCTAACTATTTGAATGCATAACACAACTTAATTTATTAATTTTATTTTTTTTCTTAAAGTAGCCTTGTGATTTTTTTCCCTTCAGAAATTCTGTGTTATGTATTTAGATTTTTCTGGTTATCAAATAAGGCATAAAAACATTAATTCTTTATCATTTATCTTTTATCTTTTAGCAAACTTTATTTTTTGGCAAACAAAGGGGATTTACTCTTAAAATTAAAACATGGAAGAAATGTTGTGTGATTATTTCTTTAAAATGATGTTTGTTTCATAGTAGTCGTATAGTAGGGTGTACATTCTATTGTCGTTATTTCAAACCAGACTTTTATTTTGACGGGTTGCCGTGAACACCCTTACAGTTCTGTGTATGCAATATGACGCTAGTTTTACTCAAATCAAATGGTAAAATGATTGTAAAGTGACTCTCAGAGCAGTTCTGGAGATGTTGTTCATGTGTTTACGTACTCAACAAGCGTTTACTAGAGTTTCGGAGCCGTAACGCACTGCAGATGTGTGCAGTGTGTAAATAGTCTAAGCATTAATGGCAGGGAAAGCCCCTTATACTTGAGAGCAGCCACATAAGAAGTGTTTCTTGGAGGTTAAAGTACATTGAGGAATGATCATATGTGACTTTTTTTGTGTGTGATTTTGTGATGTTTGTGTGAAAAAAGTTTTTTTTGTTGTTTTGTGAATTATTTCCTTTTTCACAGTTACCTGAAAAAAGTGTGAGCCATTTTTGTGCATGGGTTTTGTCTTTGAGCAAAAAACATTTTTTTGAGGTGTGTTTTTATTTGGTTGTTTGAGTTTTTTTGTTGATGGTGTATTTTCATTTTGATAATGAGAAATTTTAGACATCTTTGAGGCGGTTATTACAATATTATACCACAAGTTGCTGGTTGAAATGTATTTCTGATTGATTGCGAACATCTAAAGTGTGCAATTATTTTCATATTAACAAGGCAGCTATTACTTCTATGTC
This sequence comes from Cyprinus carpio, assembly GCF_018340385.1. Taxonomy (NCBI): domain Eukaryota; kingdom Metazoa; phylum Chordata; class Actinopteri; order Cypriniformes; family Cyprinidae; genus Cyprinus; species Cyprinus carpio. The sequence goes on along the minus strand of NC_056582.1, from coordinate 10,442,024 downwards.
GACAACATTAATTTCAAAACACTTAAAACTAAGGCTTATAGTGTTTTATTATTTTCCATTAAACACACAGCTATAAAGTACTTCTATGTCTGTCGACCACATTACAGTTCCATAACACTTCAAACTAATGATTTCAGTTATATCAAAGGTCCTCAATGTTTTGAGATATTAGAAAATCACCATTGCTGGATTATTACAAAACTCTCTGCACGGCAATACCTCCAGGGCGTTGAATGCCTCAATCCATGGTCTATCATCAAATAAACCAAAACCCACAAAGACACTGACCAAGCCCACAAATACGAAAAACCAGAGGATGAAAATGACAATTCCCATGTTTTTCCCACAGACGGAAAAACACCTGCACAGAAACTTCTTGTGTGCAGTACTGCATAATTATTTTTTTTTTTATAATATATCTCAAATGTGAAGATATATGTTATATTTTTATTTAAGGGGGTTTTAAATTTGTTTTTTTTGGCTGTTAAACTTACAGTCTTGCTATTTGTAAAGACCCTGCTGCCGAATACTTTTAGTAATTCATTGGGTGTAGTCAATCCTTAAAGCAACCTTTTATATAAAACTTAAAATCTAACAAATTATAAACTAATGAGTCATTAATCATCTCCAGTTGAGAAACCTATTTGCGAGAAGTTGTATAATGACAGGAGCTACGTAAGTAAGATGACTTTGTCTTCTGCTCCAGACGGCCTGAGGGGAAAACTTTCATGGCTAAGCTTTATGATTACGGGCTTTGAATGTGGCAATGTGTACCCACAACACACTGGGATTCAGCTGGGGCTCTGCTGTTAAAATCCCCCTTTTGAAGTGTGCAAATCCTGCTGCACCAGGCAAAGGGTTATCAACAGACCTGACTTTAACGTCACCTCATATTCAGATATCTTGGGTATTGGTGAAGGCTGACCTTTCCACTTAACTTCTTTTTTGGGCTAAGTTTAATGGTCGCAATTAGCAAGGTATGGTTTTCCAAGCAAAAAGACACTTTTCACCCAGAGAGTCTTCATCTCTATAAAGAAGTATATGGAATAACAATCAGTTAATTTATTTGGTAACAAACTGAAATGATCAACCCAGTTACAACATGTATAGTATATTCTGTCTCTTGAAATTGGAAACTATTATTGCATATTGAGAGAATGGGATGGAGATGTATTAGTATGCCCATGTGGAATTTCTACAAGGTTGAGGAAAATCTGCTGCTAGTGCTGAATTCTGCTAAATAGATTTAAGCATGCTAAAATATGTTAAACAGAGCTGCGAGGACTAAAATCTAATGAGTGCCCATTCCATGATTCCACAAGACATTTTTAGTTCTCTGACAAAATAAGCTCCACGATGTTGATTGACAAAAAAAAAAAAAAAAAAAAAAAAAAAATCCGCATCACTTCCAGCTTTTGCACAAGAAACTTTTTTTTTTTTTTGGCTCACAAGTTTTATCTTTTTTTTGATATCTTTTAAATGACAAAAGTATGTACACCACAAAGCATTCAATGTTTGGGCTGGGAAGGTTTTTAGTTTATTTATTTATTGAAAAATCAATATAAAATGGGCAAAGTGCGTCCGGTTTTTAGTTTGTTTTCAGGGCACCCATGATCTTTTAGAAATAGTAAAAAAAAGACATGGTAGTGCACACGTACATTCAGCCAGCTCGGACACTCATTCACTCTTTTTAAAATAAATAAACAACCCTCTTATGCTTTAGTCATGGTGGGCACACATGGGTTTTTGAGCGAGTCGTTACACTCTGAAGCTTTTTGTTCCATCAAGCGTAACACTACTGTTCTTGAAAGAACAACTGTCTTGCAAACCGGAATCTAACCAATAGCTGAGGGAGAAGAAGTGGGCTGCCCTGAGAACACAACAAATAAGTGTCCTTTACAGCAATTTTTTAATCAATTAAAAATCTATCCTTGAGCAAATACAAGTAATTTTCATTAAAAAAACCATAAGGGTTGGTATTTCAAAAAAACATTGTTATTAAATTGCACTTAAATATCGATTTGTTCGAAAAAGAGATCGGAAATATTACCCATATCCATCACGCAAACTTTTTGCTCCACTTTGGCAGTGTGTGGTAGGTTGTTTTTAATTTGACACAATGAGGCTCGGACTGCTCAACCCTCGGGCAAAGAAAGAAAGATAGAATAGAAAAGCTATAGTGTCATATAGAGCATATAACACTAGAATAGATAGATAGATAGATATTTTTCTGCAAAATACACAAATTAATTGGAAAATAGGAATAAAAGACTAATTAAGGTGCTTGTCATTTTTCAAAGACAGCTCATGAATGTACAAAACACTCGTAAATCTTTTACTACCTTTGAATAAAACGGCAAGACTCCCTCTGGATATTAATCAATGTTTTGGGGATCACAGAAAATAAGCATAACAGTGACTCTAGTCATAGTTGGAGGGCACACAACTATGCCACGGCATTGGCCCTCCAGGGCAAGATTTGAATAACCCTGGTCTACAACATCAAATAAACCAAAACCCACAAAGACACTGACCAAGCCCACAAATACGAAAAACCAGAGGATGAAAATGACAATTCCCATGTTTTTCCCACAGACGGGAAAAACACCTGCACAGAAACTTAAACCAAAACACACAACTACACAATTAACTTTTTTATAAAATAGCTCACAACTGAAAAGCTACATGATATACTTTCATTAACGAGGATGTAACATTGCTGTTTTTGAAGCTGTTAAACTTACAGTCTTGCTATTTGTAAAGACCCTGCTGCCGAATACTTTTAGTAATTATTGGGTGTAGTCAAGTCCTCTAAAGCACAAACCTTTTATATAAAACTTAACTCTAACAAATTATAAACTAATGAGTCATTAATCATCTCCAGTTGAGAAACCTATTTTTGCGAGAAGTTGTTATAATGACAGGAGATCCGTAAAGTAAGATGACTGGCTGTCTTCTGCTCCAGACGGGCTGAGGGGAAAACTTTCATTGGCCATGGCTAAGCTCTATGATTTACGGGCTTTTGAATGTGGGCAATGTGTACCCACAACACACTGGGATTCAGTGGGGTACTCTGCTGTTAAAATCCCCCTTTGAAGTGTGCAAATCCTGCCCTGCACCAGGCAAAAGGGTTATCAACAGACCTGACTTTAACGGTCACTACCTCATATTCAGAGTATCTTGGGTAGTTGGTGAAAGGCTGGACCTTTCCACTTAACTTCTTTTTTGGGCTAAGTTTAATGGTCGCAATTAGCAAGGTATGGTTTTCCAAGCAAAAAGACCACTTTTCACACCCGAGAGTCTTTATCTCTATAAAAAGAAGTATATGGAATAACAATCAGTTAATTTATTTGGTAACAAACTGGAAATGATTCAAACCCAGTTACACCCCATGGTATAGTATTTGTCTGTCTCTTGAAATTGGAAACTATTATTGCATATTGAGATGAATGGGGAATGGAGATGTATTAGTATTTTTGCCCATGTGGAATTTCTACAAGGTTGAGGAAAATCTGCTGCTAGTGCTGAATTCTGCTAAATAGATTTAAGCATGCTAAAATATGTTAAACAGAGCTGCGAGGACTAAAATCTAATGAGTGCACATTCCATGATTCCAAAAGACATTTTTAGTTCTCTGACAAAATAAGCTCCACGCTGGTGCTTGACAAAAAAAAAAAAAAAAAAAAAAAAAAAAAAAAAAACTCAGCACACTTCAAGCTTTTGAAAGAAACTTTTTTTTTTTTTGGCTCACAACTTTTATCTTTTATTTGATATCTTTTAACCGAACAAAAGTATGTACACCAACATTCAAATGTTTGGGGCTGGTAAGGTTATTTATTTATTAATTTATTTATTGATCAAATATAAAATTGGCAAAGCTGAATTTTTAGTTTTCAGTGTCACATGATCTTTTAGAAATAATAAAAAAAGACATTTGAATGGTAGTGCACACTTACATTTCATGCCAGTCGTACACTCTCACTTTTTTAAAATAAATAAATAACCCTCTTATGTTAGTCTCATGTTTTTTGAGCGATGAAGCCTGTTCCAAACACTACTGTCTTGAAAGAACAAAGCAAACCGGATCTAACCAATAGAGGGAGAGAAGTGGGCTGCCCTGAGACACAACAAATAAATGTCTTTACAGCAATTTTTAATCAATTAAATCTATCCTTAAGCAATAAAATTATTTCATTTAAAAACATAACATTAACATTGTATTAAATTGCACTACATTTTTAAGGTGGAGTATCCACTAAGGAAATATTAAACCACAAACTTTTTGCTCCTGTGTTGGATTGTTTTTATGACGTGAGCTGGACTGCACTGCTTTGAGCATACACTTTCACTAGTGGAGGAAATTAAGGTGCTTCTTACAGCTCCAAAACCTAAATCTCCCTTGACAAAACTGCAAGACTCCTCTCTATAAAAACAGCTATGTCAATAGACAACAAACAGTTCCTATTTGGCTAGCTGGTGGGAAAATACAGGGTCGTCTGTGGCCCTGCTCCTAACCCAGAGCAAAAAATACCCAACAAAAACAACATTCTACACGTTCTGCATATTTGTCCCTGAAACAGACATACTGCTCATTTGGACTGCAAAGGGTAAATAAGTGATGATAAATACAAGGACAAAACAGAAGCAGAAGAATAACAGGAAACCTACGATTTCTCCAAGTGAAGCGGCCAGCATGTGAGTGATGGGGGCCAAGTTTGTAGCACTGTAGCCGGTAAATAACGACTTAGTGCTTTCATAGGTGACGAAAAACACAGCAGCTGGAATCAAGAAGTAACACTTTGTTTGAGGCAAACTGCTTAAACTGCATCCATTTTCTAATATATGTGTAATGTATTTAATTTGTGGGTGTATTCTGAGAGCTAGCGATTCCAGTAATTCTGGTTTAAATGGCTATTTATCTTAATCAGAAATCTTTGCAGCATGCAGTTATATTAATCTTCTAAAGAGTTTAAAGTAAACTTTTAAACATGCAGCCATTATTCATGTTTATTGATAAGATATCTAAACTTACCATTGGGAAAGGAGCCTATAGCAGCTGACGGGAGCCCTGCATAGATCCCTCGGAATCCTCCCGCCTTGTAAAAGCCCTGCTGGCTCTGTAACCTAGTCTTTATGGTGTCCAGAGGAAAGAGAGTGAGATCTACACACATTCCCGCACAGCCGCCTGCCTAAGGGACAGAGAGCAACGAAACTGTTTTAATACATCATTATATATATATATATATATATATATATATATATATATATATATATATATATATATATATATATAATAGTTACAGTATAATAAGTTCCTTTAAAAATTCTGGTGCAATGCAATTAATCACTGTACTATCATATATAATTTTTACCACATAATTCTACAATTTATACAAATGACACTTTAAGCTTTAAGGAGAAGAAGAGTCGTGTTTGTTGTTCTGCTTACTATGGTTTCAAAAACAAAGTGGAGATACAGAAAACCACTTTTTATCTAATTAATTATTCATTATGGTTAAGCCCATTTTTTCACTCACTGTGCTTTAGAGCATTTCTGACTATCAATATGCAATACTGTGCATATGGATTTGCAAACAAAAACATCCTTTCATTCCAGTGCAAACTCTACGACTGATTTATTACTACTTTAAGAAAAAGTGTTTGAAGATAAGTTGGTCCTGTTTTGATCCAGATCAAGTTGAAGCTGTAAATTACATGAAGCACTACTGACTGTACTATTATTATGACTATTATTATTATTTAGCAATATAGTCCAACAAATTCATGATTAGGCTGCAGAATCAGAGCGAAAGCAGAGTGATTTTTTATTTCTCTAAAACCATTAAAGGTTACATTTTTTTTATTAATAACTAAATTAGGCAAATCAACTGTCTGGACTAAGAAGTCACTGATAATGTTGTTATTATTATTATCATCACTATAATTATAATTAAGTACTAATCAATAATTGAGAAACAAGAATTCACTCTCTCTCTCTATAAACTAAAGCAGGTTTGGTGACTCCTGAACTAAAGGTTAAAAATAAACTAAAACAAACAATGTAAACAAATGTAAATGTAATGGAATAATAATAATATTAATAACCTGCATCCTCAATAAACAAGCTACAGGTAGTCCAAAATGCAGCGGCTAGAGTCCTTACCAGGTCAAGAAAATATGATCATATTACCCAAATTTTACAGTCTCTGCACTGGCTACCTATTAAGTTCCGTATCAGTTACAAAATATTATTACTTACTTATAAGGCCCTTAATGGTTTAGCTCCTGCGTACCTAACTAGTCTTCTACCACGCTACAAAACCCATCACGATCCCTAAGGTCACAAAACGCTGGACTTTTGATAGTACCTAGGATAGCAAAGTCCACTAAAGGAGGTAGAGCTTTTTCTCATTTGGCTCCCAAACTCTGGAATAGCCTTCCTGAAAATGTTCGGGGTGCAGACACACTTCCTCTGTTTAAATCTAGATTAAAAACACACCTCTTTGGCCAAGCATTCAAATAATGCATCTCATAATCTTGTACTGCAGTTATATCTGATCATTATTCTTTAGCTTGGGTTAAACTAATTAATTTTACTTGGCTGGAACTGGAACAGCAGCTACGCAAATTATGTCTTCATTTGTTTTTCTGTTTTGCCACGGGATGTAACTAGGATTTACAAAAGCTCCATTCTGGATCCAGTACACCTGAGGCAGAGATGATGCCAGCCCTTGGAGGATAAGACCTCAGATGATGCTAACCCAGAGACAACATACAGAACTACCACTTTTGCTAAGTTTGATTGCATGATTGCTGTTAATAGTGTTAATCGTCTGTTTGTTTATGTGCTTTTATTGATTTTTCTGAACATTTCTGCCGTATGCACATAAACTGACAGTCATCACTGATAAGCTCCTACTAAATATTGTAGAAACTTAATTTTCTGTAAAGTTGCTTTGCAATGATTTGTATCGTAAAAAGCGCTATACAAATAAACTTGAATTGAATTGAATAATATTACATATAGCTGCAAGCAGCAATTTGTTTATCAAAACGAAATCCATAACTTTTTGTCAGCACAGTCTGAAGATCTTCTGACTCGCTTTTGGTGAAAATCGGACTAACGGTTGACGAGGAGTTAAAAAAAGTAGGTTTACAACATGAATCAAAATGGCGAACAGAAAGTTAAGCATACTCTGGCATATTTGGTATCTATGTTGTCTGCATAAGCCAAGGAATATTTTGAAACCAGTTTTATTACAATAGGCTAATGCAATCAAAAGTTCAAGTCAAGTCAAGTCACGTCTGCTTTATTGTCAGTTCTTCCACATGTATAGTACATACATACAGAGAATTAAAATTGCGTTACTCTCAGACCCTTGGTGCATAGAGATGACACTAACAGTACAACTATACAAATAGGTCATGTAAAAAAGAAAGATAAGTAAAGCAGCACAAGGCACATGGTAGATAGAGTACAAACTAGTAAAGTAAACAGTGCAGATATATTGATTGTAGTGCAAAGAGCTTATTCAGTCTGATTAAAGTGTCAAAATCTGAGAGAGCAGTTCTTTATTTAAACTGACAGAAGAGGTGGTTGAATGAGGTCAGTGAACTGCTGAATGAGGTAGAGAGCAGGCCAATGCTGTACAAAGTGTCTGGTGCAGGTCCCAGTGTGTTAGTTAGGGATGTGTCGGTACTAGTATCGGTACAGAACGGTTCCCTGGCAAATTACAAGTGGAAGTGATCATCCCTATCCCCTTGGAGTGGAGACTTTGGAGTTAGCAGGGCACTTGCGTGCAATTAAATAGTCGTTAGGAATGCACTTGGCAAAAGGAGCGACAACATTTCCTCATTATCTTCAGCTGGGATGTTCCCATGAAGAACGCAGCACGTGTCCGTCAGCAGATGTCGCTGTTTTACTGTCATAAATGTCTTTTTACTGTTGTAAGCATAAATGTTGCAAATAAACATACATTTTATATTTTAAAAAAAGTTGTTAAAATATGCTATATAATATATAAAAACGAATATATATAAAACTTTTTAAAATATAAAATGCATACTGTTTTTATGTCGGTGTCCATCAGCGAATCTGCTGACGGACACGTGCTGCATTGTCATGGGAACATCCCAGCTGAAGATAATGAGGAAATGTTGTCGCTCCTTTTGCCAAGTGCATTCCTAACGACTATTTAATTGCATGCAAGTGCCCTGCTCACTCCAAAGTCTCCACTCCAAGGGGATAGGGATGATCATTTCCACTTGTAATTTGCCCGGGAACCGTTCGGTACCGATACTAGTACCGACACATCCCTAGTGTTAGTGGGACCTGGGGGCGTGGGGTAATGAATGGTTTATTACTCTTGACCAATAGGTGGCACTGTTACCAAATTGATGTGGCGTGGTCAATGTGATGTGACAATGGCACATACAAAGTTTGGTGTAAATATGTCAAAGCTTTGCAGAGTTACAGCCTCAGATGCAATTTGGCATCTTTCCAGCAAATTCGTTGATGCACTAAATGAGAACCGTTTTGTATATCGACACAAAATCCAAAACTTTTTGCCAGTGGGGTCTGAAGATGATCCGAGCCAAATTTGGTGGGAATCAGACTAACGCTCTAGGAGGAGTTCGAAAAAGTAGGTTTTCAACCTGAATCAAAATGGCAGACAGGAAGTTCAGTCAATTATGGCAAAATTGGTATCGATGTTGTTGGCATGATCTATCAACATCAGTTACATTGCAATAGGCTAATGTAAGCAAAAGTTATTAGCATTTTTTTGATATTTCATCATAACTTTTGACCACAAGGTGGTGCTGCCCCCAAACTTTTTGAGTACCATCAGGGCATAGAGCCAAAGATTTTGGTAATTAATTTCATAACGATACGCTGATGTGTTCGTAAAATACAGCATTTTAGAACATAATTCATAATTTCCGACACCTAAAATGGCTGACATGGTAAAATTGGATATCATTCGACTCAACATGACCCACCGAATCTAAAGAGACCAGTTTTGTGACTTTTGGCTGGACGAATCGACTTGAATTCCATAACTTTTTGCCGACATCACCTGAAGATGATCTGAGCCAATTTTGTGAAAATCGGACTAACCGTCTAGGAAAAAGTAGGTTTTTCGAACAATTGAAAATAGCGAAAAAAAAAACTAAACCTTGCGATTTTTTAATTTTGGGGTCCATTCGATTAAAAATTTTTCCTCCTGTGCCTTACAGTTCAAAGGTTATTAGCATAAAGAAATTGAAATTTTGGACAAGTGGTGGCGCTAGAGAGTTGCAGTTAGAGTCTCCAAATTTGCTATGGTTAAAGTTGACACTGTCCTCTATCAGTGTGCCAAATTTCCCGCAAGCAGTTCTATGGGCTGCCATAGACTTGCGGCGGCGGAGGAGGAAGAAGAAGAAGGCCAACGATTTCAATAGGTGCCTACACACCTTCGGTGCTTGGCCCCTAATAATCTAGATGTGGTTGTGGTTTATTTACTGATCAAAGCAGACGGTTTTTATTATTTTTATAATGACGTTCATTTTCTTTATTACTTTCATTATCAGAATCACTCTGGGACTAGTCTGAGATGGCTGAAACAAGGAAGTCTTCAAATAAAGTGACCACTAACACATAAGCATGAACACACTGTTACTCTTTTACATTACACCGTATTTATTTCAAGAGCAGAGTTAATGTCATGAGGAAAGATGCCTACGTTTCTGCTTTTAGCACGTGCAATAGACATAAAATGCGCATTACCACAAGGGAGGCTGTGAATTCTCGTCTGTCCATATTATTCGTGAGGACTGCGGCATTAAGCAGGTGATTGATCTTTGACACTCTATGCAACACCTATCTCACGCTCATCATGGGCGCCGCCATGTTTAAGGCGTGTGCTTTCACTGACGTCACGTGATGACTATGAGGCATATCAATATATTATCAACGTTAGGTATTTTATTTTGTTTTTAAACTATTTTCTAAATTAAACATTTTCTTATCTTGCATCTCTGTTTAATTGTGAACATGTATTTATTTATTTAAAGCCAAATGTTGGTTGCTTTTAGAAACTTTAATCTCTCTGTTCTAGGAATTGGATTCTGGTTTTGAATTTAGGATGGTTTGATTGGTTTTAGCATTAAATGCTCAAAATAAAATCCAGTATGGCGTCATAATAGGTCCAGCAGGGGGAACTGTTATTCCATCAAAGTTTCCAATTACACGAAGACTAAACAAGTTTTTATACTAGTACACTGGTTTATAGAAAATAAATAAAATTAAACAATCAAATGTTTTACACAGTACAATAGGTTTTAACTGTGATGAAGTGAAATAAAATTTGTGTTCAGGTCCAATAGTGCCGTTTCAGTTCAAATACTAAACAAAAACATTTTACCAAAATAGTATAGCTAATTTTTGTGTACAATATATGGGGGTAGCGCTATACAATAAATACACATATTAACATTATATCTATATAACGTCTGGTGGGGCAATTTTTCACATTTTATTGGGATTTATGACATGTAGCCTACTTTAAATGTTATACTTTTTTTTTTTTTGGCCAAACAATGATTTGTTAATTTAAAAATAATTTCACATTATTAGAGAAGCCCATTTCAGTCACAATAATGGCATACGTTATTATTATGACATAAAAAAGTAATTGTGACAAAAAAATAGATTTTTTTATGTCATAATTATGTTTTTACGTCATATTTGTGATTTACCAAAGCATCAGTTTATTATTTTTATTATTATTATTATTATTATGTGGTGGAAATTGGCTTCCATATTTTTGTAGTCAATATTTCGAGGTCATTGAAGAAGTATATGTCTAGACAAATATAAATAAATAAATAAATAAATAAATAAATAAAAACACCCTGGAAAACATTGTTCAGGAGTCTGACGAATCGAGTCCGCTTTGGGGGCGTCTTCTGCGCGATGACGTCACCTGCGTGATGACATCCTTGCTATCACAGGGTTGTTTTGGAGGAAGTTAAAGCAGATCCCGAAACAGAAAGAGAAAAAAGACCCGTCATTAAGCAGGGGGGCAATAACGACTACAGCACCCGTATCGGTATCCCCGATTCCGGATTAGTTCACTCATACACTAGCCTAAACGACCCAGTGGTCCGCTGGCGACAGGGGCCGAAGTTATTGTTTGTTTTCTTCAGAAACATCAGGCTTGTGTGTAAGGGCACGGTAGCAGTTTAGCTCACAGGCTACACCACAGCACTAATACAGCCTGATATTCGCTAGATCTCCTGCTTTATAAACCAGGTGAGTTATAAAATCAATATGTATGCTTGTACATGTTCAATTCAGAGACTGGTCGTGGATTCGTTAAGAAAGATGGTGTGACTGACATGTAAGCTAACTGACGTTAGCAAACGAGCTCATTTTTGTATGCAGTTATAGGACACGGAGGTGATTCAGTCATGATTTCTCTGCGTATGAGCTTTCTTTCTGGTTAAAATCAGTCATTTTTACACGCTGGGATGTTGATCTGTCCGTTTTCAAGGCCCTGAATAATCAGGTGTTTCTAGTTGCCCTGACAGTCGCGCTGGATTGCGTCGTTTTACATTTGCAGTTCATTTAAAACGCCTCACTTTTTCTCAGATCGTTGTCTCGAGCTAATATACATGCGAAGACATTTTATTCAATGTCACTAACATAATAATAATCAATCAGATGTGGATTTTACAGAGCCGTCTTGCTTTTAAATGAAATCAGATGATTGCACAACCAACAAACGTGTCAAATACATTCACTTTCTGCTTATGTTTACCGCACACTGGAACAGCTGTGGAGTATTGCGAAACAAGCTATTTTAAATAAAGAACCAGCTACTATTAGGCTAAAGCCTCCATTATACTATAACCCGACACCTTCACAAGTAGCGTCAATATATATAAGAAACAAGCGCGTGTCAGTATGAGTACACACTTGATTATTTGTTGAAATGGATGGCATTCTGCTGGTCTCGTGCATGCTAAAGGAAAGTGCTCTACCATATGATCCGACTTTACCGAGTGTCATGGGTTCCAGATTAAATATGGAGTCGTAAAACTGTTGGCAGTCCTGGGCTGTGTCTCAAAATCTAGCGAGCTGCCTATCTAGACAGTTCAGAATAGTATACTACTTGTACTATATATATATATATATATATATATATATATATATATATATATATATATATATATATATATATATATATGCATGCAGTACAAACTAGTATCTAATCTGTGCGTATATTTCTGCATAAATATTACATAATACACCAGCGCCTTATGAAGAGCAGCTCACATAGAAGTCACTTTCAAACCAAGAAGCTTCAGTTGGTCATTATGGCAAATTTGCATGAACACAGTTTGCAATAGTTGCATGCATTCTCAATAAAAATGACTGCATTTCACCAGCGAATATTAGCCAAACAATGTTTTTTTTGCTTAATTCAGTTTTGAGGTTGCTGTTAATAGGAATAACAGGTTCATGCTGACACGATGGATGTACAAGAATGTCCAAAAATGTATTTACACTGCAATATATAGCTGCGGCCACATTTACTGTAACAACTTTTCAATTTTCTATAGGAATCCAGTAATTTCATATGAGGCCGAAAGATTTTCCCGCTCAGATTTTGCGTATGTGAAAAGTTGAGTGTAAATGTTGTATACTATTACAGTGCTAATACATTTTTGCCACATAAAATTGGTAGGCAGTGCAATATTCTGTGAATTAGAACGCTGCACATGCCTTTGATGCCCAAAAATGCAGTCTAGGTGTAGGCAGCTTGTTAGGTTTTAAGACGGAGCCATACTGTCATGAAGATGAACCGTAAAGAAGCTTAAAGACTTTATAGTGATTTAATGTGTCATATGGGCTGGCCGGGCTACATGTGAGATTACTTCATTTCAACCCTAGAGTTGAAACATAAAACGTATTACAAATTTACAATGTGTTATACCACAGTGTCTTTTAAAACACAGCAAGAGTTCCATGTTGGTGACTTTAAGTTATGATGTTTGTGTGGAGGAGCTCTTCAGTCCACTTGTGGATTCTATTCGACCGTGATGAAGGGTTTTCACCTTAACTTTTAGTATTTGCTACTACAGCACATTTATTGTTAATGTAGGATCAGCATAGTAATAAGTAATAGCTGTTGGCTTTTGATATTCATGCTAATTTTGGTGTAGAAAGAAGCGTTTTGCAAGGTTTGAGTGGGATATGTTGTAAAAGGGTTATTTCTCTCAATTATTCTGCATTGTAAATGGAATAATTATGCATTGATTAAAGCTAATAAAATCTGCTTGTTTTTGGATATACACCATAGACCTTAGTCACGGTAGGGCTATATTTAAATTTTGACTAATGAAAATGAGGCTGTTAGAAATATAAGTACAGTGTGTTCAGGGGATTGTTCTGTTGTTTAACAACTTTCCGATTGTTCAACTGACGAAACTGACATGACATGGAAAGCCTTGATTTATAATGACATGCTAAAAACTGTCCCACTGTTCCTCTGATGTTCTGAGTTTCAAAATGTATCCTAAAAGACATTTGTGCACATGCCCAAGACAGCCCAACCCTGCAGTTGGATGCTGTTTGTCACTGCAAAATGAAGGACTAATTACATAATCCACTCCACATTTGATTTTATCTGCCTGATTTTAGCCCAGTTGTTACATAATATGAAAACAAGCCGTTAAAGGGTACTAATAAGTCTCTAAGTTTCAAATGGCCTGATTTAAAACCCCTTGAATCTATGATCATGCCATGTCAGTGGTTTTACAAAGAGTTTAATGTTAAAGCTGATTTCTAAATACTGAAACAGCACACTATATCCCCTCAGTATGACTCTCAATATTGCAGTTAGATAGACGGGTTTACATTGTCTGCACATAATATCTTACTGTTTACTTATAAGCAGAGTTATTCTTTCCATCTGAATGTTTGCATCCGTATTCTGTCGCCAGTTTGAAACTATTGTTTGCTCTTGTATAAGTCTGATTTAGATCAAGAAAGTCAAATAAACTCTTATCATTAGTAGTTTAGTATCGCTATACCATTTTTATAAAAATAGTATTAATCTACTTTTTTTCTTTTGGTATATCACTGTTTGTCTTTCAACTGTTATGTTTGTGACCTTTAAAGTTCAAGTGAAAACACAATGCTTGAGTAAGAGGTGGTCTTGATATGCTCAGCCCCTGTGATGTCTTTGAAGTCGATAAGATTCACATTTTTGAGATAAATGCTGAAAAGAAACATCCAACCTTATCAAACTGTGCCATGGTTTCAATTATGATGTCCTACTATTTTGTAACATATACATCAGTATACCCAACCCTTGTTGAATATAATTATACATTTTAGTAGTGATAGTCTGCCATTCATGCCATTTTTATTTTGCATTTCTGGTGTTACTATTAAGAATTGATAATATATAGGTACCATATCGGAATATATTGGATTTTTTTTTATTATTATTATTATTTTTAATGTATTTATGACAGCTACTATTGGTCATTTATTTTTGTATTTTGATTACATTTGCCATCATCAAACACTCAGTTATTTTTTAAAACAGTTATAATTTAATTAGTGGTCGACCGATATTGTTTTTTTGACTGCCGATGCCGATATCTTGGAAAGCAGGGGAGCCGATATAAAGCCGATATAATTTAAAAAAAAAATGAATTAATATTTAAGAAATGTTAAATAATTTGACAATGGATTAAAAAATAAATGTGTAAAATAAACATACTTTAGATGACAAAGTCACTCAGTATTCTGGGAAGTTTGTGTGCATTGAGAATCATATTTTTCAAATAAAGCCTGGGTAACACTCATTTTACAGACAGCACACAGAGAAAAAGACTTGAATAGGACAGTAGGCAAATGCAGAAAGTACAGCATAATATAAAATTACAAGTTTAAAGTTTAAAGCATTCAGTTCACACGGACCAACTGTTCATGCTGGATAAAAATGCATATTTCACAAGATCTCACTGCTGGATTTGATTAAGTTTGCAAGGTTTGTGAAATTAAATGTTCATTAGTCATTCAAAGATTTGTTTAAATGATATAAATGCATATTTGCTTAATGCTGAAGGCAAGCGAGAAAGTATTATAATGTTTGCCTATTACTAATAATATAAAAGCAATCGTTATAATACTTTTTGTATACATTACATTAATTCCTTTGTTTAACCGTTCTAACTGATTATTAGACCGACTTCTATCTGTATTAGACAGAACTGTTAACGACGACAGCGAACAAGAGAGAGAGTGTCTGCCTTTCTCAGTGCCGTCAAAATAAAAGTCCCACCTCGAACACATTGGCCAAGCAGAAAAACTTCTAATATCTGCAAAATGCCAAATATCGGCCGATATATCGGTCAACCACTAAATTTAATCATTAAAAAAATAATCTGAAAAGGAATATCCATTTTTCATACTGTACATTATAATATTGTGATGCCTAAATTCAGTTGTAGCATTTAATAATTATTTATTAATAATTAATTTTAGCCTTTAGTATTTAATTTAATTTAAGACAAAATAGTATTGAATTTTAATATTGTCCATTTGATGGTTATCACCCATAACATGGAAAAAGTATGACTTAATTAAATAAGTTGTAGCCACCATAATTTATGATCGCTCTATGCTCTTCCATTTCAATGTTGTGTATTAGTACAGCAATGTACCATGTGTACCTGTTAATGGCAGCTAGTTTTTTTTGGTGGTGGTGATGTACGTCCTAAAGTGTTTACCAATGATCCATGCCCTCACTTCCATGGCCTGGATAAACAGCAGTACCTCAGCAGATGGATCTGTATTGATTGAAAGATGGAGAAGCGTTTAGTAAACAGCACGTTCAAGCCCTCCTCTTAAAAAGGAAAGTCTGTGTGTTTAACGGTGGGCAGACAACAGTACATGTAGTCTGTGAGAGTGTGTTTCTCGTGACTTTGTTAGTTAGAGTGCACATGACCAATTTGAGGGTGCAAGCAGAATCATGGGTTTTGTCATTGAAACAAAAAAGGTCTTTTTAGCACACTTAGAGTGGGTAAGTTCAGTCAAAAGGGTGATTGTTGTTGTAGCTATAGCAGTTAGCTTACTACATACTGCAAGGCTCCTGTCCTGTCTGCATGTCTTTGAAATATGCCTGATTTGAGTACAACCAGTTTTGGCTTTCACTTCCTTTTTATTCATGAGTTGTGCTTTTGAAATCTTCATGCTCTGTGCTTTCTCCTCCCCAGCTGTGACACTATGACATCAAGGAAGAAAGTTCTTCTGAAGGTGATCATCCTTGGAGACTCCGGGTGAGTTTCCACATTCAGCACAGTGCCCAGTAATAAAGTCGAGGCTACTGCCACCTTCATTTAGTTTTTAAAGGGGATTGTTTAATCTGCCATTAAACATCTGACTTACTCACTTTTTGGATGTTTATTTGACAAAAAATAAAATGTAGATTCACAAAGTTTTATTGTTATAAATGTAAAAGGTCTGTAAGATATTTTAAATGGTTTTGACAGAAGTCTTTTATACTCAATAAGGCTGGATTTATTTGATCAAAAATACGGTAAAAACAAATGTAAAATGTGTACAATTAAACATGACTGTTTTCTATTTTAATATTAATTACCTTGCCGTGCTCAGACAACGTCTTATTTTTTTAATTGTATTTTTATTTAGTTTTTATAAAACTAGTTAATTGTAAGATGAATCAAGCTGCATTAATTGGGCTTTTAATTAAAGGCAGGAGTGTGAACCGTTGCCATTGAGTGCAAAATGAACTGCGTTCCATGCCACATGTGCTTTTAGATGTTCAGCTTAAAATTGTGTATTGAAATGTTTGAACATACACTATAAATACACAGCTATAAAAACATCCAATTACACCCTACCAGTGCACTGTTGGACTAACAATATAAACATATGTTTAGATGATTCATGACACACTGGGCATTTAAACCACCCAAATACAAAACCTCCAAAAAGCCTTTCATTTCCTCTTGATGTCTTACGAGCTTTCCAGATGGAAAATTTTTTGGGTGGGATATAGATTATTAAGAAAACAGTTTCAGTTTCACAAAGGGAATGTAGATTTTGTTATGGTTTACATAATTAATGTTCATATAGTGTCTAATTTTGCATGACTCATTGTTGTGCACAGTCACAAATAGATGTGTTAATTCTCCTTTTATTCTGCCAGGTACTGGGTTAAACGTTGTTTTGTCTCAACAGGGTTGGGAAGACATCTCTGATGAACCAGTATGTGAATAAGAAGTTCAGTAATCAGTACAAAGCTACTATAGGAGCAGATTTCCTGACAAAAGAAGTGATGGTTGATGACCGACTTGTCACAATGCAGGTAGAGATGGTTATTTTTCTGAAACCATGTGATGCTTTGAAATAAAAAATGAAAGCATCCAAAGCAGTTTTCTTTTCCCCATACCAATGTGTGTAATCTCATTACTTCAGCTAGCTTTACATTTTTCTTTTTAATGAACTGGGAGAAGTAACCAAAATATGATTTCTGTCATCATTTACTCACCCTCATGTTGTTTCTAGTATGTATGACATTTTCTTCTCCCAAGGAACACAAAAATAATAGCAGGTGTAACTGGCATACTATATAAATCTGTCCGTTTTCTTTTATTTTAGGAGGGGGTTATTTTATGTATGTCATAATGCAGCCTGACAGAATATTCGTATATGAAAGAAGGTTTATGAGAGTGTTCTGTGTCGTTTCGTTCAGATATGGGATACAGCAGGTCAAGAGCGGTTCCAGTCTCTGGGTGTGGCTTTCTACCGCGGTGCCGACTGCTGTGTGCTGGTGTTCGACGTCAGTGCCCCAAACACCTTCAAGACACTGGACAGCTGGAGGGACGAGTTCCTGATCCAGGCCAGCCCACGTGACCCAGAGAACTTCCCCTTCGTGGTGCTGGGCAACAAAATCGATCTGGAGAATAGGCAGGTGGGTGCAGTGATTCCTGTCATGAGGGTCTGCAGGGGTTCTCTCTATGACATTGAGGTTTTATTCTTTTATTTTCGCATTAAATCACTTTAAATTTATTGAAAAAAAAATTTATTTGGTTGAATTTTTATTAACAATCAAAGCATTTTTGTATTTTTGTGTTTTTTTGTTATGTAATTAAAGATTAAAGATTTTTTTAGTTTTTTTTTTTTTTTTTTCAGTTTCTTTTAATTAGGCGTTTTTCTTCATGATTATATCAAGAATATAATTACAGTTTTGAAAATAAAATAAAGTGCCCAAATAATGCCATTTATCAGGTTCGCGAGGTAAAAAAAAAATGCTTTAGTTTTCCAAAATATGCATTTAATATCATCTCATTTTCCAACAATTCTCAAATCAAAACAGTTCTAGGATTCAGTCTCCCTAAACCCTCTCCTTTCCATGAGCCTACTCTGCTCTGATTGGTCAGATGGCCCAGTATGTTGTGATAGTATACTGGGCACTGATCCATCTTTTAATAGCAAGTGTTTGAATCCCACGTTGAACTCCCTGAGATCAGCGAAGCTCATCATTAAAGGTGCTGTTTGTAAGTTTTTGACTCTACTATAAAGCATAAAAATACCATAATATGTTTGCAGATATTTAAGAAACATGCTAAGTTTACATACTTGTTTATCTGAATAACAACTACAGTCAGTTATTCTCCTTTGAAAATGTATGTTCCGGACAATGTTGGTCTCTGTTTTGGTTTGTGAAACCCGCCCACTGCCAGTTTACCCAATTGTATTTCGGCACCTCGGGTTGCCAGTTGGGGGAAAACACAGCGTATTTCATTTCATTCATCGTCAAGTGCGCTCGTTCTTGTTTGTGTCGTCAATCTGGCAACCTGCGTGTGCGTCAAGTCTGAGAAGGAGGGGCCAGGTGAAAAAAACCCTCTCCAATATTTTGGACTGCAATACCTAGTTCAACCACTTGGTGTCAAGCCTACATACAGCACCTTTAAAAAGACATGAACACAAAATGCATCAAAAGTAGATTACACACTGCATCAAAAGCAATATTCAGAATGGCATAATAGGACCACTTTAAAACATGCTCATCATATCAAGAGGTGTGTTGCATTTTTAATGCGTTTTAGAATAAACTAATAGTCATAGATCTGTGCAAAAAATATTGTTTGTTGACCCATGTACATATAGAAGCATGTATATCTGTGCAAAAAATATTGTTTGTTGACCCATGTAAAGGGAGCTAATTTAGAACCAGCTGTACTCTCTTCATATACATGTAAAGTGTCTGGGAGAAGTTTCAAGTAGCTGAACTCCCAGTGAATGACACTTCAAATAACTTGTTGTGAAGAGGACCTTTTTTTTTTTTTCTTCATGTGGCAGCCACAAAAATCCCAAGTATT
This sequence comes from Cyprinus carpio, assembly GCF_018340385.1. Taxonomy (NCBI): domain Eukaryota; kingdom Metazoa; phylum Chordata; class Actinopteri; order Cypriniformes; family Cyprinidae; genus Cyprinus; species Cyprinus carpio. Next base: position 10,422,617 of record NC_056582.1, on the reverse strand, counting down.
ATGTTCTTGAAAGAAGTCTCTTATGTTCACCAAGGCTGCATTTATTTGATCTAAAACACGGTAAAACCAGTTATATTGTTACAATTATTACAATTTAAAATAACTTTTTTGTATTCAAGTAATTTTAAAATGTAATTTATTCCTGTGATGGCAAAGCTGTATTTTCAGTAGTCATTACTCCAGTCTTCTGTGTCACATGATCTTTCAGAAATCATTCTAATATACTGATTTGGTGTTCATCTATTTGTGGAAACCATGATGCTTTATTTCTAGGATTCTTTGATGAAAGTTCAAAAGAACATAATTTATTTGTGATATTTATAGTGATTTTTTTTTTGTAACATCATAAATGTCTTTACTGTCACTTTTGATCAATTTAATGTATTCTTACTGATCCAAACTATGAAACTGTTGTGTACATTGAAGGGCCTGAGCCATATTGCCTAGTAACATGGTGGAGACTTTCACATAGAGCAAACACCATTCACTTTCTCTAATTTTAAATGTAATCATGTACTTTAATCACAGTCTTTGTGAATTTCACATTTTTGTTCTTTCATATTTTTCACCCTCAGGTAACAACCAAGCGGGCACAGGCTTGGTGTCAGAGTAAGAACAACATCCCGTACTTTGAGACCAGTGCAAAGGAGGCCATCAATGTAGAGCAGGCTTTCCAGACCATCGCGCGCAATGCACTCAAACAGGTATGTTTGTTGAAATATGTGTGTTAGGTGAGGAAACGAAGTGATGAAGCCCAAAGCATAATTAAAGGCATAGTTCACCCAAAAATGAAAAGTACCCCATGATTTACTCACCCTCAAACCATCCTAGGTATATATGACTTTCATATTTCAGATGAATATAGTCAGAGTTATATTAAAATAATGTCCTGTCTCTGTCAAGCTTTATATTGGCAGTGAATAGTGGTTGAAACTTTGAAGCCCAAAAAAGGGCATCCATTCATCATAAAAAGTGCTCCACATGGCTCCTTGTGTGTGTGTTGGGGTGGGGGGTGGGGGTTGGTTTGGTAAATAAAGGCCTTCCAAAGCAATGTGTTTGAAAATATCTGTATTTATAAACCTCTAACTTCCGCTAACTGTCATACACGCATTCACTAGAGAGTGGCGTTCCAGCAGACGACATAGACGTAGCATAAGGTCCTGTGCATATGATGCCAATTTCATCATAAGCATATTGTGTGCACAGTCAAGATTTTTTTAACCGTGTGTAAGCAGTATGCTCAGCTTTAAAATGTGCCTTTGTTTTTTTCGCACTAATTAATTTGTCCACAAGGTGGCAACACTGCTTGGAGTTGCAACAAGCTACGGGAGTTTAGAAATACACGCTCTAATTTAAACGAGTACAACATTTTTGACAGTGATATGTAGAAGCTTGTTTCTGCAACAAAATAAAAAATAAAGGTAACTTATCTTTCCTCACAATTATGACTAATTTTTTTTTTCGCAATTGTGAGTTGTCTCGTAATTCAGATTTATTTGTCTCATAATTTTTTTTTCTCGCAATTCTGAGTTTATATCGTGCAATTCTGACTTTTTTCTGTCTCATAATTTTTTTTTCTCGCAATTCTGAGTTTATATTGTGAGTTTGTGACTTTTTTGTTTTGTTTGTTTGTTTGTTTTTTATAAAAAATAGAAAAGTTAACTGGGTTTTTCTCACAAATATGAGAATTCTGTGTTTATATCTTGCAATTCTGACTTTTTCCTCTGAATTATATATCTAGAAATTCTGAGTTTATAACTCACAATTGAGTTTATTCTGAAAAACAGAATCAGAGGCAAGGATGCAACTTTTTATTTCATGTGTCGAGTGCCTGTGTTTGTGTACACTATCAATTGAGTATACTTTGAAAGGTGTGTTTGGCTGTATGCATACATTGTGTTTGCATCAAAACTGAAGTATGCATTGCACTTAACTGTGGCCCTTTTTTATTTTGTAGGAAACCGAAGTGGAGTTATACAACGAGTTCCCCGAGCCAATTAAACTAGACCGAAATGATAGAGCCAAGCCATCAGCAGAGACTTGTAGCTGCTGAGGACCTCCAGGGGGCGCAGCGTTTCATCCTCAGCCTCCCTGGCCTTGTCTCTGCCTCACTCCCTCTCTTTCTCATGCGTTCTTTCTTTCATCTCCTTCCCTCCCCTTAACTCTATAATCACTGGCCTTTGTAGATCAGCAGACTTCCTCTCATTCAGTATCCTACACAGTTCGCATTCACAGCCTTAGCCACAACACAACACACACACCCACATATGCTCAAGAGGCTCGATCTGACACCCGTTTTCGTACACAGATCTCGACACCTCGCACCGGTTCTGCAGAACTGTCACCTCACCCACATAAAAAGACCTACTGGAACTCTTCACAACACTTGAATGGCTCTTGAGATTTTTTTATATGATCCAGTCCTGCAGTGCAGTTGTAATACATGTGATGTGAAACGCTGAAAGATGGGGGTGTATCAGAGGCGTATGTTGGTACCAGAACTACCCGCCATGTTCAACTGCTTCATCATTCTGCTTGAAATAAAATGGTGACCTGACGTAAAGCATGCTACATTTGCATCTTAGAGTCGTGAACCCAAAAATGCTCCTCAGTTTGTGAAGTCCCGAAGCACTGGAGGTCTAACACTGCCCCCGCTGTTACATCTGAGAACTGCAGTCAGTTAATCCAGTGTACGCCTAATCGCCGTCCTCAAAATGGAACACAAAAACACGAATAGCAAACCGTGCAATGGGGAAATTTAGATATTACATCTAAATGATCTACAGTTCATACTATTATGACCATTAGTATTTTTGTGTATTTTTTATTTATCGTCTATCCTTGTGACAGCATCACCGCAAGTCTGCCATGAACAAGTAGTGGCGTAGGCCATCTCTTGTCATTTTTGTTTTTTTTTCTTTTCTTTCACATCTTGCCCAGACTCTACCAGTAGCTCAGGATGGTAGAGAATTTAAGTGCTCAGTATCACTCGGATCTTTTCCTGTCTGTATGTTCATTATTATTGTAATTATTTTTATTATTATCTGTCGCATTACATACAATAAACACAACTAGACAACATTGGGGGAAAACTGAATTGTTCATGACATTTAATGAAACAAAATGCACAGCATATACATTGTTCAAGATAAATGTATTTCAAAGTAATGGAAATAAAATTAAGTTGTTGAATAAAACTGCTTTACATTGTGTGTTTGCTGTACACTTATTGAGACGTGATAACTGGGACTATTTGAATGGAATGAATGAAATGTGTCCACAAATCCACTATTATTAACTATTAGAAATTACATGAATGTTTATTTTCATTATCTAATCATGAAAAAGGAACAATGTCAAATGCACACTACTACACACTGAATACTTAGCAAATGAATCTTAAAGAAATTCACCCAAAAATTTAAGTTTGCTGAAACTTTACTCACCCTAAGGCCATCCTAGATGCACGTGTCTTTGTTCTTCATCGAAAGAAAAGAAAGATCTGGAGAGATTTAGAATTAAATCACTTGCTCACCAATGGATGTTCTGCAGTGAATGGGTGCCGTCAGAATGAGAGTCCAAACTGCTGATAAAAACATCACAATAATCTACAAGTAATCCACACCACTCCAGTCCATCAAATAGCATCTTCTGAAATGATAAGCTGCATGTTTGTAATAAAATCAATCAAGATGTTTCACCTTCAAACCATTGCTGCTGGATAAAATAAAAGTCCTCTTTCAATAATATTGCTTTCTCTGGTGAATCGTCTGAATCGAGATAAATATGCAAATATCAAGCACCTTTCACAAGCCAAAACAGTTCTAAAGTATTATGCTGAAGGATTTAGAAATGACAGAATAAATGGGAATTTTTCACTGGAGGAAGCGTTATTATGGAATATGGACTAGTATTTTGGCTAGAAGCGGCAATTTAAAGTTAAAATGCCTTAATAATAGATTTGTTTCTTATAAACACTCAAGTTTTCACTTCACAGGATGTTAACTGATGGACTTAATTGAGTCGCTTGGATTATTTGATGTTTTTTGTCAGCTGTTTGGACTCTCATTCTGACGGCACCCATTCACTGCAGAGGATCCATTGGTGAGCAAAATTTCTACAAATCTGTTTTGATTAATAAACATAATCTCCCTCTTGTATGGCCTGAGGTAGGTTCTCAGCTATTTTTCATTTTTGAGTGAACTGCTACTTGAACAAACATTTTTAGGATGGATTTATGTATGTATTCTGCTTCTTTTAATTTTTTAGTTAGCTTTTGTCATTTTGGTTTCTTGTTTGGTTCTGTTTTTAGGTGCTTCTGCTGGAGAGGCCCAGTCGGCTTGGTTTACTTCTCTGCTGCAAACCTTTCTTCAGGTGCTTTAGCTGAAGTATCTTCATCAGGATTCTTCCTCTTCGTGGGCGAGGCAGTTTTCAGCCAGCTCATCATCATTTTAGCTGAAGTATCTTCATCAGGATTCTTCCTCTTCGTGGGCGAGGCAGTTTTCTATTTGAATGAAACAAGAAGAATATGGTAATAGAAGGTATGATACATGCATCTCTCTGTAACAGTTCATATTCATATCTCAAAGATTTAGATTTTTTCCACGTTTTCAAATGTTTTGTAATGTATAACATTTTGTTTACTCTTGTCCCAGACCCAAACTTTAAATTTTCAAAATTTGAAAATGAATTGCATTTTAAAATATATTCAAATAGAAAGTCATTTTAAGTAATAGTATTTCACAAAATTAATGTTTTTTTTATATTTTTTGATCAACTAATTGCAACCTTGGTAAGCATAAAGAGCCATTAAAAAGTATTTTAAAAATCTTGCCAAACCCAAACCTTTAAAATGTAGTGTATGTACAGTATATAAAAATGTCTAAATAAGCAGTTAAACAAACCATTTCAGTATGTGGAAATGATTACAGAAGTGCCAATATTCTCCTCTAATGTATGTACTGCATATACGCTGTTGGACCTTGATAAAAGACAAGTTAATAAAGTGTAAAAGTTGTTTTAAGTGCATTTCTTTTCTCAGTATGACCAAAAGTTTCACCTTCTTAACTGTGAGCTCTACAGGCTGCAGACACTCAGGGGAGTTGTTGCGGGAATTGTTGACCAATGAGGAGACTGGGTGAAAGGTCAAGGAGGAATTTGGATGCAGTACTTTCATAGCTTCCAGTGACTTTACTTCTCCAAAGTCCAACCACCGTCTTACCTCATCCTCACCGTCCAGCACAGCTGGCATCCTGTTACACACATTAACTCAAGGTTCATTTGACTCATTATAATAAAGTGTATGACACTGTTAAAACATCACATTAAAGACTCTATGATTCATAACTTTTATGCGCTCAACCTGTCATGGATGCTTTGAAGATTTGGAGAGGCATCTACAGTAATAACAGTGTAAGTGTAAAGAGTCTCTCCACCACAAGGAGGAGTCCAGGAGTCAAAGAGCCCTGCTATGGTCAGCAGACGCCACCTCTCCTTGGTCCAAACTTTGGTCACTTTTCATTTTTCTGTGTATTTTGTTGACCAGGCACTTGCCCTCATTGCATCTCAGGGAAGTAAATGAAGAAAGGCTGTTTCTCTTTCTCTGTTCGCCTCCATTCATAGAAGCCATCAGCTAGAATGACGCAGCGTTGTCCTTTCAGAAGAGGATCCTGAACAATACGTTTCCAGCAACAAATCATATGTCTGTCTACAGAATATTAGAAAATATTTGATGTTTAATACATAAGAGTGACAATATTTTTCCAATTCACATCAGGATTCTTCCTCTTCGTGGGCGAGGCAGTTTTCAGCCAGCTCATCATCATTCAGGGAACATTAGGGGGGAAAGCTGTTTTTTGGTGAAATTCGCTTGCCACTATTCTCTGGCTGGTGGAGATTTTTCAGCAGTAATTCTGCTATTAAACATGATTATTTAAAAAAAAAATAATAATAAGTTGAAATAATGCAGGCTAGTGGCCTGAAAATGAATGAAATCTTTAGAATATGTGGCGGGGTGGGGTTTGTGTAAAATTGTGTAAAGTTGTGTAAAGTTTGAAATAGTAGCATAGTAGGTCTGTCTTTAATGGTTTATAGGTTGTTGTTAAAAACCAAATGCTCCAAATTTTATTAAAATAAAAAAAAAAATATATGATTTTTACTTTTGGGATCCAACTGTTGCACTCTATTATGTGGAATTGAATTTTAGACCAATGAGATTTTGCATTGGGTGGGTATACCCCATTTCACTACTCATGTAAAATGAATGAGGGTGTCTTATGTACCTTGTAAGACTTCTTTTCTAGCAGGCTCTCACTGCGACAGTTAGAGGTGTTGTACTGCATCTTACTGGGGTCATTCTCTTTGAACCACGCCGGGACGAGACCCCAGCGCATCGCTGCCAACACACACTCATCTGCAGGGGCATCCTGTGGAAAGTGCTTCATTAAACAGCTGTTCTTCAGCAACAGATGTTGTGCATACTGTATATGTTTTGACCAGCCTTGTTGAAGTGTCTGCTGGACAGCAGTACAGAGCTGAAGGACTGAGGACTCTTGTTGTATGAGGGCCGGTAGTTGTCAGTGTCTCCATCCTTCCATCGGGGCCGGTGTCGTTGTCCCGTCCGGTCTCGATATAAGTGTTTAGGTCTTTTGTTGTATGAGGGCCGGTAGTTGTCAGTGTCTCAAGTGGACTTCACAGGGTATTCCGCCACCTTAAGTGAGATTCCAATCCGAAGGGAGCGAACATGTTCAGTTCGAAGGGCACTGCGCACGGCACAGGGAATAAGGGAACATCGATACATCACTTAACAGGAAGTGGAGAGCGATTATGCCCCAAGTGTCATTGCGCGCAGCACGTCATCACCAGTCAGAACGGTCAACTAACGATGGAGGAGTTTACGTATGTGTGTAAGTATTCATACATTTCGTCATTGTTATACAAATGACGGTATTTTTTAACGGTTATTGTTGTGAATATTACATTTAGTATTTTTGATGATTATAATTTACCCTCAGTGAATGCAGCCAGCTTAGCTAGTTTGTGAAGTAAAGTGATTTTATTTTAGGTAGTTGTAAAAACACATATATACACAGTTAACCAAATAAAAGTTTATTTTCATATTTTGCATGACAGTTACAGCAGGCTTCAATTCTGTTAATAGTCAGTAATAGCAGCAATAGTCAATTAAAGTGTATAATAAACATACGTTTTTTCATTATAAAGTACTGAATGTTTTTTTTTTTTTTTTTTTTTTTTTTTTTCTTTTTTTTTGTATAGTGTGTATAGTGTACATATTTTAAATGTGATTGTAAATAAAATTTAAATATGAAATGTAGTCCTATATATTTATGTTATATCATAATCTGCGCGACCCCATCGTTGACTTTCTTTGATGACGTTTGCAGGGCGTTCCAAATGAGCGGTTATTGTCAATGAAGTCCACTTCAACTGATATACCATGCTCAGGGAGTAGGGAGCAGTGAACACTGCGTAGGGACCCTGTCGAATGGAACACACCTTGCGTTGATTAGCAGATGGGGTGTTATTTGTTCTCCCTCACATTCTGACACATGCCAAATCTGCTTGACGTCACCACAAATTAAAGGGTACATTTACTTTAAACAAATTATGATATTGCTGTGATTTTGCATTTTCCGTTAAAAAGAATACAAACATTGTAATGTTTTCTTATAACAATTATGGTGAATTTTAAATATAGTATATTATACATTTACTTATATTTACTTATTTCTGGTTAATTTTAAATGATAAATATAACCTAATTCTATTTTAAAATGAGTAGAAAATGACAAAGCTGTAAAATTACTGTACCTACGTTACAGCAAAGCCTTCAAGCTCTCTTTTGATTAGTTGATTTACAAAACACAAGATTTATGCTATTTGCTTATCAAGATGCAGAAATATGAATATTTAAAATAAATATTCATATAATAAAAATACAAATTTATATTTTCCTTTTCCTTTGTTCTTTTTATTAATATACTTCTGTTTATCTTAGTATTTGATTTAATTTGCCATGATTGGTGTACTGGTTAGCTTTTGGTTGTGTTCATTGTAAAAAAAAAAAATGCGCAATCGGTTCTGCTCAGTTGATCCAATGATCTGTTTACTCAACCGCTCCGGGATATTTCATTTGGACTCATGAACTGGTTTCATTAAGAACCGACTCACAAGAACGATTCTTTCGCGAAGCAGTAGCGTCAGGTCGTTAAAACTTGAGCAACATCACAGTTTCCTTGCTTTAAGCTTAATTAGAAAATACATATTGCGAACATAAAGTTGTAAAAGACATTCAATCTCACCAGTAAAGAACAAGTCCTCGAGCAGAGAGCAACGATGGTTTGTTCACTGATCAAGTGTGTAAACACGAAATGCATACAGAAGAGAGAATAGATTACGAAAACCAGTCTTATTATTAATGTCAAACGTTTTTATTTTCAAACACACATACATGCAACTGCAATGGTGATGGTTTAGAAAAAGTTTACAAAATGTCAGAATCATACAACTAAAATCAACATGGACTGAAATAAATGACAACATACATGGATTTATAATCTCGATATTACCATGTACAATGCCTTTATAAAAGTTGTATTTTCTGTCAATCACATTACAACTCAAAATACTGTGTTCTTGCTCTACCCCATGTAGTAACAAAATACTATCAACAACACTGAGAATAGCTTAAAAGGAGTTCACCCACGTCATTTCCTCACCCTCGTGTTGTTCCTCTATGACTTTCTTTCTTCTTTGGACCATAAAAGAAGAAATGCCTGTGTTTTTATCCATGCAACAGCCAAAACTATTCGGTCACCAACATTCTTCAAAATATCTTCTTTTATGCTCCACAGAAGAAAATCAGTGATACTGGTTCGGAACGACAAAGTTTCATTTTGGGGTGAATTATTCCTTTAACCATATCAATCCGTTATGTTAATCAGTTGCATTTGGGAACTGTACAGAAAGGCCAAAAACAATAAAAAACGTAAACTCAAGATGCCATACTTCTGGCATCAACAATGTCAAGTCAGTGGCACATGAAACCCATAGTGTCTAACACCTTTATTAATCACAACTAGTCATGTCAGGTATTACTTTGGACAGAAAGTAACCAAAACATATGAACGTTATATTAAATGTTTGTTTACATGTTCTTCAGGTTGTCTGAAAGTTGAAGCTGTCTTTATGAAGTGAAAACAAACATAAAAAAAACACACACACACACACACACACAAAAACCCACCATATTATAGCTGCCGGTCATATTTATCCATCTAAGAGTTTGAGAATACTTTCTCTCTCTTTCAAAGCTTTCCAAGCCTGATCTTTCTCTTTTTTAGTTGGAGTGCGTTTCTTTTGCCTGGCTGCCATGATGCGACGGAAGGCCTCCATAACCTCGTTGTCAGCCACTCGAACCCGCTGTCGAAGCTCCTGTTTTCGCATTTCGTCCCGTGCCAACCTGCACGAACAGGGTGAAAATTAAGAGGTGACCTTCCCTAACTCACATTAAGCCTGGTGTTTCACAAAGCAAACTACACCAAAAGATATTTTTACTTTAAATTCCCATTCACAACATGGGTACATCTAAAAATACACACTCGACTGCTTCAATACAGCTCTCTTAAGTTGTCATCTGAGTAAAACTATAGAAAAGAAAATCATAACTTGTCACATCAGACTGCTCCCTCTAACTCTTTGAATGATTACAAGCTTATTTTCATGAGCCGGATTTCATCTTGTGCTGACAGCAGTCTTGATCTGGATCTGAGGCTCTTTCAGTGAGACTCACTTGAGCAGCTCCTGTTTGCGCGAGCGGTTGTGGGCAGTCAGAGCTTTGAGTTCAGCCTGTCTTTTCTGCAGCTCGGCCAGCACCTCGTCTTCAGTCTCTCCTCCGACACCTTGCCTCTCATCAGAGTCCAGCAGCCCCTGAGACACCAGCTCCTCTCTTATCCGAGCCTCCAGAGAGCGTGTGTGAGGCACACTGGGAGCAACAGAACAAGAGAGAATTAAAAAATAAAATTTAATCTCTTTACTTTATTGATGTACACAGTTATTTTCAAGAATAATTCTTTCAAAGTTTGTTTTTATGATCTTTTATCAAAATGTAATTGCTTTCTCTGACTCTGTCTTTATGTCATCCTTTTTGAGTGATGTCACCCAGGCCATGGAGGCTACTGAATAATGTTGACCAATAGCTAGTTATCATATATTCTGCTCTACTTTTCACTATCCAATCCTGATGTATAAAATCCATGTTTTTCCCCTTACTGAATATCCAGTTTCACTCAAAAATGCATCACATTACAGAAGTAAAATGAGTTGTGAGTGCTGCTTCATGTTGAATTTAAAAAGTGAAAGATAGAGAGAATGAAGACGGCTAATTTAGCTAAAAATGATCAAATAATAACCTGATGAGTTTCTGTTTTCGACAAAGCACAACAAAATAAGAATGTTTAGCTTTTCAGATTGTGTTGAGAGGTGTAAAAACAAAGAGTATTTTTAACTTGACGTCATCTTTAGAGCTTGTGGGGAGATGCTCAAAAAACAGAGCAAAAAAACAAAACATTTACCTGAAGGCTTTACCCTGGCTACGAGGTGATGTACCAGCCCCATCATCCTTCCCTGGAATGTCTGGAATGGGGGAATCCTCCATAGGGGATATGATGTTTTCCTACATAAGTGAAAAAGGATATGAATAAAACATAAGCTGAGCTGACTAAATTTTGCACAATAGAAGTGCTTATGTTAGCAAAATGATGAGTCACTGGCCTCAACGAGTGCTTGCAGAAGCCGCTGAGTAAGAGGGCCAAAAGGACAGCCGTCCTCAGGAGGTTCATGCTGAGACTCTGATTTCTTCAGTAGGGCGTCTACATCTACCCAAACCAGAATAGTGGAGGATAAAAGAAACAGATTTAAGGTAAGACACAACAACAAATGACAATGTTGCAACTGAAATCAAGATTACAATTACCTTTAGCATCCAGTTCAGAAAGAGGACCAATCATGCTTTTTTTCTTGTCATTGGCTCTTGCCCCCTCTCTTTGCTCCTCTAACAGGTCCTCTTGAGCCCAGCGCTGGGAATAGTGCTTTCCGAGAGCTGGGATCTGCAAAGAAAACCAACAGCCATTTACCATGCGTTCCTCTGAATGCAGAATTAATTAAAGGAAAGGAAAGAGAGAGCTGCAGTAATATAGAGCATGAACCGGTTTCTAAATGATCTTTACCTTGTAGTATTCAGCTTCATCTTCAGGGGGTTTGAGCAGCTCTTCCAGAACTCTGATCTCTTCATTTGTAATGTCTGCACAGTAAGGCTCCACCGAAGCCCAGAATCTGTTTTACACACATATATAACCACAAAAAATGCAATTATTGCAATCTTTCAAAAGTTTGGGGTCAGTAATATTTTTAAATGTTTTTGAAAGAACAACACAGCATTTATTTGATCCAAAATTCTGTAAAAATGGTAATGCTATGAAATATTACAATTCTACAGCATTACAAAAACATATTTCTATTTGAATATATTTTAAAATATAATTTATTCCTGTGATGGCAAAGTTGAATATTAGTAGCCATTACTCCAGTCTTTTGTGTCCAATAAACCATTTCTTATTATTTTCAATACTGAAAATAGTGCTTCTTATATTTAATAAAAATATTTTTTAATGTAATATTATTTGATAAAATTCATATTTTTATATTTGTTACTTTTCTTAATATTTTTGTGGAAACCGATATATATTTGTTTAGGATTCTTTGATGAATTGAAAGTTCAAAAGAACAGTGTTTATTTTAAAAAAGAAACCTTTTGTAAATTATTGTATCATAAATGTCTTTATTGTCAATTTTTATTAATTAATTGGTGAATAAAATTACAGGCTTGGATCTGTTTAAATAATATTAAATAAAATAATGACTGAATACTCATAAATATTTTTTTTTATATTTTTGATTATTATTGTTTTTGTGGAAACCATTATACATTTTTTATAATATGTGTGTGTATACTGTGTATATTTATTATGTATATATAAATACACACACATGCATGTATATATTTAAGAAGAATATGTTATGTTTATATATTAAATATATTTATATATAATATAAAATATAAGAATATAAATATATTAAATGTATATACATGTAAATATTTTCTAAATATATAATTTATGTGTGTGTATTTATATATACATAATAAATATACCCTGTACACATACATATATTATGTAAACAAAACTTTTATTTTGGATGTGATTAATCGTGATTAATCATTTGACAGCCCTGGTTTGGATCTGTTTAAATAATATTAAATAAAATAATGACTGAAATGAAAAAGTATAGATATTTAATTTAAACAAATTCATTTAACATCTAGGTAGTATGAAACATAATGGCAAAAATCTGATCTGTATCTTATATCTAGTCTATATTCCTATAAATATACATTATGTATCACAGACAAAACATTCAGTTGCAGCAAACCTGTTGGGAGCATCATTTTTAGGGTTGCGGGGTATATCTTGGGGGTCCACTTCAAATTCAAACTCCTGGACCTTGGTCTGTATGTTCTTAGACTTCGGTCTACCTGGCCCAGGTCCGGGACCATGACTTCCCTTTCCATCAAGCTTCTGTTTTTTGGGCTTGGAATGACGAGAAGAGGCTGCAAGATCTGGATCCTTCCCTAATTTCAGAAACCTTTTGTCCCCTTTTTTGTCCTGCCAGTCTGTAAGTATCTGTATCAGAGAGTAAACATAAATCATTTGAGGTATAGTCAGTAGGTGGCAGAAAGACAAACAGCAAAACACTGCTCACCTGTCTCTGTTCTTCCAGTGCTCTGAGACGTCGACTCGCAGAGGAGAGGAGTGTTTCCAGCTCCAGCTGAAGCGTGTCCAGCTCTTCAATGCCAATGCCGTCATCTTCTGAGCGGCTGAGCACTGCCGTGTAGCGTGGACACACTTTCACATGGTCCACAGGTTTGAAGTCATAGTACTTCAGTGGGGGGCAGTCCTTCAGTTCACTCATCTTCTCATCAACAGGAACCTAAATCTGAAAGAAAAACAAAAAGAGTATAAAAAAGGGTTGTGGGAGGCGTCCAAATGGTTTGATAAATTCTTTACTATTAATGAACAACACAGACTGTAAGTGATTTTGGTCAGGTGGTAAAAGCAAACAGTTACACAGAAAGACAATGCAAGCAAACCCAGAACAGATGTACTGCTGTAGATGTTATTCATAAGGTTTAAATATAAAATGTTAATGTTTTATGCATTGCATCACTGTAATGTATTTACTCTGTTGTGTAATACAGATACGATACCAGTGTGCGATAATAAGAGTACGTTAGCCACTGTAAGCTAACGGCTTCATGCTAATTCAGCTACATGCAGTTCAAACCACAGGGAATAGGTCGAAACATTTGTTCAATAAATATGTATATTACCTGCAATGAAAATATGTATGTCGACAATTAAATAATATGTTAAAATATAAAACAGAATTGAACCCATACAAGGCATTTATTCATAAAATATTATTGTTTACCTCCAATGAAGGAGCGTCCATTACTGAATAAACCATCTCAGCTCGGGGGGTGACAGCTCACCGCTTTAATTTTAAGAACTCGAATGTGTATTACATTTGCTTTAGTTTGGTCAGCGTACGGTTTATTATCATATTCTAACTGATATGTATGTACTATCTGCAAACTCATTTTTCAATATCAGATAAATATCCCCACTTGGCAGTTGACATCCCCCACAAAACACCGCAGCGTACGGAATGGTACATTCCTTTCTGAAACGCGTCCAAACAGTGTAATTAAAGATTATTTCTTTTTAGTGACTCGTGTGCTGTTTAAAGCCACAAAAGAGTTGAGGTTTATTTCAACACAGTGATATTTCTAAATAATCGCCTTTTTGACTACAGTGTATTAGACCCGTCGTGTTGTTTGCCATATAAGGAAGAAAAAGCGAATAATGGTAAGATTGGTGCTGGGCTTCACCGTAACTATAGGAACAGATGTGACATAATAACGGTCGTTTTGTTGTTTATGTTTTTCTCCCGATTTACGCGCTTAAAATAGAAACTCAAGAACTTGTATTTGTATGGAAATGTATTTAATTAAATACCATTCACACGTATACGTTTAAATCATGAGCTTATGATAAACAATAATGCACTTCTAATAGGTATATTACGGGAGTGTGAGAACGCAATGGAGGCGTGTTTTTTCATTTCCAGGCAGGCGTGGCGTGCGGACTTCCGTCTTCCTCCACAGACCTCATATAAAATGGTAAGATATTTACATTTCTTAAAGTTGCTGTGGTTGTTTATTTATTGTAGAGCAAGTAATCAAATGACCCAATAAGCAGCATTCGGATAAACCATTTGCACGCGCTCAGCGCAGTGTTTTTTGGCTCATTTGATCGAGTGATGTTAGTCTGTCTTGATTTATGCTAGGTGGCTAACGTCTGTGATTTTGCAGGCAAAACCTCTTTTTGGCATTTTGAAAACTAACAAATGCGCACCACAGTGCACAGATGAAATATGTAATAAATAACACGTGTTTAATTCACTTAGAACAGCCGGTAGTTGTCAGTAAGTGATGTTCAGGAAGATGATTGACACTTCACCACCTTGATGACTGACACGTACTCAATGGAATGGCCAAGAACAAAACCGCTCTTCCACCCACTGACAATCATGTTCCTGTTTGTTTATGATAACTATAAGACACCTATAAGGTCATTGAAGTTATGGAATGAGGTGTTACTTCATAAAATATGGTCCTTTTTGTATGTAGACGGCAACATTGCGACCCTACCTGAACGCGGTGCGCGCCACTCTGCAAGCAGCGCTGTGTCTGGAGAACTTCTCCTCTCAGGTGGTGGAGAGACACAACAAGCCTGAGGTGGAGGTTAGGTGAGGAAATCATTCATACACCCCACGCCCTTCTTATGTGTTAAATATGATGTGTGTGTTTGTATGTATGTGTATTTGTGTGTGTGTGTGTTTTACAATTCAGGAGTAGCAAAGAGCTTCTGTTGCAGCCTGTGGTCATAAGCCGCAATGAAAAGGAGAAGGTCCTGATTGAGGGGTCCATAAACTCAGTGAGAGTCAGCATCGCTGTCAAGCAGGTAAGTAATTTAGGATGAACTGCGTAGGATCGATGTTTTTCTTGCCACTGTCTTCCAAAGATATACATGCTTTTCTTAGGCTGATGAGATTGAGAAGATCCTGTGCCATAAATTTATGAGGTTCATGATGATGCGAGCAGAGAACTTCTTCATCCTGCGGAGGAAACCTGTTGAGGTGAGCTCTATTGTGAAGAACCAACAAGGGATGAAGAGAGATGTAATTTATTAAACCGAAGATGCATTAGTGATGGGAGAAACAAAGCTTTTTGAAACTGTGAATCATTTGAATTAATAGCTTTGCAAAATGATTCACTTTTTTGAAGCACTCGAAACACCACACGCTGGTCAAAATAGTGTAAATGCAGCCCAAAACACAAGCCCACACATGCATAAAAAGGCCTTTTACAAACCAATTGCAAATGTTTTATTGAAAGTGTAATCAACTAAATGCAATAACAAAACATTTAATACCATTAAATAATAAGTGTTTGTATAATATGTGTTATTTTATTAATTTGTAGGGCTTGTTTTGTTCATTTTATGGAGAGATCGGTTAATCAGGATAATATGAGACTAACTACAGCTCATTCTTATTATTATACTAATGTGTCATTAAAATGTTTACTAATTTTTAATCAGAGATTAGGTAAAAAACACAAAGAGATTGGTTCATGGGTTCTCAGAGATCATCGGCCTGTTATGTTATGACGTAACAAAGCCTCATTTACTGAAATCATGTGGCTTTTGCTGCTCTGAAGCATTGGTTCAAAACAAATAATACGCAAATGTTTGAAGGTTTTCAAAAGCAACCATCACTAACATGCATGTCAAGTTTTTTTGGTGGAGTCATGTAGGACATTGGTTTTCAAACCGGTCCTGCGAGCCCCCCCAGCACTGCACATTTTCTGTGTCTCCCTCATCTATCACACCTGATTCAACTCATCAGCTCATTAGTAGAGACTGCAAGACCTGAAATGGGTGTCAGATATACGGAGACATACAAAATGTGAGGTGCGAGGGGTGCTTGCAGGACTGGTTTGAAAACCACTGATGTAGGACATTGGGACAGTAGGGGAATTACAGTTAAACCCCAGAGACCAGTTTGCTCAGTGAAGACCAGGAGTCAAATTTAAAGTTTAATCAGTTGGCATAGAGTTTACTGAAGACAGAGTTCTCCACACTTCCAAAGACCGTAGAAAATGAGTAAGATGAGTCAGCCTAGAACTAACTTATAATACAGAAACATTAGTACTTATAGGCATATTGATTATCTTTTGTTCTGTTAGGTTAACAGTACAGATAATTGTATAAACATCCAAACAAGGTGTTCTTTTCTTTAAGACAGTATCTTGGAGACAATAAGTTCTATTTGTAAGCAAGTATTGTAAGGGTCGTAGGTGAGTCATAAATCTTGTGAGGGCACTGCTCATCTGCGCAGCTGTTTAATCTCCTGGACACTGTTCCTTTACCTAAAACAACCTTGCAAATATGCCATCAGATAAAGTATAGGCAATATCTTGTCCCTTCAAGATCCCTTGTCCCTGCAGCACATCACTGGAACAGGACAATACATTTACACAGAGCATACATCACTGTCAAAAATGATTCACTGTCAAAGTTGAACATATAGCAATTAATGGTGCTATAATCCCTCAAAAGAATCATAAACATTAAGCATATGTAAGAGTTAGTGCATGCATGTGGTGCATTGGTGCACATGTCTCATTTGAGAACCTCATAATAAGATAAATAAGAATGAAGTTCAGTATAACATTTGATTATATAATGAATCAGATAAATAATTACAAAACAAATGCATATTGATTCTCTGGAAGCTATGCTAAATGAGTAAACACTGTTACTGCATTCCTGACATGGGTCAGACCCTCAGTCACCTCTCAGATACCAAATTGCTTATATAGTTCAGACTATCACACTAGTATTAAGAAAACTATGATTACATATTAATTTTATAATAGAAGAGGAGGGGATTGGAAATCAACTTCTTCAGAACTAAGGGGAAAAAATGCATGTTTATGTGATAAACCTTAAGGTTTGAAATGCGTAGCTGAATGATGATTTATGTGATAAACCTTAAGGCATGTGAAGCATCTAAACTATTAACAAGATTAACATGTTTTCTCAATTCCTCTTTTGTGCTTTTCTTGGTTATGACATAATTCCACACAGAACAGATGTATAAGCACAAGCTGGTGGACTTTGTTATCCATTTCATGGAGGAGATCGACAAGGAGATCAGCGAGATGAAGCTGTCAGTCAACGCTCGAGCCCGAATTGTCGCAGAGGAATTCCTCAAGAATGTATGTTTGAGATGTTGCATTTATATCCTTTTACAGACAAGTTTAAATGAATGGAAAATGTCATTTTTTAATTCGATTCCTTTTATATATATTTTTTTTTAGTTCTGAGGATCCTTGTCTACATTCCTAATACCCATCAGAGATTGGTGTTGCTTTGGTTCTTGCGGACAAAAACATTCAAAGTTTTTAAAATCTCAACAGAGCAAAGGGAAAAGAGTTTATAAGTTAGCAACCAAGCAAGACGCTCTACAGAAACAACTGGCCAGTCCTGCAGCACTATATGCACTCCCCTTTGCCTTCTGTTCAAGGTGCTCCTTGTGCCCATGGATATTAACAATTGTACATTTAGTCAAGAATTTATAACTTTTGTTTTCTGTTTGTTAGGGAAAAAAGAAAACACAGTCAAGGCAGGTCCTTAAAAGTATTACCTGTAGTTAATATTGATGGGCATAGGAATCTTGTTGTTGGAGTTTTTTTTTTTTTTTTTTTTTTTCCCTGTTGTCTTTTATACACATGTAGTCACATGCTTTCATTTTTGTTACAATGCGGGGAAAAGGAATCAATTCAATGTTAAAGAGATCATGAGAGAGAAAAAAAAAAGAAAATGGGTGTTTATATTTTGGCACTGTCAATCTCCAATATTATAACTACACAAAAACCTGTGTAAAACAAATTCAATAAAAATATATTGTGCTTTCTTTACCTTGTGGGATTTATTTCCAAATTGCATTTTTTTTCTCTTCTAATTCTAAATTGCACTTTGTCCTGTAGTTTTTACTACTCTTTTGATTGTGCTTTCTATGCAGTTTATCTGAAACATGTATTGAGCCGAGTTATAACACTGCCAGGTCAATT
Organism: Cyprinus carpio; assembly: GCF_018340385.1. Taxonomy (NCBI): domain Eukaryota; kingdom Metazoa; phylum Chordata; class Actinopteri; order Cypriniformes; family Cyprinidae; genus Cyprinus; species Cyprinus carpio. Next base: position 10,404,280 of record NC_056582.1, on the reverse strand, counting down.
GTGTTACTCATGCAATCTGTGCATAAAATTTGTTGGGAATCATAAAGCTAGACTGAGTACAGAAGTGGATATTGATCTTGCTTGGTAATCAATAGAAAAGTCCTTTTGTGATCCATCATTTTGAGCATTATGATTTGAAAAGATGGGTAACAATGGATATTCTGATAGTTCAGTCGATGAATTGTAATCGAACTGTGATCATCCCTTTACTCTAGTAGTAGTAGTAGTGCAGTGTATTACATTAACACTTTTTTCCCCCCTGTGCACACATTACATATATATAATTATATGTATACAATTATTATTATTGTTGCATAAAATGAATTGCTTGGTCTCTGTGTTTATGTGTGTGTGTGTGTGTGTATATATATATATATATATATATTTATTTATTTTTTTTTATTTTATTTTTTTTTCAAAGGAAGAGCTTATCGTGGTGTACAGGGCTAATTAATAATTACAGACAGGTGTTGGAGCAGGGCTGGAACTGAAGTCTACAGGACTGTCGTTCTCCAGGAACAGGGTTGGAGACCCCTGCTCTAAAGCGATACAAGCCTCAATGTGCGCTTCACTGAAAGCTACCGGGATTTCTCAACACATGCTCTGAAGCCTTGGCGCAGAATGTAACATCACTAGTGACACAACTTCTTTTGGTGGCACAGACTCACTAGAGAAAGAATCCTGCCAAGAAACCATCACGACCACAGCAGGATGCCATGCCCTTGTGAGCATGTCACACACAAACACATAATATCATTCCATGTTAGTTGACAATGCATAATTATTATACTCTTCAAATATCATGATTGAGGTTATGTGGTTGGTGTGTTTGGTGTATTTTATGTGATATTGGATTCAGCTGACCCCACAGCAATTCACATGAAGGATTAATGTAGGGCTGGTGAGAGACTTCACATGCAGGTGGTTTTGGTGGGTGGCTTGTTTTTGTACTTTTGATTGGGTTAAAAGGCACTGTAGATCTAAAAAAAAAATATATATATTTTATATTACAATATATTATAATAAAATAATATTAATAATAATTGAAACAAATGCATGCTGGGGTTTTAAAAATGTGGTATTTCATAAAGTATTTTAAATACCTTTTTTAACTCAACATTTATATTATTTAAAATATATATAAAGTTATTAATAATCCATGTAAATAAATAATTTTTAATAAATAATGTGATTGAATGTGATTTGTTTATAAAATATATAATTTATAAATAAAATTAATATTATTTATATGGGTTCTTATAAAAAAAAAAAATGTTGATTTGTAAAGATGTTTACTGACTTTGTTATCTGTGGTGTTATCATGTAAAATGGTTATTTTTGTTTTTAGTGGTTAGCGCATGTGTGTTGGTCTGTGAGCTTGTAATGTAGAGCATTGTGATAAGATTGTGCCAAAATAATTCTTGCCTTGTTGAAACCTAAAGTATGTGCAATGTTCATATTTAGATTGCTAAGTACACACATATGTAAAGTACATACTTAAGTATCCATTTACACTGTCAGTCGAAAGTTTATTTACACATTATTTTTCTGATTCTGATCTTGAAAAAAAATGCTTAAAAATTATTTAAATTGTGCCTACATATATTTCTTCTCAAAAATCAGATTGACTGAAAGATTGATTGATTGTAATGGGTGAGTTGAACCGGATAGTGAAGGAAAACAGATAAGTGTTTCTACAGGAACTCAACACTTCAGTTGAAATGCAAACATCAAACAACAGAGGGCGCTAAACAACCACAGAGCACTGAGGTGATGCACTGTGGGATAGATATGCAATACAAGCAACAGTAGGACAGTCTTATTACTTAATAAACGCCCATGTGTACATTTTACAGCAGTCTTATAAACTGGTCGGTCCAGGTGGAAAATCTTTTCCTTTTTTTTTTACACTAAAGTAAAAATTAAATCAAAAAGGCAAGACCCAAGTGAAAATAATTTTCATGAATTATTGTGAATTACTCACTGAGTTACTTTAAGGTTGTTGTTGTTGTTTTGTTGTTGTTGTTGTTTTATATTTTGCATTTCTGTCAGTATAATTTTAGGGAATAATCTTTTGAAATTCACCTTGAAGCATGTATGCATATACAGGTCCTTCTCAAAAAATTAGCATATTGTGATAAAAGATCATTTTCCATAATGTAATGATGAAAATTAAACTTTCATATATTTTAGATTCATTGCACACCAACTGAAATATTTCAGGTCTTTTATTGTTTTAATACTGATGATTTTGGCATACAGCTCATGGAAACCCAAAATTCCTATCTCAAAAAATTTGCATATTTCATCCGACCAATAAAAGAAAAGTGTTTTTAAATACAAAAAAAGTCAACCTTCAAATAATTATGTTCAGTTATGCACTCAATACTTGGTCAGGAATCCTTTTGCAGAAATGACTGCTTCAATGCGGCGTGGCATGGAGGCAATCAGCCTGTGGCACTGCTGAGGTGTTATGGAGGCCCAGGATGCTTCGATAGCGGCCTTAAGCTCATCCAGAGTGTTGGGTCTTGCGTCTCTCAACTTTCTCTTCACAATATCCCACAGATTCTCTATGGGGTTCAGGTCAGGAGAGTTGGCAGGCCAATTGAGCACAGTAATACCATGGTCAGTAAAACCATTTACCAGTGGTTTTGGCACTGTGAGCAGGTGCCAGGTCGTGCTGAAAAACGAAATCTTCATCTCCATAAAGCTTTTCAGCAGATGGAAGCATGAAGTGCTCCAAAATCTCCTGATAGCTAGCTGCATTGACCCTGCCCTTGATAAAACACAGTGGACCAACACCAGCAGCTGACATGGCACCCCAGACCATCACTGACTGTGGGTACTTGACACTGGACTTCAGGCATTTTTGGCATTTCCTTCTCCCCAGTCTTCCTCCAGACTCTGGCACCTTGATTTCCCGAATGACATGCAAAATTTGCTTTCATCCGAAAAAAGTACTTTGGACCACTGAGCAACAGTCCAGTGCTGCTTCTCTGTAGCCCAGGTCAGGCACTTCTGCCGCTGTTTCTGGTTCAAAAGCACACGCCTGTGCACGGTGGCTCTGGATGTTTCTACTCCAGACTCAGTCCACTGCTTCCGCAGGTCCCCCAAGGTCTGGAATCGGTCCTTCTCCACAATCTTCCTCAGGGTCCGGTCAACTCTTCTCGTTGTGCAGCGTTTTTTGCCACACTTTTTCCTTCCCACAGACTTCCCGCTGAGGTGCCTTGATACAGCACTCTGGGAACAGCCTATTCGTTCAGAAATTTCTTTCTGTGTCTTACCCTCTCGCTTGAGGGTGTCAATGATGGCCTTCTGGACAGCAGTCGGTTGGGGGTTCGGCAGTGATTGCGGTTTTGAGTAATGAACCAGGCTGGGAGTTTTTAAAAGCCTCAGGAATCTTTTGCAGGTGTTTAGAGTTAATTAGTTGATTCAGATGATTAGGTTAATAGCTCGTTTAGAGAACCTTTTCATGATATGCTAATTTTTTGAGATTGGAATTTTGGGTTTTCATGAGCTGTATGCCAAAATCATCAGTATTAAAAACAATAAAAGACCTGAAATATTTCAGTTGGTGTGCAATGAATCTAAAATATATGAAAGTTTAATTTTATCATTACATTATGGAAAATAATGAACTTTTATCACAATATGCTAATTTTTTGAGAAGGACCTGTATGTGTGTATACAAATAATACATACTTTTGACTTGGGAGATTCTTTTTTTATGTCATGTAATTACTGAAAACACTTTCTTTGTAAAATCTGTGAGGCTGTTTAAAGATTAGCTCATATTACCAGCAGTGACATCTTGGACTGCAGACACATGTGTGTGCTGTCACCCCCATACTGGATATTACCCTCATGCTCCCTGACTCTTGTGCTGCCTTTTAACAGCCTGAATGACCCAGTCATTGAGGAAGAGTGGTCCCATCAGATAAGCCAACATATTGAAGAGCAAGGCACTGTTTACAAGCGTAAAGACTCTGAGGATCTCACTGTGTGTTTATGAAGAAAGAAATTAAGCACCTCACAGTCCTTAAAGGCACAGTTCACCCAAAAATTAAAATTCTGTCATCATTTGCTCAGTCTCATGTTGTTTAAAACCGGTATTACTTCTGTCACTGTCTTTCTTCTGTGAAACACACACAAAAAGATATTTAGATTTTTGGTGCAATGAAAATTAAAGGGGATGTCTAATGCTATTTCATGCATTATTATTTACACTGTTAAAGAGTTGGATTCTCATGCTAAACATGACAAAAGTTTCAGAAAAAACGAGTTGGACAGAGTATTTCTGTGCCAAAAATAGTCCTTTAGGGTTCGTATAAGTTTTGGAAAATTTTTTTGAGTATGGCAGTGACATCATACTGCTCAGGCCCCGCCCACAACAGCTGACGGAGTGTCCCGTATTAGCATATTTCCACCCTCGGCTGTCTGCCACTTCATCCGTGCTCGATCAGCTGTAGCGACATGTCTCGTAAGCAATACAGGTGTTGGATGTAAAAGTGAACATAAGAGTTTTCTTTATCTCTCGAGATCAGAGCCAATGAGGACGCAGTGGATTAGTTTTGTTTTTGATGGTAACACACCATCGAATACACAAAAAGAGAAGAGAGGAGTGGGGTGAGTAGTAGCTCATTATAATTTAAAGAGACATGCACTGAAACAGTCGCTGTGAACAGATCTATTTTTGACAAGGTGAAAAGAGTGTTTTTATAGCATGTGGATGGCTAGAAATCAAAGATCAACAGCAGTGAAGAACTCTTCAGGATGTCCCAGAGTGTCCAGCAAGCCCCAGGACCGTCTCCTCCTGAGGAGTCATCTACGAAATTGTGTCACCAGCAGTGTAGAGCTTGCTCAGGAATGGCAGCAGGTTGGTGTGAGAGCATCTGCACACACAGTGAGGCAAAGACTTTTGGACAACGGCCTGGCGTCAAAAAGGGCAGCAAAGAAGCCACTTCTCTCCAAGAAAAATGTCAAGGACAGACTGAAATTCTGCAGGAAGTACAAGGATTGGACAGCAGAAGACTGGTGCAAAGTTATTTTCTCTGATGAAGCTCCTTTCCAACTGTTTGGGACATCTGGAAAATCGATTGTTTGGAAAAGAAATGGTGAATGCTACCATGAGTCCTGTGTTGTGCCAACAGTGAAGCATCCTGAGACCATCCATGTGTGGGGTTCCTTTTCAAACAAAGGAGTGCTCTCTCATGATTCTGCCCAAAAACACTGCCATTAATAAAAAATTGTATCAAAACGTCCTGCAAGAGCGACTTCTTCCAACGATCCATGAGAAATTTGATGATGATCCATGCATTTACCAGCATGATGGAGCACCAAGTCACAAAGCAAGCATGATAAAGAAGTGGCTCGAAGATCATTACACTGAAATTTTGATTTGATTTGACAGCGAATTGCAGAGGTTATGAAGAACAAGGGTAAGCACTGTAAATATTGTCTCATATATATATAATATATATATATATATATATATATATATATATATATATATATATATATATATATATATATATATATATATATATATATATATATTTGCCAATAAATCCCTTTAAAACTTATGATATGCTTATCATTGTTTTTCAATATACCATAGAAACATGGAAAGATGATTAAAATACTAAAATACTGAAGCAGCAGACTTTGCAAAATACATAATTTGTCATTGCCAAAACTTTTGCCCATGACTGTACAAGATTTTATTAAGATTATCACGCCAGAGGGAGCACCTCATGTGATCTCACACAGCAGACTGTCATTGATGTTTCAGCATTGTTTACTTAATTTAGCTAGCATGCTAGCAGCTTTTGCACTTTTTGTCCTTTTATGTTTTTTACGCATTATTTAGACAGTCATTTTTTTTCATTGCTTAAATTAGAAGTGTATTGTTTTCATCTATTCTATGAAACGGTGCAGTAGCAACAGCTTGTTTTGCATTCACGTATTGGCTATTGTGAAAATAATGATGTAATCATAGCCGCATCATACTGATTTAAAATCCTAAATATCAAACATGTTTGATATTAATCCGGTGCAGCCCCGATTTGTGTGTGAGCAGATTGGGAGGTATAAGAATTGATCTGTAAACGCCTCACATTACCAGATAATCCGTGCCAATCTCGGAACCGATCGAAATCCTCAACAAGACTTTTTCTCTGATTCTCGGGAGGGTAAAATGGGTAGGTTTAGGGGGGGATATGGGATCCAGGGGGTGGAGGTGGGTAGGTTTAGGGATATGTAAAGTTCAAAAAGTGCTGTTAGTCCTGTTACACATTTGTCCTTTCATTACCAAAAAGTGTTGTTACCAGTGTCCTGTAACACATTGGTACTTACACATACTATTCAGTGGGTTGTTACATATGTTTAGTTACACAAACATTAGAGCTGTAGATACTATGTACCAATGTGTACTTACACTGTAGTTACATACTTTGTACCCATCTAGTTACTATGTAAGTGTACAGGTATTAGGGACAATATAAAGTGGGATCTGGTTTGTTGATCCCTAACTCTAAAGGCGGTTGCACACCAGACGAGAAGCTCAGCACCGTGCCTTCTTCTCTTCTTCGTCTCTTTCACACGACATAGCTGGGCACTGCAGACAGATGCCAAACCGCGCTGCCGGTGTACATACACTCATAGAAAACGATGTGTTAGAATTTTAAAGACGTGGCGCGGTGCAACGTGACACTGCGCTGCGCTTCTCGTCAGGAGTGCGACCGCCTTAAGTATGAGCAATGGTTATTAGTAATAACCAGCTGCTTCTTCTTCTACTGCTTCCTCCTTTTGTGTCCTCAGCCCAGCACGAGAAGACCCACAGATGTCCCTTTTAACAAACAGCACAGCTGTCTGGCCTGAGCACAAGGGAAAAGTAGGAAGTGGGGTTTCCTGTTCCCAGAGAGGGGAGAGAGATGTGTTCTGAGGTGAAAGAGGGCACAAACACAAAGAACAGACTCATGTGCTCTTTGTTGTTTGAATAGCTTCTCTAAATCGCACATTACATTAGATGATATCGATCTACTGATGTTGATGCGGGGGACATTTATGCCATTATATTGATGAGGTATTTTTTTTATGGTCAGCCAGGTTAAGTCTAACTGCTTTGAAAAGCCATAGCACATCTTTTTCTACACAAGCCATATGATTTGAGGTATAATTCATGTCTGTAGCACAAACAGTGTGAGGCAAGTTACATACTAAGGTTTAATGCATACAGTTGGGATTTTGTTCAAATCATTAACTCTAAGTTGATTGCTGGAACAGAAATAATTATGACTAGGGATCAGTGTTATTTTAGTATCATTGAGATTCTCTTGTAATTTTTATGGATATTTTAAATCAGTTTTTATTTTTATATTTTCTGTTAATTTTAGATAAAGTTTTAGTAATTTTGTTGTATGTTTTTGTCATCTTTAGTAGTTATTTTTATGTCAATATAGTTTTTATTAATTTTTTTTTTCAGTTTTAGTTTTAGTTATTTTATATCAAGTTAAAATTATTTTAAATAAAAATGTGCCATTGGCAACTAGCTGAAACAAAATGTTTTTATTATTTATTTCAATTAATGTTTATTTTAATTTTGAGTAATGGCAATGTGTTTTTTATTGTTTTAATTTTAGTTTCAGCTTTAGTATAGATCCTGGGATGCATGATTATATTGGATATTATAAATATTTAAGATTTATCAGTACCTGGCGATTTAATTGTAAATGGATTGGATTGCCTTCCTAATTTTTTATTCCTTTATTTTCGTAACTTTTCTTTACTAATTTACCCATTCATTTTGTCATGAATGAGTCTGCAGAGTGTGGCGTCAAGCTGAGTGTGGGAATTGAGTTGTGAGTATTGGAAGACAGCGCTGTTCATTCACTCCCCCACCTACATTTACTGTCAGTACTGAGAATCAAACCCACAACCTTCAGGTTACAAGTCTGACTCCCTAATCATTAGTCCACAATGTTCATGTGCCCTAGTGTACATGTATCAATTGCTCTTTTTACTTAAGTTATGCCTCAGCTCCCAGTCTGCCTCAACTGATATAGTTATTCAACTTTATCAACTCAACAAATATGCCTCAGCTCCCAGTCTGCCTCAACTGATATTTTTGTTGTCGAATAGTCATTTGATCTCGTATGACCTAATGCAAGGGCCTGCAATTACATGTTTTGACCAGTGTGGCGCTGTAGCACAAGACTTTAATTCCGCCCTCCCGGATGCAGTTCAGAAGAAGACACACACACCACTTTAAAAATAAGTCAGAGAGTAAACACAGTTGAACCAGACGCTGCTGAGAGTGGTGTTTAGGTGAATATTTAAATATGTGCTGTGCGCTTTCCTCTCAATAACGAAATAAACGCACAACAAAAATGACTGCAGTGAGAAAACAGCAGTTAAGAAAACATCTGATCATAGAGATGTGGATCTGTTTGCATTAGCTCTGCAGTTCTACACTCCTGCAAAGTCATGTCATGTTTATATAGTGCTTTATACAAAAGATTGATTTAAAGCAAGCAGCTTTACTGTATTTAACATGAAAAAAAAGTATCAGTGTACCTTTCAGTTAGAATTACAACTGGATTTCATCTCTGTACCCACCTTCATCTGTCAGTGGATCACCAGCTTCCTGACAGACAGGCAGCAGTGAGGTTGGACCCTCACTATCAGCACTCACTATCAGCACTGGTGCCCCTCAGGGGTGCGTTCTCTCCCAATTGCTCTTGTCCCTTTACACAAATGACTGCACCTCTACTGACCCCTCTGTCAAGCTCCTGAAGTTTGCGGATGACACTACAGTCATTGGCCTTATCCAGGATGGTGAGGAGTTCTCTTACAGACAATAATTCCTTACATTTATATAGCACTTTTCTGGGCACTCAAAGCGCATTACATAGAAGGGGGAATCTCCTCAACCACCACCCGTGTGAAGCATTCACATGAATGATGTGAAGGCAGCCATATTGCGCCAGAACGCTTACCACACACCAGCTTATTGGTGGAGAGGAGACAGAGTGATGAAGCCAATCAGCAGATATGGGGATGGTTAGGAGGCCAATGGGCGAATTTGGCCAGGATGCTGGGGTTACGTGTTTTTTTTAGTGACCACAAAGAGTCAGGACCTCGGTTTAATGTCTCATCCGAAAGACGGTGCTTTTTGTCAGTATAGTGTCCTCGTCACTATACTGGGGCACTAGAACCCACACAGAGAACAGGGTGAGCACCCCCTGCTGGCCTCACTAACACCTCTTCCAGCAGCAACCTAGTTTTCCCAGGAGGTCTCCCATCCATGTACTGACCAGGCTCAACCCTGCTTAGTTGGGCAACTTGCTCTCTGGTGTAGTCTTAACAACCTGGAGCTCAACACGCTCAAAACAGTGGAGATGATTGTGGGCTTCAGGAGAAACCCCCTGCAGCCCCCTCACTCACCATTATGGACAGCACTGGGGCTGCAGTAGAGTCATTCAGGTTCCTGGGCATCACCATTTCACAGGATCTGAATTTGGACAATCAGATTGGCCCGGCAGAGGCTGTATTTCCTTCACCAGATGAGGCAATCAAACTGCCACAGGAGCTGCTCACACAGTTCTACTCAGCCTTCAATAAGTCTGTCCTGTGTTCATCTATAACTCTTTGTTTTTTTTTGGCTCGGATAAGAAGTCAAGTCATAAATAGAGTGTTTTGGATAGTCTGAGATGCTGATTAAGAAGTTCTACTCAGCCCCTCCAGGGTGAGGAAAAGGGCTGGTAAAATCACTCTAGACCCCTCACACCCAGCACACAAGTTGCCTTCTGGCCATCACAGAGACTGAGCTAAAACGGACAGTCACAAGAACTGCTTTGAGGCCATATTCCACCTGAACAATTAGCACATCTCAGGACTGTACAACTATAAGTTGTATGTACAAATTTTTTCTTATTTGATCGTTCATCTATAACTCTTTGTTTTATATTATATTTTGTTTTTATTGTCTATTCTCTTATTAAATGCAAAAAAAAAAAGCGCAGGACTGTTTTGATTATTATAACACTATAAGGTGTTTTAAGAGAGCTAATGTTGTGAATAATATTAGTTATTACATACATATAAGTTATTCAACAATAAAATGTCTTATCACTTACTTTTATTTTATTCAATGTCCATATGACTTCCGAAAGGAGATGTCAGGCAGAATGATGCATCAGCCTGTCAGATACTTTTTCATAAATACTGAATGAAGTTTTCCCTATCCATCATTTCATTTTGTGTACCAAATATACAATTTTTTATTGAAAAACAAAATTGTATAATATCTTTAATTGTACAATAGTAATATTATTGTTTGACATTTTCAAAAGCTTAAGTGATTGAGCTGATTAAGCTGCCCGGTGATTAAGCTGCCCACTATGGGTTACCTATACTTGGCCTACATGTCACCTCTGCAGACATTATTCATTAGACATTTGCTGTCTGATATGAGTAAAACAACTTTATGCTAGGGCCAAAGTGAAAACTTGATTTTTTGACCCTACTGTACATTATAATGTTGTGATGCTTAAATTTGCTTTAATAAAAAATAGCTTTTATTGTTTAAAATTGAATTTATTTACCCAATGAAATTGTACATTTTAACATCATGTCAGCCAGAATGATAATATTGGTGCATCCCTAATTATAATTATGATAAATGAAAAGATAATTATGATAATGTCAAAATACATCTACAAAAAAAAAAAAAAAAAAAAAAAAAAAAAAAATTGTGCTACCAAAAATACGTAATTGTTTGTGGATACATACCACAAATAAGATGTATTGACAAAGTATGCAAAATTGTATGATTTATACTTTATTTAGGCCCTTTAAAATAATAGCTAATGTCCAGTTGATAGTGTATAATATGGAAATGTTTGACAGGAGGCTTTAAAACATTGTCATCTTTAAAACAGCCAATGTCCCAGTTAACTTCATCTCCATATCCCATTGATTTGACTGGTACTTACTCTGGAGTTATGAGCAATACGAACTTTACAGAGTCAAGAGAATTCTCCACCAGACAGATCCCATCAGTCTGGGCCAAGGACCAATAATCACTGCACACCAAATCAGATGAAGCAAAAAAAAAAAAAAAAAAAAAAAAATTACTCTGTCATCTTCTGGGTCTAACAACACTGGCTTATTTGTCTCCAGTGGATCATTCGTTCTCTTACTATTTTTGAGGACAAGAATAATAAACGTCATGATGGTGTTCAATCGCGTTTTTTGATCTTTTCCTGTAACAATTAAACCTATTTAAAAGGAAAAACCCTCCTTTTGTGGGCAAACAACATGAGAAGGGTCTATTTATAAGGATGATGTCAGCGAGGGTTGGGAAGTGTGTGTGTGTGTGTAGGGGGGTAGTGCAGGGCTATGGACTGATTAATTTCAGACTGAGTCTGATTCATCACAGCCAGTCACCTGATTGCACTTTGAAAAGGTGCTCCTCTCCAGAAGCCATTCTGGTGCCATTCAGGCCAAATCCATCTCCCAAGGACAGTCAAATCAGTTCCTCCGTTGCTCCATGTGCTGGTTATAAACCCTGTATAGCTGTAAGCAAATAATTGAGCAGTATTGATATTTTCTGCAGTTTTTCTTGTAAATCTTAATTAGCTTGAAGCGTTTTTTACGTTCAAACACATTTTATTCAGGTCGAGTTCAATGATGGACATAAATCTTTTTGAGGCTGAAGTTATAATTATAACATCCTATATAAATTAATATCCAAATGTCTGTTTGTTTTGACAAATGTGTTATGTTGTCATCTTTGGACATATTTTTCGCTTCTAAAAGCAGCTATAAATGTTTTTTTTAAGGTTTATCTAAAAACTATATAAGAAATATCATATTTTTGTTTGTATGACAGAAGTTATTTAATCTATTTTTGGTGGGGTTTAAAAAAAGTTTGAAACCAACATACGAAAAAAAAAAAAAAAAAAAAAAAAACCTTCCTACAGAATGCAAGCATTTGTATAAATGAACATAACCTTTATGGAATCTAGCCCCAGTATCCCCTGTTCAAAGAATAATATCACATATTGGTTCACTGCTACTGAATTTATTCAGTCAGTGTAGATTACGTCTAAAAAAAGTGAGGCACTAAGGTTTGTGTCTGTGCAAAACCTTATGAATCATTCAGTCCAGCTGCTGCATTTGTTTTTCGATTGAGACATTACATCCATGTATCTACAACTGACAGTACAATTTTTGGTCAACAAAAAAAACATTAAGTGGGGGGGGGGGGGTAGGCGGGGGAACTTAACTGAATTTAACTGAAATTACATTATACGTGATTGAAAAGCAATGTTCATGAAATGCTGCTTTGGGTGCAGTTCACACAGGGCACATTCTTTTATTCCTTTGCTCTAGTTTGTTAATGATTGTTCTATGTAAATGTAAAAACATGGATGACTTGGTGAAAATTCTGTCATTTACTTACCCTCATGCTGTTCCAAACCTGCTTTATTTTATTTTCTTATTTTTTTATTTATGTGGAACACAAACAAAGATATTTTGAAATATTTCTGTGTTTCTTGTCTGTACAGTGAAAGTCAATAGGGTCCAATTAATGTTCTTTAAAATATCACTTTACAATAAGGTCTAATTTGTAAACATTAGATTGGTTAAAATGAAATAACTTAGCAATATATATTTTTTTTTAATTAGTTAATAAAAATACAATTGATCATTGCTTGTTTATGTTTGTTCACAGTGCATTAACTAATGTTAAGAGATACAACTTTTGATTTAAAAAAGTGTACTTGTAAATGTAGAAATTAACTATTAACAACTGTAGAAATACTGTCCATTGTTACAGCACTTCGTGTTAACTAATTTAGCTATCTAATGTTAACAAATGAAACCTTATTGTAAAGTGTTAGAAATTTTTATTTATTAATTTATTTATTTGCATAGAAGAAATTAAGTCATGCAGGTTCAAAATGAGGGTTTTCATTTTTGAGTGAACTATCCCTTTAGGAGTTACAGTATATTCACACACATATCAACATATGACCTTTGGTTTTGAAGAGATCCACAGGTGTTTGTCAAAGAGCCATGAATGACGGCAGTCACCGCTGATGGAAGTAGCATATTCATACTACTTACAATTTCTGTGATTACATAAGCGTCAGCTGGTCAAGACATATCGCTACACAGTGGCATCTTCTTGGAATGGAGTCTTTGATCTGTTGGTCAGAAAGTGTAATCAACACCCCACAACATGACCACATATTTTGACCCTTGAGTTTCAGGATTGGACTTGACCCAGTCTTATTGTAAGAAGTTCCATCTACAGCCACTAGAAGCTCTATTGAGCCTGAACTCAATTGTACAGGAAGTTCCCAATCACAGCATTGCTTCAGCCTTATTAATACAACTCTGCAGATTAACAAGGTTAATGGAGCCTGAGAGGAAGACCACATGAGAGCAGAAACACTTCGCTAGAAAACATGCCACCTCCATTCAAACCCCATCCTGGATGCCACCATTAAACTTCAGAGTGCAGACCCTGGTGTGAGAAGCTCTTGTTAGGGGATAGAGCCCCATCCTGCAAGGAACACAGCAATTAGATCTCTCTCTGGTCTGAGGTATCCGTTTGCACACTGTCAGTCTCACCTTTTAATGCGGCTGATCTGCTCGCACAGAAGGGACAGGTACTGAGTGAGCTTCACCATTGCGATGATGAGCGTGCCCCCCACCAGCATGCATGTGGGCCAGAGGAGAGAGCTAATGATGGCCCCGTGGCCATAGAGACGTGTCAGGAGGACGCTGTCCTGCTGCTCTGAGGGGTCATAGTAACACAAAACCTGTTGGTGCATCTTCAGTCGCTCTGAGATGTTCATCACAATGCTGTGCATCAGTGTGTGATCCTTGCGGCACTTTGGGATGTAAAAACACTGAAGGGAAAGAAGGAAGAGCACTTACTAGAAAGTATTCAGTTCAGTATGTGTACTAAACAAATGGTCATTTATCATGCTCAGAAACATACTGTTGTGTCATCTAGGGGACAAATTGTTTATTGGTAATTTTAGATAATTACATCGATAATTAAAATTACATTAACTGATGATTTGTAAGGGTCACTTATGTCCACATATAAGCAATGAGACAAGGCAGGATTCATTTCTGAAAGCACCTTATTTTTTATTTGTTTATTTATTTATCGCTTTTCTTTAGTAAATCATTGTACATAAAGATCAAAAAGACATATGAAACCTAACGAATCTGCCAATGTAATTATAATCTGTCAGGGAAATAAAATAGTAAAAAAAAAAAAAAGAAAAAAAAAGTGTTTTTAGGTTTTTATTATTTATTTATTTATTGCCAATATATTATTCAAAAATACATTAAATATGTATACATTTTAATTAATTAAATACATATAATTACTTCTATGATGAGCATATATTTATTTATTTATTTTAATAAATAAATAAATAACTACGAGGCAGGATTAATGTCTGAAAGCAGCTTATTTTTTATATGTTTATTTATTCATTTATTTATTTATTGCTTTATTTATTTATTTTAATAAATAAATAACTTTCACTTTCACTTTTTTTTTAAATTCATTTTATTTTAAAGTTATTTTGATATTTTCGGGGCATATCAGGGGGATGCAACTGTCTGTTGTAATAAAATAAAGACACCAAATAATATTGTTATTTTTTCATTAAATATTATTATATAAATATTAAGTAGTTTGGCATATTTTATTTTAATTATTTATTTATTTACTTATTTATTTGTTTTTTAAAAAATAATGATGGAAAATCATTCAAGATATATATATATATATAATATATATATATATATATATATATATATATATATATATATATATATATATATATATATATATATATATATATATATATATATATTTACACTGGGTAAAAATAATTTAATTCAAATCAGATTCCTTAAAATAACAAATGTGTATTTTTTCTTTCTTTTAGAGAATAGTGTCACAGAAGAACTGCCCATGCATCACTATTCACACGTAATGTGATTTAACTGTATATTTAATGCATATGGTTAGGTGTGGTGTACCTGAGGGTGGGCCTCATGGGTCTCCTCATTGTATGACAGCCGCAGAACTTTGCCGGTGAAATTCAGACGGACATATACCTGAAGGCAGGGAAACCTGGAGCTCTTCCTGCACTCAGAGCCGCAACTGTAGTTACAGTTAATCTCAGCAATTATACTGGAGTTCAGCACTGTGCAATTTGACTCCTCTGTCCAAACGCTGAGAGGAAACAATGTGCAGAGAATTAGAAAGAAAAAAAAAGTGAAGAAATTATTTATAATGGCTAAAAATGCATTTATCATACACTATAAATCAAGATTGCTGATTGTGGGTTAACATGCTGCTGGAGAACTTCCTACATTTTCAAATTTTTTTAGGTTACCTTGAATTGTTTAGCTGGTACAGGTGTGTTTGACTAAAGCTGATTTGAAACCCTGCAGTTATGTTGATCCAGAGGAGCAGGACTGAGCACACCTGATTTAATGTGAAACTTAACCTGTGGAGAAGTGTGACTCGTGAAATTGCTTGCTACTGAGTTCTTCTAAACTTGTTGTTAAGGGGCATATTGGAGGTAAAGTGAGTATAAAATCAAAGCTGGCAATATTTTCAATGCACATTATTCCAAAGACTAGTGTAATCATAGCTAGGTTTATTTTTTAAATTATTTCTATAACCATTTTATTGCAGTTTTTTTTTCTTAGTTCGAAATGGGTCATTATTGACATAATGGATAAACACCAAAAACCAATATGTCAAGAAACAGAAGGCTACAAAAATTGACACAGTTAATAAAAGTCTTAAACATTTTATTAATATGCTTCCAAACATAACAGCCCATTAAAGGCACCCATTGCATCAAGTTCTGTAATCAAAGCTGCTTTTATTTTTCACCATCGTGACACACTAAGTACAATATTTATACATCAGGGTCGCCCTTCATTTATTTTCACTAGGGTACATATTGGTGATTTGGCCCTCTGTGGTGGTTACATGTTAGTGTTTGTCTTTGTGCCAGGCCTCTTGTCTCCTACTCTATGAATAACAGACCTTGTGTTCTTTGGCTATTCCAAAGGCTCAGCTGCCTCTTTAATTGCGTTTGACTGCAGTGTATCAGCTCTTATCTGTGTGCAGTCTGTGGTGGGTCAGTGGTGTTTGGCTCTACAGAACCCAGTTCAGCTCCTATGTTGTAATGTTTGCTCGTCTGTGTGTTGTGGTCAAAAAAGGGATGGAAACTGTAAATGTCTGATTCATTGTGGACAATATTACTAGTGTTTTACACTGACTGATCATTTTTATGGACAGTTCATGAGCAGCTGAGAAGGATATGAAAAATGCTTTTCTGTTCAGAATAAAATGGACTCTTTCCACAGGCTGTGCAGAAGCATTACAGTAGCAATTAAAATCATAAATTTAGCAAAAAATAAATAAATAATACATTTTAATTTAATGTGCATTTTATAACTGTGTACTGTGTGTTATATGACATTGAATTACAAAAAAAAAAAAAAAGAAGCACTTTGTAAGCACTGGTGTGAGGGTGCTTGCTGCAGAGATCGACTGTTAATTTGATATCTTTTTTCTTGTCTGACTGCCACAGTGCATCTATCTAGATTTTTCACAAAAAAAAAAAAAAAGTGAATTTTCCTTTTTTATTTTGCTGTTCATGCAAAAATAATATTTGCTCTATGGAAGTTTATTATGCTTTAGTTCACTTCTGTGTTCCAAACTTAGAAATGTGAAAAGTGTCTATAGCAGAAAATGACAAACATCTGTCAGGACAAATATTAATGAGCAGAACATAAAAGCATACAACAAAACAATACACAATATAGCAGATAATATAAATATAAAATAAAGAAATTGTGAATGCTTTTGATTAGATGTTTGTCATAAGCAGAACAGAACAGAACACAAACCAAATAGCCTAAAATTGGAGAAAAAATATAAATATGAGAAACACAAGCATTTAGGAAAAGAATAGAATAACTAATTAGAATGGAATAGAGGTCGACCGATATGGGTTTTTCTCTGGCTGATGCCGAGACCAGGGCAGTCAATAGCCGATATATGATGCAGATTTATTTTGGCCGACCCCAGAAGTGATACAGAAAATCTCTTAAATTAAACATTTATTGAACAACACAAGCCTCTCCAATCAATGCACTTGTATACTATTAATAAAGAATAATGTATAAGTTAAATATTAAATACAAAAAACAGGTAATCAAAAATCTAGACTTTGTCAAATAAATGTTTAAAAACACACATTTAATGAGGAAAGTTAACGTGCGCATTTTAGCCAGTAGTTTCATCTGAATGCTTTAGGGAATACATTAGCATATTCATTTGCTCCCATATTAGAGATTATTTAAAGGTACTCAGTAAGCCAAAATTTCCAATGTTTAGTCACCAGTGTAGAAATTTTAAATGTATTTCTCATAATTACTATTAATTTCAAAGTTTTGAATGGGGAGAAATTACTGAATGCTCCTTTCATTCTGTGGTTTCAGTGTAGTTTTGTGACTTTCTGTTCTTGAGAAGGTTTCTTTACCTGTCTGAGTAAGAGCGCACCATTGTGATGCCTAGCACAAAGTACATCACGACAGAGAAAAGAATCATGCTGAGGCCCAAGAGAATGGCTCTGTCCTCTCCAGCCTTTAGCGCTGTGACTGTCCTCCTCTTTTCCAAAACATCATACTCACGAATCTTCTGGTAAATGGTCCTGCTTGAGTGATATAAAAATCACAAGACATGCAAAGGGAAGAATAAGAAGTACATTAATGAAGGCATGGTGTGTGCCAAACTCAATAAAACAAGATATTGCTTCAAGAATCATTTCAACAGTCCTTATCACATAAAAAGGTTTGATGCCCAGGATGAATTAGGTTTGGTTCAGAAGCTCAAATGACACAGATATACCTGCTACTGTCTTATTGCATAGTTAGTTCCTTTGCAAATATTTAAATTATTATTTAATCATGTTTTGACAGCAGGTCATATTGCTTTTGAAGATTATGCATGGGTGTGAAGGCAAGCTGTCTAACCTATCTATCGTTATCAGTGACCTTTTGATAACTTCTTTGAATACAGTGGTCAGAAGCATTACAAACTAACAACCCACTTCCTGTGATTAGTTTACATCAGAATCAAAAATTTGATTCCGAGACTTGCTACTGCAAATACATCCACAACCTGCTGCTGTGAGCATGTAAAAAATATTGCTGCTGCAAATATAACATACATGAAATAACTCCCATATAGCATACATGAATCACCTCGTAGCAGATATATACAGGAGGAGCTGGGGAAGGTGGAGGGTTTCTGAAGCAAGCTGCAACTGCTACGGTAAGCCCTAGTTATATATTTGAATGCTGAGTAGCGAGCTCATTGGCTACCGATACAGGAGAGAACCAATCAGCTAACCAATCATTAAGTCAGATTGAGCTAGACCAATCGGGCTGCCCCGTCTAGAGTTTCAGAACTCTGTATTTATACTTAATTAAAACTGCTAATAATAGTGAGTGAATTTCCATGCATTAAACAATTTGTGATGCATCCGTTCTAGAATGATGAAGTGGAATGCAAGTGTTGGTTGATATAATTTTTAGATTATTATTGTTGTTGCTGTTGTAAATGTATCAGTCACTGTTGGATATTTATTTGTTCATGTGCATTTCCTATAATTTTAATTTGTATATTACTTATCAGTCACTCAATGTTCACTTTCATTTTTAAATACACTAATAATTCAATAACACTGTTAAAGTAAATATAATTTATTCTGTTCATTATAATGTTTCACTTGTAGCATTTTAAACAATCGATTTTAGTATTTGTAGGGTTATTTTTCATTTATTTAGACAAATTAGCATAGAAGTTTTATCTTGGCCATTTATCGGTTATCGGCTGTAACGAAAAAATGTAATATCGGCACTTTTTTAAATATATAATGTATTTTTTTTGTTTGTTTATATATATATATATATATATATATATATATATATATATTATATATATATATATATATATATATATATATATATATATTTTTTTTTTTTTATTCAATTAGATTTTTTTATAACTACTTTTACAATTATTTTATGGCCATATTTTTTAATCTGTATTTAAAATAAACATGAAATCAAACATGCAGCCTCCTTATAGAGACTCTAGAAAATTAAAGTTTAGCATAGTGCTGTAACTGGTGTTTTAGTTAGTTAGTTAAAGTCATTGTACTTTACCTTCTCTCACTTCCTGATCCTTGAGCTCCTTTGCTTCCGGACCACAGAAACATTCTCCTAGCTATCCCAGTGTGTGCGGCTCTCTCTGAGGCATTCACAAAAGACTGCTGGGACGACCTGACAGGAAAAACACACTTAGTCGACCATGTGTTTCTCTCCACACAGGTTCGCCTGTGCACTGTTCCCAGTATGAACCATAGAGAAATGCACCTAAAATTAACAGCCTTCAGAGAAGGTGAAATTTTGCAACCACAGTATTAAATAAATGACTCCATCGTTGTGAACAAACATAGTAAAGTTCAAAAAGAGAATCCACCAATCTTCAAATAAAGAAAAAGAAAGTTTCTATAATCCTCAGCAGTGAACAAAGTCTGTCTCACGTGGTTGGAACCAGTTCTCCATAAATACGACTCACACCAGGCACTGAACTTAGCATCTGCTCCTTCATTTCCTGCCTGTTGGATTTTTATTGACTATTCATGGGCTGGCGAGTAGCAGGGTGGAAAATAATAATGAGAATAGTGAGCAAGGAGAGGAGGACCATTCACGGCATTGATCCCTTTCTCCAGCCCTGGCAGAGAGATCGAGTGAGAGAGAAAAGAGAGAGGGAGCGCCGTTCAAAGCCTCCTCCTCCCCTGCACCCTGTTGCTGATTGGTGTTGATGGAGAGTCCTGTAGCATCAAGGTGACACAGGTGTTTTGGGCCATATGCTTACGAATGACTGACTGCACACTCCTGCCCTCAGATGCTATCCATTCCAGGCTTATCACCCAGCGTGTTCTTTTCACAGAATCTACCATGGGCTTAAATGTCTGATACAAAGAACTGAGCTTGTTAATTGAAAAACTATATGTTATATATTATAATTCGCATGTACACTTCAAAAAAATAAAAATGTTTCGGCCTAAATTAAATTTTTATATATTTCAGTTGCATACAAATTTAGTGCTCAGCTTGACTGACTAAGCAATTTCCACTCTCTGCCCGACCCACAAATGTGCACAGCAACATTTCATCTAAAATGAAGGTCTGAAATGCAACAGTGAGCAAATCTCTTCCCTGCAGTGGAGAGCTGTAAATGTCAATGATGAGAATATGCCACATATCATATTTGTGTGTGTGCTGACTCCCTTGCCTATGCTGAGTGGGGTAGTTCACAGGGCGATGAACTAGATATGAGGCAGAGGCAGACAGGAAGCACTGACCCAAGGAAACCCATTGTCCCCACTGCACCCAATAAACACCTGCCAAAACTGCTAGGGCAAAATGGCACCAAGAAACACATCCAGTGTTTTTAATATAGAATGGCTGTCTTTAAAAGATTTTTATGGCCTGGACAGTTGTTGGTATTTGCCCTTCTGGTCACCTTAGCTGGATAGATAAAACCTTGCAGGGGCATTTTTTTTGTAGCAAAAACACAGACATCTGGCATTCACCCAAAACAGCTGGAATGTGTAATAATGGGATTTACTAAACCCATATTGTCACAGCAGTGATTTATGAGCCATTGTTGATGTTCCACATTAGCTTTGTGGGGATAAAATCATGAAAAACAGGCTGGCTCAAGCAGTGTTGGGGAGCAGCTAAGTTGTGTGTGTGTGTGTGTGTGTTTGTCTCTAGTAGTGCAACAGTAGTTTAGCCCTTTTTTTTTTTTTTTTTTTTTTTTTTTACCAGTAACAAGGAACTAGCAGTGTTGCAAATGGCATTGCATGTGGGGTTTAATATTAATATGAATGGTTTTATGGAAGTAAGGGTTTTAACGGTTTCATGTATTTATTTGTGTCTTTGCAACATTCAGGTAACAAAACAGCACATTTTAGTTTGCATTACATCACAACTGTGTGGATAAAGCCTAGGTGTCAGTGCAAAACCACCTGAGAACTACAACCAGAATTTTATGTACTGCATTCAATTCAATAGCAAAATCACATCCATGTTTACATATTTTTGAGGTGATTGTGGATTCTAGAACTAATTTCTCAATTAGCATTAAGAAAATTAGTGTTACTGTCCGAGTTGGCTGCATGTAACTGTGCTTTTGCATTCATTGTCTCTTATTAACAATGTTGCATTAATTAGCAATATTATCTCTGTTCACCCTTGTTATTTAACACACAATTACACACTTAATGTTGCATGAAATTGTGGCTTTAATGACAAAAACAGAGGTAAACTCCAAAGAACAACGTCACTGATAAGGTTAAAGATGAGCTAAATTAAATGTTCAGAGTTGACTGAAACAATGTGTCAATCATCGAGCCCATGTACTGTAGATATGCAATCAATTGTTAAATCTTAAGATCGGAAAGACAATAATAATGTGGCAGGACCATCTATATTCCTGTTATACGCCTCTGTAGAATAGTTGACTCTGACTGTGGCATTCAGTGGTCTAATATTTTTGAATATTTGCCATTGTTTATCATTCCACCAACTCACTCTCTCGTTTCACACAAACACAACTAGTGCTGTCTTGCGTTTTAGTTTGTGATTGTTGAGAAAATGACATCGGAGGTCTTTATTATTAATATTACTGCAATATTATTGCATTTTGTGTTGCTAGGCAGATTATTCATTAACTTTATGTCAAGTTCCTGATTACCCTTCTTGGAGTGTATTTTCTGCGATAATGACTTACTGACCTTTGGAACGTCAAGTGTTTTCATGGTGCATCATGGGAAGGATCAAATACATTTTAAAGCAGATCAGTCGTTCTTATCTGTGTTGATGATTACAAACTTAATTAGGTAGAAGGATTGTCACACAAAGAGGGTAAAAACTCAATGCTGGTTAATCACTGGCTATTTACAGGGTTGAATAGATCACTTTTCATGCTAAAAACTCTATTCAGTTATTGTTTCAGGTCTTGACAACTGTTTCTGCTAATTTACTGCTCTCATCAAGCAAACATAATTATCTTTTAATGGACCATTTTCAGGTCTATTACTCTAATGAGATTTTTATTTTGGAATCTTTCAGTGCTGCTGGCCAAAATTCAAACATTATCTAAACACATGCATATGGAATATAAATATGCCTTATTTTGCACAACAGATGCAAATGTGTGCAGACAAACTGGAGAGAAAGTCATGCATAACAAAAAGAGTGATGGATGAAGCCAACTAAATAATGAGAAACATCACATTACTCCTCAAACTGTTAAGTTTATCACATAAATATGTGATCTGAATTCAAAATTGCTGCGTAAGAAACCTAGACTTCATGACAACAAGTGTTGCTTTCTAAAACAAGATTTGGTGACTATCCAAAGTACCCAAGTCTGTTTATAAAGCTGCATATAAATGGCCGCTGAGGAAATTCCCTCACCATTTACATTAAGAACTACCAGGGATATAAAGATGTTTTATATGGGGTCAATAAAACTGTTCAGGGGTAAATTAGGTTTGTTTGGAAAGTGCCTTTCTCGGAAATTAGTATTGGATCCTCTGGCATGACACATCACATCATTGTACTGGATAATGGCCACAGTTGTTGTTGTTTTAATTGTACATTCAACACTCATTATAGATCATCAGAGAAAATAAAATCCCAGAGCTTCAAGTCCAATAAAGTGTTCCAGAAATTGATGCTATAAATGTTCATCCTGATTGTCTTGGAGACATTGAATATGATTTGGAGGCACCTGCTGTAAATTGATAGCTGTATTGAGGATCTAAATTTAACACCCATCAATGCTAAACAAAAGTTAAAAATTGGCATAGTAAGTAAATAAATCTATTATATAGGTAACTTTAAGAAAACATAACATAATACACTGCTTAGAATGACTTTTAAGAATGAAGGTCTGACTCTTACTGATGTAAATTACTTTTTTTTTCTTACAACACATCTGCAGAATATTTCTTTCATTAAACCAAAAAAATAAATAAACAAATAAATAAATTAAAATTAAAATCACTGCGGGCAGAGATGGGAACTACTGGGTTTGCCAGAAATATGTTGGGTTCAAAGATTTTTAATTATTTATTTTTTTATAATATAAATTATTATATGTATTCAAAATACAAGAAAAATTAAACAATTGTCAAATAATTGTTCAGTCACTGAAATATATATATATACACACACACACACACTATAAAATGATACAGACAAAATAATAATTATAATAAAAATTACAAAAAACACATCTGAACTAAGATAAAAATGAAAACAGAAAATATAAAAATAAAAACTAATTAAATTATTAATAAAAAACTATACAGGGCACTCTTAGTTATAATACTGATTATTATTTAAAAAAAATTAAATAACATTGAATGATGGGAAACAAAATTGTGTGTCAGTTCAATGCACTCTTTAGTATCAGGTGTGTTAGCGTGTTAACGTCTGAGCAACTGATGATATTCCTGTGTTAAGAAATATCTCCCATGAAGCAGATGGTGTCGGTCTAAGGGTCCTTACGTGTAAACGGGGTGTGTATCCTGAAGACTTTGGTGGTGGAAGGCTCCACGGCAGCTGGTGTCTGACATCACCACAGCAATAGCACAATGTGAAATTTACAGCCATTGCTGTCACGATTAGTTTTAAAAGTATGGGTGGGAAGAAGAAGGGGGTCTGGAATCCTGTTCTGGTGGGTGTGTTCGACGAGCAAGTGCTGCTGAACTATCTGTTGGGTTGTAAATATCTGTTGAAAGTGTGGTTGAGGTTGAAGGAACAAAACAGAAACTATGTCTTTGATTAGCGTCATTGTTATTGTGTGTCATGACAGGGCAAATGGGTCATCTGCAGAGCTGCGTGTTGAAAAAATGGTGTCTAGATGATAACATTTATTACCACAGTAAACACATCCAAGTAACTGCCTTACTCACTTTAGGAATGTGGTATTTCAAATGTGACACCAGCTGGATACTATTTTAGGATCCTGATTCAAGAAGAGCAGAATTTAGATGATCACGGTGATAAGTATCATTATTTGAACGTGCCCAAAGTCCTTAAAAATAATTACTGATATTTGAAGAATATTTATTGATTATTGAAGTAATTTTACCAGCATGGCTCCCAAGTTAAACACAGCTCAATGTTTATAATGTTCTGATGCCTAAATTTGTTTGATTTGATTTTAGTATTTGTAGAATTTTAATATATATATATAATCATACTGTCAGTAAATAATTTTACACTGTTTCCCAAAAATCTTCAAATAAATGCTGTTCTTTTTATAAATAAATAAATAAATAAATAAATAAATAAATAAATGTTTCCTGAGCAACAAAAAGGATGGCTGCTGCTGAAAATTCAGATTTGCATCACAGGAATAAATTACATTGTAATGTATTTTCAAATAGAAAACAGTTATTTTTAATTGTAAAAACATTTCATATTATTACTGTTTTTTTCTGTATTTATTTTTTATAAATATAGTAAAAAAAAAAAAAAAAAAACAAAAAAAAAAAAAAAAGGAAAGGAAAAGAAAAGCCTTGATGAGCATAAGAAACTTCTTTCAAAAACATTTTAAAATAATATTACACACCCCAAACTTCAAAACGGTATATATTAATTGGGAAACAATCAAACATGCTGTATTTAAACACTCTTGGAAAATTTCCCAAAAAAGCTGTGCAATGATCAGAGAGACTACTCAACTGTTTGGCTCAAAATTGTCACAGATTTTAAATCTTTGTCATTTCTTGGAAAGTCTTAATATTTTTTTCCGAGAAGCACCAAAGCTCCTTCTTATAAGTCTGTCAGGTCAAGAAATTTCTTTCTTGTTCTCAAATGCACAGCAGTCTCACTTCTTTTCTCACACCTTCAGCTCCAAGCATCATGAGCTATATTTCCTCATGTTCTACACTGTGTTTTATTCTGATCTGCTTACTTAACAAATCAAATTAATCATTTATTGTACCACACTCTAACAACCACCAAAGACATCCGTTTAAGGTCAGAATGAAAATATTTGCTCAGCATTGAGAGAGTGGGCAGCAAAGCTAATTTTCTTTTTCCACATCAAGACTATAAATCGTTTGACTGTATTTCAAGCTGTTTGTCTGTTGCATCGCATTTAGAAATACCTGAAATCACAAAGGCTTCTCCGGCAGGTATGACAACCGTCACGTTCAGCATCAGTCATAGCACGAGGCCAGGGGCACACCAGCAGATTATTTAACAAAGCAGACTGACTGGTCGTGAGAGATTGACGTGCCACTCTTAGGGAGAGCGCAACCCGTCTGTTTGTCAATACCATTTCAAGTGAGAAAGCGGAGTGCTCTCGACAGCAGCCATCAATTGGTGAATGTAAAACTTGCTGTTTTCCTCCAGCTCTGCCACTAGTCAGAGATCCAGTCAGCAGACTTAATCACACTCACTCAGTCCCAGTGAGACAGCCGCAGCCACAGGGTAATGAAACCTAAACAACAGGGATAAATCACAGAGCAGGGCCCGCGATACCAGCTCAAGAAACAAGTCATGCTGCTAAATTTGAACGAAACCAGGAACTGATAAAACATCTGTTTAGCTGTTTTGCACTCAATTACAGTGCACTCAGATGTAGTTGTTTTAACATACATACATGCAAACATTTTCACTAGGACAGTGAAAAAAAAAAGATTATATATATATATATATAAATTGAATAAACTGATATGCTGTTTAAATAGTTGCATATATAATTGCATATACTGTATTTGTTATAGAAATGCCTCAAGATAAACACAGTTCAGGACAATATTGTGGTAGAAGAGTAATGTGTTGATTAGACATGGCAAAAAGTTTGTCTGTGTGTGTGTGTTTGTGTGTGTGTATTTATTTGCATATGTGTATTTATACATGTGCTAGTGTGTATACTGTTCAAAAGTTGGGGTTGGTGAGATTTTATGTTTTGAAAATAGTTTCTTATGCCCACCAAGGCTGCATTTATTTGGTTAAAAATACAGTAAAACCACTAATATTGTGAAATGTTATGAATAATATTCTATTTTCATTTGAAAAAATACTTTATTCTTGTGATGGCAAAGCTAATTTTCTTCAGTGTCACATCACAGTGTTCTTCAGAAATCATTCTAATATGCTGATTTGATCCATTATTATTTTATTATTATTTTTGTGATGATTTTTGCAAATGCAGATTTTATTTATTTATAATTGCTAAATGAACACGTTAAACTGACAGCTCACATTGCTGGATGCGTCCGAAAGCTTAGGCTGCTGATTTGTTTCCTCGCTGCGTTATCAGACAATGACTTTGAAGGCAAGAATGAGCTTTTGTGATAACTATATTTTAGGGCTGCCCTCGGCTAAAGATTTTTCTGGTCGACTAGTAGTCTTCATTTTAAGCATTAGTCGAATAATCGCATGTTTACTAATAAACCATTTAAATCATGCTAACGAGCCTTTAATTGACTACATAGCCTAATAAGCGCTCAAGCGCACACATAAATCTTGCCACAGCACACCGGCAGCAGTAATGATCATGAACTTGTCAGAGAAAAACTATTTTTATAACATTTTAATAATCTATTGATAAACTAGTGTTTTCTGTGATTTCGGCTTAAAGGTACAGTAAGTTTGTACAACAAGTTTCATATGGATTAGCCTACATAATCTGAGAATATATATATATATATATATATATATATATATATATATATATATACAAATGAGCGTAGGAGATGGCTTTCAAAAACATTACAAAAATCTTTCAGACTTTTCAATAATGTTTGTAATTATATATATATATATATATATATATTTTTCAGATTTTAATTGTTTCATTTGAAAGTAGACATTTCACTCTCTCTCTCTATATATATTTCATGTCTGTAAGGCAAGTATACACGGAGTTTCTCACTCAAGTTCATAGAGGCCGAGATGGCAGAAAGCGTATCCTGTTTACTTTCATTATTTTACAAAAGCGCAATGTTTTGTTGTTATAATGAGTGCACACAAAAAAACGTAGAGGATTTACAGATTCGAAAGATGCATTACTCTTATCTGTATGACCAAAATGACGGAGTATTTTAAGAGCAAGTGACTGCACCGGCGCCTCCATTTATCATGCTGTGAGCGAGCCAGTGTTCAGACTTTTGTATAACAGATCATATTGTATAACAGATCATAACAGATCATATTGTATAACAGATTATAACAGATCATATTGTATAACAGATCATAACAGATTGTATCATGTTATGTAACTATTCTGTTTGTTTTAGCATTCACTCTTCATTCAAAACCATTTGAACCCCAGTAAAGGTCACTTCATCGCATCGGTTGAAGGTAATGCTGTAGCCATCTGTGTGCTATTGATAAATTCTCCTTGTGTCTGGACAAACAATGGCAGGTGAGAAATACACACATTGTAAAGAATGCTCATCTGCTTTGTGCAGGTTGTATGATGTTTCTCTAGGGGTCCAGAAAAGCCTGTCCCCCGCAGCTCATGTAACTTAAGATGAATAAATGATTCTTTGCACTTGCTGTCTCATAAGAACCCAGAGCATTTCTGGGAAGTCATAGTCTGTCAAGTGTCACGCTGGACTTTCTGCTGCTGTCAGAATCTCGAAACGTCCATAACTATCTAGCTATAAACATGCTTTTCCCGATATATATCTGTGAACACTAGAGCGTCAATGCTTAGAGGACATAAACTGACAAGTCCTGTCGGGGTCAGGTAGAAATTTCTGACTGAGTACACACTTAGCTTTTTATGTTCCAACGTTTTGGCCCAAGGTCAAAATAATTGTAGTGTTGCATTGATCAATGGGTCTCCGTCTGAGCTCGCAAATGCACTGGGGTATGGAAAATTACATGGCTTAAACTCAATAACAGTGCAAGCTTCAAGCAAAACAATATCAGCTGAGCTTATGTTGTCGAAAGTTGTGTTGTTGCATGGTCAAACAATGTCATTTGTCAAAGTTTCTTGTCATTATTGTGACTGTAGAAAATAACTTAGAGTCAACAAGTTGAGGGTTATTTGTGCTTGTTTAACTTAGTTCAGATGTTTACAGATGGACTTTATCCTCGAATGTTCACCAAACTACACAAAGTGGCAAAAGTGTGGGAATGATCTGCTGTGTTTTGTGAGCAGAGCTGCTTGGCATCAGCTGGCACTCCAAAGCTGCCTGTGCCCATCCAGACACAACACTGGCTGTAATAAAAGGCTCTGCTAATTTAAATCTGATGAGGACGGTAAGGTCATAGGAATGATGGATACTATTTATTGAGGAGGACAGTGTGTTGTTTTCATGTGATGAGATCCTGTGCAGCAAAGGAATAAGGGACATTTTATCTGTCTGTCTGTTTGTCCGTTATCTGTCTGTTGTTATATTCTTTCTGTGGGTTGGGTTGATCATTTTATTTTGTTTATTTATTTTTCCACACAGCAGAGCTGAATGTAAATGGTCATCTTACAAGGGTAAATAAAGTAAAGGTTCAATAAGTACAGTGTTTTCTTCACTCTTTACTTTAAAAACAGTGTCAATAAAGGGTAATATTTTATTTTATACCATACCAGACAGAGCAAGCTTACTGTTCACGATGCTCAAAATATTAAAAGAAAATAAAAAATATTGAATTGAGGGTGGGGTTTATATGTATGGAAACAAATGGGTAGGAAAATTTATTTTGAAATGTAATTTGCAAAATGGCAATGCAATATGTAAAATGGCAATGCATTTCTTTATTTAAATGTACATTTTTCCCATACATATGTGCAATGTTTAGTGCAAAATGAAAATAATTGAATGTATCTCTGAAGGAAACTGACTGTTTTCAGAAAATTTCTGATGGTATTTTTTTTTCCTTTAATTTTAAATGCATATTTTCATGCATATTAAAGTAGTGTTTATATAAACAATGCTCAGGTTTGTTTACAGCAGCAACAAGGAAACGCTATATTGAAGCTGTTCCATAAGCGCCACCTGCTGTTGGTAAATTTGCATAATGTACAAAGCTAAAGTCGGACCATTCTGTTTGCCTTAAATCTTAAAATTATACTAATTTAAATGAAAAATAAGTTCTCATGCATTTGAAATGTGATTTAAAAGCAGTGGTTGCCTCTAATTTTAAATGGCTCCAGATATTCTTTTCTTTTCTTTTCTTTTCTTTTCTTTTCTTTTCTTTTCTTTTCTTTTCTTTTCTAGGCCAGTTTGGAGCACATAAACATCTTGTTTTTTTTAGTCTGTCTTCTCTCTTGCTTAAAAAAAATAAAAAAATAAAAATCAGTTATCAGTATCAGAATCGGCCCATTTAATTGTAAAAATCTGGCAATCAGAATTTGCCATGAAAAATAATGATCAGTGCATGTCTATTTTTTTGTAAATAGCCTACAATGGTTTTCTCAAAGCGTCATAACTTTGATTGACTATTAAGAGGAAATCCAGAGTGAGTGAGTACACTGATCCACACGGATATCCACAGGTATACACACAGTGTTATTGTGTGTATATTTTCAATGACAATGTATATATATGGATGCTGTCCAACTTGACTGATTCTGATCGTAGTGGTGGGCCCCTTGAAACAAAAATGCCAGTGTTGATCTTTTTTTTTTTTTTTTTTTTTTTGTCCAAGTTCAGCCCTCCATGTGAAGCAAATATCTTTAAAAAGAATTATGTGCGGAGCATGCCCCGGACCCCCCAATTGAGGCAATTTTTCTCTACCTATGCAGTGTTCTCACCTTTTTTTTTTTTTTAACCCTTACCTGTTTGCATCCCTGTCTATCTAATGGTCTAGTCTGCGGGCTCTTGCTGCAGGTCAGCTGGTGGGCCTTCACCAAATACAGGTCAAGAGGTCAGGACAGGAATTCTCGTGCCCTGCTGCTATACAGCTGGATGATAAACAATCATCCACAAAAATACACCAGTGTAACAGCAAAGAAACATGTTTTATGTGATAAACTAGTAAAGCAACCAAACAC
Organism: Cyprinus carpio; assembly: GCF_018340385.1. Taxonomy (NCBI): domain Eukaryota; kingdom Metazoa; phylum Chordata; class Actinopteri; order Cypriniformes; family Cyprinidae; genus Cyprinus; species Cyprinus carpio. Next base: position 10,374,105 of record NC_056582.1, on the reverse strand, counting down.
AGCCCTGGGTTGCTCGAAGAGTCTGCTGTAATATTCAAGCAATTCCAGCTGTTTTCAAAGCCTTAATAAATTTTGAACAAACAAGATGCAACTTAAACATGAAATGAAGGATAATGCCTCAGTGTCTCAAGGCTAGAAGCTCAATTTCTGTGGATGTTTACTCACACACTTGCTCCCCCCAACCCCTCTTCTTTAACTGGGTCACAGTTATCGCCCCTCACTCAAACTGTCACCCACTAAAGCAAAACCATTTCATAGATGTTTAAATAAAGTCAAAAGTCTAAACAGCAACCTATCTTAGATAAAAATGGGTATTATGAATCGAATCAAACTCCTTTATGCACTTGACAGACATAAATTGAGCCTACCTTCAGGTGTCTTTGTTCTTTAAAGATTACATGGTTGATAATCCCAATCCCAGCAGGTGACTGTGTCTGTTAGTGGCAGTTTAAACTTTTCTGCAGATGTTCTATTGGTTAAGCCTGTTTGCGAGGAGTACTATTAGTGAGAGAGACGTGCTAACTCTGAGTGTAAGCCTGTATGCTAAAAATGTTTCAGATAGCTGCTGATGCAACAAGAGTGACAGGCACAATAGACTCACTTGCTCTCTCTTGCTCTTAAATTAGTTGACTAGTGTCTGTATGTGAACATACACACATTGACAACCAAAAAAACACTATTGAGAATGAACCTTTCTGTAAGTAGAATATAAAATCCTTTGCAAAAAATAAATAAATAAATAAATAAATAAATATATATATAAATAAATAAAATGTTTGTTTGTTTGTTTTTTCCTTGAATAAGCATGCATGAAACTGATCAAAAGTTATGATGAGGAGATTTATAATGTTACAAAGATCTCTATTTTAAATAAATGCTGTTCTTTTGAACTTTCAAAAGTCCTGAAAAAAAAATGTATCACAGTTTCCACAAAAATAATATAATAACGAGGAGGAGGAGGAATAATAATTAGTAGTCAAATTAGAACATTGGAATGATTTCTGAAGGATCATGTGACACTGAAGACTGAAGCTATGGCTGCTGAAAATGTAGCTTTATTATTACAGGAATAAATTACTTTTAGAAAAATAGAAAATAGTTATTTTAAGTTGTAAATATATCTGTGCAGTATACCTGGGTTTCATTTAGTTGCCTACTCGATCAGCTTTTAAGTTTTTTTTTCCCTAAATCTGCAGTTGCCCTTTTTTTTTTGCTTCACCCTATTAATGGTTGCTGAAGATAATTAAATCGTGATCTTCAATCTGAACAATAAAATTATATATATATGGTTGCTGTTCGGATTTATATCAAAGTATATATATATACAAGGATTATATATATATTATATATATATATATATATGTTATAAAGTATATATATATATATAATATTATATTATTGTTCGGATTTATTGTTCAAAGTAAAAGGGCATATAACAAGGGATATAAAATATATATATTAAATCCCTTGTTTTGTTATTTTTTGATTTGGGATTTTTGACTCATTAAACTCATTGGAGAGAAAGTAAAATACTTGAAATACTTGAAGAGGTTACAACAAGGAGAGATTAAAATGCATACATTTTCATATATTTGTAGTATTTATCCTTTAAAATCTAGAGCCAAAGCTGGTGGGTTTTTCATGGTATTTTTGTTCAAATATTTTTACTGAGATCTCTAAGGTAGAATGAGAATGTTTTTTACGCTCATGCACTGAAGAAATCGTCAGCACACGCTGCCATCTAGTGTTAGAGACCTTAATTTGCACATCCAATCACAATCATCTCTCATAAACCCTTGAAAATGGCCTCATGAGCTGCAGTGATTAAAACAGCTCAAACTGTTCAATTTAACTTTTGCGTATTTATGTTTTGCTAATTTCTCAATTTAAATTTAAAAAAGAAATCAAATATTAAAAATCGATTAAAAAAACAAAACACAATAAATTCCTCAAGATTTGAGAGACAGTGAGTGAAAGAGAGAGGAAAAAGTAAAAGGGAAAAATCACCTTACCTCTGTTCTCTCATAGGTCTTTTCATCTATCTTTCTTGCCATGCAGTGTTGTTCTCTGACGGGAGCACTTTGTGTTGGTCCCAGGAGGAAAGAATTGAAGGAAGTATGTAACACTTCCATCAGTTCTGATAGAGTGAGAGCAGCAGCTCTGGGAGCCATAGTCTTCACTTCTGAACAATAGTCTACAACAACAAAAATACACGTCGGTACAGGGACTTCATCCAATCCTTACATTTGGCCTTGATGTCTGGAGAGGTGTGTTTGGGGTTCTTTCTCCCATTTCCAAGGAAATTCATATCTCTGTGAACCTTACAGTTAATTCAATGAAATCCAATCCAAATGCAGTTCAAATAAAAAGAAAAGGGCTTGTTTTGGTTATTTTACTTAAATATAATAACACATGTACTAATGTGTCAGTAAAGGGATAGCTCACCCAAAAACTCAAACTTATCATTTATTTTTATTCATCTTCTTGATGTTTCCAACCTGTGTATTTTTTTTGCTATTCAGACAATCTTTTTATTATTATAATTATTATTTGTTATTTTATTTATTTATTTACTTATTTTTAAAATTGTCCTTTGTGTCCCACAATAGAAAGAAAGTCATACAGGTTTGGCGCAACATGAGGGTGAGTAAATGATTAGAGAACTTAAATTTTTGGGTAACATTCATTTACGTGTAAATCACAGTGTCATAGTTTGACTGATAGAATGAGAGTCCAAACAGCTGATAAAAACATTTTGTAAAGTGGAAAGCTGCGTTTTTCTTATAAACAAATCCATCAAGGGCTTTTACCGTTCTAACTGTTGCTTCTTGCCAAAATACAAATCCATCAATTGTTTATTATAAACATGCTGCTGTTTGCTTCACAGGATCTTAATTTGTGGACAGCAGTCATGTGGATTACTTGTGGATTATTGTGATATTTTTATCTCATTCTGACGGCACCCATCCATTGCAGAGGATCCACTGGTGAGCTTTGATGAAGAAGCAAACTCATCTCCATCTTGGATGGCCTGAGGGTGAGTAAATTTTAAGCAAATTTTAAATTTTGTGTGAAATGTTCCTTTATTAAGCTATAATAGCCTGCTTTTCTTCAAGCAAATGCACACTGCTTATGAATATATATTCAGCCACTAGGTGGCTGTGTTCACACAGAAACCCATTGAAGTTCATGTTTACATTCTCTTTCTCCATCTGTCTGTCTCTATTTATCTCCATGTTCCTTTGGCACTGGCCTTCCAATTTTAAAAAGCTACACATTTAAGATTAATACAGCCAGTTCTAACATTGAAAAGGAGTAATGCTTTTGAAAAAATGGGCCACTTGAAAGTACTGTAGTTATACAGTCAGAAAAGATAATAACAAAAAAAACAACAACATTCAAGTAGAATCTTTTTGCATGCCAACATTGCATGCCATCAAACTAATTTAATCATGTCTTTAAACCATCTGTAACCTGCCATTTTTTTCTAGCAATCTGAAGGAAAAAATACACAAAAATTGCTTATAGTATACTTAGTATATATGGGGTGCCCGCTGTGTTTCTCAGGGGGGAGTCGGTCTCAATCTACATGACTGACTCAATCAGGTCCAGTAGTCTGCCATGCTGCATCAGGAGGGGGAGCCCTGCTAACCTGCTACTTATATTACACATTCACTTGGAATAAATTACATCGTAGCAGCCGCGTACCCAAGAGAACGAGTGATAAATCTCAAGGGTTTGCTGTTTAATTGGTGCAATCTACGAAATTCTTGCGGAGTGCTGAAATCGTACCCGCTACAGATAATGGAGCTCCATGAGGGGCTTTAATCGAAAGGATTAATCAATCGTTCCAGACTGAAAGGAACAGGGAGTGTGTTGTAGGAAGAGAGATGGAGTGGGGGTGGGGAAGATAGGATCAATCTGTTTAGTCCTGTCTTTACTCATCCTGCCTGCAGTCTCCCAGCCTAGAGCAGGAGAGAGCCACTATCTACAAATCCCACCAGACTCCCAACCACACAGAGCGGCTAAAAATAGCCTGCTGATTTGACACATGCAAAGGCTTTATAGTGCAATCTGAGCTTAGTCCATATGAGCCGCTATGGATATGATCTCATCCTGTCACACCTGAGAGATCAGATCAAGACTGCACCCGTGTGCCTGAACATGTTAGCATTAATAAACAGAATCAGAATGTAATGCTGCCGATCACAGGCAGGTGAATAAAATGCTGGATCATGTGGCGCAGGATGGGACTGTGCTAATATGTCGTCAAGAAAGGAGACTGCCACACAGTGAATTAAAGTGGCAATAGTCCAAGGAGAAAATAGCAACCACTAGATATGTAGTTGCAGCATAATAACAGACTGATACAGACTGCTTGCCTCTGCAAAATCATTGATAGGATGTTCGGGTAGTTGCTGAGCCATTCTTAGCTAGGGCATGATCACTAGGGTGCTCTGGTTAGATGCTAGGTGGTTGCTATGTCATTTTGGGTGGTAACTAGGGCATTATGGTCTCTAGGGTGTTTCTAGGGTGTTCTGGGCAGTCGCTGATATGATTTTTGGGTGGTTTCTCTGAGCTTTGGTAGAGTTTTTTGAATGGTAGCATGAGTATTGTTAAGATATTATGGTTTCTAGAGTGTTGGTAAGGTATTCTTAGTGGTAACTAGGGCATTGTTAAGTTCCTGTTCCTGTGGCTCAGTGGTAGAGCATTGCATTAGCAGTGCAAAAGGTCATGGGTTCAACTCCCAGGGAACACACATACTGGTAAAAAAAAAAAAAAAAATGTATAGCCTGAATGCCCTGTAAGTTGCTTTGGATAAAAGTGTCTGCTAAATGAAAATATAATGGTTGATATGGTGTTTTGAGTGGTAACTATGGCATTGTTAAGATATTATGGTGGCTAGAATGTTGCTAGGGTTCTCTGCAAAAGACTTCAGCAGATGATTTTGCTAAACTAACACAACATGAAGCCATTAACTAACACAACATTAAAAAAATGACCATAGTTTAAAAACCTGGAATATTGAGTTAATACATATTAAAAATGCAAACCAACAAATTCTCACCTTTGAAAGGTTTTCCCATTTCATGAGGAGTTTAAATCTCAGCGGTTTTTACAACCAGAGGCTGCGCAATGTTGTGGCATCTTGGAAAACTCACTGATTTTGTAGTGATGAGTGATGACATGTTGACCGTTCCAAGATGGCAGTCACGTCAATGTGTCTGGAGCAGTCGAATGTTGCATCTATGTATACATATCTATAGATTGGTAGGGTCTGGTCTTTGCTAGGGTAACTTATAAATTCCTCTCAATATTTATACTACTACTCAGAGGTGGAAAGTAACGAATTACATTTAATCGCGTTACTGTAATTGAGTAGCTTTTTTGTGTACTTCTACTTTTTAAAGTAATTTTTAAAATCTGTAATTTTACTTTTACTTAAGTATATTTTGTTTGAAGTATTTTACCTCGCTACATTTTAAAACACATTAATTACTGAGTAAAAAAAAAAAATCGCTCCCTGGAAACTACGGCAGTAAATAATGGAAAGGAGGGCAAACTGGCGCTAAAATCACAAGAAAGATGCAGACGGACAAAACAGGCGTTAGTGGTGCAGACACCGCTGAAAACGAAACTCCGTCATATTCTGAAGTTGAACTCGAAGGAAATTAAGTGGACCCTTGGCCATATTTACGCTTTATTATGCAGTGTAAGCTGTGCTTACCTAGGGAGACCAAACTAGCAGCTTCTAAAATCCGACAAGACATCAACCCTTTGCAAGCATGTAGAGGTAAGCTAAATAATGGCGTCTTTGCATTGGTGGTTAAAATGAAGCTTTGACATTTTAGCAAGAGGTTTTGCACAAATTAGCCAAAAAGACAGTGGTGCTGAGTGTGCGATATATATCGTCTGCGATAATATCATAATTGTTTTAATGATGTGCGCGCGCATAGTGCGTTCTTTCACTGTGGTTCAGGCTGCTAAAATGCATTTAGAATGGTCACAAAATTGAAGATATAAGGGCAGAAAATTTACATATATAATTTCATATAGTAAATCAAAATCACACAAAGAATGCCGCCTTTTCCTCCAAAAATCATCATGATTACATAAAGGTTTTTATTTTTTATTTTATTTTTTTTATTTATTTATTTTTTTTTTACAACAGGTCAGTAAACAAGTTAATTAAGAGACTTGCGTTTTAGACACCACATTGCCTGTTTTTGCTCTATTTCTTCAACAAAAAGCAATTCCAAACACAGCCACCAAAGCACAGTTTTGCGTCTCTGAGCAACATGACAGTGTTTCGTTCCTGAATGAATCAACCGTTTAAATGATTTGGTTCAATCGCAATGACTCACTTATTAACAGTGACTTGCTGACACATACTGGCCATTTTAATTTCACATTCAAAGTATCTTTTGATTTTTTTTAAATAATTAATTTCTTATAATTTCAAATGAGTATTCACACTTCAACGTCTTGTATATCAGAACATTATACATGCATTTGTAACTGCAGGTTAAATGGATTCTTGTCCTGCACTAAACAGTGTGTAAATACATCTAAATGCCACGTCCGATGAAGCTTCTGCATTTCCTCTGCATTGAAAAGATGAGTTTGTTGATACTGATTTGCCTGGTAACAGCCCAAATGTCTTATTATTCTAAATAACTTATTCCTTTAATTAAAAACAACTAGTTTGATATTAATAGGCCTATCCAAGGGGTGCCAAACTCAGTTACTGGAGGGCCATAGCCCTGCAGAGTTTAGTTCTAACCCTGCTCCAGCACACATATCATGTAGTTTTCAAATAAGCCTAAATGATTAGATTAGCTGGATCAGGTGTGTTTAATTAGGGTTATATCTCAACTGTGCAGGACTGTGGCCCTCCAGGAACTGAGTTCGACACCCTTGGTCCCATTTTTGCCTCCCTCCCACTGTTAAAATGTAACTTTTTACTCTGAGTAAATTTTAAATGAGCTACTTTTTACTTTTACTTGATTAGATTTTTAGACTGGTACTTTTACTTGTACTTAAGTAAAATTTCATTCATGTAATGGTACTTTTACTTGAGTAGAATATTTTTGTACTCTTTCCACCTCTGCTACTACTACTGCTACGACTACTACTACTACTAATAAGAGAATAATAATAATAATAATATTTAAAAAAATCTATATTTTTACATTCTGCTTTCCTATTAATAAATGCAAATATTTCCAAATGTTCTGAGCTGTTTTGTAGCATGTAGCTTGGGTTATCTGGATGACAGTTGGATGGGGTTGCCTTCTGACTCAACCCAAAATCACCTGATTCTTGTCTCTGTTATATTGTGGTACCTTGAAATAGCTCAGGTCCCCCCCCTCAGTATACGTCTATAGGTTTTTCTGTCTATAAAAGTAACAGGACACCTCTACTTCTTATCAATCCACCTCCTCACTAATGTTTAATACTTAAGGGTTCAGAGTTTGTTCAGTTCTGTCTATGTAATAGTAATAGTGCACCAGTAATAAAGAAAAAAACAACAACAAAAATGTGTTTATTAATGGCATTTAGCATCTCAGGTTGTTGACGGCAAATGTAATGAATGATTGAATGTGCATGTTATTTATCTGATATCATCACAATGCCAACCAGCCAAAAAAAACTGCTTTATATAACCTAGAAAATGAGGCTATACGTGTGTAAATTGTATCACGGCAGCGAATATAAATGTATGAAGCTGTGATTCTCATATCTTCTATTGCTGCTGTCATTATGGCTACTGTCTTTGTTCTGTCCTGTTGGCATGGCAACTAAGTCAAGCCCTTGCTGTTATCAAAGCAAACCTATTGGGGCACAGTGTGTCAGCGTATATGTGTGTGTGTGTACTATCCTGCGGTAATGAAAACTGCAGTTTGGAGCGAGTGTGGCATAAAGATGCTGCTGCTATGTGTATGTATCTGATGTTCTACATGTCAGACTACATGACACAGATTCAGGAAGAACTATGAAAAAAATAGAGCAAAGCCTCAAGCATAGACCTAAAGTGGCTCTATCTATTAAAGCTCAAGTGCGTTTTTTGTTTTGTTAAGATACATTCTCATATCTCAAAACTAGTAAGCCAACCTTAGGTTAAATACTGTAACCATGTGGCTATTGTTCTGTTTTAACGCTCGACGAGTTTGACACGCCAACATTTGCTCAACCAATGGTGGGAATGTAGGGCGTGGGGCTGTTTGGTGAGTGTGCAGCAATTCTTTTTGTGATTATTTTTCAAGTCACTCCACTGTCACAGAATTTTTAATGAACCTTATGGTTCTTGTAAAAACAGCCATTCATCAATTACAAAAAAGTGCACATGGTAGAGCATAAAAAAAAATATAAAAAAAAATCACGATGATTAGTTCCTTTCCAGTAATGTTACGTCAATAGTTATAAATTTTCCTTTGCTGAGAAATTTCCTGGTGGTCTTTTCTGAAAGAAACTGCCAAGAATTGAAGCCAGACATTCAGTTACAGGCAGATGTTATCACCCTTTACACAATTTTCTGCACAACTGAATCATCAATGCCATATGTTTTCGGTTCCACAAAAGTACAGTTAATATGTAAGTATACAAACCGTATACAAACACTTAAATTTCAGACACAATTCATTGTTTTGATTTCAAAATGAAAGTAATGCAACTGGTGTATCTGAGATTCATCTAAAGGACATCCAGAAAGACAAAAAAAAATTCACTGTAATTCAACATTATGGAGTGAATTCACTCACTACTGTGAATAAACAGTGTTTTAGTGCCAGAACCTGCAAGTTATTTACCAATCACTTCCATTCACGCTAAGAATGATAACTCTAATGATAATTACATTAGCATCCATACCAATGTACAAAATCGACCTGTTTATTATAAGCGGCAGGCTGATGTTTTTGTTGTCTGTCACTTTAACTGCTCAAGCTCTTTAAAGTCAGATGGATTCTGATTGGCTTTTTTTAGGCTCAGGCTGGGCGAAACACAACCATGCAATGTTTTGGAGGACCGCCCAGGAGGCTACAACAATTCTTAATTAAGTCTAACAAGGCACAAAATGTGCTAAAATAGTGTGGTTTGGAAACATTCCATGCCGAACCAAGCCCGAGTGGAAATAATATTCTTAGAACCATTCGGCTCAGAGGTGGAAAAGCAACTATTGTCATTCTTTTTAGCACAAACATGTTTCCTTTTTTTTTTTTTTTTTTTTTTTTTTTTTGGTTTAAGGCCCAGTTAAGTTCACCAAACTGCAGCAAACTGCTGCTTCTTCAAGAATTCTTGATCACAATATGAACACAATTTGCATGATTACTTTTGTGAATCAGGTATTTAAGGAATAGTTCACTCAAAAATGAAAGTTTACTGAAAATTGACCCCCGCTCAGTCCATCCATTGTTTTATTCGTCAAAGCTCACCAGTGGATCCTTTGCAGTGAATGGGTGCTGTCAGAATGTGAGTCCAAACAGCTGATAAAAACATCACAATAATCCACAAGTACTCTACATGGCCCCAGTTCATCAATTCATATTTTATGAAGTGAAAAGCTGCGTGTTTGTAATAAACAAATCCATCATTAAGACATTTATGATCAAACTGTTGCTGTTTGAACTCTGTCTGATGGGACTGCAGATGATCCATTGGTGAGCAAGTGATATAATGCTATTTTTTTCCAAATCTATTCCGATGAAGAAACTCATTTATATCTTGTCCTAAAGGTGAGTAAATTAAAGGATTAGTTCATTTCCAGAATAAAAAATATATCTTGTCCTAAAGGTACTTTCCCCTATGCTGCGTCATCCGATATGTTTATGTCTTTCTTGCAGCTTCAGTTACGAGGAGAAATTACGAGTTTTTTAAAAAAAAAACATTTATATACTTTTACAAAGGATCTTTTTTCACGATTGTGGGATGAGTTTTGAAGTTGAAAGAGGAGGAACAATTAGTTGAAGTTGGAGGAGAAAATTAGATGAAGTTTTTTGCCCCACCCTAACTTTTTCAACTGGAGTACTCTACCTTTCCAACGTGATTACGTCATGCGTGAATTTGTGGATGTGCATCGCGGAGCTGGGGTGAGTCAATTATCAGGAAATTTTTATTCTGGAAATGAACTAATCCTTTCAGCAAATTTTCATTTTTGTTTGAACTTTTCCTTTAAAACTATGCAGACAGCATGTGTGAGTAAAAGTCGCCATCAGTGGCCACAATGTGTTCTTTACAATGTCTGAATATTACATATAACATATTTGCCCTCGAATAACCTGTTGTCTTTTTGTTATCACAAACGCAAGGTTAGAGAGTGAGTGGGTAACTAGATGTAAATTGGTGTGTCATCAACACAGCTGTTTATTTCCTGCTCTCAAGGGTCCTCTCTCAATTAAACTCTAATCTGTTGTTTTACTTTGAAACGGTCAGCACAGTTCTAACCATCCACTTATTCATGATTACATGCAGCTTTCATGTCACATAAATAACTTTAATCAGCCATACTCCATCTTAATTCCCCTATTCCGGTAAAAGCCCATGACATTTTCAATTACTGCAGGTGGGCAGTGATGGGGGTCTCTCGTACATTCACACTGAGCATGTATGAGAACGAGGAGGAGAGAAAAAAAAAAAACAGCCTGCTCATATCATAATGAAACAACACACAGTGCCTGTTGTTTTTTCCCAGAAGCCATGTGATCAGTTGCCATGGGAATGGTGCAGAGACCCACTTCAACTGGCATTGTGCTTTCACAGTCTTGGCTGGAGAAGCACAGTCACCTACAAAATACAGCCCCTTATTTAATGTCAACAGCTCACCTTTTTCTTTCCAAACCTGCATGTCCATTGCCACAAATTCTCACATTTGTACTTTTGGTATTTTAATGGCACAGGCAGATTTGATCGATTGTGTGATATATGAATGGAGCAGCCCAGCTTGTCTTTGTCATCCATTAGCTTGCCGGATCAGTTGTTACCCTTCCCTCAGTTATTAATGTGAGAGCTACTATTTCTCTCACAGCTCCCTTTCAGCTAAAGGCACATTCTTACTGCATTGCATAATTTTCCGGCTGTGGTGTGACCTAGTTCTCCTGATGTACCACATACACACACACACACACACACACACACACACACACACACACACACACACACACACACAGAGGGCCACATGGCAACAACCTGCAGCTACTTATGTACTTGTATTTATTTTAGCACTTGTCAATCAAAAAGTTTTACTCAAATTAATTACAATATGTTGATTAATTGCCAATTAATCACATATACTATGATTTACTGAAAGCCCCACAATGAAGAACATTCAAAGACATTACTGTTACATTACTACAAGACATTACTGCTTATGAAAGTATTGCATAGACATAAAATAGTCAATATGTTGCTTGTTTTATTTCCATATTATTGAATATAAGCCTATAAATGACCTACCGTCCACAGAAATCCATTTTACAGTAGGGTTTGCATACAGAAGGTGCTCATGTTCAATATTTGTAATGGTTGTACACATGCAATTGGGCGTCTTTGGTGTCACATCCTGCTAGTTTCCATCATTTCGCCCCAATGTATACTTTAGAAAAATTAGTTCAACTTTTAAAACAAGCCATGAGATTTTTATTTTAATTTTTATCACATTTGTGTTTATCATTAATCATTTATTAATCAGGGGTAACCTGTTTTTGGGATTTGTGTTTTAACTTATTTCAATAAGATTAGTTTTATTTTTTAGTGAATTTAACACCGCAACACCTCTTTGTTGGCTCCAGATTGCAGGTGCGCAAGCATCAAATGAATTATTAATGTCTTACCTGCAAGGAAGCCGAAATGAGATGCAGTTTTTTCTCTATCCCCTGGTGCTGCAAACATCTGACTGAAAGACCTTGGAGTATTTACCTTTAATATCACATTGTATTTCTGTTCACGTACAACATGTTCTTTTGGGTGAAGATGTGTTGTGGCGGATTATCTCTGAATTCAATCACACCATTGCACAGTGGTGTTATGGTTTGTTTTAGCTTAACACCACTGTGGTTGCTAAGTAACCTCTCTCACTATCATTTGTGTATTCAGTTCTCTCCCTCGCTCTTTCTTTGTTTATCAGACACAAAATCAGCTAAGCTTTATTGGCATGACCATGAAGGATTACAGTTGTGGCAAAGCATAAAAGTGATAGATACATAGTGGATATTGCAAACAAAAATGTGAACATAAAGTTAAGGATGAGAATAAAAGATTACAAAATATTCAGATTAGATGTATTAGGGTGAAATAGGATTATATATATATATATATATATATATATATATATATATATATATATATATATATATATATATATATATGTATATAATGTATATGTATATAATATATATATATATATATATATATATATATTTTTTTTTTACATATATACAAATGTATATGTATACATATACATTTGTTTGTTTGTTTTGTTTTGTTTTTTACATTTTTTTTTTCTTTGTTATGCAAATGTCAAGGAAACATTCAGTTTGATCATTATGCAGACATTATGGAAATGTTACTTTTGAATGATCTGTGAACATTTTTGCATAAAAAAGGTTAGCTCTAACTAAAACATTTCAGGGAAAAAAGTTTCATAAACAATGTATAAATAATGTTTTTGTGCTAATGTTTTGAAAACATTTTAAAGACCAGATAGCTTTGAATGACCATTCTAATAACACTAGTGGAGGAACACTTGTTAATAAATTGTAAAATTGAAAGAACCTTGCCAGAACATTAGCCAGACTTCTGAGAACATTCTTTGTTAGCTTGGAAGCGTCAGTCTTGTGGCGTGTGTTTTACATTAGCTTACCCAAAAATGAAAATTCTGTCATCATTTACTTACCCTCAGCTTGTTCCAAACCTGTATGAGTTTCTTTCTTCTGCTACACATGAAAGAAGATCTTTTGAAGAATGTTGGTAATCATTTAGTTGACGGTAGCCATTGACTTTCATAGTATTTTTTTCCAAACTATAGAAGTCAGTGGGGAAAGAAAGAATTTCAGCTAAGCTTAGCAAACATTTGAAAATACATACAAATCAACTCTTATGTGCATTTCCATATCTTTTGTATTCATTACCTTGATTTCATAGTAGACACCACTGGATAAAGCATTAGAGTATGTCAGTTCTGCTTCAATCAAGATGAGAAATCCTGGAGCCTATACAATTTTGGGAAAAAATATGAAATCCATTTTAACAGATTTGAACCAAAATACTAAGTCCATTCTGCCAAAGTCTGCAATTATCAGACGATTGACCAAGAGGGCAGCTACAAAAATGCAAAGAGCTGCAGAGCTCTGAAACAGATTGTCTGGACATAAATGATTTCATGAGCACTGAACAGATTCAGAATTTTTTTTTCCTTCCAACTCTAACAGAGTTTTTTTCATGGTTATGTAACAACTAAAGTTTTTCGGAATGAGTTATGGGTCCAAAGTTGAGCTCTTTGGCACAGCAGACCCAGATAACATTATCTGGAAAATCAAGCATAGTATCACATTCTGCATTTTGAATGTATATGTTCATAACTATGCTGAATTTGTTGTCTTTTATTTTCCAGTGGGAGTTGGTAGAGTATTATGCTTGCTGTCCCTCAGGCTACAGCTCGATGCATAGTAAGCTGATTTGAGGGCAGAGTCGTGCAGTGTGAGGTAATTTAGATTGTCGTCATGATGAAGCAGATACCCTGTACATACTAAGCCTGTAGCTGTATTTTTCACAACTTTAGTTGGATTCTAGCTGCTCTAAGCTGATCATTATCAGGTTCAAGATGGTTATTAGCCAGCTAAGTAGCTGTAATGCTGATGCAAAAACCATCTTGACCACATTACACTGGCATGACCAGCTGGTTTCTGGTTTGTATCTGGTCCAAGATGGTCTACCATTACTTATTTACAAACTTGAACCAGCTAGAAATGCACTTTGCTTAAGATGGATTGTCCAACAGAATATTGTATTTATTTCAGCCAACTGTAATTTTATATTTAAATGTACATTCTTTATTATTATTATTATCATCAAATATTATGCTAAAGAAATGGCTGATTTAATCAGGAATTAAGAAAATGGCTCTCTTTATGAATGGGCCATTGAATCATTGGTTTACCAGATTTGTTCAAAATGTGGATTCATTAAGAAATGAATCACTGCTGTTTGTTGCTCTGAGACGCACAACAGTTCTGCTGTGGCTTTATAGGTAATATTTTCATCTTAAAAATTGAGCAAAATCAGACAATATTGTGGCCTATCTAAAATATAACACAATATTATCTTCTTATTTACTGAAATGTTGTTTAAAAGCATATTTGCATTTGTGCTATTCGGGACAAAAATAACACTCATGTGATATACAGGTCTGGGCAGGGAGAGTAATTAATAATAATTAAATTGTGTTATTTTTCTATTTGACTATTCAATTAAATTAACACACTAAAACAACAGCTATAGAAAATACACACACACACACACACACACACACACACACACACACACACACACACACACACACACACACACACACACACACACACATGTTTGTTTTTGTGAAAAGTGGGGACATCCCATAGGCGTAATGGTTTTATACTTTACAAACTGTATATTCTATTGCCCTACACCAACCCTACACCTAACCCTACCCCTTAAAGGAAACATTGTGCATTTTTACTTTCTCAAAAAAACTCATTCTGTATGGTTTATAAGTGTTTTGAAAAATCGGGACATGGGTTATGTCCTCATAAGTCAACCTCTCCTTGTAATACCTGTGTCATACCCATGTCATTATACAAAGTTGTGTCCTGATATGTCACAAAAACATGCACACATATATATATATATATATATATATATATATATATATATATATATATATATATATATATATATACCAAGTTTTTTTATGTATATATATATGTGGCAGGCTGACAGGTCTTTAATATAAACTGATGATACTCTTAGCATTAAACTACTTGTCACATGCTGATTGGTTCATGTTGCATACGCAGCCAATGAGCTTGCTGCTTTACATTTAAATGGCTGGTTAGCATTCACTCGCATGCTTTCAGAGTTCCTCTGAAACCCTCCACCTCCCCAGCTCCACCTGTATAGATCTGCTACGGGTTATATTATATGCTATTTGTGCAGCAGCAGTATATCTTAAATACTCACAGCAAAATATGAGCATATGTATTGGCATTAGCAAGTTCATGTACTTGCTTACAGCAGTAGCAGCAATAATCTACAAATACAGCAATAACCAACAGCAGCGTAGCAGATCTATTCTTGTCAAGTCAAATACATTAACATTGTTATATCCATTACCTTGCTAAAATCTTCAGAGAGTTGTCATGATATATATATATACTAGGGCTGTCAAATGATTAATCATGATTAATCACATCCAAAATAAAAGTTTTGTTTACATAATATATGTATGTGTACAGGGTATATTTATTATGTATATATAAATACACACACATAAATTATATATTTAGAAAATATTTACATGTATATACATTTATATATTTATATTCTTATATTTATATTATATATAAATATATTTAATATATGAACATAACATATTCTCCTTAAATATATACATGCATGTGTGTGTATTTATATATACATAATAAATATACACAGTATACACACATATATTATGTAAACAAAACTTTTATTTTGGATGTGATTAATCGTGATTAATCATTTGACAGCCCTAATATATACAGTGTATATATATATATATCCCTAATATATACATATATATATATTATATATATATATATATATATATATATATATATATATATATATATAACACACATATTGTATTGTATATGTGTACCTACAGTACCTAGCGTGAACCCAAGCAGCACAACATGTCCTGTTGTTGGTTACTGCAAGGTGATTTACATGGTAGACAAAGCTTTTATCATTCAAACTACAACAGAAAACTCACAGTTCAACAAATCATTCAGTCTGAGCTACTGTATTTCACACACAATCACAAATCCCATGTGTAACTCACAGTGTTTAGAAGAATATTCAAACATGCATAAACACACGCTCTCATCTCTGAGCTTACTGAGTCTGTCACAGGAGCTGGTCTAACAGAGCACTGTTGTTCCCTGTTCTCCTTTATTAACGACACTAGAACACAGCGTTCCAGTGAGAGCACACTTTTCCTGGCTGTCTCATTTAGTCTATAATTACTGTTAATGTTCTCAGAGGCAGCTCCATTGTATGACGCACACTGGTGGTAGGGCTAAACAAATTAAAGAGGGAGAGGAGGAAAAAAATAGAGCAGTAAATCAACATGCAGGAGACAAACAGCAGTGATGAGAGCCGTATCTGCTCCAGGGGTCTATGGCTCAGTGTCCAGCAGTGTCATATTGGGCACCTCTGTTGGTAAAATGACCTCTATGGTTCTGACCTGCTAACATAAAGGTACACTATCCAGAATTGCCACAGAATTGATTAGTAAACAATTTCACAACCCCTCTTATTCAGTGTTTTATGAAATCTAAGATTAGTTTTAAAAGCACAGTTAAAGGAATAGTTCACACAAAAATGAAAATTTGCTGAAAATGTTTTCACCCTCAGGTCATCCGAAATGTAGAGTTTGTTTCTTAATCGGAACAGATTTGGAGAAATGTAAAATTACATCACTTGCTCACCTATGGATCCTCTGCAGTGAATGGGGGTCATCAGAATTAGAGCCCTAACAGCTGATAACATCACAATAATACAAAAGTAATCCACATGACTCCAGCCGTCAATTAAGTGAAGTGAAAATCTGTGTTTGTAAGAAACAAATCTATCAGTAAGGTTTCAACTTACTTAGGTTTTAAGCAAAATACGAGTTCATAAGTCTATCACCTGTTGTCCTCTCATACCCACATATTTGTTTATAACAACATGCTTGATCTGTGCATATACTGATATCTCCTGATTAAGACCAGACAACTTTTTCACTGGAGACAGCAATATTAGTAATAGCGGACTTTTTTTAGCTGAAAGCTTAATAAAGGATTTGTTTCATACGGTTTGATCAATAATGTCTTAATGGATTTGTTTATTACAAACATGCAGCTTTTCACTTCATAAGACATTAATTGATAGACTGGATTGCTTGTGGAATATTGAATGAGCTGATTGAACTCTAATTCTGACGGCACCCATTCACTCCAGAGGATCCATTAGTGAGCAAGTGATGTAATGCTAAATTTCTCGAAATCTGTTCTGATGGCTTGAGGATGAGTAAATTGTCCAGTTTTTATGTTTTGGTGAATTATTCCTTTAAACACACCCTTTATGTCTTATATTTTTTGGTTCTGATGGATCAGTTGCCTTAGTGGTGGTGGGCAGGTTTGCTTTGGTTAGCTTTAGCAGTCGCTACTGGTAGATGCTATTGTATAATTACACCATTATACTGGCAAAAAGCATGTTTCTGTGTTGTTGGCCCTTTATTATATTGTATTACATTACATTACAGTACGAGCAGTATACATACGAACAGTATTACCTGACTTTAAAATAACACCATTCTTACCTTCTCTCTGTATTTTGGCCATCAAAGTGTTAAGCTATTCAGTTTTAAAGCATTTCCTGCAGCAGAAGGTTTACTCACGCAGACTGAGTTTCTTGCTGTGAGTGTGTTAGTGTAAGAAAATAATCAATGAGTTAACATGCAAAGCCATGATGAACATATGGTCGGCCAAGCACCCATAATGACATACTGCCAAACCAATCATTCCCACTCACTGCCGTGTGTTTGTGTGTATATGTGTGTGTGCTGGTTTGAAACTCATTTGTTGAGCTTAGGTCCTGTTCGACTTGAGTCTGGTTGCTCTCATAAGCAGAATGAATCCTGAGCTTCCTGTTTTGAGAATGCACTCTTTAGCACATACAGCCTTTCACTGAGTACTAAGAGATGAGACCTTGAAACAAAACTGTATAGGTCTGGGTGCCAAGAAAGATACAAACATGTTGTGGTATGCCCATCCCTTGAGTCAAGAATAAAAAGTACTGTAATTGAAGTTTGCAATTTAAAGGATCAGACTGAGCGTTCTCAGCATTGGCAAGGACTTTTTATCAAGTGCTTGTGTTCTTAACAGAGCTACAAATTATCCATAGCTGTCTGCCATGATAAGACATGAAGACTTTGTACCAAATTAACCAAATTTTTCATTGTAACCAACTGTTTGTCACTATTGTATGAACCAGGATGGGTAGAATACTTACAAATTATAGTCCATTACTGATTCCAAATTGCATGACAAAGGTTACATTACACATTGCATTGCTCCTCTGTGCCTGATTAGAAATGGTAGAAAATCACTTTACGTTTATTCCTAATCATGACAATATATTAATGCATTTTAATTTATTTTACATTATTTTACTAAAGCTAAAAATGGTAAAATGAAATGTTTCTCTTTCTTTGTGATTGAAGTTAGCCTTTAGTTCGCAGGCAGACAGCTTATCATGTTAGCTTAGAATAGCTCTTTATAGAACAAGACACTGAGATAGTATGCTATATTTTTGATGAGGCATTGGGGAGGGAGATGATTCTGGTGGGACATGAAGGGATAGGACCTTGCATGACAATGACGAAACGTTATTGTGCAAAATACCCAAATTCCCTTTTCCTCCGACACTTAGTGGTTAGAAAAGACTTTTGTGCCAGTTCTTTCATCAGAAATTCAGATGAGAATTAATTTACCCCACAACCCAGTGTTCGGCCAAAAGTAGATGATTCCACTAGGAATTTTCTTCTTGGTGTTGGAAGAAAACCCACAGACATTTTCAACTCAAAAGGCAGAAAAATCACAGACACCTTCTGAAATAACATTACGTCCTCCTGTAAAAAAGTTTATCTTCTGAATAAAGCTTGACTTATATTCTGTGGATTTTGAAGACAGGCCAAACTTTGAAAAATGAGAAAAGTTGTTAAAAAGTGCCTCAACATGGAAGCTTTAGAAAGAAAGTCTCACTATAAAATTAAAAGACCCAATGGCCATATTGACAAAAGCATTTTCTGGTTTTCACGACAGTTCTAATCTTAGAAAACAAGCATCTAAACATTCTAAAATCATGACACATTTACTTGAGAAGCAAAGTGACTTAAAGAAAATTTTGTTTCTTGAAAAAACTGGAAATAGTTGCCTTGGGGTGATCCCAAAATGGCAGCCGTACGCATACTCTTTAAAAAACACTTTGATTAAACAGATTCCGTGATTCAGTACATGCGGGGGAATCTCTCTAGACCCTTGGATTAAGGGTGCTGGTTCTGGTGTTAAGACGTTGGTTCTCAGCCAAAGCCCTGGAGCTGTCGTGTTAATCTCCATGTCGGTCCTCATTAGCATTAATGAATGGAGAATTACTTGTCATGAAAGTACAACACACAGGGTGTGTAATGCCGCTGACACCCAATGAGAGCTGTGCTAGCGATTAAAACATTAAAGCGACAGTATGAACGCACCGAGTACCATTTTGTGGTTGAACAATTCATCCTTTTGGATTAGTTTTTGAACTTTCCCAATGAAATATGAGCTGCGTGTTTGAAATGCAATAACATTTGATCAAAATAAAACAGCTTTTGATTACATATGCACTTGGCTTGAGATCATTTAAAAGTTGCACATGAAACAAAACTGTTTAAAAATGAATGAATCTCATTTGACTCTGTCAGCTGTGTAAACACACAATACATATCTCTAAGATGAAGCTAGTGTTTATTTAATGTAGCTGTAAATCAGTGGGCTGATGTTTCCTTTGCATTTCACTGGCTAATGGCTTATATATCATGCAGTGGTTTGGGCAGCATGTGTGTTTCCTTTACAGGAGTCACATGGAAAGGCAGGGAAACCTTGCAGTACAAAATGCGGTCAACCAGTTCCTTTAGCCATGTCCAAAACCTCAGAAATGTTCAGCCACAAAACAAACACACACACACATTGAAAGCAGACATTACTGTTGTTAAGAGCACCACATTGTGCGTATTCAACCCACCAATTTGATGTTTTGTAGTAGATTTATCATGGCCTTATGCGAGAGGAAGAAATTGTCCCCGCTCTGCACAAACACATCCAAACACAGGAGCCGCATTGTGAAAGCTGCTTGTTATTTTGGCTGTTGTTTAAAAGATCTGCTAGGTTAGCCACAGAAAGTCATCTGGCCGAGTTCCCAGAAACCATTGCACTTACTGACATGTACAGATATAAAAAGTGCTATGCCCTAGACCTAGATTGCATCTCCACTATGCACACTTGCATTTTAAAGTTTTTTGTCTCTGCTGAGATGCTTTTCTAGTGAGCAGCTGGTGTTTGTACTGACATCAGCGGAATCTCTGTGGTCTCTGGTGTCCTTGTGTATTGCTTACTATAAAATACATGGAAGGTAAAACGGAATCTATTCATTTTTAATTTAGGCAACATTGCGGATGTCATGCTGCTATAGATCATATTTAGCGTGCAGGACTTTAAACAGGCATGTTTGCAGTAGTCTCTGTGGTGCACTGCATGTTTTATTTTTTTCTTTACTTCATGGTAATTTTATCACTGAAATATATTTTGGCTTTAATGAATATCTAAAAAAGGCATATTGCATATTTAATTCAGGGATAATAAGTTTTGTTTGCCTTTGCTCTCTGTGCTTCTGCTTTGCTTTATTAGTATGCTCTCTCCACCTCACCGGCTTTCCTGTAAATGAGAAGGACAGAGTAGAAAGAACTCTGGACCAAAGCCATTCCTGTTAAATCCTGAGAGATGTGTTCCTTTCCTGCTTTAAAGGGATAGTTCACCCAAAAGTGAAAATTTGAAAACTCAGTTATTTACTGATAATCTTCCACTCCAGCATAATTGGAGTAACTACTGGAGCCATATCAGTGAGATTATGGATCATTCGTTTGAATTCATGAATGAATGAAGTTTGATTTACAGTATAAACTGGATTAACAGGTTTGCGCTTGATTTACTAAACAAATCAGGTAAAGTGCACTAGCAACATCTGTGCTGAACTCAATTTAAATATCGGACTTTACAATTCAGGCATGAAACAGATTTGTTCACGAACTGGAGTACAACTGATATTAGATTCATTAGTGAATGAATCAGTACATTTCATGAATGAATCATCAAGTCTCCTATGTGAACCAAACCGTTTCATGCCTGATTCATGAAAAGAAAGATGCTGTTTTTATTAGTTTAACAGATTTGTTGTTATATAAGACTAATTTGTTCACAAATCAGAGTTAAACTCAATGTGTGAAATGTGCTCAAAAATCTTTGCTGAACTCAGATAAATGAAATAAACTGATTTGTTCATTAATCATTGTTCAATTCATTGCCTTACAAATGATACAATTGTAGCTGCTGATCAGTGTTGCCAGTTCCACATTTTTTTTTTCCACGGAATTGGGCTACTTTAACACTGTTGCCGTGGGTTGAAGCGACCCCAATAATGTGATATTTAGCCATTGGAATGCTATTTTTTTTTACTGGGGGAGCCCCCACTGAAATGTGAATGAGCTAGTTTTGGGCTAGTTTTGAGTAGCAATTGGGCAGGTTTTGAAAACCTGGCAACCCTGCTACTGATCCAGGCAGTGAGTTGAACTCTGATTTCTGAATGAATCAGCCTGCTTTTGTCTGATATATGAATGAAATAGTGCCTGATAAGAAAAAAAATATATATATGAAAATTAGGTAACAGCAGAAATGCATCCTGTGCATGTAAATCTGTGCTGAAATCAATTTGCTAATCAAACTACTAACTTAATTATTTATTCTGATGAAGTCTGATTTGTTTACAAATCAGTGATTTCAAAACACAGAATGAATTATCCATTCGCCTATATTGTTGCAACCAGATCATTCAGTCATTGAGTAGAACTGATTCTTGAACAAATCAGTCAGTTTCATGAATGAATCACTAAATACAACTTGTGAACTGACTCAACTGGTAAATGCCCAGTTTACAAAAAAGAAATATGCATATAATTAATGTGTATATCATATCAATCAGTGAGTGTAAATCTGATTTGTGAATGAATTGATAAGTCTGACTGTAGAGCCAAATCAACTGGTTTGTGCCCAATAAACTAATCCGAGTCCGGTATGAAAATGTACTGAACAACAACAACAACAACAAAAAAATCTGTGCTGAACTCAATTTACAAATCAAACTTAACAATTCATTTATGAATTGTGTTTGTGCTGAAAATAATGCCAATGACAAATGTGGCCTTTTTTTTGCTGTTGAATGTTGACTAAATCATACCTGTTTTATATCTACTTATCCACAGTGTTCATGTGGTTCAAATAAGTCTTTTATATTTTTGTCTCCTGAGTTCAAATGAATCTATCTAGGCACCACTGCGACTCCAACTGAAAAAATAAATAAATTAAAAAAAGTCAGGCATTACTTCTCTCAAACAAACAAACAAACAAACAACAACAAAAAAAGATCTTGAAAGCGATTTTATGATGGTTTAAATTGGTTGACGGGAATTAGAAGTGATGACAACAATAGTGTGTTATGCTTGTGTTCTAAATTTCCACTGTATCCCAGCCTCTCTAAAAGCGCAGGGGCAGTGAGCTGTGGTGGGTTATTTATAGCTGACTTTGCCAGCCAGCACCGGGTGTAATGTAAGGACACGTCCACAGAGCAGAGGGGTGATTAAATGTCTGAGTAACTGACAGTAGCCCTGGAGGAAGTAAGGGAAGAGTTAGAGAAAGAGGGAGTGAGACAGAGAGAGGCAGAGAATAACTCATTCGGTTTCCCCTACTGCAGCTCTCCTTTGTCTGTCCCCAGAGATGAACAATTCTTCATGCTAAACTGCACCCAGATGCCATTGGTTCGATTGGACAAATACTGAGGATTGGATAGGTAGTAAAGTCTCAAACATTCATGACAGGTCTTCAAGGATCTGTTTAGACTCAGATCGATCAATATTTTCGATGTAAACCAAACTCTCAGCAGATTCTCAGCAGCCTGTGTGCTATGAATATTAAACCTCAGGAACAATTCTGGTGAGATATTTATAGTTTTAATAATGCTCTTGTGTCCTAGCAGCAATGAGCTGATTGCATAACAGTAATTAGCAGACAGACTTAAGCAGCAGTGACAGAAGACTTAGGCCAACCTCAGAATAGACAGATGCCCCTTTTCCAATGAAGCAAAGATATTTTGAAACCATTCAATGCACACAGAAAAGACTCTTCTGGCTTAGAAAAATCACATGTGGCCACTTAAACTGGCTGGTCTTGAATCAGTAACGTTAAAGGCTGGGGAGTAGGATAGTTGGCGATGTTCAAAAATTCTTGTGCATTTTTGGAATGCAGTGTCCAATCAGAGTCGTTTAAGGTAGAATCCACTCAACGCTCAAAACACAGTTTTTGTACAGTGCTGAGCTCTGTACATTCGCTAACCATCTCGTTAACAAAGGGTAGACACAATGTAAATAAGAGATTCATTGTGCAGTGTAGAAAGCTTCGTTGGTTAAAACGGAACTTTGAAGATCTAAGATCTAAGTAATATGAGTACAGATCTGTTATTGCACGCACACTAGCCAAAATTAGTCATGCAACCCTTGTTCCTTACATTTGACGTAGAACAAAATGGAATGGAATTCAGGATCAAATTCATCTGTTTTTATTATTATTTTAATTAGTTTGATTTCCAATACAATATTTAAATAATAATAATAATAATGCAAGTGCAGCAATGTTGACTATACTGGTTCAGCTCAAAGCATTATTGCATTCAGTTATGTTTTTATTAAATTTATTAAAGTTTTTTTCAACAAATTATACATAATATGTTTTAATTTTGAATATTATGTTCTGCTATTGTTATTTTGTATGTTCAAGTATTATTCTCTATGTTGTCCTTACCACATAAAAGCTAAATGCCGTTCGATAGCTTGTGATTAAAATCACCTCTGATTGGTCAGTGACATTAAGTGTTCCTGCAGCTCAAAATAGTAGAGCATGGATTTGATTCTCAGTGAATGAGAATGACCACTAAAATGTGTGCCTTTAATGTAAATCATTTTCGATAAAGACATCCAGAATTCGCATTAAATGTAAATGCATTACTGCCACTTTCACCTATACCATTCTCTTAATGATAATGATGTACCATGTTCAGGAGCCTTAAAGGGACACTGAATTTGCATTTTTGGGTGAACTATCTTTTTTCAAAACAGTGCTAACACTGCACAATTGTTTGTGAGCAGTTTATTTATTAGCATATGATTTGTGTCATAGTTTGGCACAAAAGTCAGTGTGATCAGAGATTGACAGACATCGCCGGCTGAGCTCTGATAACATTTCAGTGGAAATGATGAACATATCATTTTGGGTTTTTAACCCCAAAATTATATTTAATTCTCTGAAAGCATATTATAGCCAAATGTTATGCAATAAAATAGCTGAGTGCTCTTTACTTAGAGAATGGACAAATATTCCATGACTCATTGCCTCTCATTATGACCGAAATACTGATAATACCAGTCTAAATAGCAGAAAGGACAGTCAGACATGTTTCTGTTCTTGTACTGATATTCCGAGACTTATTTGCTCTTATTATGTACACACACACACACACACACACACACACACACACACAGAGAGAGAGAGAGAGAGCAGAATAAAAAGAACCCAGCAGGATCAATATCACTCAGAGCTCTTTTATGATAGCAGGAAAATGCCCTGGAACTGCCATATGCTATTATATCAGATCTGACACCATGCATGCACGCAGACTCTCAGACACTGCACAGTCCTGTCCCTCATCTCTACCTCTGAGGGCTGTTTCTGGATAAATATCTGAATATGTGCCTTGTTTAACATCTAGTAATCCTACAGCTCCATGTCACATTCAGATGTCAGTCTACATGTACTACAGTACATCTCAACATACACAGTGCAATAACAAAGGGATAGTTAAAGAGATAAAGGGATAGTTGACCAAAAAAAAAATGTCAATTCTAGCATCATTTACTCACCCTCAGATCATTTTAACCTGCATTGCTATGTGAGTGTTTTATGGTGTTTTTACATAATTTAATGGCACAAAATGCCTCACAGAAGAAAGATGTTGTACATTGTAGTCCTAATTTTTATTGATTTATATTAGGTTATACTTCATTTTTATGGTCCTGGTCTACTGACTATAAGCAACCTTGCAACTGCATGTCTGCAACTACAAAACTCTTATTATTAGTTAGTTACATATAGTCAGTTACATATAGTCAGTAGAATGTCTTTTGGGGAACCATCAAATTAAAGTGTTACAAGATAATAAACAGACAGTCTAATACTCTAATGGCTGCTAGTTTACATGGAGTTGACAAGTTACAGTTGGTACAGAGTACCATCCAAATAATCAAAATGATATTACAATTAAAAAATTGTTCAAAGCAAATGTGTCATATTACACATTCATTTGATCTGATATCTGATCTTATGGCTATTTGAAAAAAAAAGTAAAAATAAAAGCCTTAATGTTCGTCACAAAAAACCTTATGAAAAAGACACTATGCAAACATTAAACTGTCATTTAAATTATATATATTATAATATACACAACGGTTTGTTTTAACAAGCTGTTAGAGGTGCAAATGAGTTGTTATAGGAAAAGATGCAGAATTCATTCCTTCTACAGTATAAGGAATGAATTCTGCATTTGTTTCTTTATCACTTCAGTGTTAACAGATTCCTGCTAATTTCAGATCTTCCTCATCTCTCTCTTGCCTCATTATATGTGTCATATTTTATCTAAAGCTGTGGCGTTTTCTCACATGTAATGAAATATGAGAGGTGGCAGCCATTGAGGAAATATCCTAATGCCGTGCAGTGCTGAGATAAAAATATTCATTTTTATTTGTTGATTGTATCAGTGCTCGGATCAGTAAACATGTCACTGTCAATTGAAAGCTAATATTAAGTTACTCCTGTCTTAATAAAGCTGAGAGGACCCAGAGGAAAATGTCACTGCTCAAAGGTTGAGCTTTCATCTCTTAAGATGATCTCAGATGGTTCTTTTAAGCATTACTTTGGTCACAGATGTTTCTCCTAATAAAAATAGACACTGAAATAGAAATTGTTTAAAATACACTAAGCATAGTAAATATACTTCCTGGATGTATGCAGAACTGGATTTTTACGTTTTCTGAATAAAATGTGAGTGTTGCTATGCAATGGCCAGGGTCAAAAGGGTCATATATACATATATACTATACTAGTATATTACCTGTCACAATCTCTAGCTGGAGTGGCCTTGAGCTTCGCTAGAGGGCACTCCATCCCAGACTCCTACCACTCCATCAAAGACTTCATTTCCCATAATCCTTTGACCGGACTCATCAGCATTCACTGTTTGCACCTGTGTCTCTTTTACCCTGTCTGGTTTAGTTTGTCATTCTTTGTGAAGTCTTGCAAGTGCATCTCTGAATGGTTCTCCTGTTTATATGGATCTTGGTTTTTGGACTCTTAGCCTGTGTTCTGGATTACCCTTTTTCCTGTGTTCTCTGCCTTGTTGTTTAGTCGGACTGATTGCCTGTGTGTTGACCCTTGACTACTGTCTGATTTTGATTCTGGAGTGCATTTGGATCCTCACTCAGTCTCAGAGCAGTTCCGTAACACTGCCAGATCTCAGCACAATTTGAGACTATGTTGAAACTCTACAGCAATGATTTAAAAATATATACACAGCCTTTCAAATGTTAAGAGTATGAGATTTTTCATGTTATAGCAGCCTGGTCTCATTATTTTTACATATATATTAGTAGGCTATGTGACATGTACAGGCACAAAATGTACATTTTGACTGATGCTGAAACATACAACTTGGACATATTACATTTAGCAGATGCTTTTATCCAAAGTGACTTACAGTGCATTTAGGCTAATATTTTTTACCTAACACGTGTTCCCTGGGAATTGAACCCACAACCTTTTGCGCTGCAAATGCAATGCTCTACCACTGAGCCACAGGAACACAACATGTCACAAAGTTTAAACGTAAAATTGCTACACATTTACAGCTAAAAGACACAAAATATTTACAAATCTTTTATATCATTTAGATATTTATAGCAATGCATCTTCATCATTTTATCGATAAGCAATTTAGATTTTTAGACCTCTTAACCTTCCCCCAAACCTAAACCTAACCATTTTATAGTGAAAATAAAAAGATATAAAACATAATAGACCGAAATATGCAGGGAAAGGTCAATTTTAGTAACAATATAGCATTAAAAATTTTTTTTTTTTATTGTCGCTAATCCCACTCCTACCTACTTAACCATAACTATTTTCTTAAAAATGTGTACAGTATGAAGAAAAACAATCACAATAATTTATTTATTGCAAAAATAAATTCATATCCCATCGCAAACAAAGTAAATATAGAACATTTGCACCTATGTCACATTTTGGTCAATTACCCAGAAGCGCGGCCATATTGGAGATACTCGGATGGAAACAGCATGGTTTGTACAGCTAATGTACTACTTAAGATGTTGTTCTACTAATTTATGATTTCTAAACCACAGAAAAAATGTGCGGAAGCTGCTAAACCATATAGAAAAGGACTTAGTAAGCAGGAAAGGGCGCAACATTTTGACAAACTAAAGTTAATAATTGGTAAAGCTCCATACAAGCTGGCTCCTTTGGCTCCAAGAATACAATGACAATAAATATAGCCCCATTAACTAAATAGGCAGAGTCAGACTTTTAACCCAAAGGTTGCAGGTTCGAGTCTCAGTACGGCAAGAGTTGTAGGTGAGGAAGTGAATGTACAGAACTGTCTTTGCTCTGGGCATTGGAGCAAATGGCTGCTCACTGTTCTGGGTGTGTGTGTGTTCACTGCTCTGAGTGTGCACTTGGATGGGTGAAATGCGAGTATGGGTTACCATACTTGGCAAATGTCACGTCTCTTCTCAGACAGTTTTTTGCACTGTTCTCCTTGATTTGTTATAACTTTGGCAGTCTATAGTACTCCATATGTTTTTCCCAGTCCGACGGATTAGTACAGCCCAAAACATGATAACTGACCATTTTCAGCAGAAATAATCAGCAGAATTTGGCAGTTCTGTTTACTATGACCGCCAATATGGCTAACTTCCAGATAAATGATGTGTCGTGTAAACACTCTATTACATGAAGCAAAGTTTAAACGATTGCAGAAATTTTATAAATTTTAAGGGTATAAAGTGCAGTCTTGTTTAACATTAATTAATACAAATTTGATACAATATAATAAAAATGTTAATGCAGTGATTTAAATATTCGTAAGGTTTCATATATATATCCTTTGATCAGTAATCGTTAGGTGAGCGGCAATCACCTGTCAGGGGTTGAACTTATGAGAGCGATGAAAAATGAATGGCCACCAGTAGACAGGTGTGTGGACTATGTGTGAGTTACAGTGTATCAGTGAAGAAAAAAAAACTTTTATCTGGAGACATATTTCCTCTCTGCTCTCTGAAGGTAGTTCCCTATAGAGGTGTGGCAGTACGATCTCTATGATTGTGTGTGTGTGAGGGATGTTCAAACACTGGACTCACTTTGTGCTCTCTGCACCTCTCAAGCATCCATCTCACTCCCCTGCAGAACTATCAATAACCCGTTTGGCTGGAAATCAAAAGGTGTGGCTGATGTAATGCAATGAAACATCCCTTTTGGCCAAAGGTTATTGAGGAATTTGACTTTTAATGAGGTATGAGAACGTGGAGAGTCAGTATCTGAACTGTTAGTTTGCTGCACATTATTTACTACAGTCTAGCACACATACACGCACATTTTCATTTTTAAATTTGTGGTTTTCTAGATAAACATTATTTAAAAGAGTGCCCAAAACTGCATAACACATTAAGGCTAGTTTCCTAGGAATGTATTATTGAATTATATTTATACATTACCGTTCAACATTTCGGGGTCTGTGTCTTTGAAAGAATGTTCACCAAGGCTGCATTTTTGTAGAAGCCGTGGTACATTTTTTTCATGATACTTTAATGAACAGAAAGATCAAAAGAACAGGATTTATTTAAAGACATTTTTGTAACATTATAAATGTATTAACTGTCTTTTGATCAATTTAATACAACCTTGCTAAATAGAAATCATTTCTTAAAAAAAAAAAACCTAACCTCAAATTTTTGAACGATAGTGTATATCTTTATTTTTATATTGTATTATATTATTTAATATGAATATTTTTATCAGGGCCGTATGTTAACTTAAAGTGCCCCTGTTATGCCATTTCAAATATTGCTTTTCATGCAGTGTGTAGCTGTAATACAGAACTATGATAATGGGTGTATCATTCTGACACGCGCTGGACATGGTAGACCAATCACAACAGACTGGGCCATCTGACCAATCAGAGCAGAGTAGGCTCACGGAAAGAGGGGTTTAGAGAGACTTGTTCAACAAAACCTGAAGCTATCAAACAGCTTTGTTCACTTAGTTCAGCAGTGGTTCATATCTGAAATGCTCAGACACAAAAGCATGCATTAATTTCCTCTCCAATATCTAGGATCTGGTCTCATGTTCCAGTTCAAAACATTCATGGATTGAAACCCAGAATAGTGAGTAGCATATTTAACAGAGGTAGTTTACCAAAATAAATAAATAAATATTCTAAACTTTCAGCTCATGTCATAATTTTAAATATATTTCAGATTGTTATTCACTGAAAATAGTCCTAAAATGATTCACCTTTCACCTTTTGTGTTCCAGTGAAAAACATAAAAGCATTTGCGACCAACATGAGGGTGACTAAATAACTATTTCTTTAACTTTGACTTTTAAAAACCTTTAACAGAACATGTTTTTATTATCTCTGTATGTGCCTCCAGGAAAGAACTCATTGCAGATTATATAACATCCCATTATAATTCCTCAGTGTTTGAAAGGGTGAAAATGGTCTAATGTGTTGTGTAATAACATCTTTTGGCCCTTTCTGGTTGTTTTTGGAGCTGGAGTAAGAGTATTTGGAGTATGAGGCCCCAGCAGAGTCCTCTGTCCTCTCACATTTCACACACATACTAACAAAATGAATATTTGTGGAAATGACACTGAGCACACATTACCATCCAAGAACAGACCTTTCTCAATTCTGGGTTTTGAAATTTTGTTTAAAGACTCTGGCTTCACTAAATTATCCTTCATATTTAGCAAAAATAAGGAGTCTGATTTTTATAAAAGATTTAACAAGGATGGAAAAAGGCCACAATCAGCCAAACCGCTGTGGCTTTCAATGAAGCGTGTGCTGCAGTAATGCAGGCTGGAGGAGGTATTCATCTTTCACTGAATCACTATTAATGCAGAACAGTGGGAATGTAGCTCTCCTTAACGTTTGGCAACAGCCTCATCCTTGGCTTGATTGTTTTAGCAGAGCCTTGAGCTGGATTTAAATTGGGAGAGAGACAAAAAAAAAAAAAAAAAAAAAAAAAAGGATATTGAATAACCTTGTGGTGTCCACAAAATACTCTTCAGGGTCAGAATACTTCAGCCTGACACTGGGGAAACCTTGATGGCTTTATTGAATGTTGCAATTCACATCAATGGCCATTTTAAATTGGATGTTGGGTCAAATATTCTCTGGAAAACACCGATCATGTTTTTTATGCTGTGATTTTTTCAGTTATTCTTTATCTTTTCTCTGTTCCCGAGACACACTTTACATACAACATACATCCTAATGAGTGAGCTGGATAAAATTGCTTTAGCTGCTTGAATTGTTTTTCTAAGGGCATCCTGGAGTCGTTGTCATAGCAACAGGTCCATAAGTTCAAAGTTATTTTATGCAAATAGGATTAGATCACTGAGGTGAGGTGATACTAATATCTACCCCAGTCATCAGCATAATTTAATACAGCAATAATTAGATCTATTTGTAAAAGTTATCATTGTTGTTTTTATTATTATTATTACTATTTTTGTTATTATTATATTTATTTTTGTTGTTGTTGATGATGATGATGATGATATTGATGATTTTTTTGGGGGGTCAGTAAGATTTATTTTTTTTTTATTTTTATTATTATTATTATTATTATTATTATTATTATTATTATTATTATTTGTTTTTTTTTTTTTATTATTATTATTATTATTATTATTATTATTATTATATTTGAAAATAGATATTTGTTTTTTAATATAGTTAAAACTGTTACGTTGTGGAATGCTATTACAATTTAAAATAACTTTTTTATATATAATTATAAATATTTTAAAGTATGATTTATTCCAGTTATGGAATAAAATTCAATGAGAAATAAATAGAAAGTATTTATATGAAGTAAACAAAACACTACATTGTTAAAATCTTTTCTGTCACTTTGATCAATTTAATGTGTCATTTCTGAATAGAAGTATATATCTTACTGACCTCAGATGTATATACTTGTCATTATTTAGTATAATACTTTTTAAATCATAAAATTATAGGATAATATTTCTTAAATTAGAATTTTAAATATCTCATATATTTATCTATTTTTTAAATGTATCAGTGGTTTCAATCCTAAAAGTTTTAATTTATTTAATAGTTCTTGTTTTTAAGCGTATATGACATGCAGTACTGCATCTCAGCTCTGCATTGCTGTTCGTGGTTTTGAGTAATGATACATAGATGTTTCAGTAAGATCTCTTTCCTGGAAACACATTTAGCCCATAAACAGGGCAACTGCACTGAACAGTTTAAGAAGTAGTAAATAATTGGAGTGTTGGCAGGTTTGGGCAGACTTCTTATTCATTCCACTGACTGCACCTTTCATTTTCCCTGACAGTTAGCCGGGCTCTACTCCTCTGGAGTCATATTTTACATGTTTAATATGGTAATGTTCTTTCTTCATGATGCTGAATGCTGAATGCTGAAAGTCCTCTGTGAATCAATGTCTTAAAAGAGTCATTAGCCACCTAACATTTTAAAGCACATAACCTCTCAATGATTCCCAGATGCTTATCATTGTTGGTTCCTGGGGCTCAGAATAAAGCCGGCTGGACATCTCCCAGGTACCAAAGACCTGTTCAGAGCATTAATCAGGATTTTTATTATTTTAATATTTTACAATATTACTGCTTTTACTCTATTTCTAATCAAATAAATACAGCATTTGCAAGCACAAAAGACTTCTTTCAAAACATTTAAAAATCATATTGACCCCAAACTTTTGAACTATAGTGCACATTTTGCAATGATATAGATATTTTTGGGTAAAGAATTCTGTTAAACAAGATTATGCAAATGTGATGGAATTAAAAAAAATAATGAATTAAATAAAAAAGAATCAACCTGGTAATTCCATGAAAATAAGGATTTGTAAAAATGTTTGTCTCTAGGTTCATGTGAAATGCTTACATTTTAAATATTGTCAATATGCCAATAATGTCTCTCTGTAAACATACAAAAATGCATCTGCAATATAACCATGCTTTATGCATAAATACCTATGATTACTCATTGTAATATGACACTTAATTAGCACTGATGAAGCACTGAAAAAGGCTGGTGAGGGATTCCACAAGAAAACAATGACAACTCTGAAGAAGCTACAGTATAGCTTCAGTGACTGAGACTGCAGAGACTGTGCATACATCTGTTGCCCTATTTGCTTTACCAGTGACAGTTTTATGCTACAGTGGCAAAGAATAGCCACTGTCAGAAAAAACAACAACACTCTCTGCTACTGAAAAAAGTAGAGTCTGCTAGAAGGCATGCGGGAGACACTGAAGCCAACTGGAAGAACGTTCTATGATCTGATGAGACCAAAATTGAGCGTTTTGCCATCAGAGTAAACAGCATGTTTGCCGTAAACCAAAGGCTGTGTATCATCAGAAACACACCACCCCCACAGTGAAGCACAGTGCCGGCAGCTTGAGGTTTCTCTGCAGCAGCCCTGGAAGGCTTTTGAGGGCAGAGTGCAAAATTAATTCAGCAAAATCCTGGTGGAAATCCTGATGAAATCTGCAAGACACCAGTTACTTGGAGGATTTGTTTTCTAGTATGACAATGACCCCAAACAAAAGCTTAAGTTATCATAAAAACAACAATGTTAATGTCCAAAAGAGGCCAGATCTCGACCAATTGAGAATTTATTAAACTTTTTAAAACCGTGATTGGGAATCAACAGTTCTGCATATAAGAAATATGGGTCATAGGTCATAAACAAGTGTACAACAATTAACTTTCAAAGGGGGGTGAATACTTTAGCACCATAGACATGAGTCTGTGTTTGTCATACTTGAGCTGTCCGTTTCCGAGATTAATGGTGCCACATCAGCTACAAAGCTTTCCCTCACAAACAATATAAATCCCCCATCATTATTTTTTTTCCATGTTATATTTGGAGCAGATTTATTATCTGAGTTTTTCATGCTTCTATTTGTTTTGAGATCCGTCTTTGAAACTGTCATTATATAAACACTGTACCCGCCCTCCTACTGACACACAATCACTAACTAAATTCACATAAACACAAACGCTATAAACCAACCAAAGAAAAAATCTGGATTGAACAACGAGCTCTGTGTTTGCACATATTCTTTTGCCAGATGCTTCCTTACCAAAGTGACGTACAAGAATGTGCATGTGTTTCAGTCAGCAGAAAGAACAGGGTTTGGCTCTCTTTCCAGAACATGTCTATTCAGATTTTCCAGCTTGCATATTTGGGTTTCTAAGCTGATAGCTATTGAATGCAAAGTCAGAATAGTTAGTTCACTGTCTGCATATTCTTTGGCAGTAAACATTTCCCTTTGGTCCATCTGAGTGTTTTAACATGTTTCTCCTTGGGCTGTCAATCAATTAAAGTTAATCAAATATATTAATGTTTGTTGAAAAAAGTCCCAAATGAAAATATCTGAAAGACATTTCATTGCAGTGAAGACAAATAAATCATTAAATAGACATTACAAAAACTGGCTTTAGAAGTCTGCTTGTTGTTGAGTTCATTTCCGTATATGTTTCCAGTCAAGGCCGGGAAACATCTGAGTTTTCAAGTGTTGTGGGTAGAAGAGGTGTGGTCTTACTAACCTAATTTACATACCGGGCCTCTGAAAGCTACATTTATTTGTAGTATGAAATAAAGATGAAAATATGTCCATGTTTGGTCCAAGCACTATATTTTGAGGATTGGGGGGGGGGCGGGGTCTGAACTGAAGAGATCCTTTGGCTCAGGGGGCCCATAGAGGACTATTGTTGGCCAAATTGAACACACACTCCATATTATCCAGCTGTGGGAAGGGTTTGTGAATAGAACAGACAGCATGTGAAACGGCTCTTTAGTAGGACCTTCAGAAACCTTTCTGACATTATGGTGTCAAGAGGGAGCAAAAAAGGTGAGAATTTGAAGACAGAGAGGGTTTTCACACCCGCTAAGTGTTTGGTTCTATTATGAGCGCTTGTGTTTTGTGAGTTGTCAGTGAGCTCAGATTCAGTGGGAAATTAACCAGCTCTGCTCTCTCTTGCCTTTAAACTAAAATAGCAAGAAAAGACTGAAGGAAAAGGAATAGAGATAATGAATGAACAGCTTCCTGTGTGGTTTCCTTTGTATCAGGATGATTTGTAAACACTTCTGGACTAAGGACAAAACAAAAAAGAAGTGTGATTCACATTATGGAGTCTATAGGTACTAAAAACAAATCAAATATCCAAAATTGATTCTGGTTCAACTATGGCAATATACTTTATTGCACTGGTCTTGGGTTGCACTGCATTTCAACATTCACAATTACGGCCAGTTCACAGTTTATCGACAGATGCAGACCAACATTGAAAGTCGAGCAAATACAGTACGTCACTTCTCAGACGTTCCAAGATCCGACAAACAACCAACACCTACAGAGAAATTATGACTGTTATTTCCATTGTTGATGGTTGTTATTTCTTTCTTACTTTTTTTTTCTTTTATATGTTCTTGAAACATATAGAGATTTCAGTCTTTTCCACTATTCTTTCTCCTATTTTTCTGTGAGTATTGATGGAGGAACTGGGCCAGCATGTTGAATTTGTCACCCTGACAGGGTTATTCTACTCAGTTATTTTTAGAGTAATTAAGACTTGTATTCTTGTAAAAGGCTGAAAGTCTGGGAGAACCAGAAAGGAATCATATAACTGCCTGTGTTAGCTGGGTCCTAGTCGAAGCCGGTTATATTGTTTGGCACTGAAGGAAGAAGAAGAACAAAAAAAAAAAAAAAAGCCTGGGGCAGTGAAGCACACATGCTCAAATATAATGAGAATCTGCCAGCACCAAACCTGTTGAATAGAGAGAGAGAGAGAGAGAGAGAGAGTGAGAGAGACAGAGACAGAGAGAGAGAGAGAGACAGAGACGAGAGAGAGAGAGAGAGAGAGAGAGAGAGAGAGAGATCATTGAGGTTAATTAAATAATTGAGGTCAGATAATATGAAGATATGAAGAAGAATAGTTATTATTGTTATTAATAAGAAAAATCAATATTGGAAATTTTAATTGCTGATAACTATTAAACTATTAAAAATCAGCTCATAATAAAAAACAAATGGAAAAACCACTTTACATGAGATTGAACATGTAAATAATACAATTCTGATAATATGAAGAAGAATAGATAATTATATTATTATTTTTGCTATTATTATGATATTGATTTATACTAGTTATTATAATTATTATTTTGTTTAATTTTTTGTTATTGTGAAAATCTTATAAAGGTAACAAATTAACAAAAAAAGTATATAATAATAATAATAATAATAATGTTATATCTGTTTTTTAATGGGCTGCATACACTTGTTTCATAAATCAATAAACAGACACAGATCTGTCTTGCAGTGGGGAAAATTATTGAATTTTTATGCTTACTCATTCTTTCTGTTTTACTCTATTGAGCGCATTCCACCTGCATTTAATACCACATTAATATATTTAGATAGATAGGGTGTTGTTGTGTCTATGCTAGATGTACAAGTAGAATTTGTACAGTTAATTTTACACATTGTTGTCTTTTTGTTTAAGTGATTGAGTTTTACAACAAGTAGAGTTGTGTTTGATTTTACAAAGAGCAGAGCATTAAAATAAATTCCATAGTTATTATGCAGTGAAATGGCTCAATCCCATTTCAGAGAAAAAAATCCTGGGATCCATTTCCTTGTTAGATGCCTATGCAATGGTGATCTCATATTGCTGCAGTCCACACTGCATAGTTTGTAGCATCTGTTTTTCATACTCATTTATTGCCTTCCACAAGGCATACAGTATGCAATGCAGCGTTAAGCCAGGAACACTGGCACAACAAATGTAGCACAATTGTCTTTCTATCCATCATAGACAGAATGGGGAAAGAGGAATGAGAGAGGAGGGACGAATAGAGTCATCTTCATTCAGAAGGCAATCAGCCACATTGCAATGGCAGATTAGAGTGTATCATTTTTTTTTTCTGTTGTCTGCAGTGTTCCTGCGTGACTTTTGCCCATTTCCTCATGCTAAAAATAGCCCTGCTGAGCACACACTTCAAATCTGCCGGTGAGTATGCTGGAGGTCTCTGTCTTTCTCTGCCTCCATTCTTTTCCTTTTATTTCAGGCCAACTCCCACCCTCATGACATAATCACATACAGCAGGGGCTCTCAACCTTTTTTGGTCCACAAAACATTTTTTAGCTTAAACGTTTTTTTGTAGGATCTCACAGGAGAGGACTGGCAAATCACATCCTTAATAAAGGGGCATGAACATCCTGCCATCATTTCCACATCCTCATGTCATTCTAAACCTCTATGACTTTTTCTACTGTGGAATAGAAAAAGATGTATCAATGTTTTTTTTTATTTTATTTTATTTTTTAATAACTAAAACTTTGGTTACCAGACAAAAAGATACAAAAGTTGTCACTGGGGCACTACATTTTCAACATGTACACCTTTGTACCTTATTTACCCCTAAAGGGTGCATATTAGTACCTAAATGGTACATATTTTGAAAAGGCACAGCCTTTTCTGAGACTGTAAATGATGCCAGATTTTACATGTTTGGATGAACTCTCCATTAAGAAAAACAAAATATTTGGTCAAATCATTTGAGAGGATTGCAGCTTATCAAAGTCCAGCAAAATATAGTTAAAAGCATTGGATTTTTATATGAAAATAAGTACAAATAATTGCTAATATAATGGCTTTTTTTGTGTAATATTTCATATATATGTTTAGCCTATGGCTATAAAAATTGGGAAACACAGACAGAATTATATTGCTATCTATATTAAAATCTGAATAAAGCCAGATTTGTAATGAGCTTTAATAAGAGTCTTTTTTTTTTTTTGGGTTTATTTTATTATAGTTTAGTTGAATGGTTGTTTTTTTGTTTTTTTTTTTATGTTTTGTTTTGAGATCTGCATAACTACATATTACAGCCTATTCTGTCTATAAGAACATCCAAAAACTCAAACAAAACTTTTAAAGATTCTGTAATCTACAGCATCTCTGATACAACCTTTATCAACTATCTAAGGGAACAAAGTTTGCAGTCAAACCCAGATTGCTATACTCTTATTTACTGGTTTGTATGTATGAAAAAAATAATAATATCAAGATTTATGCACTTTAAAACATCTACTATATCAAGTGTGAAACTCAGTTTATTGCTGGAGGTTACCAGGTCACTGTACTGCTGGCTTCTAGTAGGCATTCAGGATTTAGTGCCCTAACATTACTGGTGTGCTGCCCATAGCACTTGAAAATATCTGTTCACAATTGACTCAGTAGTTTGACTGACAGTCGATCTGACCAATCATCATTTTGAATCTACCATTTTTGTCTGACAAATAAACCCGACAGGAGAGTAGATAAACGTCGGTGGACTTTAACTTGAAAAATAGAGTGTATTGACATTTTTCCACAGTTGATACAAGATACCTTCTGATGTTCAGTAACAGTAAGGGGGGTGAGTCTTCGCGAAGGGTCAATCGGGATGCCTGGGATGGCATATTTTCTATAAAAATGAAATTATTACAACATCTAGCATTAACTGGAAAACAGAAATTTCTAAAATGGTGATACACACACACACAAGCATACACATTCCTGTCGAGCAGTAGAGCATGGCACTATCAATGTCAAGGTCATGGGTTTAATTCCCACTCAATTATTTAAGTCAGTTTGGATGAAGGTATCCGAAAAATGCGTACATTTAAATGGAAATTGGAAATGTGTAACTTAATTCATTTTATTGAGTAAGAGTGGCTTGTGCAGACCTCCGGTGTGCTTGAGACTTTAGTGGACTCCAGACGATGTGTGTTTGTACTCACAGGGGCCTCTTCCTGTTGTCATTTCAGCAGACATCTGAGAAGGCCCACACTTCATGCTGACTCCACTCTAAGTTGCAGAGCGGTAAATCAGCACAATCTGTCTCCATTTGAAATTCATTGCCAGTAATGTGTACAGTAAATCTAGAACTCTCATTTGAGTGCTTGCATTATACAGCTCTTCTTTCGCTCACTAACAGTATACTGGAAGAGAAGAGGTGACACATGCAGATGTAGTAAAAAAGTGCTTTGATATTTTTGGCCACAATTTTGCCATCTGAAACAAATTTAGGGGATTGAAAATGATTTCTGTCATCATCAGGCCAAATCGACAGTCTTGGATCCACTGTAGCTCCTAAATCAAATTGATTTCAGTGGGGTTGATGTTTTTTTTTAGACATTACAAGATTCATGGTCCATTTTTGGTTGATCTATTCCTTGAAGTCACAACACTGTAATCTCAGTCTTAGATCCCGTATCTCGTATGATTTCACTCTCTCCTGTAGAAGCATGTTGAGGGTCCCCTTTCTTCTCATCTCTATTTCTCTCTCTCTCTCTGTGTGTGTTTTGCTCTCTGAATTTCAGTGTTTTGTTACAGAAATCGATCTCTCATGCCGTTGCGATCGATTTTCTGCTCTCAGCATCCAGTTAGCTTGAAGCTGCAGTGACCTCCATGCCAAGGACACTTCTGATCACTGCCTCGATACATGTAGAGAGAGACAATGTTTCTTTTATCTTGTAGTATTTAAAAGTTATGTATAATATTTTGGAATATATGTATTGTTTTTCTTCAGCACTACACTATAAAAATGTTCAGAGTGTACCGAAAATTTATGTAAAATTAGTATTATTAAATTAAAAAATACAAATAGAATATAATAAGACGATAAATTTTTTTGCGCAAAAAAAAAAAAATCTTGTTGTGTTTTTTGGAAGCATGAAATACCAAATAATGTATGGTAAAAAAATAATAATAAATTCAACAAGAAAATTTACTTTTACAGTAACATGTTTGTTTTAAGTTAAAAAACTTTCATTTTTATATTATAAGTGTATTAAATATTATATTATATTATATTATATTATATTATATTATATTATATTATATTATATTATATTATATTATATTATTATGATGTATCTGCTAGTAGTTTTTTTTTTTTTTTTTTTTTTTTACTGAAGATGTTAAAATATTAGGGTATTTGTCAGGTTGTCCGCTATTGATTTATTGACCTTAAAGTATATCTTTAATTTAGCTTTTTAACAAACAGAAGGCACAAAAAGAGAAATCTCTGCCAGTTTATCCCAGCCATTTTGAGAGTCAATATTTTTTTCTACAAAGGAAGACATTTATCAGCGTGCACTTTTTTTTAGATCAATGACAGGCCATTTTGGCTTCTAAATTGCAGGTCTCCTCCAACAGTCAAATATCAACCCACTTCCACATCACCACAAAATGTATGTTCTAGGATTTTTTTTGTAGTGCAGCCCCAAAGTACAGAGCAAAGCTTTTAGGATAATGGGGCAGGTAAGAATAGGTCTGGCAAAGAAAAATTTGTTAGTGTGATTATTTTTTTTTTTTATGTGATTTTGTTTTTGTATATTTTTTTAATATTGTTTTAAAATATTGTGTTAATGTATAGATGTATTTTATTTTTGTATTTTGGTTTAAAGAAAAATGGGTTGTGAACACCGTTTTATCATTTAAACATTGTTTGTTGTCATCATTGATTCTATTTTACCCCTATACAAAAACTTGTTTATGACATCAGTACTAGGCCCACTGATCAGAACCTTTTATTTGGTAAAAATACTTTTAATGTTAAAGGGTCCTATACCATTATTATACATTGAGAAAATCAGTTGTTTTTTTTTTACTTTAGGGCTTAAACAATAAAACAGTAAATCTGCTTGGCATGAGTGGTCTGCTTTACTCATGGCAAATAGAAACAAGCAAATTACTTTAAGATGTGCTGAAATTTAAAGCCACACCTGACACATTTTTGTAGCTTTTTAGAGAAGTGGGGCTTCAGTTTCAATTCAAAGCAGCTCAGTTTTTCTTCTCTCAGACATTATGTAGTGTATTTATACCATGAACAAATCCCTGAAATGTATCTATAAATGGTGGTGTTTGTTTTATTTTGGTGGTGCGTGAAACCTGGGCTGTTATACAGTGATTTAGACATTAAAGCTACTTTAATCAAAGCAGCTGTTTCGATTTTTACCATTAGTCCCCTGAAAATAAGAAAGGACAGATTTATATTTGTCTTTTAAAAGGTTAATCATCTCATCTCTAATGCTCATCCACCACATAATCAAACATCTAGCACTTTACTCTTCAGCGTAAGCCAATTATCTGCTTACAGGTAATATGATCAACCTTTGTCCTGCTAAAAGTGTGTGTGAGTAATGTTTTGTTTGTGTGTGTGTGTGTGTGTGTGTGTGTGTGTGTGTGTGTGTGTGTGCGTGTGTTCTTCAAAACTTTGTTCTCTTTTCCACATGATGAGCTCATGAAGTATTCATGCTCAGCAGTGTTCTAATTCAGTTCTCTTTCGCTCCTGTGGTGGACAGTGGACAGTTCAATATCTCCTCTCATCCATCTCAGTGTCATACGTCTGAATTGCTCTTATTTCAGAGACTCTCACGGGTACAAATCAATGTGATTAAAATAATCTCTCGAAATTTCATGAGTTTCACTTTTGGGTTGGTCTGAAGAATGGTTAAAACCATTTCTTCATATTCTTAACCTAAGATCTGA
Source organism: Cyprinus carpio (assembly GCF_018340385.1). Taxonomy (NCBI): domain Eukaryota; kingdom Metazoa; phylum Chordata; class Actinopteri; order Cypriniformes; family Cyprinidae; genus Cyprinus; species Cyprinus carpio. The sequence continues at coordinate 10,333,017 of NC_056582.1, read as the reverse complement.
TATAGAAGCTGATATACCCAGTCTTACTATTTATTAAAGCTACTGTAATCAAAGCAGAATTGCCAATTGGTAGTGTCCTTGATCCCAATATTTTGGTTTTGGTACAGACTCTGGTAACTATACTGATTTACCCTAAATCAATACCTTAGACAACAAATAAACTGCCTCAGTGCACTGATGAAATGAGACTAGAGCTCTCAGTAGTCTCAATAATTGAATTTCAATTGAGAAAAAGTCATTTGGTACACAATTAGCAGCTGGATAGACACTGGATACTTACACGTGAATGATGTTTTTGCTGATGCCATCTGTCGGTCTTCTCATTAATACTTGTTCAAAAATGCAATATTTTATACTTGTTAAGCTTCTATGATAATTAAATTTCACAATTCAAAGACGGACTTCATTGTTAATGACAACTTTCATCAAATCATTTACTACTGGGTAAACATTATGTAATTAACTCTTTCCCCGCCATTGACGAGTAATCTCGTCATTTAGAAGACAGCACTTCCCCGCCATTGACAAGTTTTTACGGCTTTTCTTGTTTTCACTGTTATACACTCGGGGGCGCTATTACACATCTTCTTAATGACTACAAAACCTCCCGAAAAAAACACACGTGAACAGGACGGAAAAACTAGTGATCTCTTATGTAAACAGATGCATATGATAAATAATGCAATCATCAGCAAAAGACAGCATATAAATGAAAACTGCATAATGTTATGGAGTAAAATGATGATCCGGGAAGTGGTATATCGCTGTGCAAGCTTTGGAGGTGTTGATGGAAAAGATTTACTGGATTTTTTGCTTTGATAATCGTACTGAATATTATCCAGATGTAGTTTTGATAAAAAAAAAAAAATAGAGATGTAGTTTTGATAAAAAGATTTTATAGTTTTATACATTTATACATTTTATGAAACCTACCTATATTAAGCTAGAATAAAACAGATTTTCTTTTTGTTTTTTGTTTTTTTAAAGAACAGGCTTTGATCTTTATTTTTGTCATATCACCAAATGAAATGATTTTACTGTCCTACTGATTAAATGAAGAACGTTTTTTCAATAACTAACCACATTAATCTAACCGCTTCCTCTGAGTGGTCATTAAGGGTCCTCAGAGTACCAAATGAGTAAGTATCAAATGAGGTCAAATAAACTGAATCTATCTTAGGTTTTCCCCGTTTTGGCCGTTTCCTCTAGCACTGATGAGCTAAAGGGCAAATTCCCTGGCAACATAGTATTTGCTGCAGTATACATTTTAACAAGTTCTTGGAGAAAATCCCAAAACAATCTTCTTTTTAATGGAGTCACGTTTCCTTCAATCCACCATGTTGCAGGCCAACACAGACGGTACATGCTCAAAAATTGAAATTAAAGGAATAATCCGTGTTCAATACAAGTTAAACTCAATTGACAGAATTTGTGGAATAATGCTGATTAGCACAAAAAATAATTCCAACTTGTACCTTGTTATCTTTTAAAAAAGGTGAAAATCAAGGTTGCGGTGAGGCACTCACAATGGGGGCCTATTTTTGGAGGGTTTGAATGCAAAAAGCTTTTGATTTTGTAAAACATTTTCTGTTTATTATTTGAGCTTTAAGGCTGTTTTTAAGTTAGATTTTTACAGCCGTTTATGGGTGTACAGTGTTATACTTTAAGGGGAAGTTTGCTTAATATTTCAGTAATATTAAGTTACAATTTATTGATTATTGAGTTGTAATCACACAAGTGCACTTATAATATTCAAGTATATTAAAAGTGAGATGGCAATTTATGATATATTGTCAGTTCCAGATTTTTTGTCTCTGCTGACTGAGCTTAACTTGTGTTGAATCTGGCACATGCCTTTTAACACAAAGAGAAAGAAACAGTCTCGGATTGAAAATACCACAGTTCTCGTTGATTCCTTTAATATGAAGCCAAAAACAAACAATACTCCTCTTCCTCCCTGCATCTGCCTCTCACTTTAATGGCTCATAGAAGAATCTTGTATAAAAAGCACACGTCTCACGGTGACCTGAATTACAAGCACTGAGTCATTTCCTGTGCCATTTCACACAAAAAGCCTATCAGCAGCACTCAGAAAGCAAGAGGGGACTTACAGAACTATCTGACTTATTTATGTAAGCATCCAATGGACGGTCATGCTGCTTTCACAGTACTGGAAAGCCAAGGTCCCAGCCTATAGAGACAGAGTGCCCTCAGATAACCTCCACATAGTCACAATTCATTATTCACCCTCGCTGAGCACAAAGAGCTCATTCTTTCTCCACTCTCTCTCTCTCTCTCTCTCTCTCTCTCTCTCTCTCTCTCTCTCTCTCTCTCCCTCTCTGTTGTGCTTTTTCTCTTCCTTTACTCTCTGTCTTGCTCTGTTGTTTGCTGTTTATCCCTCCTCCCCCTTAGTAACAGTTGCTATCTTGTGTATTTGTGAGCTCTGTCTCTTTGTGCTGTGTTGGGCATAATCATTCTAAGTGGTCTGTTTCTGCCAAGTAATATCCATCGCCAGGGGTTTAAACTTTAGTGTTGCATAAAATGCAGGAATCAAGCCAAAATGTCAACAGTGAGTTTTCTTACAGTAAATCTCCATACAGCAGTGCTTAAATTCAGAATGCAAGAACTGGCTCCCTTTCAGTTCATAAGTTAGAATGAGAATTACATTTTTTCACACCCCACAGGAAGTTGAATTGAAATTTGAATTGGAATGACAGGAAGAGGAATGTACTGTATTGCAATTCAAAGAAATCTATGAAAGTAACTCCACAGCTCATTGGAAAACGTGCCTCTACCTACCTTTTTTTTTTTCTTTCAGAAGTCCAAAAATGTGCCTATACATGCAATTCACTGCAGTTTCCTGCTGAAATCAACATTAGATGCAGTAAAACATCAACAACTTTTATTTCTTTTAACGCAAATTATGATTACGGGGCAGATTATCAATGAATAAAAACTTATTTTCCCATGGTTCCTTGCACAATATGACATTAGTGCATGATTTGTAAAGTAATATACTTTTATGTTTGCATCACATAACCATCTCCATATGAATGGTTTTTCTGACAAAAAGGAAAAAGTAAACTTGCTGGGTAGCTCACCTAGTACAGTTGCAGACACTCTGGTGTGAGTCCTATGAATTGCGGGTCACAATAAAAGACTTGTAGAAGCAAATAAAAATGGCATGGTAGCACTATCGGTTAGGTGTAGTTTAGGTGGCATGTTATTTTCAAATGCAACAGCCAGTGAATACAGAAAATTGGGGTATTCCCAAAGCCGAATACCTTATTCGGAAAGGTACGGATAATGGCTTCAAAACGAATAATGAATAATTATGCAAAATAATATTCAGCTGAGGCTGATAAGTCACTCCTTGTGTTGTTGAATAACAGGTGATCCAGGGGAAAGCATGATATTATACATACTGTAACCTGAATTTGTGAAGGGAATGAGTGTAAACACAAATGAACTGAGCGCAAATCAAATAGCTGTGTCACTCTTACCTCTCCGTGTGTCTCTCAGAAATCAGAGCTTGGCAAGAGTGAATCAACTAAAATACTACATCATGCACATGTTTTATATGTATATTTAAATGATACAAATCTTTCACCATATGATACACGAATGAATGAAATAAGCACAGAACGATCTCAAATCAATCAGCCACGTTCCGTCTCTGCGCGTCTCTCAAAAACCAAAACAGCCTCAACTAAGATACGTATTCATTTTCTACTGCTTGATATGTCTATTGTCTATGATAGGCTACATATTTCTCTGGGATCCACAGGGTGGAGCTGGGTAGGTTTAGAGGGGGAATGGGATCCACGGGGTGGAGATGGTTAGGTTTAGAGGGGGAAATGGGATCCAGGGGGTGGAGGTGGGTAGGTTTAGGGATATGTACTGTAATACCAGTGTACTTACATTGTAACTCCTCAGGATATGTCCCACTTAATATAAACTGTAACATTCTGGACACCAACCACAATTTATTTGTAAAGCCTAACTTATGGCTCTTTTCCATTGCATGGTACGGCATGGTACAGCTAGGTACGGTTCACATTTGGGGGGTTTTCCACTGGGTACAGTACCTGGTACCTCGGTTGAGGTTCCAAGTGAACCGTACCGTTACCAAAATGTGACGTGTAAACTCTGCTGATCACAGATTGGCCGGAGAGAATCGTCGCTACCTGCGTCACTGAACTTGCAACACAAACACAAAAGAATGCTAGATTTAAATCAGCACAGCCAGCCAACGACCGAACCCAACTGTTTTGAATGAGCAAACTTTTTGAACTGTTTTTTTTTTTTTTTTTTTTTTACACGCGCACCTTTTTTTAGTACAGACGCGCTGATAGCAGAGGAGCGGATCCAGCGAGAGCTTGATGGGACGACGCGGAATAAAAAAGCATAGCAGTAGAGGCGGCGACGAATAACCCGCCGTGATACTAAACTGCAGTGGAAATGCCTGTGCCGAGAACCATGCCGTAAGTCCTGCAGTGGAAATGCAAACTGTGCCGTACCGAACCATGCCGTACCGTACTGAGCCGTGCCGAGCCAAGTCGTACCAATTACATGATTCATTTAATATCAAGTGTACCACTTTCTTTACCAAAAAAGTGCTGTTAGTCCTTTTACGCATTTGTACTTTCATTATCAAAAAGTGTTGTTACCAATGTCCTGTTACACATTTGTACTTACACATACCATTTAGTGGGATGTTACATATGTTTAGTTGCGCAAACATTAGAGCTGTAGATACTATGTACCCATGTGTACTTACACTGTGGTTACATACTATGTACACATCTAGTTACTATGTAAATACACATGTATTAGGGACACAATATAAATTGGGACCGAATTTTAATCATGAAAATCATTTAACCAAGCTGGGATTCAAACTTGGGTCTCCCATAACACAACCATAACTGCTCATCAAAACAGTCTGTTGAGTTCCTGGTTCTATTAAGTACCTCCCTCAGAAATACATAATGGGCTCAGATTGGTTAGCTGGCCCAGTTTGTTGTGATTCACCTAGTGGACGTTGTCCAGAAACGTCATACCCCCTTACTATTATGGGTCGTTGCATGTGCTCCAGTGTATGGTAAAAAATGGCATCAATATTGCCTTATCAGTTTGAGCCAGAGAATATCATTGAAGAGGGCTGAGCAAAAACTGTGCAAGAATGGCTCTTACAAGACGTTTCAAACACAGAATCATATTTAGCATGCCTGTTGCCACATGAGCATGTGGGTAAACACTACATAAAAGCTTTAATCAAAGAATAATGCACACTGATCACTTAAACACCAACAAACACCAACATTCGAAGTTCGCTGGAGAGATTAAAAAAAGTTTGTAGATTTTTGTAGAATAAGTATGAATTAGCCTTTAGCTAACTGGCTAGCAGAGCCGAACAGCATTGCCATAAACGTTTACATCCTTGCTACAACATAAAAATAATGATAGAAACTATTAATGGAAAAACATCAACACATACTTACATGTTGTGGCCAATAAACAACAGCTATATTGTAATATAATTTTCAGGAACCAAGTTAAAAATAAATTTTTACCATTGTTCCCTAAGTCCATCATCCCTACGAAGGCCGAACAAAGAGGACCTGCAATCAGGGTAAAAATAACACCGTTTTGACAGCATGGCAACAAAATTCAACTCTTTCTATTCTCTAAAGCTGCCCAACATGGCCTCGCCTCCTTTGCTGTGTGTTTGTGTTGGGGGGGGTTTGTGTTTATGTAGGGGTTGGTGGTTTGTGATGTCAATGAAGAATGTTGTTGTTTTTTGTAGTAGATTTTATACTTTATTTTTTTTGTAGTCCTTAAATAGCGATTTCTTTAAAAGAAAATATCTCTGTTTACATTTAACTTTGAGCGTCGTAACTTTGCAGACATCGTTTATGCAAATCTTAATTACCATCCCTACTGTCTCTATGAGGCCATCTGCTCTGACAGTAAGAAGATATTTAAGTAAATGTTATAGTCATTATGAAAAATATTATTTTCTCAGTTATACAATGCATATTTGTTCAGTGATAACTACGAAGAAAAAAGACTGTAAAACCATAGACATAACGGTTTTCAGTTTTCTCAAGTAAAGGGGTAAAGCCCCACCCACTTCCGGTTTTATCCCAATACAGATAGGGATACAAATAATTTTGAGATTGTTACAGATACAGATACTGGCTCCGCTGCACACACCTAACAGAAAATAAACAATATTGTATTTATACGTATGTGGTCCTCACATCATTGCAGCTGTTTAAAATGTAAGGTAAAATAAATAAATAAAGGTATTAATTTCTGTTTTAAAGTCTTTTGAAATATTTATACATTGGAGGTTAGTCTATTGTCACAACTGTGGTGTGGTAGTTGCTCAAACATTTCAGGTCGTGGCGTGGCTTTCCCACTGACAGGAAATGCATGGTGTTAATCCAGTATAGCCCACTTAAAGTCACTTTTGCAGTTCAACAGAGCAAAATACATAGAAAAACTGAGCCGTATTGTCTGTACAGTATCTGTGACTTTACAAACGTCCCAACGGAATGGCCAGGGGTGTCATTTCCCAGTGTTCAATATTCGCGAATCTAGGGACCGTCTCTAAGGTTCAAGTTACATTAAGACATTGGTATACACTTTTCTAACTTCAACAGCATTTGAGGAAAATGACTTACAGTAACACAACCAACTATGAAGTGTTCATATAGTTCTCAGTTATAATGCACACCTTTTAGATTTTTGATATTTATTAAAAACAACTGTCAAATCATATATAAATATGTTGTTTATTTCACTACCGAATGGGCTCAAACACAAAATATATCATAATTTAAAGCTCAATAGCGTTTGAGGAGAATTACTTGCAGTAACACAACCAACTGTGAAGTGTTCATGTAGGTCTCAGTTATAATGCACATCTTTTAGAATTTTGATATTTATTAAAATAAACTGTAAATTCATATCTACACTGTAAAAATCTTTCTGTAGAAATTACCGTAACTAACTGTTAGCTGTTCGCTCATAACTTACTGTAATTTTATTTTGTAGCAAAAATACTGTATTTTATTTTACAGTGTCATTTAACTTGCTGTAAATGTATTTACAGTATAATATTGTTTAACTGTAAAATATTTTATTTTTGTATTAATTTATTGGTCCTTTCTTGAGTAATGCATTTTAAAACAATAGAAAATATATGCTATACTGTAACGTGTACTGTTTTAGTAATTGGTTTGGTTCACTTTTTAGTTACTGTAAAACTATATGCACAAATTGTAAAGTTCTATTAGATAACAATGGGAAGAAAAAAAACAATGACAACTGTGTAACTTCCTATTTCAATTTTTAAAAAAGCCACGCCCCCAGCTATGACACGACTGACCAAGTCCATGGTATGTCTATGGTTGACACCCTCTCATTAGCATGTTGTGCAGAGGAAGAATAAATGTGAAACTACATTCATAAATAAATGAGTAATTAAAAGAAAACGGTTAGGATGAGTTTAGCATTTCCTTAAACATTTTCTATTTAGCCACCAATTTATTTTATTTATTTGACTACTTACATCACACGTTTAATTATTTATATACGTATTTAAACAAGAATATGTGTATTTATACACACATTTATTTATTTATTTGCGTATTTATTTATTTATACACACATTTATTTATTTATTTATTTATTTATTTATTTATTTATTTATTTGTGTATTTATTTATTTTTAATTTCAGCAGGTTTGGCCCTCCATACTTTTAATACAGTCCTTTTGATAAAACTTCAGTTCTGTAGATCACACAGAGATAAATCCCATTAATTTTGTTTTGTTTGTTTATTTGCTTTTCAATGTGAAATTAATGAAATTTTTTTACATATTCAGTACTAATTTAATTCTAACCATGAGTTGTTGTTTTTTTTTTTTTTTAACTAGATGGGTAATTGACAGAAAAACAATAATAGTGTATACAATTCTTAAATCTGCGATATGAAGTGAAGAAAATCTGATCTTACTCTGAGACATGGAGCGTAACAGGCATTGGAGGGAGAGAGAGATTCTCCAGGTGTATGGAAAAAAAAATGTCTGCCAGGAAAAAGCAGAGTGTGGTTTGGACACATGCCTCAACTTTGTCACTGCAGCTGTTCTAGCTCAACAGAGAAGGAGTAAAATCCTTTTTTGTTTGTACCAGATGTGTTTGTCTCACAAGATAATACCTTTGGAGAAGTCATAGCCTTTCTCCTGACATAATCACAGTTTGCAAATAATAAAGGAGCAAAAAAACCATTTAGAGGCTCTGGATATGGATTGTGCTTCCACGTGTCACTGACCATCAGCATTAATTGACAAGAAGTATATATGAATTCAAGAGAGAGAGGTGAGAATTCACAACACCTTCCCAGGAAAACAAATCAAGAGTTTAGAATCACAGTATGCTTCATTACAAAGACATTTAATGACCAAATATTGATGTAGCTCAGGGAATTAGAGAGGTGAGAGTCTCCGATGTGTTTTGCTGGAATTGACTTTGAATCACACTACAGCAGAACCATCGTGACATGTGCAGCAGTCTCAGCAGACGCGGCTAGCTGCTATTTTGCGGCTATTTGGGTCTAGACAATGAAATGGGCCCCCGAGGGGAAATAAATGCTGACTCACACCCTCCTTGTTAGCGTGTAGGGACACAGCCAGTGCCCTAATCTCTCCATCCATCACCCGCTCTCTGATTCCATAATGACCTGCTTTACCATCTCTGTAAGGGCTGTGAAGGCATGGTCTCCATGCCAGTTCCTCCACGCAGATGGCCAGAAATAACATGCTTTGCCGTAATCAGTCACAAAGTCCATTTTTCACAGGTTATTATGGTGCTTGTGGACATACTCAAGGTTGATGATGAAATCTGCAGTCAATGGTTGCCTGACGCTTGCTGTATTTAAATTACATTAACTGGGGAAACCCCTCTCAGAATACTGGCTGTGTGTTTATTGGTGTTTGTGAATGGAACTAATGTCAATGTGCCATTACAATCTCAAAATAATGGCATTAGATTTCAAGGTGCTGACTGTAATATAGATGTTGATAAAATTAAATAGCCATTGGTGTTATCGCTGACAGGTTTATAGTGTTATTTGATTACACAATTCCTTTGAATCTATGAACAAACAATGTCACGATGTGACAAGTCATGTGAAGCAGGATTTTAGACCAATAAGATTTGACAGTGGGTGGGGCTAACCAGCATGATGCTGCAGAAATAGAAACTAAGCAATGTCCTTGTTAGGGTTATTTTAGTAAACTAAAACTAGACTGAAAAAAAAAATACTTGAAATAAAATAAACTTTAACTGAAAACTTTAAACTTGTTACTTTACTTGTTTTATTTTATACTACTTTTATTTCAGCTACAGTAGTTGCCAAGGGGACATTTATCATTTTTATTTGAATCTATGTGCTAAAATTCTAAAACAAAAACCGAAATAAAATTAATACATTTACATTTACATTTACATTTAATCATTTAGCAGACGCTTTTATCCAAAGCGACTTACAAATGAGAACAGTAGAAACAATCAGATCAACGAGAGAACAACAACGGTATACAAGTGCTATGACAAGTCTCAGTTAGTCTAGTACAGAACACGTAGCCAGGGTTTTTTTTTTTTTTTTTTTTTTTGAATATGATAGACAAGAAAAAGAAAAGGTAAGTACTAGTATTAGTTGGTTAAGTGCAGGCAAAAAAGATGAGTCTTAAGATGTTTTTTAAAAATGAGTAAAGACTCAGCTGTTCGAATTGAGATCGGGAGGTCATTCCACCAGCTGGGGAGCAGTCCAGGAAAAAGTCCGTGAGAGTGATTTTGAACCTCTTTGGGATGGCACCCACAAGACGTCGTTCACTTGCAGAGCGCAAACTTCTGGAGGGCGCATAAGACTGAACTAGTGAGTTTAGGTATGTTGGCGCCGTGCCAGTGGGTCGTCTTGTAGGCAAGCATCAGTACCTTGAATTTGATGCGAGCGGCTACTGGTAGCCAGTGTAACCTGATGAGGAGAGGAGTCACATGAGCTGTTTTTGGCTCATTGAAGACAACCCTCGCTGCTGCATTCTGGATCAGTTGTAGAGGCTTGATAGTACATGCAGGAAGGCCCGCCAGAAGAGCATTACAATAGTCCAGTCTGGAGAGAACAAGAGCTTGGACAAGAAGTTGGGTGGCTTGCTCTGACAGGAAGGGTCTAATCTTCCTAATGTTGTATAAGGCAAATCTGCAGGACCGGGTCGTTGTAGCAATATGGTCTGTGAAGCTTAACTGATGATCCATCACAACTTCTAGGTTTCTGGCTGTCCTGGAAGGAGTTATGGTTGACGAACCCAGCTGTATAGAGAAGTTGTGATGAAACGATGGGTTAGCTGGAACCACCAGCAGTTCAGTCTTAGTAAGGTTGAGCTGAAGGTGATGGTCATTCATCCAGCTAGAAATGTCACTCAGACAGGCTGAAATGCGAGCAACTACCGTCGGGGTCATCTGGTTGGAATGAGAAGTAGAGTTGAGTGTCATCAGCATAGCAGTGATAGGAAAAGCCATGCTTCTGAATGACAGATCCTAATGACGTCATGTAGATGGAGAAGAGAAGCGGTCCAAGTACTGAGCCTTGAGGAAACCCCAGTAGCAAGTTGTTGTGACTTACGAAACTTCACCCCTCCAAGACACCATGAAGGATCTATCAGAAAGGTAGGAGTTAAGCCACTGGAGAGCGGTACCAGAGATGCCCATCTTTCTGAGGGTGGACAGGAGAATCTGGTGATTAACAGTGTCAAAAGCAGCAGACAAGTCCAGCAAAATGAGAACTGAGGATTTTGAAGCTGCTCTTGCCAGTCGCAGGGCTTCAGTAACCGAGAGCAGGGCAGTCTCAGTTGAGTGGCCACTTTTGAAGCCAGATTGGTTGCTGTCCAGGAGGTTGTTCTGTACAAGAAACATAGAGAGCTGGTTGAACACAGCTCGTTCGAGTGTCTTTGCAATGAATGGAAGAAGGGATACCGGTCTGTAGTTTTCTAGAAGTGCTGGATTTAGAGATGGTTCTCTCAGCAGTGGGCTTACCCGAGCCTGCTTAAATGCTGAGGGAAATGTTCCAGAGTGAAGAGAGGAGTTGATAATGTGAGTAAGTGAAGGTATGACTGAAGAAGAAATCGCTTGAAGGAGGTGAGTGGGTATCGGATCCAGTGGGCAAGTAGTAGGATGACTGGACAGGATAAGTTTGGAAACTGGATAATACACACTGTATAAATATATATAAATGACAAAACAATAAATGAATTTAAAATTAAAATGGAATATTATTATTATAATTATGATTTTACAAAATAATAATAATAAACAAAATTTTGAGTGACAGGATTATAACAGATATATATTTATGCTAAATACAACTAGAAACTAGATAAAATTAGAAAGCTACATTTATATTTAATGTATATTCATATTTATTTATATTTGTATTACTCATTTAGAAGAAAAACAATATTTAATAAAAACACATTAAGAATAAGTATTTTGCTGCAGAAAATATTTAAATTCTTCACAAAGCCTGAAATAAATCACTGAATCACTTTTTTAGTAGAGTCACTACATTTTGTTATTTAATCCCGAACAATGTGTAAAAATAGACAAAATCACAGATTTTGGAATCACAGAAGCAAACAAACAAAACAAAGTGTTTTGTAATGATGTTCTGTGTTGGTGCTGTCCTGTTAGTGGCTGTATCGTGATATGTGAGACGTGCTAATGGAGAGAACTGGCCACTGCATAGACTCATCTCTCATGTAACAAAAAAATGGTTATGGTTTCCATGGTAACGGTTTATTTTGCTCCATAAATTAGGAGACTAGCTAATACATAACATTCGGAAGGGCTGCAACTACACTATTAAAACATATGAGAATGTTATGAATCAAACATCAGTAAACAGAGTAAACACATAAGACAATAATCAGACTGTCATGGGCAGAGCAATGGCAACTACAATGTTTCGAACCGTTTCGGTTATTTTGAGGCAGGGCCCAACTGAACAGGCATGCATGTGTACGTGTTTTGAATAAGCAGCCCGCACAGATGGACTAACGGTAAGCATTTTAGGAAGCATCACGGCCCTGCACTGCCCCATGCTGCACAGCCACATTAAGCAGGCTTAGCTGAATGTAGGTGAAAGGTCTTTCTCTCGCGCGCGCTTCTCGAAGCAGCTCCCTGCAGAGGAAGGAAAGAGTGGGGGAGGGGACCTTGTGGTATTCAGAGGAAAAGCGGGAAGAAAAGATCATGGTGATGTTAGTTCTTACTGAAGACAACTTGAAAGGTTTGTCTGCACAAGGTGAGTCATGCTGCACGGCCCGCATGTGCTCCCAACACAGGAAATCACTCATTCAGGAATCCCCACACATAAAACGGCAAAGAAAAATGTCACATTGTTAATGTGAGACTACTTTTTATATAAGGAACAAGCCCTGACAGAACGAGGAAGAAGATTTTGCATCATCCAAGCCCTGGCCGATTAAAGCCCACCCTTGGGTTGCATAAACTAAATGAATCATGGATTGCCTGTGGCTCCAATAGCGATGTAATCAATCAAACCTTTGTGTTATCTGTAACAGATCATGACACCACAATCAAGAATGTTTATGTAAGTTGATCATAATGCTAACATTCCTCATGATTAATGACTGTCTGCAATGTCCTGAAGCACTGCGCTTTTTTTTTTCTTCGTGAAGGATGAAGCATGAAGCATGCAATTTATGCTAAATGAATCTGAATGAAGTTTGAATGAAGTTTCGTAAGTTTGTGACATCATAACATGATCATCATGTAGCAGGGATTTTTTAAAGGTCTAAATCAGTGTCTGCCACAGCAATATAATTTTCATAAATAACTTTCACCGGGTGCCGGAGGTATACTTTGTTTTTACGCTTGCTGTTTCGGCTCACGCACTGTCGAACATTCTAGCTTTTTTTGTTGTCGTTGTTGTTTGTTTGTTTGTTTTTGATGGCTTGTGATAATCCACCTGTCCTGTAGTGGACAGCAGAGAGTTATCATCTTTATACATTTTCAAATTCGAGTTGTACAATTGCTGGAATTTATATTAACATATTATGCATATCTTAATATATTAAAAAAAAATCTATTAAATTTACATTTTTGAGCAAAGGCCTGTTCATACCAAGGACGATAAATGGGATGGCCAATCAAAATCCACCCGATTTTAAAGAGCTTGAGGTATCCAAAGGGGCAGATGACATAACAACTGTGTGTGCTTATATAAACAGTTCTATTGAGTATTGGTGTCTATGAGGATAGTTACCATTCTCGTTGTGAACAGGCCATAAAAATGACTTAAAAAATTATTAAAACACATCTGGTACAAATCTGCACACATGGTCCTTGCAGATCCTGCCGATGAAAAAAAAAAATGTATGCAGTGGCCCATAATTCTCTATACTTTTACGCCTCTTTGAATCTTTTTTTCAGCTTCTTTAAAGCGATAGAGATCAGCGAGTGTCATTCGCTCAGTAGAGCTAAAGTCAGTTTGGCTCCATTTTAACCTTCAGTTGTTCATTATTGCATTTCACTGACAGCAAGTTTCGACGGGGAACCAGTTTAAGAAAGCCCAAACATACTTGGCTTGTCATTAACTTCAATACACTGGGCCAGTTCACAGCTTTTTATTTAATGGGTGTCTTGTCCACACTACCAGATGTGAGGTTCAGTCGCTTGCCCATTTTGATTGTTATTGTTGCATGCTGGGAATTAATTAGTGTGTTTGGTTTTAGTTTTTCCAGATTTGAGTGACATTTGGAAATGAAATGTTTTCACAGAACTTTGCTGTGCTCCTGCTTTTCATGAGAATGACTCATTTCATTTAGCGTGAGCTCTGACACTGTTGCTAAGGAAACCATGGCTCTGGTTTTGATTGGCTGAGATGTATCTAGGCAGTGAGACAGTTCACATAATTACTGCTCTTTAACACATCATGCAATGAGCAGAGTGCAGAGCCCAAAGAGCCCAGCTCCTTTGATGTTTTCATTAAAATGTTTTGATGTTATTGCTGTTTGCTTGCTTTTTATCACATATGGTGGAGTATATCAGAATGATTTAATACAGTGCTTCTCAGCTGGTTTTACTTCTGGGCCTACATGGACTCTTTTCACATTTCTGGGGTTCTCAGAAGCGTAAGTCATCATAGTTGATTAAATTTCTATAGTGATGAACAGAAACTGCAATAAATATAATTTTTGTGTTCCCATTTGCCCCAACAGGAACAAAATAACATTCCTATGACTAAGAGGAAAAAAATACAAATAATGATTATGTTGGTCAGAAGAGAGAAAAACGTGAACTTTGCTGTTGTTTCTTCAGCTGTTTCGAAACACTGACGCAGCAGCATTAACCAGTTTTCTGTAATATATTTCCAAAATAATGAGACATAAAGTATAGTGTCATAAATGAACATTAATATATAAATTACATATAGAGAACTATACAATGCAATGATGTTTCCAATAACTTTTGAAGCACGTCATCAGAGTCTGTGAAAGGGGTTCATTAAACTCAAGTGGTGACCCAACACAGAACCAACATTTTTATCAAACAAAAGCAAATAAAATTGTTAAAATCAGACACTGATACTGATTCATACTGTCATGAAAAAAATAAAATAATAATAATAATATTAACATGACAGATTAATTTACACTCCTGGGTTGGACAAAGAAAAAACAAGAGTTGTGTCTTACCTGATAAACCTGTTTATTAAATTTAATTTGTAAATTGCATTTATTAGTATATATATTTATCTAGAACAGGCAGGTCATGACCCACCAGTTGATAACCACTGATACAAATATACTGCGATTACAATCACCTCTCGATAAAGATGGTCCTTTTTCTATATTTACAGCACAGCCAAAAACAGAATATATGGATTTATTGTTTAAACTGAGACTTTTCAGGGTACAGATCAGGGGATATTTCAGGACAGCCTTCACCTCGCAGCACCTCCAGGCTTTCATATCTCTGTCCAAACAGAGCATCCTGGCAGTATAGATTTGACATATTATTTTTGTGCTGTAGAAAGTTCTCAAGTCCTCGCTCAAGGCTGCAACGTCGTGATTCATAGACATAAGAGCTAAGAGGAACTGAAAAAGCACCTCATGTCAACGTCTGCTTATAGACAGCACCTCACACAGCCGGTGCAGAGTCTGTACAAGGAGGAATACTAACCAGTTTGACTTTGTTTCCTCTGTGGAACACATAATAAGATACTTTGAAGAATGTTTGAACTGTTTCTGCCCATTGACTTTCACTGTTTGAACACAGAGACATTTCTTAAAATATATTCTTTTGTCTTTTACAATGAAGGTAGAAATTCATACAGGTTTGACGGTTGAATTTAACTGGTTGTAATTTTTAGGTGGATTATTCCTTTAATTCCAGTGAGTTTCTTTAAATGAGGAAAACCCTCTTAACCAGCTGTGTCTCAATGAATATGAGTTAGTGAGTAAAGTTGGAGAGGAAACAGCACACCCACTCCGAGCTGCCTCGTGTTCTACTCAGGGTCTCGCCTCAGAGTCAGGCATTTTTTAAAGAGATGTTCTAACCTGTCCAGGTCTGGCAGTACACCCACACTTTCAGTGGGATGTCTGTGTGCATATTTATGTTCCAGTAATGCCTGAGAAGAAACATGAGTCACGAGAGGGGGAGGAAGAATACAAATGTGGCACAGTAGCCCACACCATCAGTCTTGTTATAAAATAGAATACAGTACTTTTGATTAATTCATTAATTGTGTACATTCTAAAGGCATAGTTCTCCACAAAAATTTCTCACCCTATATGACGTTCTTTCTTCCATGGAACACAAAAGATTATATTTTGAAGAATGTTGGTTATTGACTCAACTGTTATTGAATGTTGGATTATTAACAGTTATTAACTTTCAATTTATAGACCAAAAAAAAAAAAAAAAAGGTGAATACCAGGAAAGTATAGCAACCAAAAGGCTTTATTATACAGATCTCTGAAATACTTCATTTCTGAAAGGTGTTTCTGCCTCAGAGTAAAAAACAATACAATTTTAAAAGATAAAATTAGATGTAAAAGAATAAAATCACAATTGTAAGAAATAAAAGCACACTGTGAAACAGAAAGTCTAAATTAAAGTAAAAAATAATCTGAAATAAATCCACAATTACCAACTATGCTATAAAGCCACAATACATTTCTTTACTCTTAAGGAAGAAAAGGGCTTTTATTTAATTCGCCATTTATTTATTTTACATGCTGAAAAATAAGCATTTAATAAGTGAGATAATGTAAAGTCAGCAATTCATTGTTGTAAAATAAACCTCTTCAGGCTGGTACAGGGACTCTCCGCTTCACGTCAGGGTCCTGATTACCCTTTCAAAGCTTATTCTGCATTAATGACTAAATGAACAAAGCTGTAATCATACAATGCATAGTGCCTATTTATCATCTAATTAATATTCATGAGTGAAGCTTATACATTTGATACATAATACATACTGTACCCTCTAGATCATAGGTGAATACATACACAATATTAAGCAACATGAATATGGTTATGTTTCAGGTTATCGTGCCACAGACGGGTGTTTAGAAAGAAAGCAAAACTCTCAGAGAAAATGTAAAGAACGAAGAGTGAAAAGAGAGAATGCTGCATGTATTGATGGATTAATCTCCAAATCTAATTCAACCAAAGTGATAAGACCCATCAGGAATCAATTCCTCACACCAGGTATTGAGATGGAGGCTGTCAGCGGGCTGCCTGGCAACCCTTAGCAGGAACTAAAAGAAGGTGACTTCCCTACGGTTTTCTGCCGCCTTTAAAAGTTTGTGTATGTGACTCTCAGACTTGTTCACAATCTCAAGGTCATTGATGAGAGGCGTGTGTTTCCTCCCCCCACTGGTGAGTCAGTCTCCATTACACACACACACACACACACTTACATTTCCAGCAGGGTGACAGCGGCGTGTGTCCCTTTGCCAAAGCACTTAGTGTGATGAGCCTGGCCAAACGCTTGTGTGTAAGTGCACTGAAAAACACAAGAGGATGTGCGCTGAGGCAATTCTGCATAGCAGTCTCAGCATAGCACCACAAATCTTACTGATGTTTTTTACCAGTTTACCAAACCTGTCACATTTTCTCTTCCCTTTGCTCTGAATCTCATTTGCACTTTCACTCTTCACTTCACACCAAGACATTTTGTCCTCTATTTCTACAAGACGCCTCATTGTGAAACCAAAAATAAGCAGCGCTTGCTGATCTTCATTAGATTTCACACCAAAATATTTTGATTCTGAGCTCCTGCCCTTATCTGATTAACCACGGTTCTGTTTTCCCAGCTTCCAGCAGTCCGGAAAGATATTGTACACTTGTTTTTCCAACAGCGTAACTGGGGAATGTGGGCTGCTGTTACTGTCTACCTTGATAGACTTTTTGCTCTGTTGCAGGAAAATATGCTGATAAGTCTATTTTCTTTTATCCCCCCTTCAAGACAATACTCCCATTGAAGCCCGCCAGTGAAGATCCATATCATACATGGTTACTCAGAAAACAGAGTGTAATATTGCTGAAGGAAAGGGCAGGGGAAAAGGTGGAGGTGGTTAGTGCAGTGCATATAAAAACATAAGGGAGCACAAAAACCCACATCTTATTTGGAAACCACCTGAAATCCAAGGTGTGTATGTTTTCTATTGTTCATAGCAGCAGTAATTCAACAAATGATGGGGAAAAGCATCATAGCTGGCCATATAGCTGGATGTGAGAGGTAGTGAACCAATTTTTTAGTAGGATATTTGTTGATTATGAGTCAATTCAGGTACTTTCTAACAAAATTACGGAAGAGAAGCACAGCTATCAAGAAAGCACAGCTATATAATTAATTAATAACAACAACAATAAAAAAAACAAGAAGTATACTTCAAGTTAATTTTATTATGTAGCAAGCATACTAATATCAATGTACTATATTAGTATAGTACATACTAATATAGTAGTATTAATTTAGTCATAGTATACTTGTACACTATTTCAAAATTTCTTTGGATAGTATACATTTTATGTGTACTTTATTTGTAACAGTATACTGTATTTTGAGTACAGAACTAGTTTCCATCTAAAGTTTTTAATTTGTATGGCAACTATATTGTGAGATTTAGTTTACTAACTATATATTTCTAGTGCACTTTTTAGTTTATGAAAGTACACTATGAAGTAGGCCTATAATCTGTCAACGACTAGTTTTTAAGAGTTTTTATACTGCAAGCATACTTAAGAGAACTTAACATCAGACTTATAGGTTACAGTTTATATTTTATTTTGCACTTTAATAATTATCAAATATACTCAATCATCCATGTTTAAGTATATCTGGATCAAAAGAGTAAGTACAAATATAGGTCAAATAGGCTTTTCTGTATACTTGGCAGCCTAAGCCAAGTATACTTAAGTATAATTTGAAGTATATATTTTGATGAGTATATAAAAAGTAGATTAAAAGTATTTTTAGTTTAAATAAAACTTGAATAAACTTATTTGTTGTAAGAGCAGAACATGAAATACAAATCATTTTGTCATTGATGGTGAAGCTGGTTTGCTTTCTGATGGTGTAGAATTTAAATGTTCGTGCAACTGAATCAAACCAGTGGAACTGTCACTTTTTTTTACATTTTATTTTGTACATGAAAGCCAAAAGTGTCTGTTTTTAAAAGGTTTCTGTTGGGAATCACTGTTTTATTTGTATTTCCAGCACAAAGGACTTCTCTAAGTACCATTTCCAGTAAGTGTTTGCTAACTCAAAGCTTCAGCGCTAATTGATTAAATTGCCTGATCTAGCTGTCAGTCACTCACACTGATTTATTTCCAGGATCTCGCTGTAGAGACGGATGGGGCTAAAACCTGCTAAGGAGGCTAACATAAACGTTGACATATCAAAAACCTACGTTTTGCAGGGGTGGTTCCTAGCAGACACACTGTTTCATCTTTTTTCTTTTCAGCTTTTGTGAACTATGAGAGGAATTTGGGTCAGCGAGAAGCCTGCTGTACCTTAAGATGGAGGTTCCCCCGCCTTCTCTCCACCAGAAGCTTTAAAATATAGATGATGTATTACTGCTGCGAGCTCCCAGAGGCTGCCAAGACTAGCGCTAGCTTGGGGGAGGGGAGACGGAGAAAAAAACTTGTGCTTTGAAGCTTGGCTCTGTGTATTCACTGTTCATCTCAGTAATATGTGGCTAAATGAGACGCTACAAAAATGATAACTAAACGGAGTCAAGCCCTTGGAGTGATATGTTGTTATGATGTTGTGTGAACCAGCTGCTTTACTGGGACAAAAACATCAGGGTGGAATGAGGATCAGGCTAGAACATGGGGGGGGGGGGGGGGGGGGGGGGGTTTAATTTGCTTATTAAAATAAATTTGCAGAGCTTTCAGCTACTGCTGTATGCTGTAAAATCATGATTAGATGAGGATATCAATGTCTTGCTTGTCTGTGGTTTACTTAGTGGAAGCAGCGCAATAGCTCTTTATAGGTCAAGTGTGTAATTTCTGTGCCAAAAAAGAGAGATCGTTTTCAAACTGGTTTCCTAAGAGGTTCAGACTGGTTCCTATACTCAATGTTCACAGCTGTCTATGTAGCAGAAGGGGAGCTAAATTTGCTAAAGCTAACCCTGTTGAAAAAAACAGCATATGCTGGTTACGTATGTTTTGAAGCATGGCTGCTGGTTTAAGATGGTCCTTAGCTGGTCATGAGCTGGTTTAAGCAGTTGTCTCTACATATTAATATAGTACACTACTGTTCAAAAAGTTTGGGGTCAGTAATTTTATTTTCTGAAAGAAATGAATGCTTTTATTCAGCAAGGACGCAGTAAATAGATCAAAAGTGACACTAAAGACATTTATAATGTTGCAAAAGATTTCTATTTCAAATGAATGCTGTTCTTTTGAACTTTACACTCATCAAAGAATCATGTAAGAATCAGTTTACGCAAAAATATTAAGCAGCACAACTGAATGATTATCAGTGATATCATTCAGCAACTGATATCAAGTCAAGATCCCAGTCTTGTTTCCATCTTGTGTTGAAGAACTTTAAGTTGAAATGTTTTTTCATTCCCATTGTTTCTGTGCTTACCTCCTGTTTGCCTTGTTCCTCTTCTCCCTTGTTTGTTGCCCTAGTTATCCCTATGTGTTGCCATGCTGTTTCTTTGGCCCCTCCCCCCTTTACTAATTTCCCTGTGTATATATACCCCCGTGTTTTCTCGTTCATTTGTCTGGCTATGAGTTCCCTCTTCTGTGCTATACTGGTTTGCCCATGTTATTTTATGTTATGTTTTTCTCCATTTTGTTACCTGCTCTGCACTTGGATCCCCCTTATCTCGCTTCTGTTACCCAGCATTACATCAATACAGCAAATCAGCATCTTAGAATGGTTTCTGAAAGATCATGTGACACTGAAGACTGGTGTAATGACAGCTGAAAATTCAGCTTTGCATCACAAGGAATAAATTACATTTTATAATTTACTAAAAATAGAAAACAGTTATTTTAAACTGTAATAATATCACAGTTATCTTACTGTTTATACTTTATTTTTGATCAGATACATGCAGGCTTAGTGAGCAATAGAAACTTAAAAACAAAATCTTACATCTTTAGACTTTTGAATAGTAGTGTACCTTATATAAAGTATTTATTTTAAAATTGAAATACATTGCATACTTCATATTTAATTTCAAGAATCTCAAAAAAAGTCTATGTAATTGGTTTCTATAAACCATTTGATTAAAAGTTGCAGTTTGTGCACACTGAATCACTTACCATACAGTGTTTGTGGTAACACACTACAGTTGAATGGAAATACTTTCATATCTTAAAATGTTAAAACTGGCTAACCTGCTTTAACCTGCTTCTACTTGTGAATTCTGCTGTGAGTGGAGACAGTTCAGGGAGGTCAATCCCGGAACACTGCCAGGTTATGACAGCGAAATTTCCATTGTGAATGGAAGAAAGTCCAAATAAAATCTCCTGGGCGGCTTCGTTGCTCACAACAGATGGAGCAAAATTAATTATATAAACTGTGCAGAAAAAAAAAAACTAGTCTATTTTCTTTTCTGACAGGAATTTGTCAAAATCACCACTTGATTCTCATGAGTTAACCACCTGTGGGCACCGTATCCCCACATCAGCTCACTCAGCCAGCTGTAACACAATACAGGATTTGCTTTCGTAAGTCACTGATCAGGAATGTTCTTCATAGTGTCATTATTATTATGTCCATAATCGGTAAAAGAAAAAGACTAAGCCTTTAAGTCCTAAGTGCACTTGGTATCACTATAAAAGGCCTGCTAGTGAGTCAGTGTCAGAGCTTGACTACTCAATATGCGGGTGTGAACTCCAGAAACTGGATAAAGCCTATGCAGAATAACATTTGAAAACTCCTAATACTAAAAAATAAATATACCTAATAATATTAATTTCATTGCAAAGTCTTGTGACTTTATTTGGAATCCACTGACATCCTTCAGTGTACCAAGAGAGCTTGAATGTTCATGAACTCTTGTTTGTGTCATTGTAGTAGTTTGAATGCTTTATGTTAATTTATGGTGGTAAATTCATGGTTTTCTGTATAGGTGATTAGTTCATTTGTGGGTGGTGAAGTGCTTTGAGCACGCTCGGATGTGTTATTTAACTGAATGAGTAAACTAGTGCCCTATCTTGCAAGCGATGTGTGTGGGAGTAGTTTTGGGAGATGATTGTGTGCGTGTGTGTTCTTGCAAGCGATGTGTGTTATTATTATGTGTGTGTGTGTGTGTGTGTGTGTGTGTGTGTGTGTGTGTGTGTGTGTGTGTGTGTGTGTGAGAGAGAGAGAGAGAGAGAGAGAGAGAATGTCACACTGCAGTATTTTTTCTTTTCTTCTTCTGCCTTCGTTTTGACTTTCTTTTCTTCTCTCCCAGGGCATCAACACATGACTGCACTGTTAAAACTCCATCTTATGTGACATTTCCTCTCCTTGCAAGTTTTAAAAATAAATGAGCCACAGTGTGCGAGGAAGTTGACAAAGATAAAAACAAACAAGCTGTGAACTCGAGCCTTCTAATCATGAGACAGAATCAGCAATATTAATTCTATATTTACCATCCGATGGTGTGAACTCATTTACACAGCCTTTAGCTTTTGTGTGCGAGTGTGTCTGTGTGTGTGTGTGTGTGTGTGTGTGTGTGTTTATGGTGTTGTGTGTGTTTCCACCAACCCATCAACTTGGCAAATGCTAGTAAAGGGTGGATGCCAAGTACCTCACAGAGAGAAACGTGCATGCACAGGCAGAGAGAACATGATGCCTTGTGGTACCACACACACCACAGGAGCTTAAGTCCAAAATGCAATGATCATATCAAACAAGCTGTATACACCACTAACACACACACACACACACACACACACACACACACACACACACACACACACTCTCTCTTACTTTCATTTCACCAAACAGTTGCGACATTTTGTGGTATTTAATTCCTGCATCTTATTCACTAACCACCCACAATCCAGTTAAACCAGTCACTAAATAGCTTTACATTGTGAGTGCAAAACTTACTGGTATTTGCCTAGTGTAATTAGCATTGCACTTAAACCTGCTTTTTGTGACCGCTTAAATGCTCTTGTCTGTAATGGGGAGTTTTGCTCACTTCGTCCCTACAGAATCCAATATACTTACCTGTTGATCAAAAATACAATTTAACCTATACAATATTTTTTTCTGTTTTTTTTTTTTTTTTTTTTTTTTTACTCATATTTGCAACACAACATGTTATCACTTTGATAAGAAAATCTTATTTTGCTGAATAATTTTGCCATTCTTCTTTGGTAATTGATCAAGCAGGCTTTTTGGAACATTATATCTTCAAAGAACCCCAACATGTCTTCTAAGTAAAGAGTAATTGCTGAATTTGTTAAGTTTTAGATATGGTGTACTCATTTATGTTGTGCACTGTGACTCTGACCATCAAGGGTGTGACTGTGTAGAGAGTGAGCAGCACCAAGTTCCTGGGTGTGCACATCACAGAGGACCTCTCCTGGACCGACAACACCACACCAAAGCACAGCAGTGTCTCTACTTCCTCCACAAATTGAGAAGTGCCAGAGCCCCGTCCCCCATCATGTGCACCTTCTACCCAGGCACCATCGAGCCATAGAGCATCCTGACTAGCTGCATCACTGTGTGGTATGGCGCCTGCAAGATGTCCTGCCGGAAGACTCTTCAATGCATAGTGAGAGCAGCTAAGAAGATCGTTGGTGTCTCTCTCCCCTCCCTCCAGGACATTTATGGAACCCATCTCACCCGTAATATATATATGTATGTATATTGTTTGAGAACCATTGGCCTACTCGAACACACAATATTTAATTTAATTCATACAGGCCGACCTCATGTTGCACATTTGCACTTTTTGAGAAAAACAATGGCACAATAAAAAAAAAGACCTTTGAGGTCTATGTCCAGTCCCTCACTTTTTCTAGTTATATAAGGTTAAGAAATGTTTACTTTTTTCTTATATCGCAATATAATATCGATATCGCCTGGACAGTGTAAAATATTGTGATATGAATTTTAGCTCATATCGCCCACCTCTACTGTACAGTAAGACATCTTCTGCATCCTCCACAACTTAGCACCAACCTGTAAGGAAATTTTGTTGTTAAAATTGTGTTTTTGGACCTGTGAGCGCCATACCTGATTTGTATACTTCATTTAGTGAACCAAATGCTAAAAAAATTAAGACAGTGCATACAAATAAGTGTGAATCTTAGTGAATTCCCCGCTCTTTTGTTGATCCAAATGATAAAGTATTTAGGACAGTGCTTATGAATAAGTGTTTATGTTTTTGATTATTTGGAAGCAGTAAGAGCAGTTAGAGCTGGCATATCAAAAACATTATTCATGCATTTGTAACTGCAGGTTAAATGCATTCTTGTCCATTTCATATAGTAAATCAAAATCACACAAAGAATGGCGTCTTTTCCTCCAAAAATCATGATTATATATGTAAAGATGAGTTTGTTGATACTGATTTGCCTGGTAACAGCCCAAATGTCTTATTGTTCTATTAATAACTGATTCCTTTAATTAAAAAAACTACTACTTTGAGATTAATAGGCCTATCCCAGCAGGGTATCAAACTCAGTTCCTGGAGGGCCATAGCCCTGCAGAGTTTAGTTCTAACCCTGCTCCAGCACACATATCATCTAGTTTTCAAGTAAGCCTAAATGATTAGTATATTAGCTGGATCAGGTTTGTTTAACTAGGGTTATATCTAAACAGTGCAGGACTGTGGCCCTCTAGGAACTGAGTTTGACACGCTTGGCCTGTCCCATTTTTGCCTCCCTCCCACTGTTAAAATGTAACTAAGTAATTTTTACTCTGAGTAAATTTTAAATGAGCTACTTTTTACTTTTACTTGAGTAGATTTTTAGACTGGTAGTTTTACTTGTACTTAAGTAAAATTTCATTAATGTAATGGTACTTTTACCTGAGTAGAATATTTTTGTACTCTTTCCACCTCTGCTGAGATACCTAAAACCCCCAAAAGTGTCAAGGGTTTTTTTTTTTTTTTTGTTTTTTTTTAATTTATGTATTTTTTTTTTTTTTAGTTATATATAGTACAAAAACATAAAACACAAATAAACTCTCTTCAGTGTACAAGTGTCCTGTATTTAGTAATTTCTCCGAAATCCTTGTGCGACATCACAGAGTTCCTGTGGTGTACAAACTTTCAAGTTCAAAAAGAATGCCAGTGCTTTTCATGTGTCTGTACACAAAATCTGAGGCTTTCGGGTCTCGCACAAAACCCGTTCTCCGCAGCGCCTCGAGAAGACCTGGAGAGCAGCCGCCACCTTACCGCAATCAAAATGGCGAATCAAATGGATTTGTTGATTAGGCATTTGAAAGTGGCACAGATGAGGGCGGAGATAATTGCAAGGGAAGATCAAAGCCAGCGTGGTTAGCCCAGAGACGTTAAGCCCTATGCTGGATTTATCTTTGAGATGCCAGAGCAGAACCCCCCTCTAAAGGCTGTGCATATTTTTAGCAAGAATGCACTTGCTCTGAACCACAGCTGACTGTTATGGCTCAAAGACATCTTCCGAAGCTATTTGATGCAAAGATGTACCTGAAATTTTCAATATATATATATATATATATATTTTTAACATATATATATATATATATATATTATTTCATTTAACATATTATATAAATCATTATATATTCTCAATTAATGCAATCTTATATAGTCTACATGAATGTACACAGAGAAATTGAAGCTATAGATTGGTTGTACTGAAGCAAAAATTGAAAAAAAAAAATGTTTTGCTGGGAATCAGTGAGAACATAATGACTGCTATTTTCTATTATTATTATTATTATTATTTTTACAAATTGTCATAAAAATAATCTTTAAAGATTTTTTTCAATATGATCTTAGAACAGATACCACTGGTCACAATAAAAAAGAAAATCAAATTTATAAATAAAACAAATATTATTAGAGTAAATTTTTACAAGAAAATACTGCCAGTCTTTCTACTTTAAATTTAGCATTTTATTAAATATGTTACTTGCAGTTTCTTTGTAATTAAATGTGAACTAGCAATTTTTCTACACCATTTTTCTTCAGCATAGAACATATTTTTTAATTGAATGAATTCTATTAAATATATATATATATATATATATATATATATATATATATATATATATATATATATATATATATATATTGCATTGTTTCACAAATCTTTCACTAAGACTCAGTCCTGGAAAAAAACATGAACATGACTCTCTTTTTGAGAAGCACCAGTCGTCACTGGATCCAGCTAAAAGACACAGATTGCATAGAGGTAAATCAGCTATAGTGTTATGGCAATATGGATAAATGTTTAGATAGCACTGATCCTGTAATTGCAGTGCTGAAATAAGTGATGTAGGATTTAGTCACTTTGTAAATACTTATGTGTGATTGCGGAATATTGAAAAGCTCTCGAGATAAATCAACAGATGAATGCAAATAATACGGATCTCTAATCCTCATTTTCTCTCTCTCTCTCTCTTGGCCCACTTTTCTTCTTTTTCTCACTCCCTTTCCTTGTGGGCCTCCTATGTGAATATAAGCACACTTAATATCCTCTCAAAGAGCCTCTTAAAATTTTACTTAAAAATCACAAAGTTGATGGTGTAAACCAGGTGAAATGAGAAAATAAAAATGACTATTTTTTTTAACAAGTTTACTAATATACACTAATAAACACACACAAACACTTTATTTTTAGGCTTTATATTTTAAAATATATAAAATATATAAATATATCTAATCTATATAAGTCTAAAATATGAACTTACATGCAACCTGGGTGCAAAAAAGGTTTTCATTCATTCATTCATTCATTCATTCATTTTTTACTTGCATTTTGGACCCTGGGAGTAAATTTATTCCAATTTTTAGTCTGATGATCATAAGTGTCTCTGTGTTGTGCATATTCATCAAAAATTTCATCAGTGATCAGGCTTCTTTTGAAACTACGCAGGGAGCACAACCTGCACAAAGTATATCTTGTAATTGTATTGTGGTTTAATGAATGATGTTATGGAAACAAATGTATAATTAATGGGTTATCACATGGTTAAACTCTCACCTTGTGGTTAATATATAATTACAAAGAACTTAACACACTGTGATTTAGTCTCAGGAAACAGAATAGCTGGTTCAGTGCTCTTGTTTTCCTGTTGAACTCAGAAGATGGAAGCACATTAAGGAGCTGGACCAAAATATTTCCTTTTCCTGCAGAATCCTCTGAAGTAAAGATAACGTCTCAGGATGTAACCCTCATTCCCTGAAGGACGGAAAGGAGACGTTGCCTCAACACTGATGTTATGGGGTCACTACGGAAAGCGCCACAAACAAGAACTGTGCTACGAGGATAAGTGGTGTGGGTGCTGGCAAGCGATCGTGCCAGGACAGATGCAATTGCAAGGCGTAACCTTCCCAATGCCCCCAGAAAGCAGATAACCCAGGATGTGGAATTTGAGAAATGCACTTACTAGAGGGGAGGCCATAGGCTGTTCCTTCTTGGTCTCTAAATCTACAATTTACTCATAGAGGGGGCTCTAGCTTGCGTGATATTGTCTATCACAGCTTGTGATAGATCCCTTAAGTCTGCTGTGTCCCATCTAGACCCACACATGGAGGTTCCTAAGATCTGGACATGGGTGCCAAATCCCCATCCCTGAGAAAGAAGGTCCTTCCTCAGGGGAGTTTACAAGGGAGGGGCTGTCACGAGGAACATCAGGTCCGAGAACCAGGTTTGGGTGGGCCAACAGGGCACAACCAGCATGACCTGCTCTTTGTCCTACCTGATCTTGCACAGAGCCTATGCAAGGAGGCTCACTGGGGGAAATGTGTATTTGAGCAGGACCTGTGGCCAGCTGTGTGCCAGTGCATCTGTGCTGAGGGTCAGTAAATAAATTTGGGAGGACTTCTGGGAAGTTAACAGGTGCACCTGAGCTTCCCTGAATTGACTCCAAATCAGCTGGATCACCTGGGGATGGAGTCTCCATATTCCCATGAGCGTAAGCGGACATGAGAGTGCATTGGCTGCACGATTGAGCTACCCCGGGATGTAAACAGAGAGCAGCGACTTGAGTCATGACTGATTCCAGAGGAGGAGATGGTTGGTGAATCACGACATGCGACGATAGCATACTCTACCCTTGATGGTTGATGTACGCAACCATCACAGAGTTGTCCTTCCGGATAAGCACATGCTTGCCCACAAGCAACGGAACTGGTGTAGGGAGTTGTCCTTCCGGATAAGCACATGCTTGCCCACAAGCAACGGAACTGGTGTAGGTGTAGAAATTGTTTCAGTGGGAATGCCCATTGCATTCAGTTCCCCAGCCCCGCTTTGGAGGCATCTGTCATCACAACAGCATGTCTCAACACTTTTTCTAAATAGAAAAAAGGTCTCACGGGCTGAATAAATGGAAACAGATCTAAGTAACCACACAATGCGTGCCCTGTGCTATGTAGCCAAATGTATGCTGAAGCACCCTTATATGCATCAGTCCGAGCGGTGCTACTGCGGCTGTGGATGTCATATGCCCCAGGAGCCACTGAAATTGTTTCAGTGGGACCGCTGTTTTCCCCCTGAATAAATTCAGGCAGGCCAGCACTAAGTGGGCGCAGTCAATTGTGAGTTGCGCCGTCATATTGACCTAGTGCAATTCCTGAGAAAAGAGATGCTCTGCACAGGGGAGAGCTTGCTCTTTTACCAGTTTACCCATGCCCCAGCTGTCTGAGGTGCCTGAGCACCATGTGCTCGCACAACACATCTCGTGAGTGAGCTAATATCAGCCAGTCATTAAAATTGTTGACCGACACATCAACCCCTTGGTAAGAGAGCAGCTTCCTCCATCTCCGGGTCGCCCATCTCAGGGACACTTCACCTTCTTCTTAGAAGACTTAGCAGTGCCCTGAGAAGCAGGCTGCGCCACCTTCCTGCAGGATCCTTGACACAATGGATGAAGTGTTGAAGAAATCTTAGATTCAGGCTGAGACAGAGCAGGTGTTGATGCCTTAGAGGGGTGCCCTTGGCAATGGGCAGACAAAGAGCCATACCTTGACAGCCTGGTGGTAATAAAATCATACAGAGGCAAGATGTGTTTGATGACCTTTGTCTGCTTCTGGACTGCCGAGAACTGCTGGGCAAAGTCCTCGACAGTGTCGCCAACAAGCCCGTCCTGGGAGATGGGAGCATTGAGAAAATGGACTTTGTCGGCATACCGCATCTCATCCAGGTTTAGCCAAAGATGTCGTTTCTGTACTGCCAAAGTAGACATCACCTGACCGAGGGCCCGCACCATGACCTTCGTTGCTTGAAGAGCAAAGTTAATTGTCATGTGTAGTTCCTGCATTACTCCAGAGTCAGAACTACCCTTGTGCAGTTTTTTTAGTGTCTTGGCCTGATGTACATGCAGGATAGCCATGGCATTCAATGCAGAGGTGGCCTGGCCTGCAGCACCATAAGCTTAGCGACTAGAGCTGAGGTCAGTTTGCAGGCTTTGGACAGGAGACGTGGATTGATTAATCCAGGTGGCGGCATTTTGCCGGCAAAGATGCACCGCAACTACACACTCCACATGGGGAACATCCACATATCCCATGGCCGCCCCGCCATCGAGGGTAGTGAGGAGTAAGGAGCTCAAGCATGACCTGGTGGTATTCAGTGCCTTCCACACTTCGGTGAGCTCCTCATGCACTTCCTGGCACTGGAACGAAAAGTGGCTGAGAGTCACTTCAAGTGCCCAGATACCAATCATCTAGCCTAGAGCGCTCGGGAGAAGGTGGAGCAGTCACCACCAACCCCAATGATTTTGGCTGCCTGAGAAAGCATGACCACCAACTCAGCCTCAGACTCCGACTGTTCCACCGCTGCTGAGGGGGACGGACAGCAGAATCCTCAGCATCAGATGATGATAACCCCTCTTCTGATGCCGTAATAGACATCTTGTCCTCCTCGGGAGCTCTGAAGAAGATACTGGGCCCACCACGGGTCAACATCATCACCCGGAAGCTCGATGTCACTTTGCTTTGAGGATTGGTCTATGGGGGCTGACCCGACAGAGCGGGAACTACTGTGATCCTCAGATCACCCTTGTTGCTATCCAATCTCAGTGTTCCATGGACATACGCTCACAATGTGGGCATGAACAATCCACTAAAGCTGTCTCAGCATTCTTACGGCCCAGACATGTGAGACAGTGATCATGGCCACCATGGGAGGCAAGGAAACTACCTCACCCAGAAGCATATGGTCAGAAAGACATCTTGGAAAAGACACTTGACCAAACATTCTTGCATTTTTAGAGAAACTGCTCTTTTAGCTGGAGCGCCCAGGCGATGGAACATTGCAATTATCTGTGCAACACTGAATGTGCCTTAAAATGCAGCAGAGTGGTTCCACTTTGAAGAGTCTTTGCAGAGGTAATTGCAGCTTTGTGAAGCGTTCATCTCTGATGCAAAATCTAAATGAGTGGATGCATGCTACCAACTTGTATACCCATATGTTCTGGGAGTGGCTTGGCATGCAAATTCCACTAGCCAATTCTCACTGGCCATTTTTCATACTACTCAGAGGTGATAGGGACCCAAGTTTAATCCCATAATGTCAGTGTCAACGTAATGTTGAACGTGACTGACTGAAAGGGAACTGTTTATTTCCTGTGAACTGACTTAAGTAGTTCTATCTAAATTGTTCACTTCATTTACCTCATTTTTCATGTTTTTTTTTTTTTTGACAAAAAAATAAATAAAATAAAAATCATGCTTGGTAAATCATAGTTATGATATAAAAAATAAATAAATAAATAAACAAATCCTAATTAAGCGATAAAAAGTTGACATTTTGAGATGAGTTATGAAATAAAAAGTCATAATTATTACATTAAAAAGTTGAAATTGTGGCATTAAGTGATAATGACAAAAGCTGAAATTCACAAATCAAAAACATTTAAAAATTCTAATTTGTGTCATTATTATGACTTTTTATCTCATAATTTCTACTTTTTATGCTTGTTTTATGATTTAGTATGTCAGTTTAGATGTCAATTATGAGTTTTTATATAATACTCATGATTTACCAAAGCATGATTATTTATTTTCTTGTGTGTCTAAAGAAACACGCACAGAAAAGCAGGAATTTATGGTAATTTAGAAGGAATTGAAATACAAAAAAAGTAGTAGGCCCATTTGAACTTAAAACCACAGTCCAGCTCACTTGCTGTCAAAAAAATAAATAAAAGTTGTGTGCTCTTGTGAGTTGTAAGTTGCTAGAACTTTGCTTTAGTGTGCAAACCAAACAACTGAAATCTTTTGTTTTTTTCAGCATTATTTAATCATAAGACTTAAGACTTGTTGTTACAATGTGTAAAATCATGGTTTAGCCCTTTTAACAGTGGTTAGACTAGTTACAAAATGATTTATTGTCCTAAAATAATCTTCATTTTTCCAGTACATTCTAAACTAAATTCCAGGAGACAAGTTTTATGGCCCACAGAGTAATTGTGCCCTAGAAAACAGACAGTCATCGAAACAGAAACCAAACAAGAGATAAACAGAAGAAAAGAGACTCAAGAACAGTCCTGGGGACATACAACTACTTTCCTCCTTTTTCAGCGAACATCTGGAATAGACAATGATGTGACTTTAGTCAAGACCTGAAGGCAGATAACTGACACACTATCACTTGAATCTCAATTGGCAGAAAGACTAAAAATACAGGGCCTCAATTATCTATATAATAGTAAAATGTATCTACACAAATATAATGATAATATAAATTAATCAGTTCTGTTGGCAAAACTTAGAATAGGTAAGGTTTTTTTTTTGTTTGTTTTTTTTTTACATTGTTGATGCTGCCTATTAATATATATTGTACTTCTCATAATATACTACAAATACTACTGAGATCAGGCTGAAATTTCACAGATCTTATAGATTCAACACTAACCTGGCAGCCTGGATTGTTTCAACTCAGAGACAAATTTAGTTTGAAAAAAAAAAAAAAAAATCAAATAAATAACATTAACTTTTTTCCATAAAGACAGTCAAGTTTTCCATTTGTCTGGGCAGAAATCCCAAACTTGAAACCTTAAGCTGCAGTATTTGCTGAATACATCCACACGTTGGAGGGAAATTCTCAGTTGAATCTCAAACTGGCTCTCGGCTGCCAGAGCAATTTAATGCGTATTGCATTATTTGAGTTTATCCCATCAGACAAAAACGTATGTTGTTGAGAAAATGCTCCATATTTATACATCCCTTTTGTAAACCGAGGCAAAATAGCAGATTGTGTCATTTTTCTACTGATTACAGCTGCTAGTCTATCAGTTCCCAAACTGCTCTGACAGGAGACCAGACCCTATGACTATTTTCCGTCATCCTCCATGAGAGGCTTTATCAGGCTCATGACATGAGGGATTTTTCCCACTAATCATAGTTAGAGCAAACTGCAGAGATGTGTGCTTAGTACACTCTTTCTCTGTCTAGAATCCTAGCTCTTTCAATTCCAGACCTTTAGCCCAGTGCCGCAATGCACATATTTTTCTGTCAAAAGCGTCAGGGTGGATTAGTAGGAAGACAACTGCTGAAATTAGAGTCACTGTCCCACTGCAGAATCAGGCAGCTTGTCATCATTCCCCAAATGAGCTCACGTCTTTCTGGAAGCCGGCATTATCTGTTAAAGTCACACTCTGCTCCACTTAGCAGAATTAAAATAATTTCACTTTTCATAAACAAAAATCGCTCGCGTCGGGAGAGCGATGACAGCTCTGAGAGAGCCACGGGATGCCCACACTGATTCAGCAAAATAATTGGTACGATGTGTCATGCCACCTGCTGTGAGCCATACACATCCCAACATCTCTGCCGTTCATTTGGGCCTTTTAGCACTTGTGTGAATTAGTATGATGGATGTTTAGGATGGTTATAAGTGTGCTGGTCAATAGGAGTTAGTCACAACTGTTTCAGGCCACTGGGACAAAGGTTTATGTGGTTTTGCCTGAGGTCATTATCCTAGCTTGGGTCACTGAGTCAAAGAACTGCTGGTTGGGAGAATAGCACAACAAAACATCTCAGATGTGGCTGATAAGAGGTTTCAGTTGGTTTTTACATGGTTTTCAGTTATACTGGTCTTAAATTCATTTGTATGTGAACTCTAAACAAGCACACTGTAAACACTTAATCAATATTATGCTGCATGAATGCTATGTGTATGCTTACCCTTACCAAGAAGTATACTTTAAGTTTAATTGAGTATATTAAGTAAAGTTCAGGTATATTTTAAGTATACTTTATGTAGTAAGTATACTAATATCAGTGTACTAATAGTATACTTGTAAGTGTACTATTTCAATACTCCTTGGGACTAAATTGGCCCACTTTCTAGCATATAAAATTTATTACATAATGTTACACAGTTTTGATGCTGTTTTATGTCTGATGATCATGTTAGATTACATGTGGAAGGCTGGAAGCGTCTGTTGTTTCGGTTTCATCTTTGCTTGTGTTTTGGAAATTTTATACAGAAGATGTGTAATAGCGCCCCCCTACCTGATAACAATGAAAACATGGATTCCCGGAGCACAAGTATAGCTCAAATATATTTAGACTTTTTCTAAGTATAAGTCAGGTATACTTAAATGTGTTTTTAAGTATATTTCTGAGAAGTACATAAAGCACATTTCTGAGAAGTACATACAAAGTAGACTGAAAGTATACTTTCCTATTTTAAGTTTAAAAGAAGTATACTAATAGCAAACTTGAATAAACTTCTTTTTCGTAAGGTTTATGTTTTGGATAACTGATTATGATTGGACAACATAAAAAGTCATAATTATGAGACAAAAAAGTCAAAATTATGAGATAAAATGTTAGAATCGTGACGTAAAAGTCCAAATTATGGCAGTTAAAAATGACATGAAATTAAAAATTATGAGATAAAAAAATTAACATAAAAACATAACATAAGTATAAATTATAGATATATTTTGGCAGTGTTGGCATATGTTGGTAACCAAACAGTTAACACTATTGGCCTTCATAGTATTTATTTATTTCATTTATTTCATTTAATGGCTGCCATCAACTGTTTAGTTATCAACATTCTTCAAAAGATTTTCTTCTGGGTTCCACAGAAGAAAGAAACTCATCAGGTTTGGAACAAATTTGTGAGTAAATGATAGAATTTACATTTTCGGATGAACTGTAGTCTAATACAAAGGCTGAAAGAGTGACAGCAAATTTGACATCTTTCTCTCTGCTGACCAACAAAATCAATCTTTCGATATTTATTTCCTTTTTGGAAAGTTATGGAAACAATATTGTGGATGTTTTCTTGGCTATTGGGGCAGATGGGAATGCAAACATTAAGTGTTGTAGTATTCACTGACCACAACAGAAGTTTACCCAACATCTTCTGTCATAAAAACCTGTACATTGATGATGCAACTCACCATGTTTGACAAAATAAAAATAAAAACTGTTGTCAATGAACTATTTTATCAGTAATGCCATTGATGAGATTAAATTGGATAGTGTCTGGGTGTAGCGTTTATGATAGATGTTGGTCCAGAAACATGTCCTATTTGGCTAAATCATGCATATTTCCATTGCCCTGGTTTCTTTAGTTGGTTCTCTTGGTAGCTTCTCTACCACTGAGGTAATCTGATGGCACCAGACCTTGTTCCGTTGGTAGTTGACCATTTTGTGCTGCAGGAAAGACTTTGAGAAGATAATGTAATTTGGATTGAGGTTTCCTGTATCACATCAAGTCAAAACAACTGGAAGAACTGGCTGAGAAGCTCTTGATGAGGCCGTCTCTCTACTAGAGTGAATTAGCACTTAACTTGTTCAGGATCTTTTCCCTTGTTTCTTCTTATACTGTGTTTGTTCGTATTTACTTCAAAAACATCTGCCGAAGCTTGGATGATATTTTAAAGCTAATGAGGAGCAGATGTCTAGAGCACCTCAACCTCCCCCCACCAGAGCTACACCATCAACCACAATTTATTAATTAAAAGCAGTGTACTTACTCTTCTGTGTGCTCAAGTGTATGTGTGTTTGTGTTTCTGAGTGTTTGGTATTGAATTTAGGGAGACACCAGAGACGCAATGACTGGAAAACTGACATCAGGTTTCCTCAGCTTGTCTCCAGACGCCTTATGAGACACAGATCCCACCCTGTACCCTCATCCAGTCTACAGCTCTCTCCTAATAATGAAAAATTGACCTGCTAAGAGCATCTAACCACAACGCTCTCCCCAGAGGTCTCTCTCCATTATAGTCAATTCATGTATCTCACAATAGCAGTAGCAGATCAGTGTAATGTTTCTAAAGACAGTCATGAAGATCCATTAGATTCTAGTAGGAATGTTTTGAGAAGAGAGAGAAGAAGACATGTATTGAACATTAACACTGCGCTCCTGCTGCTGTTTCATTCAAGTTCTCCTTATCTTCTCTCAGGTCACCTTACTTATCACTGAAATGATAATACTGAGAAATACAAATGAGATACAATAATAACTACCCATAATCAACGCAAAATATCTAACATACAAAATGGAATAATGTCATATTCCATTTAAAATCATGTTTTAATATATATTCCTAAATTAAGGTCTTACAAGAATTACATTATTGATACAACTTAAAAAAATAATAATAATTCAAAAATAAAAATGTAAATAAATAAATAAATAACTTTTTCAAATTGACAAATAAATATACATATTTAATTAAACATTAATAGTATAATAAATCAATAAATAATAAATTGATGTGAAAAATGAAAAAATGCTATTGAAATTTTTTTATGTATTTTTTATTTATTGTTACATTAAAGTAACATTCTAAAAAAAGTGTAGTTTTGTGTGATCTAACTGTATTTTATATATGAATTGAATAAACAGTTTTCTAATTATTTTAAATTTAAAGTGATTTGTCAGTTTATTCTTTTACATTAATAAATGTAAACATTAAATAAATGTAATATACCTATATATATATATATATATATATATATATATATATATTATTAATAAAATGACAATGGAATTTTTATTTTTAGGTAGTCCTCCAATTTCCAATGCCTGATACTCAAAATTTTATGTACAACAGAGAAACCATCTCATAAACTAATTGTGGAGGATAAACAACATATCCCTGTTGGGAAAAAAAAAATAAATAAATATAACTGAAAGGTTCCTTGGGGAACCCAAAATGATTCTTTTATGGCATCACTCCAAAAACCTCCTTTTAGAGCCTTTATTTTTGAGAGTGTACAATGGAAGTGTTAGACAGCTCATTTTGAAATTCTAAGACAACATTGCATGTGTCTTTCATAAGGGATTATCTGAATGTTCAGTGCGCTGCGTAACGCTGAGATAATAAGCATGTAGAATGCTAATTTTATGTTCTGAAACACCAACATGTTTATATCGTTTGACCCACATTCCTGCTCAAAGCCGGGCAGAACAATCTCAAAAGGCTTGTCGTGTTGAATTTTTTTTTCGTGACTAAATATAAATCTCTTTGAAGTCTGATGAATCCTAAATCAAAATAAATGTGCTTTCATTTGTGAGTTTTCAACTATTTTTTACAGTCTTGCTACTGCTTCCCTTGTTTTGTCTTGAAATATATGCTAAAATCAGATTTGGTGGAAGAATGCAGAGGTTCATTGTTGCTGTATCAGATTCAGTGTGACTTTTTGAGACTTCAAACTGTCATGATCTATATATATATATATATATATATATATATATATATATATATATATATATATATATAAAGCAAACGTTTTCTCTGTGCTATCTTGCGGCACTCCCATATTTTCCCTTTTTTTCATTTAATCTTGCATCAGGCCACAGGAAACTTGGCACATCTCTCAAAGTTCCACCCAACTCTTTTTCAGACAAAATATGTCTTGCTGATGTCGAAACGAAGAAGTGTCGCTTAGTTTTTCAAACACAGGCAAAACTTTGTTGCTTGACTAACATGCAGCTAAATTAAAGTCATCGCCCCTGCCTCAAAAATAAAAGCATATGTCTGTGCTTGCTTTCAGCTGTTTACACATTAAAGTCTGAAGGACAAAAATGTGGGCAAGCAAACCTGGAAAAATAATTTGTTGCCTGCACTGCCAAGAAGTCTATCTCCATTCCAGTTGATCCAAGGCAAAAAATGTCTGCAGTAAAACATGGTTGTGGAACACTTTACTCATCAATCCATTCCATCAGACAGCAGGCATGTGCACTGGCCAAAATTACTGAAGCGTCGACACTGTAAGAATGTATACTGTCATGTTGCACTAAAATGTAATTAGCTGGAAATTCAGTGACCTGAAGGGTTGTAAATGGAGGAAGAGGGCCATACACATACCCCATTTTCTCTCCCTCTGGGGTTCTGTGTGCTCTGCTTTTAGCAGGAAGACATCTTGCCTGTCTCATCTCTCCATTTGCCCCAGGAGTGCACTCAACATGTCTGTTTGTGATCGCATCTAAACCACAGACTGCTTCACAGTTCGTATTCACATTAATATATTTCTTATAATTATTTAGATAATAATATATATAATTGCTTGTGCTAAATTAACATGTTAAATTAACAGCCCTAATAAAAACTGAAAAATAAATTATGTAATTTTTTGCTGTAACAAGTTCAGTGTATTTGTATTATTATTAATTTATTATTATTTTCTTTTTAAAATATATTTTCTTAACATCTTAAATTGACAGCCCTAATTTATTTTAGTTTTTTCATCCAGGGCTGCTTGTGTAATGATTGCCGATCGATCTATCAGCCCACACATATTACTCTGTTTACAGTGTGTAAATATCATCCCTTATGAATTGTTTACAAATGTTTGTGACAGTTGCATAACAGCACATGTAGGCATGATTAAATGAAACTGCTTGTTTCATTATTGTTTACATTAACAGAAAAGGGAATTACAACTGGTCTATACTCTTTCATGAAGAACTGTTCAATGTTGTTTTTTCTTATACTCTGTTGTATAAAGCCAGGTGATCCTTTTATCTGCACACTGGGTTTTTGTACTTTCCCCAGAGTGAAAAATATGAGGCTATATTGTTACCCAAGGCAGTAATAATGCTGAGATATCATGGAGAGATTGAGAAAAATATGGCTTTAATTATTTTCCATTAACCCTGGTTTATTTCGTAGCTAATTGAATGCAGACTCAGAAATAGAACACGCTGTAGGCTAAACTAAAGGCTCGCCACATCTCATCAACACAAAGATTTCAATGCACCTTACTGTGTTGCCTCCTACAAGCATTCAGACAAGGTCAAGTAATAATGCATCCAAAAACACTATCACTCACTTCTGCTTTTTCATTTCTTGCATTAGTGAAAACCAAATGGGTGTCAATTATTTCATAACATTAGACGTAAAAGAGAGAAGTATGCTTTTTTGGTGCATAATTTTCAAAAAGATTGGTTTTGTAGACACATACTAGTTTTAGGCAACATCACACTATCACTAAAAAAGTACTGAGAGTATATACAATTTCTGTATTTTCCATCTTTCCGTCTTTGCATCATATACCAAATATGCATGGCAAACACACTTTTTAAAGGGGTACTATTATGCAATTTCACTTTTTCAACTTTAGTTAGTCTGTAATGTTGCTATTTGAGCATAAAAAAGATCTGCAAAGTTACAAAGCTCAAAGTCCAATTCAAAAGGAGATATTTCATTTAACAGAAATCACTTTAATCGAAATCACATTAAATATTTTCCGGGAGCTCAAATTATTGACGAATTTGATTTTGACACAATATTTCCACTGAAGCTCGCAGCAGGCGGCTATGGTAAGGGGCATGACATTTCCCGACCAGGCGCCGAATGCTGCCAATCACACAACACACTGGCCCAGCTAACCAATCACAGCACATTTCATATTTCAGAAGGTGGGCCTTCATTTGATACAGGAACTATTCGAGCCATTCATGCCAGACTGGGGAGAGAGGTTTTGTAATAATGTAAAATATGTGAAAAATAATGTGTTTTTCGAACAACTTAGTATGAGAGCCTGTTCTAGTACACTCCCAAAACAAAATCAAGACTTTGTAAAAGAGCATAATAGGACCCCTTTAAGCAAAAACAAATTAGTTATATCTATTTGTTACATCTGTCTTGATTTGAACTCTGAAAGGCAACATACGAGGAAAATATTATAAAACGTTCGCGTTCACTAACAGTTCCAGCATCTACCATATGGGGGTAACATGCATTTTGCTCTTTGCTATATCTGACCTTTTAACTTTTTAATGTTAAACTAATTACAATACAACATTACTTTTTATGTAAATGAGACACCAGTCTTACCCGATACAACAAATAACAAATACAAATATTCTCATTTATCAGCAGTATTTTGATGTTTCTGAAGCGAAAAAACTATGCAGTCTGTACATAACTGATAAGCACAACACACACTAGTCTAGCATTACCCATCATGCTCACACTTAACACCTCCTACAGTGCTTGCACACCTTAAATATACTCCTTTTTCTACCAACTTTGGGAAAAGAGGTAACACTTTCATTATTTGAAAAAGTAACTCTGATATTAAGGTGTAAATTTAGACACATCTATGGGTTCAGCTCCACTATCTGCCCCTTAAAATCCAGCAAATAAATACACACAGAGACTCAATCTGCCAGGCTTTGCTTATGGAGTCATTTATTCAGTCTAAAAGGTCTGACACGGTGGCACATGCCTTCTCTTTTGTTTTTTCCTGCACGCAACATGAGACAAGTAGGGTATTTTTATCCTCCTTTGGATGTTTCCTCTGGAGCAGATGAGGCGCCATCTATAATTCATACACAGCCTGCAGATGAAACAGAATCATCCCTACTTTTGAGGTCACACAATGTTCCTCCATGTGTATTGTTGCAGAAGAGAAATCAAGACCCTGACTGACAATATACCAAGGACAGTTTGAGGTCCGGTTCAGTTCTGGACAATGTCGTGAATGTAGTTTATGCATCTGCATTTGCTTTGGCTTGCTTGTTTTTGTTTTCGACCTGAATACATTGCTTTTGTCGGTGGCTTTGCAGCAATGGTGCGGATAAAGTTTGGAGACACTGAAGACATGTGAAAGAACGTCAGTATATATTTGATGCTCCTGTCTCACAGCTCAGCAGGGGTTCTGTCTATCTTCACATTCTCATCTCCTTTACACTCTCAAGATAAGTGACGACCAGTTCCTCTCAGGGAGACATAAATCAACTTGATGAAAGCACTCTGGGAGCTGGACATGGTGCACACTCTTTAGATGAGACTTTCTCCTGGCAGTTGGTACTGCTAGAAAAATGGTTCTAAACAGTACCAGAAAAGGGTTCTCCAGCAGAACTCTTTTTGGTGCTAAATAGAACCCTTTATATAGGGTTCCATAAAGAACCATGCTTTGAAAATGCTATGTAGGACCTTAATGGTGTAGTAAAAAAAAAAAAAAAAATTAATGATAGTTCATTTTCATTAAAATTAGCATATTATATTTATATCAATGAGGTTGTAAGATGTAACAGCATTTAAAATACAGAATTAAGTATAGAGTTACAGTGTGTTACTCTGTAAAAACAATTATGTTCACAGGGGCCAAAATGACTGTATATGTCATGTTAATGTTAAAAGAATTAAGAGATACAAAGTCATGGGATAGCTTTCCATAAGCTATCTTTCACACACACACACACACACACACACACACACACACACACACACACACACACACACACACACACACACACACACACACACACACACACACACACACACAGGAAAAGTTGCAGCCTTGGAAGGAAAGTAGTCAGAGGATGGTTTTTAATTGAGGAGCCACATGGGAGCTCACAGACTCTCAGATCCTGTTTAACTAGGTCAGCGCAGGAATGCCATCTGTGGAGATTTCAGTTTGCATATAGACAAGTCGTGTCCCATCACAGTTCTCCTGTCACAGAGTAAAGAGAGCTTTACGTAACTGTACAGGCTATGACCTGTTAAGCAGAACATGATTGTGGTCCAGTGAATTCACACTGCAGAATTCATATTCTGTATTCAAATTGCTGTCTGAGGTTTCTTCCGCATTTGGAACATGCCACGCCGTCATCACAACGTCTTCGCAAATCCCTGCAGGAGCTGTTGCAGCAGTCAATGTTTATCTGGGCTTATTTTTGTGGCCTCCAATCCTAAGTATGCAAACAGCAAGTAGTCTGAATCCTTCAGCCATGAAATTACCAGCCTTCCCCATGTGGCTTACTCAGCAGCTAACTGAAAGTGGTTGCTGTAATATAAATGCTTCATTTTAAAGCCAGGCTGTCGTCGTCACTGTTGCGATAGATATTGTGTGGACTGTGGGCAAGGCTTAATGAAAAATGAATGACAGTATGATCGAATAACATGGCCTCAAACTGTATCATTATTAATATAGAGCAAGATGTAGAGGAACTTCCCAAGAAGCTTTGCTCTGAAAGCAATATAATGCAGAAACAAACGTAATTTAAGAATTGAATCACTTTCAAATCATACGTTTGAATTTGAATTACATTTTTCATGCTCCACAGTATGTTGAAATGGAATTTAAATTGGAATAACCAGAAGGTGAATTTACTGAATTGCTGAAATTCAAAGAAAATTGAAAGTCACACAACAGATACATTTTATTAGTCTAACACACATTTTGTAATAAAACAAATAATTACACTGTCCATTTTGACTTCAGCACTGCCAAATAATTACCACAATCAAAAATAAAGATAAAAATGTAGTCTTCCTGTATTCTACCTCAATTCAAATTCAAGAATTTAATTGTAATTTAAATGGCTCGCTCTATTCTGAATCATGCACTGCTATAATGTAAAGCTTTTTAGAGGTCTATCTGTATGCGCAGTACACTATACGCTAGTAGAATAGACACACAATCCTACCCACACAGAGACCAGCAGCATGCTCCTTTTCAGTCTTCATCCTCCATCTCCTCCGTGATGGACAAGGAGGGCGGCTGACCCCCCTGCCCCGCTTCAGGGAGGATGGGATCAGGGAGTATAAGAAGTGTTCCCCTCCCCCCTCCAAAGCTCATGCATCACGCTTTCCCAGCATTGCCCCATTCTGCATAATCGCAAGAAAGCCTTTGATAGATTTTGTATGAGTTTGTGTTAGCACACTTGGTGCTTTAGACAGGAACCCATGAAATCTGATCCACAAGTCAACGATATCCCCATCCCACCAAAAGTCCCTTCCCTGTTTAAACATGCAAAATGGGCTTCTTCCTGGCAAATGGCATGTCACACAAATTTCTACCTGAGTTTATATTTTCATACCATTAAGTGTGCAACATTTACTTGTTTAACTGTTTCCTTAGGGTGATATAGCAGTCCTCAAATAAGACCAAACCCTTTAGGGTCGGTGAATATGTTTTATAATGAGTAGAATGTGTATTTTGGAAATGAAAAAAGTCTCTCTCAAAGGAACAGTTTGTACATTCTTGACCATTTAGCCAAGGTATTATATCATGTCTTGTATCCCATCACACCCATTAATTTAGATGCACCATGTTGCCAAAATTATATGGCCACACATTCAACACCCCAACATTCTCAGGATGTTCTGTATGTGTTCACCCCAAATTAAAACATTCTTTAAATATTGCCATGCTTGCTAAACATTCTCAAAATGTTCTTTTGAAAATGTTATTCGTACTTTGTTGATATAATGTTCATTAAATGGTATTACAGGACAGTTTGATCTTCTACATTCATTAGTTAATGAATTGACTGCAGTTAAAATCGATAAAGGTAAGCAACATCTTTTACAATGTGCTTGAAAGTCATAGGAAATTTTAATCATTCAATCATAATAAGTGATAGTGAATAATGTAAATATTCATGATTGGTTTTTCTATTAAATTATGAAAAACATTCCACTTTTAGGAGCTTTTTTCCCCTTCTTTATACAAATGTTCTGGAAAATGTAAGTAGAATATGTTAAAACATTGATATAGTTGCCAACTGAACTCAACGCAATGGTCACTACAGAAACAAAATGCCTAGAAATGTATCCATTATTACATTTTGGAAAGTAATTAGAATTTTTATTGGAATAGATTTGAAAGCAACCTTCCCATTTCTCTTTGTGATCCGAATTGAGATAATATGGTCAATTATCCAGTAGCTAAACAATATTGACATTCCCAATACTCTCCAATTAGTATGCAATATTTTCACTGCATAATTTGAAGACTCATGCGGTTGTAATGAAGGAGGTGGGACAAAAGGCATCTAGCTGAGAGGTCTCTAACTATTGACTGGCTACTTTGAGCTAGTGATTCAATAGTTTGTTTCCCCACTGTGTAATGTTATGCATAATGACTTCCTCATTCTTGATGAGTATCATTAGTGTGGAAATTATTCAGCAGTTTGCAGTAGACACTACAATACAATTACTAGAAAACATTACAATAATATTAATTCTGATATACAGTAATTGCAAAATTTCAAGGTATACATTTGAAATGTATCAAGCATAAATTAGCATTAATGTATTATGTAAAACATGAATTAACAGTAAACAATATTTATACTTTAACATTAACCTAATTTAATGTTAATGGGTCAGATTTTTATTTGATAAAAAATACAGTAAACATTAATACTGTGAAATATCATTACAATTTAAAATAGGTTTTCGTTTTTAATATATATTAAAATGTTATTTATTCCTGTAATGGCAAAGATGATTTTTCAGCATCATTACTCCAGTCTTCAGTGTCACATGATCCTTCAGAAATCATTCTAATATGCTGGATTTGGTGCTCAGGAAAAATGTGGAACCCATGATACATTTCTTTCAGTATTTCAGGATTTTTCAGTATAGAAACTTGCTGAATTAAAAAAGAAGCTTGTTATAAAGTTTTACCAAAGTTTTCAAGTCATTTATATGATGAGGTAAGAGAAACAAGAAAAAAATAATAATTAAAAAAAAAAATAAGTAAGCGCTT
Source organism: Cyprinus carpio (assembly GCF_018340385.1). Taxonomy (NCBI): domain Eukaryota; kingdom Metazoa; phylum Chordata; class Actinopteri; order Cypriniformes; family Cyprinidae; genus Cyprinus; species Cyprinus carpio. The sequence continues at coordinate 10,289,327 of NC_056582.1, read as the reverse complement.
TTGTTCTTTTTACATTTACAAATGCATGCAATGCAATGCAAAACAACCATTTCTCAAGCTTTTCTGTGGGCAGCATCACACAGCCTTGTCCAGATCGACCCGGCCCTGTATGACAGACTTTGAGGTGAGCTTTGAAGAGCAATTAGCAGTGAGATCAAAGAGGTGGAAGAGTGTCACAGCATTTCAGTCTCAAAAAGAAAAAGAAATAAAATGGTTTTCACAGGATTAAATATAGCCCTACACAGGTGTTCCTGAGACTGGGGCCTCTTCATGTATTGGCGTCTCTAGCTCTGGCAGGGTTGAGAGGATAAGACTCCCCTGCTCAAGCTGCTCGAGTGAGAAAACAACCCCAAAAGACTGGAATGTAGAGCCCCACTGTGCCTAATTGATTGGAATTCTGTTGACCATGTGTGCCTACACTATGCCGTCTGAAATAAGCCGTGTTAAATCACATTGCAGGGGCTGTGTCAGCCCTCGGCTTTGTACAGGATATAGCATCTGGAACCAAGCATTCCCAATGTTCGAGAAGAGACTCCGTTTTAAGGATTTGGCTGGCATAAAGGTGCATTGGCTCAGCTGAACTGGTGATGTCAAAGACCACAGGAGAACTATTCATGTCACAGTGTAAATCGGCTGCTCATATCGGAAGGATTTCAGTGTGTTTTTGTTTGAAAAACACAGTTTCAACTTTTTTCAGTGAAAAGAGTTGTTATTCTCAGGAGTCACAGACTCAATCATTTCCTTTTTATTTTCAGTTGTATAATAAGTCTGTGGTAAAATATATAAATATACTTTAATAAGAAGTTTAATCAACAATCACGTTGAATTTGACAGAAAGACAGACACATGACAGATAAATACTTCTGCTCAAGCACATAGTGGATGTGTTGTAATGTCTTATAGCAGTGGGCACAAATGAGCTTCTGCAGAGCTCCCTGTTGCACTTTGGTTAGATCAGCCTACTGCTAAACAGGCTCTTCATGCCAACAAATATGTCGAGGGGGTGGGAGTTGTTCGTGATAGTCAATAGGCCTATTGTAATCACATAATGTATATTAAAATGCCATCTAATAAATACAGTATTGACGGAACAAAATAGAAAGTGAGCATCACTATGGCTTACTCCAAATTACATGTGAAGTGAATAGTCATTTAAAATGTAATTTATGGTAAAGCTGAATTTTCAGCATCATTACTCCAGTCTTCAGTGTCACTTGTTATAAATTCCTTTACTGTCACTTTTCATCAATTTAATCTGACCTTATTAAATAAGACCATGAAATTATATAAATAAGTCTTTAAATATTTCCTGCTGGGTTTAAATCCCAGCAACTTCTCAAATAAATTACCCCAGTTTTCAAAATGACTCACAAGAACATACCACGCAGGATCACATAATCATAAACAAACTGTTTTCCGGATGTACTTTTCATGACCAATTTGTAATACCCTCTGAATAGCGCCCCTTTCCCAGAGTGCCTTTCAAGGGTGCAAAATGTTTTATGGAATCAAAATCCCATCAGAAAATTTCAACCTATCTACCTAGTTCTGTTCACCACACATATAGTATCATGCACATGTTTACTGTGGTAACAACTATGGAAATCAATATGCTATTTGTTCTGCCAATCACATTCACAAACCTGAACTAACTGTTGTGTAACAAAATCATGTACTCAATTCAATAAAAAGAAGATTAAAAACATTATGTTTTATCTCAAATCTTCAGTATTACTGTACAGTAGACAGTATAAAACAAGTGAAAATTCTGCCGTTTCGTTAACATGTCTTGCAGCAAAGTATGCTTACACTCCCTTCCCCCATCCTGTCTGCGGTTACAGGCCGTGAAAAACAAATGTAAAAAAAAAGAGGTCAAGGCAAAATAATTCAGTAAGCAGTAGTCGCCTTTGTTACCTGGCAATTTCATCTCAGCAGTCTTTGCATTTAGGTAACAGAGTTACATAAACAAGCTTGCCGGTTCAATTCTGTCCACATCATAAAAGTAGGTCAGTGATAATCTTGCTCTATTATGACACAACATATTTCCTGTGGCCATGATAACGCTAGATCAAGCCAAGAATATATCACAGAAACATTGTTTATAGATGCGTACAGTTACTTTATTTGTAACCCCCCATCATATTTCAAAGTGATGCAATGCACTTTTTGTGAAACTTCAAGGTCGATGTTACAGTAGCATGCATTTTCATCCATAACTAAGCTGCATGTCACAAGGGAGTTGAGAAAATACCCTAACATTATTATCTGCAAATTATGGTCGCTATAAAGTAACTGATCTTGCACTCTGAGGCAATGTACCCACCACAGGATTATTGGACCAGTCAAAATGATACCACATGTAAAATGTGAAGGTCAGGAAGTAAGTCCACAAACAGCTCACTGAAACAAAAGCTTCACGCATTTCCTGTTTCTTCTCACTTTTTTTTTTTTACTCGTACCTGTTCCTTAAACAAAGGTGATCTGCTTTTAGTAGATAGCTGGTCTGAGAGCACCAGAGGAATATACAAACCAATGATGATGTCAGCTTGTTATTGACTTTCCAAGTCTGAATGACTGAGCAAAGGAGAGGGGGTGGGGTGGAATCTATTGCAGGCAATGCCCAGCCAGGCAAAAATGAGTTGACAAGCCAGTGTGGGGGATGGGTGGGATTCTGCAGAGTCTCACAGCCCCAGACATCATCTCTAACTGTAGCTGTGCTGCATTTCTCTAGTTTACAATGCCCTCGGCCCATTTTTCCGATGTAAACTCAAATAGGACGCAAGGGGGGGATTGGGGGAGGGATTGGGGGGGTGTTTTGACATCAAGAACATGCATTGTTTGAATTCTGAGGGCGATTTAAAAGAAAGTAGAGGGGTAAAGGGGTGATATAAAAAGTGGAAAATTATGCAAGGTTTTTCAACAGGAAATACTTTACAGTGTCTGCCAAAACCGCAGGCCTGCCTTAAACCGTGTAAATAACAGGAGGGAAGGGGTGGGGAAGATTTTACATTTGTGCCCAGCCACCACCACACCACACACACACACACACACAGAGAGAGAGAGAGAGAGAGAGAGAGAGAGAAATACGCATACACCTCGGTTAATAGTCCTCTGTAAAATATTCCACACACACACCAACCCATTATGATGAACTTATGGCTGGTAGGGGTGTAATTCTTACTGTAATATTAATGTGATATATCTCGGAAATGGGACATGTGAGCGTTTGAGTGGATTTTTTTTTTATTTTATTTTTTATTTTATGATGCTGTATTTGTGTTACTGCCATTTTGGGAAAAGACTGCAGAGACTATTGCAGTAACAGCATGTGCTAAAACATTGAAAATAACAATTATAGGGAATATATCATTTAAATATGACATTTTATTATTGATATAAATAAAGTTTCAGTACATTTATACAGGAATTAATTGCAATACCTGCATATTTGCTTAATATATTTAGGTAATTTTATTGTATATAAGAGTGATTATGACTTAATATTATGTTAATTTTAATTATAACATTTATTTTTGTAATGTTTACTTTCAAAACTTGTGAGGTTTGTTCGCATATATCCACAGGAAAATCTATGCAAAATGTGAATAATTACATGGCAAGTGTAGTGCTTGCCATGTATTTTGTTGTTAATGTCATCAGTTCAAGTTTATTTGTATAGCGCTTTTTACGATACAAATTGTTGCAAAGCAACTTCACAGAAAATTAAGTTTCTACAATATTTAGTAGTTGCTTATCAGTGGTGACTGTCAGTTTATGTACATATGGCAGAAATGTACAGAGAATTCAGTTAAAGACGTAATCAAACAGACGATGAACACTATTAACAGCAATTATTATATGATGCATTCAAACTTATAGCAAAATGTGGTAGTTCTGTATGTTGTTTTAGGGTTGGCATCATCATCAAACTATATTTTGGCGCAAATTTATGTCTTTTGACAGAAACCAGTAAAATAATTAGACAGACAGTCTGTGTGGAATCTTTGAAAACCATGAACAAATCTACTCAAACAAAGTAAAATGCGGCCTAGCCTAAAGTAAATGTGACGAGGATAAACATTGTTTGCAATGACCACAGTTTGTTTTGTTTGGTGAATTACTGGTTGAAACCATAATTCCACCTTTAGAAACTAAAGGTTTCACATTTTAAATTTCAGATCTTAATAATTTTAGAAATTGTTGGATCTCATGCAGTTTAGATGTTAAAAATAACATTATTTAGAAATTTCTGTTTACTTATGTGCAATAAATCAGTTTGGTATGAATCACTATTTGTCCACAATTAAGTCTGGATCCTGAAGCAAAACCAGTCTAATACCACTGAATTAGGGTATAAATATAAACATTTCATTCTGTAATTTTCTATACATTAGTTTCATTAAAAGCACATTTCCTTTTAAAACCAACAGAGGTGGTCATTGTGCTAGAGAACTACTAGAGAGTTAAGAGAATAAGAATAGATCTTATTTATTTATTGTTGTGTTGACTCCAAGATAATGAACCATAATTCTCAAAATAACAGCTATCTAATTCCCAGCATGTCCTTTCATTTTAATGTGTTTACATGAGTTCATGTTATGCCTGTCTTAAAATGTTTATACTTTTTAGTTTTTACCTTGTAGGATTTTAAAATCAACCTTTTCCCCTCTTTTTTCTTTTTCTTTTATTTTTTTATTTAGTATAAAATAATGTTTTTTTTTTTTTTGTTTTTTGTTTTTTTTTCAGCAGGTGGATTTGAGTCATATAAAGTACTGTTTCAATTGTAAAGTTTTTAATTTAATAAACCTGTCAGTGTGCTTTTTGAGGCCTGGACAGATTATAACTAATTGTAAAATTCTGACTTTTGTCACCTTCTCTAAACCCCTAATCAGACTTGTGCGAGGAGCCTTTTTGTCCCACCGTGACATGCATTCATTGCTTTCACAATGCTTTCCACTGCACTGGGCAGCAACTAGTTGGCAGGGAAAAGAACATAACACACACACACCTTAAACCAAAACAGTCTTTCTGGTCCATACATGCATTTTAACTGTAGATGTTCCTGGGCAGAAACCCCTCCTTAAAGCCTGCAGTCACTGACACCCATCCTCTCCCTGCTTTGTTTCCAACAGCTCAGAGGAGTTTCTTTTGTGCCATGCTCTGAACAATCGTGCTTGATCCGGCCTCCCTGTCTTTCTCTCCTCCTGAATCTGATGAAATTTATCAGTGTCCCTTGTGAGGGAGGACCAGATGGCTGCCCTGCTCTTGTTTTCAAGGCTTCCGATGCAGCTTTGTTTGTTAGCGCAGCCATTGAAACCTCAGCCATGGGAGAGAGTCCAAGTCTCCATCTTGTTGTCTGCAGCTCCACAGCTGGATCCATGATTGACTAATTAATTTCTATGATACCCAATATGTATGGGGTTCTTTATAATTAATGTTTTTCTCCAAATCTGTACTGGAGAACATACAATTAATATTACTGTGACTTGCTTTTTTGGAATACTAAAATATTATTTTGTTTTTGTTGCTTTATTCATTGTGAAGTTTTGGTAGGACTTTGGTATTATACTTAATTATTATTTTGTCTGGTTTTGGTATTATTTATACTGTTGGTTTTGGTTTTATTGTGAAATTTTGGTATTTTTGTTTTGCCATTATTTATACTGTTGCATTTTTATTTATTGTGAAATAAACAACTAAATTGAGTAAAAAGAAAAAAAAAACTACAACAAATTCAATTGAGCTTTAGTTATAGCCAATTAAATATTTAATGACTACAAGTTACATTTAAGATGTAAAAAAAAAAAAAACCTGATTTCTATTTTTAATCTTTCCATTAACTGCAGAAGCCACACACATGACTGTGTTGCTTTGAAGCCTTCCTCTGTTTGTTGCCAGAGAAGACAGCATTTTTCAAACAGGGCCAACATGATTGCTATGGCAACCAAATTCATTTTACATCTTGTCACGTGAGCAATCAAATAATTATTTTGGTATTTTTGTTTTGCCATTATTTATACTGTTGCATTTTTAAAGTGGGCAATCATGTTTTTTATGGCAATGGTGATTTGGTATTTAGTATTGGTGTATGTGTGTGTGTGTGTGTGGGGGGGGGGATGTCAATATTTTAAAGTATTATAATATTGTATTGCAATAACCTGTAACAATATTCTAATGGCAACATATCTACATTTTTATTTGAAAATTAATTTAAATAACCTAATTTTCTAATCTAGTGTTTTTTTTTTTTTGTGATGCAGAACCGAATAAACAAATGTTGGAAGGAAAGGAGAAAAGACGAAAGGGCAAGAGAAGGTAGGAGGAGAGACCTTCTGTTTAAAGCTTTTACACACTTCGAGGTTTGATAAGATTACAGCCAAACAGACGCAAACCCTTCAACCTGAACACTGTGATTGTGTAACGCGCAGAAAGAGAGTAAGAAATGAGTGTCAGCAGGGAAAAAGAACAAAATCGCTGTATTTGAAATAGCCTTTTTGCCCAGTAAATGACTTAACATAGCTTGTTTGCATAAAGTTCAGACAGGCTTCCAGAGCACGTCTAGTGAACTACAACAAATTCAAATGAGCTTTAGTTATAGCCACTGAAATATTTAATGACTACAAGTTACATTTAACTGATATCTATTTTTAATCTTTCCATTAACTGCAGGAGCCACACACATGCCTGTGTTGCCTTGAAGCCTTCCTCTGTTTACTGCCAGCAAAGACAGCATTTTTTAAACATGGCCAACATGATTGCTATGGCAACAAAATTCATTTTACATCTGGTCACGTGATTAATCAAATAATTATCTAATCATGACATTTAGCATTTATTTCGGAGGCAACCGTACCCCTGCCCCACCCCATATATCACATAACCAAGGATTCATGCTGCGTTCATTTCTGGAATTACTGTAATTACGAGATTCTACTCAGAGCTGTTCATGTCCTCAGACTCTGAAATGATTTGTTACTATGGCAACACTCATAACGCCAAAAATGGATCCATGTGTGGCTTTGTTGTTGGTGGCAGCAAAATATTTAATCATTACATTCATTTGTTTAGTTCACCTCTAAATGTTTGTGAAACTTGTTTTAGAATAAAAAAGCACACCGGGTACTAATGGCTGTAATAGTATAGTACATTAAACAGAACTATGTGTTGAGGTACCAAACAATCTTTAACTGTTGCCATTTTATATTGTCATGTAATTATGAGTTTGGTGAAAATGAAAATTTCAAGAACACATAATTACGGTAATTCTGAAATGATGTGAGCACACCATAATGCTGCCTTCACATGCTAGCGAAATTATCCTAAATTCAAGTTAGTTACCAAAGTTGCACATAAGCTCCCCCTCCAGACATAATTTTGTACAGAGAATTCAGAAAAATTATTAAAGATAATTTTAATATCCAATTTACAAAGTTGAGATGACCCATAACCTCTTAACATGGCAAAGATGATAGTTTTTAGTATTAATTTTTCAAAATGAATAATTCTCTTGTTATGTTGCACTTTCATTGATAAGATTCAGGAATTTAACCAGTTGTTGCATTTTGTGTTTTTTTTTTCTTTTGATGACCTGAAAGTGTTATTGTTACAAAATACTAATAATAATAGTAAAAATTTAATCTGTAATTCCAACAAATACATGAAAACAAAGGAATGAAATAGTCATTGTAAATATAATTACCAAAATGGCACATTAAGGTGGAATAAAATGCTAAAATATTTTAGTGGAATATTATTTGAAAAACCAATAACACAAACTACCAATAACACATAGTATTTTGTTCAAAATATAAACATAAACAATTACATTTATCAGTGTTGTGCTTCTTTCAATAAATACTAATAACGACATTTATGACCATAAAAGATCTCAAAAGATAAATCTTAACCTATCACAATAATGTTTAGTTTGATGCAATTTTACAATATACAAATATCTCCATTTGTATGCCATAAACAGTCCCGTAGTTTATGGGAGGGATAATACTCGCCTAAATTATACACCTCTGTCACAGTTTAGGGTAAAATGCCGAAGTAAATGGAAGGAACAGGAATGTTATTGCGATATTCCTCCTTCAGTTTCAACAAAGCTCAGCTGCAGAGACAACCGCCCAGGCCTCCCCCATTTTCGCCTGGAAGGTCACCTCTCCAGTGTTTGAGTGTCTGAAGCCGTTGGCTGCTCCTGAACCGTTTGGCTCTTTCTCCACTAGCAAACAGCGCCACAATGTACCTCAATCGCTCTAAAATCTATTTTTAAACGGTTTTATTCCGCTCCACGCCGATGCGAACGGCACCGGACTCTTGTTTGGGAATTTATCTGACGATCTGCCGCCTTAAAGCAGCTTTATAACGCTTTGTTTGAGCACTATTTGACAAAATAGTCGAGGAGGAGGAAATTCCACACAAGCAGTGAAAGGCAGCTCTTGCGCTCGTCCGGGTATTAAAGTGAGTGTTTTCTGTATTTTTACTCATTATATCGATTGAATAGCAGCACATGTGCCTTTATGTACCTCTCTGTGTTTTTAATAATAATATATAGCGATATATAATTTGGTGAGAGCATTTCTTTTGGAGGATCTGGCTGGGTGGGGGATGGGCAGCAGTGTGTGTTTGAGTGTGTGCGCGCGCGTAAATGCAGCACCACTTCAGATTGTTTGGTAGTTTATGCAAAACATAATTTCTTTAAACATTAGTGTCTAATGCGGACACCGTTTTTAAGTAAATAATCCATTAAATTGACTTTTTTGCATCTGATGTTATTGTAGCTATTGGTGTGTTTTACTATAATTTAATATCAGGCAGTTTATTTTTAACGTTTATTCCAATATGAATCATACAATCTACTCAAGTTGATGTTCGCACATACATACTCCTCTTTTATTCTATATAACTGGTGCACCTCTTGAAAACACTGGTGTTTATTTGTGAGTTACAGTCTTTTGTTTTTTATGTAAGTGAATATGACATAACCTGAGCATTGTGTGAACTATAATAAATGTTTATAATAAGACTGTACATGATCAGTATTAAGCACATGACAGTGTTGTGCACTAACTCTGAGAGTGGGGGAGGGGAGCTCAACTCACATTCAGTGTTTGGATAAACAGAGTGTGTGTTGAATGACAGGATCATGAATTTATAATTATTTACATGTAAAGAGATATTTCTTAGTGTGCACATTGATTATATACACTGTCATTGTCAAATCATGCAATGCATATGATTACAATTGGCACTGAGATAAGCTGCGACTTGTGGCTTATTTTTTATTTTAGAGTCACTTAAAGAGTGCAGTTGTACTTTTTACTGTAAAATGCTGGTTTGTGTAAGATGAGTGTGTGTGACATTTGATCATAGCGTGTTGTCTACTGTGGGGGTGGGGAGCTCTGGTGTGTGTGATCTGGAGGCCATGTGTGTTGAGAAACTCCCATTGTAATGGCTCACATCACATGTAAACTTTTTAGATCACCAACCCTTAAAGTCATTTACTATTGGGGTTAGGTTAACCCAGCTCATTTTTACACAACCCCCCCACCAAAATTAGGCCCATAATAATAAACTGTAAAAATGCAAATAAAGAGTTTTTAATTACACGTACAGTCTGTCTTAGATTCTATAAGTGGGTGATTTGAGTCTCACAGTCTTTGTTTGAAATCTGCGTCTCTCAAGTGGAAGAGTGGCACGGTTATGTAACTTGTGCCTGAGAGTGGATTGAAGCAAGATGTGGGGGATGGGACAGACAGATCTATTGCGCCTTTTTCCCTCTTTTTTTCTTCCCTTCTTTCCTTCATCGAGCTGAATGGGCCAGCCGATGTGTTGAAACGTGACGTTTGTGTCTGTGCTCTGGTGCGATGCCGTGTCGTTGACCCTGTTTCTCTTGAGCCTCAAGGTTGAGATGAGATGGGCAGATGGTGGAGTGAGCTTGAAAATGCCTGCTATGGTCTGTGCTTTCTTGAACAAGGCCTGTGTTATTTTCTGCAAGGTCATTGAGGAACACTGTTGCTGTAACTGTTGTCTAGTCATGCAATTCAATACAGTATGTAAAATGGATTTTTATTTGTCCACGTAAAGCATCAGTAATAAAATGTCAACTTTTTTTGTTGTACACTCTGATTGCATCAAACATGGAGAACAACTAGTAAACAAACTCATTTTGCCATTGTTTATCTTTGCTGTGTACATGCATTTGTTCAGGGACACACCGTAGTGTTGCCAGTCTGGTTAGTTAACATGGAATCGAGTTCAAGTGAAGTTAAAATGACTGTCAGGTCTGTTTCTTGAACGATTGGTGGCTTATATGGTTGGTGGTCTGCTATCATGTCTGTCAATCACATGCTGTGTTTGAAGTAACACTGTACAGCACACTACTGTATCATTATCCACCTTATTTTTATATAATAACAAAGTGACTGGGGTTCCCCTCCTCCAATCTCATAGACACCGGAAGCATTGCACCTTCTGGTTAAAAATGACTGTCGGCTTTTGCGCTAAAATGAAGTTGCATACTGTAGAATGCAAACAGTTTTTGGAATGGTAAACAAAATGGGTATTTAGTGACAAAGTAGTTTGGATGACCCATTAACTAGTTATGTTTGAAAATATGTGAATAATCCATAGTATACCTTTATGCAGATAAATCTGAAATGATTTGCAAAAATGACTGTTTCCAAACAGGTTTCTGAATTTTATCCCTGCCTCTCTTTGTTTGGACAAACAGAAACTTCAGCTATAGAATAGTGTACTTTTAGTAAGAATATGAAGCTTGTATAGAAAGAAGTATTTAAGTGTACAAAAAAATGGCATCACCTTTTAATTAAGTGTGGCTTATGTGGAATTTGACACCTAATCTGATGTAGGCTTTTTCAGCACCTCGTCTATCTGGGTTATCATGGCTCATGTTGTGGATCTGTGTGTGTGTTTGGCGGGGAGGAAGAGGCATCCCGTTTTAGATGTGCAGGACGGTCCCTGGTGTGATTGACTTCACCATGGTCAGCTTCCCTCTGTGAATGATTCATCAGCGAGTTTAAATGTGCTGTTATACATAGTTTTGTGGGGTTGTGAAAGCACAAAAAGTAGCACAGCACAGTGTGGGGGACTGAATTCAGGTTGAGGAGGAATACAATCTAAGGTATCAGTTAATGACGTATATGGCTGTATTGAATATATAGTGAAAGTCTTTGACAGTCCGAATGCTAAAAGAATAATAATATTTATAGGACGCTTTTCAAGTTACTCAAAAATGATTTACAAGAGATAGAATAAGCAAAAGCATAGTTTAAGTTTTGGGTGGAACTATCAGTGTTTATGACCAAACAAAGATGGGGTGAAAGTTTGGGAAACCTGCTCGAACACAGTCATTATTTATGCAAACGGTGATGCTAGTGTCACTGAAATTACGCAACTTACCTTTAAAAGGAAATTATAAATATCAGTGAAGTTTGTAAACTGTTTAGGAACTCTAAAATGATGAGTAATTTATTAACTAGCACAAATATGAGGCAGTAAAGCAGCCATGGGCTTTCAGACGTGGCTTTACTGACCTAGAATTTGATCCACAGTAATGAATCTTGTCTCATTATGTTGGTTGACCTCTGGCTGTTTACCTTTTGTCTATGTTGACTCAGGTTCTGTGAAACACAGATATGAACGTAAGTGGAAGTAAAATTTCAGAAAGCGGCTTCCCTTTTTTCTTTGCCAACGAGTAATACAGGTCACTTGTATTCTTATAACATCTCTCTCTAAGATTATTTCATCATGAATTGACTGTAGAATGTTTTACCTCCTTATTACTCATTAGGGCAGTGTGGTACTTTTTTAGGATGTTTATTAAGCATGACTCAATATAGCATTTTAGCCGATAACAGTTTTGCAGCATGCACATATTTTACTGTGTGTTTACCATTCTTCAGACAGATCCGTGAAGCAGTCATATATCATCATCATCATGTTGGTTTCATTTTCCAGATTAAAGATTATATACACGAGCGAGAGCTGAAACTTGCAGACTGGTTGTTCATGTGCTCAGCTGTGGTGGTGTTTGGGGGATGGGTGTATTTCTGACCCGTGCTTTAGCTGTTCATTTGTCTCTTCCTGCTCTCTGACAGACTAATGAAACCTTTGTAGTGCACCTCCCCCCACCCACGCGGTTGCATACTTTTGTTGTGTGTGACCTGAAGGTCAAGTTCAACATGTAAATTTGCAGCGGTCCCAAGTGCTCTTCCTAGTATAAAGGGCACATGTTGTTTGAGAATTAAGGAAATGTTCAAAGGCAGAGATTTTTATCAGGAAATCTGCAGTTCATCTTATGTGACATTGCTGAAAACTGCTGAATATTCACAAATTGCCACCAATGTATGTAACCTGTTATTTTAGAAGAGTTGTCATTGGCATGGAGTACAATTTAGTAATGGTAAATATTGTAATGATTTTAATGTTTTTTTTTTTTTTTTTTTTGTATTTAGTTATTAGACTAATTTGTGATCCCTCCTTACCTCACATCTTGTGTTTTAATAGCTCTAAAGAACAAGTGACGTTAGAGTTGGTAAGTTCAGTTCAATTCCATGAGTCAGTTCAGAGTCTCTTTTCGTGAATTAACTGAATTAAATTTGTTTTGCAAATTGCAACATATCATTGAAATGAACTAAGATGATTAAAATATTTAGTGATTAAACTGTGTGGAATATATGCCTTGATCATTTTAACTAGATTTTTTATTTTTTTTTAATAGTATAACAGTATTTTACATTTTGAATCTGCTGTTTAGTTGGGATGATAATGACGTGAAGGAGTAATTCACAACTGGCAAGATGCGTGCTTTATCTCTCTCTATATAAACATATATACAATGTGTACTTTCAGGCTAGTACATGTTTATTTACATAAACAACCAACATTGTAACGGTACAAAGCTGGTTGAAAATCAGTGACCTTGTCCTTTAAACACAACATTATGTGATGATTATGACATTCTTTTTGGGTCTATGACTGTTTTGTCACTTTTTAATTACAGCAGGCTTATTTTTTATTTATTTTTTTGGTAGTAGATAGGGATGTAATGATTTATTATGTTCTTGTTGGTTGTAGATTGATTTATGTGTGACGATTCAAATCGGTTGAGATGCTGAACAAATCGCGATTCATTTAGGGGTAGGAGTTTATATGAATGTAAGTCTGTTGGGAACTTACATCTTTTAGATGGTATTTTTTCTTTTCATCTCGCCTGTGTGTAATGCATATTAAAGTTCATATGTGCAGCGCTGCTTTGTTTACAGTGGAAACCAAGGAAATGCTTTAAGCGTCACCTGCTGGCAGTGATTGAATCTGCGTCTCATTCAGCTCATCCACTGTTTCTGTTGCATGCAGATATTTTTATGTAAAGTTTCACAAAACTGAAGTCAGACCATTCTGTTTTTGCTTCAAATTTCAAACTTATACAATCTAATTTAGTTTAAAAACTGCCCATGTTGCATGTATGCAGCATCTTTGCAGTAGTAATGCAGTAGTAATGCAGTAGTTAAAGAGATTTATTTTATTTGTGTTACTTATTTGATTTGGGGCTTGTTTTAAAATTTCAATTTAGTTTTGTTACTTACATTTACACTATATTTAAATTTTGTCATTTAGCAGACACTTTTATCCAAAGCAACTTACAAATGAGGACAAAAGAAGCAATCAAAACCAACAAAAGAGCAAATATATTCAAGTATATTAGTATATTATTATAGCGTTATAATTCAATTTCACAAAGAAACGTGCAGCATTTTGTCCAAGCAATAATAAAAGGACACATTTAATTTATAATTTCTTATCTCATTTTGCAAAAAATAATAATAATCGTGAATCAAATCGAATCGTGAAATCAAAACCGTGAATCAAATCGAATTGTGAGTTGACTAAATCGTTACATCCCTAGTAGCAGATGAACATAGACATTTGTGAAGTAAGTCATTGTATTTATCATGGTTCAAAACAAGGCTGTGCAGAATAGACAAATTAATTACAATGACTATAAAACGCATGATTTACAAAGTTTTTGTCTACCTAAAGTTTTTTTTTTTCTTTTCTCAACTGAACAATTGGTATGTTGTTGAACAACAGCACAGTCTGTTGAATGGAATCCCTCACGCCTCATTTTCATTCCTGTAAAAAATTAAAGATCAATCTATCAGTAACAATTTTAGCGACAGTGTACACCAAGACAAATGTTGAGTGGGATAAGCATTTTAATATAAGTAAATGGTTATTAATGTGCCTGGTGTTAGAAATTAAAAAGTAATACTGTAATTGAATTTGTATTTTCCTTCAGTCTTAACAGGTAGCCTAAATCACATGTGGAAATGGTACTGAATTTTCATGCTGAACATGTTGGTGTGAACAGGACTTTTTTCTTATGGGCTGATAACAGTGTTGAAGATACATTGGTGAATCGCTAATATAGAATATTGTCAAAATACTGCAACAAGCATTTTTCTTTTCTATTTTCATATAAAAAATGTATCTTTATACTTATTATATATTATTTATAGTATAATACTAACACTATTTTGTTTTATTATATTGACCGGAAATTTCAAAGAACTATGTGTGAGAGTTTTGAACTCAACGACTGAGAGAATGAATGCAGGTTTGACATCTTTCTCTCTTCTGAGCCCTGGAATCAGTTATAAAAGACAAGTTATTTGAGGTAAAATGCATAGACTCATCTGAGCCCAGTTTTGCCTTAAAAGCATTAGAAAACCAGACCCATACACTGTTAAAAAATTCCTGTAGAAATTACAGTAACTTACTGGCAGCAGTTCACCAGTAACTTAGTGTAAATTTAACTTACAGCAGGGCTCCAGACTGTGACCAAAATGCGACCATTTTTTTCTGCCGGTGCGACTAATTTTTGTGAGAGGTCGCACTGGTGTGACCAACGCATTGCCCAACTCATAAGCTCTGCTATTTCTTTTCCATTTGAGAAACATCAAACGGCGGACGAAACGAAAGCAAAACTAAACCGCGCTACATTTCAGCTGCGCAGCGTGAACCGTTTATCAGCTACAACCGTGAAGCAAACAAACTTGTCCAAGCTCAGATCAGCTTTCCTCGGGAGCCAAAGTTGATTTTGCGACACTGTTACTGCACAGATGCAACAGTGCTGTGAGATCCAGTGAGAAGAGTTTGAATTTGCCACACAATAGCAAGGTTGCAGTGAAATTTACTGAGAAGCATTCAAATTCTGCACCGAAATCTCTGTTAAAAACAGCAATGACATATGTCAGGAATCCAGAAGCAGTAACACTAACTGTAACCATGGTGTTGTGGTAGAAATAGTCGAATGCATTACTTCATTCATTTCAGGGTTTGTACAACCTTTTGAGAGGGAAATTCAAGCACTTTTCAATGACTTTCAAGCATTTCACACAACTGTTTCCAGTACTTTAAAGCTCTAAAATGATCCAGTTTGAATATTATTTTTAATGGCATGAACAAAATATACTTTGTGGTAAACAAACACTTATGTAAAATTTTAAAAATACATCAAATCACAATTATAACCAATAGACCGCAGCAGAGGAGCACTTATTGTCTTATTAGTCATTCATTTCTACTTTTTCTCTATATTTTGAAATAATAAAATCACTATTATAAAAAAAGCAGATTTTCTCAGAATTTTACACTTTTTTTTGTGTATGAAGTAAGAAAAGTCACAAACTTTTCTTCAATTTGCTACTAAATCACACACAATCACTGAAGTTGGTCAGTTCCATATGCTAGAAAAATAATGGTACATTTAATAAGATTGGAATATACATTTTCTGTATATAAAAAGTTGATTTTGTATCTGTTACTGTTGTTAATAAAAGTAAATTTTGTATGCATCTTAACTCATACTTAGTGCTTTACTGTCAAATCTGTATAAACAACAAACAAAAAAACAATAAACAAGAAATGAACATGAAATATTATTAGTAACTGCACTTATTAATGCAAAACAATAGTAATTTTATGATTAAATTATCTTTATTTTGAATACCCTCACACACCACCCCAGCGCTACCAAATCTGCTCCTGGTGCCACCATCTGTAGAACTTAGCGGCGCTGCTGCCACTGCTCTCAAATGTTAGTCTGGAGCCCTGTACAGTAAAAATACCGTTTTTACAGTACCATTTAACGTGCTGTAAATGTATTTACAGTATGTATACTGTACTCTTACAGTTTTTACTGTAAAATGTACGGTAATTTAATGTTTGTTTTTTTTTTTTTCTCCAGTAACGTATTGAAATACAAGAAAAAATAATTTAAATGAAAATAAGCAAAGACAACTGTGTAACTTAATTTTTTTAATTGTTCAATTGTAATCCTTGCAATAACATTTTAATATTTTCACAAATTCAGTTAAGACTCAAAACATTGTTACAAACTATTATTTATATTACATACTATTCTAACTATTATAGTATAAAAAGAAATTCTTAAAATTTATCCTAAGCACAACATACTATGATAATAGTAAATAGTGACAATAGGAAATCTTCAAAAAGAACGCTAACTTTTGTTACACACAAGAAGCATGGACAATTTTTTTTTTTTTAAAGCTGCCAGCTGAAATCCAGAAACTCCTTAATGAAGGAGGACACATGAGGGTTCAGACCAGAGTTTCTCCTTTGCACCATCTTCCCATTTCTTTTGCTGATCTGGGACTTTGCAGAGCACTTGCTGTTGACAGGACTGATCCTCGCAATGAGCCTTCACATTAAAGAAATAATTCATTAGACTATTTTCTTTTCTTTTCTTTTTAAAGCAGTAGTTCAGCCAAAATGAAAATCTTATGTTGTTAAAAACCCATAAAACTCTGATTCATTTTCAGAACACAGATTAAAATAATATTCTCTCTTAATTTTTGCCTATCCAGGCAACCAAAGTCTTTTAGCTTCAAAAAGTGCATAAAGATATTGTTAAAATAATCCATACAATTAGAGTGGTTTAATACACCTAACTGGTTCTCAGGCATGTTTGAGATTCTGTTTACTTTGATTTTATGTACTCTATGTATTTGGATGATTTATGTTTGTATGTAAATAAAAGCTTTAGGATTAATTTTCTGTCTTTATGTACTCTTTGAACTGGAATATTTTGGTTGTGTGTACTTTCAGTGGATGGACAAAAATTAGATTATCTTTTTTAAAATATCTTCATTTGTGTTCCAAAGATGAATGAAAGTCTTACGTGTTTGTAACAACATGAGAGTGAGTAAATGACAACATAAGTTTCCGTTTTGAGTGAACTATCCCTTTAACTGTATTAAGATATGAAAACACATAATAGCAACCGGAGAGAACAGCAAATGCATAGGACATATCTGGTAGGTTAATCACAGGAAAGAAGACTTTTTACTTTGATCGTCAGCATCCATTTTTTGCTGCGTAGAATTGTATCTCTTAATAATAATAATAATAATAATAATAATTTATAGTGTTCATGTTTTTATTGTATTATTTATAGCTTTGCAAAAACATTTCACATTTGATTTTGGTGTCAGTAAAAAAATACGTAGATGTTGCTACTTTTCATTAGTTCAAAGAGATAGTTCACCCTAAAATGACAATTCTATTATCATTTACTTATCCCTGTTGTTCAAAACGTATTTGAGGAGATGTTAGGTAGAAAGTTAGAAATAGAGAGCCATGCATAAAGTTTGACAAAATGTTTATTTTTAAAAATCATCCCTTTAACATCACTAAATTTTGTACTAAAATATATTTTTTCTCTTCAATTTCAAATAAGTTTCCGCTCTCTACCAACGAACACCGTGAGGAAACTGCATGTTGTGCAGTGGCAGCTTTGTTATTATTATTATTATTATTATTATTATTATTATTATTATTATTATTATTATTATTATTATTATTTTTTTTTTTTTTTTTTTTTTTTTTTTTTTATTTTTTTTTTGTTGTAATTAAACCAACAAATAACTCGTAAAATTACACTGACATAAAATATGTAATGAAAAAACAGGAATATTGAACATACATTTGCAGTTGTGAGGTGTGTGCGTCTTTCTTTTCTTCTTTTTCCAAGCAGAAAAAAAAGCCTGTCTGTCATTGGTCAGGTTTCGCACTCATTTATTTATTTTTTACTGTATTTGGATTTACAGTAAATTAAAAATACTATATTTTAATCGTGTCAAGAGGATATTTCCCATAATGCAGCTTTAAAATACAGTAACATACTGTGTAACTGTTTTACAGTAAAGTACACTTCATATTACAGTTAAATGCTGTGCAATTTACAGAAATCGCTAACAGTGTACATGACTTTTTCAAATGTAGAAGTTCGGCAGTCGACACATTTCTATTTTAGAGTGTCTGGCATGTGTGTTCATGCATGCATTCAAGTAATACAGAAGTGCCTGGAGTCTGCTTTAATGTGGTCTGAAGTGATACTTCCATTAGTTCAGGGAGACTTATGAACAGTTTTGCAGCCTAGGTGCTAGAGGTTTTTTTTTTTTTTTTTCATATAATTTCTAACTTGTCTTGATTGCTGTGCTCTATGAGATTAAATATTTGCCTGCAAAGCAACTTCACAAATTCTATTTGAAAACTCAGATTTGCTTTTAAACTTCAAGGATGACATCCAGGGAATGAATGCGCTATAAAGTTCAAGTCTGAAACTCTGCCAGTAAACTGCAAATCAAAAGCGGCAATCCAGTTCAACTGGTACAAACTAATAGAACAGTGCAATACCCTGAAAGAAGCTCTGCGTCGTTACTAGAGTTGGGGTCCCAACTAGGCATGGGCCGGTATGAGATTTTGACGGTATGATAACCTTAAGCAAAAATATCATGGTTTCACAGTATCAAGGTATTGTTGTTACAGCTCTGAAATGTGTTATTTTTAAATGACGAAAAAAAATAAAAAAATAAATTCCGCTGGACACAATATATTTTGTTTTTGAACAACATACAGAATATTAGAAACAGTAGAACTAGTTTATTTTTTCCTTTGATTTGTTTCCTGAAAAGAAAAAAAATAAAGACTCTTTATTTAACCTAAATCTGTAATTACAGTTATTTAATTTTAGTTATATAATTCATATACATATCATTTCATATATGTATAATAATAATAATCATACACATAATTTGATTTAATATTAACCAAATTTGAAGCGAAAACAGAATGTTCTGACAAGCTTTGTGAAATTACACCACGTAAACTTTTCAGAAGACAATCAGTTCCCCTCAGAAACACATTCATATAAACCCCCAAATAAATATTGAGGATTTTCTTCCAACAGTTCGTGCATCATGAACAGTGAGTGATTTGCCTGCTACAGTATTTTTCTCTGTGCGTCTGTCTTCAGCATCTCTGGCCTGTGTTAACAGGCGTTAACAGACTTCATATTTTCACATAAATGACATTTTAGAAAATGATTGCATTGCAACACAGTTTGTGCAAGTCCAGAACAGAGAGTTACAATAAGGCCAAAAAACGGCCGGTTGCTGATCACTTAAAGGCCAAAGTATACTTCACCGTCCACGCACCGTCTGCATTACATTATTTTCATCATCACGAGGGCTCGTGGACAGCCGCGCACACTAGGGATCGACCGATATGCATTTTTCAGGGCCGATGCCGATACCGATTATTACAGATCAAGGAGACCGATAACCGATATTTTGAACCGATATGTGTCTAGTGTAAAAATGAAAATTAATGTCAAAATTAAGAATAAAAAGGCCTCTGACAAAGACTCTCTTTAAATTATTTTAACACATCTTTAATTCTGAGAACTGTTCATAATAACAACATTAATATTAATAATAAACAACAAAAATAAAAAGTGCTGGGAGCATCCATCAGCAGCATTTCTGTAAACTAAGTAAAACTTGCATCCATCATCACAGCATCCTATAAACAAAGTAAAACTTAAAGCAAATTTAAACAGCAACAAATGAACAAATAATGGAGAATAAATGTAATCTCTCTCTCTCTCTCTCTCTCTATATATATATATATGTATGTGTGTGTGTGTGTGTGTGTGTTATATTTAGCATTTTATTTGCAACCCAGAATTGCATTAAAATCACACACAACCCATATTGTAATAGTGTTTATTTGTTTTATTTTTTTTTTTGATGTGTAAAATGTTTGTTTGACTGTTTCTCACGGCGATACAAACTAGGAAGTATCCAGGACAGCGTCATCCAGAAACGTGCAATGTGAGATTATTTGACAATTTACGTTATTGGCATAGGGTTATTAGCAGGGTGCGATTTGTGAATAAACAGAGGGGGGGGGGGGGTGTGCGTTTGAAAAATTTTATGAAATGTTTTTAATACGACGGAAATTGTATTTAGTGTGATCTCAGTTTAATAAAAACATTGTAAGCCTACGTTAGGCCTATTAATTGTAATGATTTAATGTCCACGGTTATTCAAACAACAAATTACATCGAGAAAGCGAGCAAAGAACACAACGGAGCTTTTTAAACTCCGAATCAGTTAAACCATTGCGTCGCAAAATGATTCACTGTTTCGATGCGCTTCAATCGGATCGCGTATCGCGAATCATTTGATTCAGATCTGGACGTCAGAGCGGGTTTGCATGATGTTTTTATCCCCACCGGGGATAAAAGTTATTCAGCAGAGGCAGGGATGCATAGACCAGAAGGGGGGAAATCCCCCCCCCCCGGCAAATCGCACCCTTGTTATTAGTCAAATGAGAGAGCGCGGCCGCAGAGATAACTAAATCAGGAATAGGGAGCTCGCGTCGCGTCAGGGCGTCAGAGCTCGCGCTTGATGCCCTTTAAGCTCTTCAAAATTGCATAATGGTAATTCTGAATCTGTATGATAAATTATTTTGCAATCATGTTAGAATAAAGCAATATTTCTCCAAATATGCGCAATTTTTTTGACTAAGAGCCCTAACGGAACGGACGCTGTTCAGTGAAGCTATGTGAACAAAAAAAACCGCAGCAGACGTGAGTGAATTCATTCGTGTTGATAATCTATTCACAATATAACGTTAAGTTGTCCGAATGGTGAGAGAAGTAGGTTTTAGTTTCACTATCTCAGCGCTGATGTGATGATCCGTTAAAGCATATCACTGCAATGACGGACATTGACCGGGAATTCACAGTATAATAACTGAACGGGGCTTGTCATCATAAATCGATTATATTTAGGTGTTTTGCAAACTTCAGTGTAGTGATTTATTGCAACTTCAGGAACGTTTACTGCATTCTTACCTTCGAGAGATAACTTATTGATGTGTGATGATGATCACTGAAGCAGCTCCTGTGCTTTCGGTGTGAGAGCGGCCAGCCGTATTGATTGGCCAGGCTCGTGACTCCCAACAAATCAGACGGACGATGGGCGGGGCTTAGTCTAGGCCACAGAGCGGTGCGCTCTGACTGAGGTGGCTGGATCAGTGCCAGATCGCGCATTTCAAAATAAAATGATTTTATCGGCAAATCGGTTTTGAAAATGGCCGATGCCGATAACAATAAAAATGCTTAATATCGGCGCCGATAATCGGCCACGCCGATAATCGGTCGACCCCTAGCGCACACCCTGTGGCACTGCGCATGTGTCGAGCATATCTGCGGTTGAGTATACTTTTGAAAGCTGTGTGGACGGGGTCAGTGTTACTCTCTACACTGCACTCAGTCTGAGGGTTTCCTACTTTTTCAGTCTCTGAGGAGACTTGGAAAACAGCGCATACTGCAGGAACGGTACAATGGAAAATATTAGTGGTTTTGAAACAGTGACATTTTCAAATCGCGGTATACCTTAAAAACGGTAATCGGCCCATGCCTAGTCCCAACCCTGTCCGGATATATCTGTGATTTCCTCAGTGCCTCTATGCATTTATGTTGACTGTGATTGAATTAAAGTTAACTGTCCCTTTGTACCACCTGCTGCAGATTCTTTATCATCCTGCTCATCTTAAACACCTTATATTGGTTTGATGCCATGTTCAGTACTTGGTGCTACAGATACAAGTAACTGATATTACCTTTTCAACAAAACAAAAGCAGAGAGAGAAACAAATGTAGGTTGAGGGTTCAACATTTTTGCTAGAGGCTCTAAAAACAAGCGGTTCAGTCCAGTAAGCTCAGACACTGCTTAAACGGTTCTGTAATTTGTTGAAATCCATTAATGTGCAACCCAGCCTTTTCCTCAGAGATTTCATCTGATACAACATCTGTAATGTGGTATCTGCATCTGTTTTTATCATGCTAGGTTTTATAGCTATTATGGAGGGAGATTATTTTCTGACACACACATACAGATAGACAGAAAAGGCTTATTATCTGTCTGCTTCTTGTTTGAAGTGAACTTTTTTTTATTTTATTTTACCACTGTCAAGATATTCTTTTCAGCGGATCGCTCATGTTGGCTAAACCATTATGTGTCGGATAGCCATGTTGTCTAGACCACTATCTTTTGGACTTGCAGATAATATGCATTTAACAATTGTGAAGAAGGACCCCTGTCACTTAGCCTAATTACTTTTGTCCATTAGACCAATGCTTGGACAAAGAAGGCTAGGCTATATAATAGGGTATTTGCGCTCAGTGTAGAGAATGGGAAACCTCATCTTACTAAGCTGAGATCACAGTATCTGTTCTCTGAGAGTAAAAGGGCCAAGTGCATCAGTCACGTGGCATCAGGACGGAGGAATTATATTTTTGCTGAAGGCATGGAGTCAGATCTTTCAAGGTTTGGCACGTTTTACATTTTTGACATTGTGAAATTGTGTTTGTGGTTAAGTAGTGAAGCTGCAGTAACATTTAAAGAAATTTTGACTAAAGTTTATAGGCCGAAAAAAAGTGCATTGTCTTTTGTCAATAGTATAGCGATGTAAACTGTAAAAAAAAAAAAAAAAAAAAAAACCTTTTTCGAAGTAGTAAATAAAACAGGTTATTGGAGTTTCACAAGAAATTACAATTTCCGTTTTCCTACTTTACAATTTTTTAATTTACTTGTTACTTGCTGTTTCATTGTAGTTATTTGTGAAATTTACTAGCAGTTTCTGAATGAAAATTGTTTTATGTAAGAAGGACAGCTCACACAGAAGTCAAATTCACATGACCAATTGCGAAACATTCTTAGGGAACTATTTCGCCCTCATATAAAAATTATCGATCACGTGGATTCTTATTGAAATTACTGGATTACTGGACCCAAGAAAATTCACATAACAGTGGTAAATGTGATCTCACTAAGAATGTGCACTTTGCTGGCTTGCCAACGGTCTCACAGTTTGTTTTGAAATTATTGTTGAAAGTTGAGGAATGTTTTACAAAAGTGGTGCTTTAGTGATGATGCTTTGAAGGGAAAGAAGTTGCATCTTTTAATTGATCACCTTAAAAGCTTCAACCACATAAAAATACTACAGCTAAAATAAAAATTACAGTAAAGATCAATGTTGTACAATTCTGCTCTTGGAAGGTCGCCTTCCTACAAAGGCTAGTTCCTACACTAAATAAATACACTTAAACCGGTAAATCAAGGTCTTCAGGATTGCTATAAACGCCTGTCTCAATGAAACTGAACTCTCCTCTTGTACATATTCAATTCGCATGGATCGACCGTCAAGCAGAGTTCTCACGGTCATGCAGGATACAAATGCACACTTCACAAGACCTCACAGCTGGATTTGACTAAGTTTGCAAGGTTTTTGAAATTAGATTTTCACTAGTCATTCAAAGATTTTTTTTAAATTATAATGTGTATTTGCTGAATGCTGATGGCAAACGAGAAAGTATTATAATGTTTGCCTTTCTATTACTAACAATATAAAAGCAATCATTATAATACTTTTTTGTATACATTTTAATTCCTTTGTTTAAAGGTTCTATCTGATTATTAGACAGACTTCTATCAGTGGACAGAACTGTTAACGATGACAGCGAACTAGGGGGGAATGTGAGCAGTAGCACTGTGTGTTCAGGCGCCATCAAAATAAATATAAACGCATCGGCCAAACAGAAAAACTTATCGGACGATGCCGATATTTGAAAAATGCCAAATATCAGCTGATATATCGGCCGACCTCTACCCTTAAGTATTACAAGTCCCACTGCACCATCACAGCTGATTCCCAGGCTAACATCTGTTGTTCTAGCATGATTGTGCTCTTGTGTTAGGCCTATACATGTAGGAGGACTAAAACATATCCACAGCTAGGGATGTGACGGTCTGTAACAAGCATAATACAATGTTTTGTATACAAGTGTAATAACAGTAATAGTTGCAATTTGTTTTATTTAGTCTATAAGTCTATGGTAATTCACAAATTACCTAAAAACACCATGTGTTTCCTTTAGTTTGACAGGCTTAAGCGCAGGCAAATACAGTTTATGCATTCAGCAAATTAATTTTATGTTGGGCGATGGACCTTGTTGAGAAACCAAATACTACATCGCCGATCTGGAGCCATCTCCATACATGTCACCCATCCGCGTTTGTACAAGTTCCCATGATCGCAAACACCTGGCTGGTCTGGTTCGGTGAGGCTTTCTCCAGACTTGCCAAAAACAAACGAGACAGCAATAAATAAAAGATGTTAACAAGAAATTTGGCAACGATTCCTATTTCAAAAAGAGCGCGTGCAGACGAGGAGTTAATGCACCCGCTTGCTTGGTGGCGGAACAGTGAACCGTGTCTACACCAGACACGACACCGCTGCGTCGCAACAGGTCTGTCTAGTGTCTACAGGACATTTGAACTCTGTGTCAGTATCTCATAAATAGGACGAGGCAGTTTACAGTCTGGGATTTATCATGTCATGTCGTGCAGCATCCAGTGTAGCATCACTGATTATAATGAGTATTTTGTCGCGCTGTGCCACTCACATCCAGTAGACAAAGGTGTATTTATACTTTCTTATTTAGGCTGCTTTTTTTTTTTTAACTGTATTATTTCTTTGATATTTATTTTTGTGTTTTCCAGGCTGTGTATTCACTGACAGAAGTGCTAAAATAAACACGAGCTGATGAGATGAATAGGGTGTGTTAGATGAGTGAGACAGTGCTGGGCTGCTCCAGGACAGTTTTGAAACCATTTCAGAGACATGTTCTTAAATGTGACCCATAAAATATATTACATGCATGCACAGTATTAAGGTAGCTTTAATTGCCTTTTTGGTAACTTCATGACTTAACTGACCACGACACTGCATGCACGTAGTTTATTTTGCACTTTGATATGAAAGGATACAGGCTACAGCGCGCGCCGGCGCCTTTGTGGGTGCAATTGAAGACATGACAAATCCCAGACAGTAAACTGCCTCGTCTTATTTATGAGGTACTGACAGAGTTCAAATGTCCTGTAGATGCTAGACAGACCTGTGTGGTGTAGACACGGTATAATTAATATTAATTATATTAAAAATATATATATAAAAAATATATAAATATATATAAAATATATAAAAATATATATATTCACAGCATCTTTTCATCTTGAAGCCATATGTAGGGCAGCTGTACTTCTCCTGCTTTCCTGTACCCGATGAATGCAAACACATGGTCTGGAGCTAAAGCCATATCTTCTGTGAGCGGCTTAGTTAAACATAAATGCAATATGACTTATATCTCTTCAAGTTCCAGAAGCTTCCTCAGGCTAATCCAAATGGCTCAGTTCCCTAGTAAACAAGGTATCTGATTGAGATTGGGCATTAGGGTTGGGTATGGAGAACCGGTTCCAAATTTCCTATAACCGGGTATTCGATAAGACACGTGCATTTTGATTCCACTTAATGATTCCCTTATTCACATTTTAATGTGATTTTAAATGAAGTGCAGGAAGGAAAGGAACTTGCACACTGTTTTGCGTTCACACATCTGAAGAGCGAGCACAGATCACCATAGTCCCTGTGCGGTTTTCCAGCCTGTGTTCGTTCTCAAACCGTTCCTTGCATTTCCACTGCAGAAAAGGTAGTTCTGGGCTGTAACTGTCTTCTTTCACATCTTGCAACCAATGTGTGCAAAATTACGTCAGTATATCCTTGTAAACTAGGGCTGGGCGATATGGCCTAAAAAAAAAATCCCCGATTTTTTTCACCAAAAATCCGATTTACGATTTAAATCGATTTTTTTGCCCCCCCCTACAATATTCAAATGGCAAAGAAATTGTTCAAAACACGTTTTAATATAATTCATTATTTATTGTTTACCAGTCAAATTTATAACTGAGAAGATGATTTTTTTAAAATTTTTATTTAATACTAGCCCATCATGCATCTAATCATCCACTCGGCGTTAATTCAATTCAATTCAATTCAATTCAAGTTTATTTGTATAGCGCTTTTTACGATACAAATCATTGCAAAGCAACTTTACAGAAAATTAAGTTTCTACAATATTTAGTAGTAGCTTATCAGTGGTGACTGTCAGTTCATGTGCATATGGCAGAAATGTTCAGAAAAAATCAATAAAAAGACGCAAACAAACAGACGATTAACACTATTAACAGCAATTATGCAATCAAACTTATAGCAAAATGTGGTAGTTCTGTATGTTGTCTCTGGGTTAGCATCATCTGAGGTCCTCTGAGGGGTTGGCATCATTTAAGAACTGTTAAAATTAAAATTGGCAACTACGCAGCGAGTCATTTTTTTCTTATATAAATTATTTGTAAATAGAGCAGACACTGTCTAACTGTGTCTACACTGGACGCGAGAGTTGTCGTGCTGCGCCCCGCTGTGCTAAAAGTCTGTCTAAACTTGACCTCACACTACAGTTGCAAATCATCTGAACGTAGTGTCAGAACATTTTGTCATAAATAGAACGAGCATCAGTTTACTGATGTGGATCGTGTCGCATCACGCCACGTCCAATTTAGACAACATCACTGGGTTCTATTGTCTTTTGTCGGATCGCACCACTCATGCCCGGTGTAGACATTGCATGCGTTTTTAAATGGGTTATGTTACAGCCCTGCTTGTTTTTAATTTTTTTATTAAATATCTGTAATGACTTCATGATCATATCATCGTATTATTTACTGCCATGCGAGCCACAAAAGTAAAGCTTGGTGAGCCGTGCAATGAGCATTGCTGTAGGTTGCTTTTTGGCGGATATGCTGTGCTTGTGCTGCTGCGGTCTTGTTCATTTTGTAGGGCAAAACATCTCTCTCACTCGGTAGCGGAGTATGTGAGTGGAGTGGAGCGGCAACTATTTCCCTCCGCGTTCCGAGCATTTAATAATCACTCCACGCTCACTGATACCAGAAACACCGCTCCACCTTCGCTCCGTGGCTAAAGTATTTCAGTATGTTTGAAATGTTATGTTAATAACATAGCCTATATTAAAATAAAAAGTAAATAAAATAACAGTAGAGTTTCAAAGTGGCTTAGGCTATTGTGTGCAAACTTTTTTTTTCCTACCACATGCCAAACTAATAAAATTGTCAGCATTAAAAGGTATAATTGCTGCTTTCTGCTGTACAAATTTTGTTTGTAATGAAAATAGCAGTTCATTTTCGACAGTTATTTTATCTACAGATCGATGCATTTCTTACAGATTTCAAAATCAGATAAAGATGAAGTATTGTAAAATTACATTTGTTTGAATGCATTATTGCGAAAGCGATTGCGTGTGAATGTGCTGTATCTGTTTAAATCATGCTTTAACCCAGAAATATTCAGTAAAAAAGAAAAGACAAACTCCTTGAGAACTAGCCTATAACTTCTCGCTCGGTTATTGCCGTCATTATAATCTTCTGATTTGAGAGATTCATCTGTATCAAGCTATAGCTAAATATGTTTAACATGTGAATTATTGCTAAATATGCAGTTATATTACAGGCTGTTGGCATGAATTGTTCTCGTGATGGAGCAGTGGAGGAGTGCTCTTGGAGCGAGTGAAAACCACAACGCTCTGACTTTTAAAAAACCAGCGCCTCGCTCCAGTCAAAATCACACCGCTCTACTCCGCGCTCCGGAGAAACATACTTTGCTCGGCAGCATGTCTTTATGGCAAACGCACGGAGGAGGGTTGAGCCCAATCGGAACAACGGGAGCCCTGAGTGGAGCGTCGGTGGATGTTAAAAATGAAACCGATTTTCATTCAAACAAACCGATGTAAACTACACATTCGAGTTAATCGATAAAATCGATTTATCGCCCAGCCCTATTGTTAACACAGCTGTATTTTGTCTTAAGTCAATGTAAACAGGTGAGAAAGAAAAACTTCTGTGTTAAAGAGACACCAGCCTAATAAACGTGTTGCCTGTCATTAATTTTAATTAAAATTCCCTAATCTTGATTGAATATATTTTGTAAATACAATGAGGATTAATCTGTATTTTATTTATAAAAAGAAAACTATGCAGTGTTTTTAAAGAACAAAGAAAGTGCAAAGAAAGAGATGGAACAATATTTGAGAGACACTTCTAAAGTACAGTCGGCCCCACTTGCATGGTGGAAGCAAAACAGTGACCGCTACCCTAAACTGGCATTTGCAGCCAAACACCTCACTTGCGTTCCGGCCTCTTCACCTCCGTCAGAGCGCATTTTCTCAAAAGCTGGCTACGTCGTAAATAAGACCCAAAAGTTCCCCTTTACCTTAAAATGTGGATAAACTCATCTTCCTCGCACACAACATGAAAAGAGTGTAGGTAGACTAAGTAGGTAGCTTCACTAGCTTGCAACCTGATTGTGATTTATTTGAAAGTTTGACTTTGTAAAGAAATAGTTTGTTTATTGAAATGTGTGCTGTTTATTACAATTTGTTTTATTCCATATAAGGGACAACCCTTTACATTGTGAGTAAATAATTTGCATATCCGACTAAATCTTCACTCTGGGCGACTAAATGATGTCTAATATTAATTCTCAGATTTTACTTGCCAGTGTGTGAGTTGGAGGCTAAGTATAAGTTTAGCAGAGATATATTTTTACACGCATAACACTCTGACTAAGCGCTTCAGAGTTTCACTTTCCATCAACCCATCTGAGATATTTTTCAGTTCATCTGAATTTGACGTACCGTAAACTCTAGTGTGAAGGCACACAACTCGCCATTGCTTTGTCTCACACACACGCAGAGAAAGAGAGAGAGAGAGAGAGAATTGACGCGCTACATGTAAACGATATTCTTTGTTGTATTTTCCTGTCAAAATAACAGCGTTCCTTTAGAATTCTTCAGCTTTTAAGAACTGCCGGGTAGTGGGCGGAACTAATGCGCAAACGGCAATCTCATTGGCTGGTGCTCACCTATTATCATCCCTGTTTCAGCAAATCAGTTCGAGCGAACGAACGCACAAAACCTGATTAATGTTCATAAATCCAGAAGCTCATTAATCCTTTGTGTGTGTGTTTTTTTTTAAAATTGTTCTTATTAGTAGAATTTGTATCATTATTATCTTATAAGTATTTTTGTTCGTTTTTGCCGATTTTGTTCGTTTTTTGCCAACAAAAAAGCACCATCACCACTCCTATTTTCAGGTAAAAATGACTAATATGCATTCATTCATGATTATCAAGTTCTAATTAATATTACTAATTACTAATTCTAATTACTAAAGTTCTATCATTAAATAATACTTGATTATCATATTAAAATGCTCGACTGACTGATGTTAATAGTGTACTTTCAGATATTTACAAAACTGTGCCATTTTACAAACATATGTATATGTATGTATATATGTCTGTGTGTGTGTATGTGTATATATATATATATATATATATATATATATATATATATATATATATATATATATATATATATATATATATATAAAATATAAAAATATAAAATATAAAATATAAAATATCAGTCTGGCGAGTAAACAAAAAAAATTACTAGCCAATCACGATTCAGTTGCCAAGGTGTCCGTTGAGGGAATTCATTTACAGGGCTTAAAGTTCTCCGGCAGCGTGTTTAGGTTACCAGTTCTTGGTCCATTTGAATGTTTTGTTGTTGTTTTTACTAGTTACTAGTTAGATTCAAGGAAAATCATTTTCTTTTTTGTTTGCCAAATAACCCTGTGTATGTGTCTGCCCCCGCAACCCCCAAGCCCCCGGAAAAAAGTTCAGGCTCAGGATTTTTTTTTTGCTTTAAACCCTGCATTTAATATTATTTAAACTGTTTGTTTATTAAAATGTGTGATGCTGTTGTTGAAAGTATGCTGCTGTGTACAGGCATGCCGCTTCAGGGTGGCGTTGTTCTGTAGTTTATTAAAAGTTTATTAATTCTGAATGTGTCCATATTGCACCAAAATGCGACACTGCATTCCCTTGGGTCCGCAGCAACACACCCACCACGCGTGAAGTCGATTGGATGAACGGATCTCGACATAATAAAAATGCAAACAGACAGACAGACACACAGAGATTCCTGCCTTTATTAGGGAGAAGAATATGTTCAGACCCCTCCCTCAGAAGCATCAATTGCTCGTTGTCGATAACCACTGAAGCTTCGAAGCTCAAATTTTTTTTATTCAGACCAGCCCTACACTGCAAAACATCTGTGGCACATTACGGCTCCACGGGAACTGTGTTGTTTTAGAAGTTAGAACATTATAACTTCTAATCACAAGCTTCAGAAATGGTGACAAAAACTTGACTATTAAAAAAAAACATCTTTTTCGTTAAACCTCAGTTAAATAAACACATTTTCGAATACTTGTTTTTTTATGAGCCCAAACATTCGAATACAATATTTTTTGAAAAATGCCCCTCCCTAGTCTACACAGGACGTGACGATTGTCGTGCAGCACCACAACAGCTAAAGTCTGTCTACACTGGACACGACAAAGCGACCATCGCAAATCATTTGAACTTTGTCTCAGTACATCGTAAATAGAACGTGGCATCAGTTTACTGTCGGGGATTTGTCGAGTTGTCATGTTGCGCTGCGCCACATCCAGTGTAGCCAGCATCACTTATTATAATTCACATTGCTGGTTTTTATTGCAGTGAACAAGCTCTGATATATAATTTCACATGTTGTGTCCAATTAGTTGCAATAATTATTTCCTCTGTTCTCTTTTGTGGCCTTTTGTTTGCTTCTGTCCAGCCTCTCGACCATTGTGCTTCCTCGACACTTTTTTTTTTTTTCTCTCTGTTTGGTATGTGTGTGCTTATTTGTTTTTTGCCTCCGCTGACCTTCATCAGTCCCACACATCTCTTCTGTCGGTCTCAGATGACCCAATTAAACTCTTTCTCTCATTCTGCACCGCCATTCTCACCAGACTCACTCCGGACTGCTAAAAGGGTGAGAGTCAAGGTTCAGGAAAGGGCATCTCTATGGTGAAATGCTGCTGTGCAAGAAAAAATGTTGTAATGATAGTCTAGCCAGAGAGTAAATGGAGACGCTGTTATATGCATTGGCCAGGCCATTGTAAACGGGCAGCAGGAATAGACTTTGATAGAGGAATACTTTTAGATGTGTTTCTCATCAATCCAGATCCCCAGGGATGAGGATAAGAGAGATCCCTTTGTCAAATGTTGCCAAGACACTTGTGTTCCTCTTAGAGAAAATGTGTTTAAAATGTAAGTTTTACAATGGTGAATTTGAGAAACCACCCAGTGGGTAAAGACAGTTTTATATTCCTATTGGAGCTCTGTACATGTTTAGTGCGTATTATTATAGTTTTTTGGACTGGATTTGAATGAATACGTTTTTCCAGAGGAGTTTTTCTATTTTCAATTCACCGCTGAGAATGAATCAGAATGCAAGCAGTACATTTGACAGCAGAATTGCTCAAAAGTAGGCAAACAAAGAAATACATATGGGCTACAGAGCTGTTAATTCACAAATACAAGAGCTGTGAATTGTGAATGGATGTTTTTGACAGTTTAAAAAACATTATCAATCAAAAGTAATTGCTTCTGCCATACCTGTGAAGCTAGGAAGTTGTTTTGAAGAGCCTTAGAGAATATCAAGGTTATATATTCACGTCATGTTCTGCAAAAATACTTTGTGGTTTTGGACTTGCAGGTCAGCATTTACTTTTTCATTCAAGCAGCGGTAAAGCTTTAGGTGCACTGGAGCAAATATAGCTTAAAAGATACATTTATTTTGACCTGATGATAATATTTTAGTGTAGATAACACACACACACAGAGACAGAAACACAAAAATTTTAGCCAACGCTTTGGCATTTAGAAAGATTGCTTTCTTTGTAGCAACCTGTTAACTTGATAAATACAACTGGCAAGGTGATGGAAACTGGTTCACACTGATTTCCGGATGGTCAGTAGAGGCTGACCAGTCAAATTGGATCACTGTGACTTGGACAGACATTCTGTGAAAGGTCCATGAGTGTTTGAGTCTTGTACTGTACTTCACCAGTGAAACTGGTCGGCCCTGAGCTTGTTTAAAGACTGGTAGGCTCTGTTTGCACCTGGTTTATAGATGTATTTTTAAGTGATTTGATCAGCCAGTGGTCAGCCAGGATGCATCGCTCTTTTCAACTGGTATTAACATGTGCTTCAAAAGCATCTTCTTCATCATACCAAAGATTATAGAAAACAAGACATGTCACTCCTATAGTTTTGAAAGGGACTTTGATCATACAGAGGCGAAATGAAAAGAAAACGCCATTTCTGAAAACAATCAGTTCAGTCCGGTAGATCAGTGCATCTGTACTACCGTGTATAAATTCAATATAGATTAATCATTGTTAAAGTTATCATTTCATAGGGCCCTAAATGTAATTTTTGTTAGACTTTTATTAAATTGATGTGAAAATGTATAAGTTTCATGGTTTTAATTAATTAGACTTGCTTTTTAATTAATAAACCTTAACTATTAAAACAGAATCCAGAAAAATTCAAACGGAAATAATGGAATTAAAAAAAAAAAAAAAAAAAAAAAACAGAATTTAGGAAAAAATAAAACTGATTTTGTGGTAATTTCAACATTTACTATTACTATTACTATTATTATTACTACTACTAGTATGAATCAGTACCGTTTTTTTTTTCTTTTCTTTTTTTTTTATAAATAAAGCACTATTTTAGTTTTTTTTCAGTATGCATTTTAAAAACTCTTGGTTAATTAATCGGTATCGGCCAGTGTGGTCCAACCTAGCTATCGGTATCGGCAAAATCCACTATCGGTCGACCTCTAATCAGAATGATATCATTCCTGTGTCGATATTGTTGTGATGTGGATTTCCTTATTCTCAGAATTAGAAAGATAATTAAAACTTTAGGGATGCACTGAATTGAAAATTCTTGGTCGAAGCTGAACAAAATAAAAACACTTGGCTTAATACCATCCTAGAGGCAAAAAATAAATAATGAACAGAAGAAGGCCCAAAACTGAGCCTTGATAAATATGATTTAAACCAATCAAGGGGGGGATACCAGTGATTCCAATAGAAATCAACCTCTCCAATAAAATACTATGTGAGATAGTGTCAAAAGCTGCAGTTAAATCAAAAAGAATGAGTATTAATAAAAGTACAGAATCTGCAGCCATTAACAAATCATTTGTGACTTCAAGTGCTTTCTCCGTGCTATGATATGGATGATAGGCAGACTGAAATTGCTCAAACAAGTTATTCTCCATTAAATGAGCATGTACCTGCTGAGGTACATTTATTTTCCAGTAATTTAGATAGAAAAGGTAAATTAGAAATGGGTCCAAAGTTTTCTGGGTTATTAGGATCCGCACCAGGTTTCTTAAGTATGGGAGTTATGGCTGCTACTTTAAAGGATGAAAGAATAGTACCAGTGATAAGAGAATAATATGTGATTTGAGTTATCAGTGGTAACAAGGAAGGCAAACAAAACTTAACAAGATGTGTGGGAATAGGGTCTAACTGACAGGTAGTAGATTTAGATTTTTGGACACATTCTATTATTTCATTAGCAGTAGGCAAATAAAATCTAGAAAAAGCAGGTGAAGTGGAAACATCCTGAAAAGAGAAGAATGAACCACATGCCCCATTATTGTGAGTTAAATTTGCATGAATAGTTTCAGTTTTATCACTAAAATAAGTCATAAAAGTATCACATATAGTATTAGAATGTGAATGTAATGAAAAAAAAAAACATCTGGTGGTCTCAAAATATTATTCACTGTAGAAAACAATATTTTTGTATTCCCACCACGAGTTTATCAAATTAGCATAATTTGTTTTAGCAGTAGAAAGGGCATCTTTGTAGTCTCTAATATGGTGATCATGTATTTCCTTGTGTACAATTAAACAAGATCTCATATATAAATGCTCAGGTTGATGCCCCTTTGCTTTTAACTGATGTAACTCAGGAGTATACTATGGAGCAGTATGAGCAAATGAGACAACCCAAGTTCTAACAGGTGCAACAGCATCTAAAACATTCTACAACTGGTCATTGTAGTAAAAAGTCAGTCATCCAGGCCAAGTAATCCATCAGTGTTCAACAAGTTATCAACTTAACTAGAAAAAAACAGACAAATTGATATTCTTAATATTGCAAAATGTGATAGTATGGCTTTGAGCAATTTGATACAGTTGATACAGTTAATTTGGCACTGAAAGACACAAGTTTATGATCAGATATGGACAGGTCACGTGAACTACAATTAAAAGGTGTTATTCCGGTGCAACAAATAAGATCAAGTATGTGACCTTTTGAATGAGTTGGAAAATCAATAAACCATTTCAGTCCAAAGCTATCCAAGCATGATAAAAAAGTATTTTGTATCAGTAGCAGTAGCTTTATCAACATGGATGTTAAAATCACCAACCATAATCACATTTGGAGAAACTGAACATAATGAAGTTAAAAAAGCTGAAAGTTCATTTAAAAAAGTTAGTATTAGATTTAGGTGGACTTTAAACAGCTGTTATGGTAGTGGGTACTGCTCCATTAACTTGTAACACCATGGACTCAAAAGAAGCATAAGAAACTACAGCTATAGTAGACACATTCTATTTCTTATTATAAAGCATTTCTAGACCACCACCTCAGCCCGACACTCGGGGTTGACAAGCATAAGCAAAACCTGGAGGAATGGACTGATTCAGCTGAGAAAAGTCATTGTGTTGCTGTCATGTCTCAGTCAAACAGAAAAAAATCAAACTTACAGTACTTCAGTAGATCCCAAACCAACGGTGCTTTGTTGTTGATTGAACGAATGTTAAATAATCCAAACGTAAGAATGTTCGTAGTAGATTCAGTGATTGTTGACTTGCCTAAATGGGCTAGCACAAAGTAATCCACAGTTCCACTTTCCTTATCAAACGTGAAGAAGATGACCAGAAAGACTTTATGAAATTTG